>NC_082739.1:31216820-31816820 GCF_030144855.1 Hypanus sabinus | reverse complement strand
GGGGACCTGTCTACCTGCCTGAACCCTGAACCCCGGGGACCTGTCTGTCTGCCTGCCTGAACCCCGTGGACCTGTCTGTCTGCCTGAACCGTGGGGAACTGTCTGCCTGAACCCTGAACCCCGGGGACCTGTCTACCTGCCTGAACCTCGGGGAACTGTCTGTCTGCCTGAACCGCGGGGACCTGTCTGCCTGAACCCTGAACCCCGGGGACCTGTCTACCTGCCTGAACCCCGCGGACATGTCTGCCTGAACCCCGGGGACCTGTCTACCTGCCTGAACCCTGAACCCCGGGGACCTGTCTGTCTGCCTGCCTGAACCCCGTGGACCTGTCTGTCTGCCTGAACCGTGGGGAACTGTCTGCCTGAACCCTGAACCCCGGGGACCTGTCTACCTGCCTGAACCTCGGGGAACTGTCTGTCTGCCTGAACCGCGGGGACCTGCCTGCCTGAACCCTGAACCCCGGGGACCTGTCTACCTGCCTGAACCCTGAACCCCGGGGACCTGTCTACCTGCCTGAACCCCGGGGACCTGTCTGTCTGCCTGAACCCCGGGGACCTGTCTACCTGCCTGAACCCTGAACCCCGGGGACCTGTCTGTCTGCCTGCCTGAACCCCGTGGACCTGTCTGTCTGCCTGAACCGTGGGGAACTGTCTGCCTGAACCCTGAACCCCGGGGACCTGTCTACCTGCCTGAACCTCGGGGAACTGTCTGTCTGCCTGAACCGCGGGGACCTGTCTGCCTGAACCCTGAACCCCGGGGACCTGTCTACCTGCCTGAACCCCGCGGACATGTCTGCCTGAACCCCGGGGACCTGTCTGTCTGCCTCAACCCTGACCCCCGGGGACCTGTCTGCCTGCCTGAACTTCAAGGACCTGCCTGCCTGAACCCTGAACCCCGGGGACCTGCCTGCCTGAACCCTGAACCCCGGGGACCTGTCTACCTGCCTGAACCCTGAACCCCGGGGACCTGTCTACCTGCCTGAACCCCGGGGACCTGTCTGTCTGCCTGAACCCCGGGGACCTGTCTACCTGCCTGAACCCTGAACCCCGGGGACCTGTCTGCCTGCCTGAACTTCAAGGACCTGCCTGCCTGAACCCTGAACCCCGGGGACCTGTCTGTCTGCCTCAACCCTGACCCCCGGGGACCTGTCTGCCTGCCTGAACTTCAAGGACCTGCCTGCCTGAACCCTGAACCCCGGGGACCTGCCTGCCTGAACCCTGAACCCCGGGGACCTGTCTACCTGCCTGAACCCTGAACCCCGGGGACCTGTCTACCTGCCTGAACCCCGGGGACCTGTCTGTCTGCCTGAACCCCGGGGACCTGTCTACCTGCCTGAACCCTGAACCCCGGGGACCTGTCTGTCTGCCTGCCTGAACCCCGTGGACCTGTCTGTCTGCCTGAACCGTGGGGAACTGTCTGCCTGAACCCTGAACCCCGGGGACCTGTCTACCTGCCTGAACCTCGGGGAACTGTCTGTCTGCCTGAACCGCGGGGACCTGTCTGCCTGAACCCTGAACCCCGGGGACCTGTCTACCTGCCTGAACCCCGCGGACATGTCTGCCTGAACCCCGGGGACCTGTCTGTCTGCCTCAACCCTGACCCCCGGGGACCTGTCTGCCTGCCTGAACTTCAAGGACCTGCCTGCCTGAACCCTGAACCCCGGGGACCTGCCTGCCTGAACCCTGAACCCCGGGGACCTGTCTACCTGCCTGAACCCTGAACCCCGGGGACCTGTCTACCTGCCTGAACCCCGGGGACCTGTCTGTCTGCCTGAACCCCGGGGACCTGTCTACCTGCCTGAACCCTGAACCCCGGGGACCTGTCTGTCTGCCTGCCTGAACCCCGTGGACCTGTCTGTCTGCCTGAACCGTGGGGAACTGTCTGCCTGAACCCTGAACCCCGGGGACCTGTCTACCTGCCTGAACCTCGGGGAACTGTCTGTCTGCCTGAACCGCGGGGACCTGTCTGCCTGAACCCTGAACCCCGGGGACCTGTCTACCTGCCTGAACCCCGGGGACCTGTCTACCTGTCTGTCTGCCTGAACCCGGGGACCTGTCTGCCTGCCTGAACTTCAAGGACCTGCCTGTCTGCCTGAACCTGGGGACCTGCCTACCTGCCTGAACCTCAAGGACCTGCCTGCCTGAACCCTGAACCCTGGGGACCTGTCTACCTGCCTGAACCCCGGGGACCTGTCTGTCTGCCTCAACCCTGACCCCCGGGGACCTGTCTGCCTGCCTGAACTTCAAGGACCTGCCTGCCTGAACCCTGAACCCCGGGGACCTGCCTGCCTGAACCCTGAACCCCGGGGACCTGTCTACCTGCCTGAACCCTGAACCCCGGGGACCTGTCTACCTGCCTGAACCCCGGGGACCTGTCTGTCTGCCTGAACCCCGGGGACCTGTCTACCTGCCTGAACCCTGAACCCCGGGGACCTGTCTGTCTGCCTGCCTGAACCCCGTGGACCTGTCTGTCTGCCTGAACCGTGGGGAACTGTCTGCCTGAACCCTGAACCCCGGGGACCTGTCTACCTGCCTGAACCTCGGGGAACTGTCTGTCTGCCTGAACCGCGGGGACCTGCCTGCCTGAACCCTGAACCCCGGGGACCTGTCTACCTGCCTGAACCCTGAACCCCGGGGACCTGTCTACCTGCCTGAACCCCGGGGACCTGTCTGTCTGCCTGAACCCCGGGGACCTGTCTACCTGCCTGAACCCTGAACCCCGGGGACCTGTCTGTCTGCCTGCCTGAACCCCGTGGACCTGTCTGTCTGCCTGAACCGTGGGGAACTGTCTGCCTGAACCCTGAACCCCGGGGACCTGTCTACCTGCCTGAACCTCGGGGAACTGTCTGTCTGCCTGAACCGCGGGGACCTGTCTGCCTGAACCCTGAACCCCGGGGACCTGTCTACCTGCCTGAACCCCGCGGACATGTCTGCCTGAACCCCGGGGACCTGTCTACCTGCCTGAACCCCAGGGACCTGTCTGCCTGAACCCTGAACCCCGGGGACCTCTCTGCCTGCCTGAACCCTGAACCCCGGGGACCTGTCTACCTGTCTGTCTGCCTGAACCCGGGGACCTGTCTGCCTGCCTGAACTTCAAGGACCTGCCTGTCTGCCTGAACCTGGGGACCTGCCTACCTGCCTGAACCTCAAGGACCTGCCTGCCTGAACCCTGAACCCTGGGGACCTGTCTACCTGCCTGAACCCCGGGGACCTGTCTGTCTGCCTCAACCCTGACCCCCGGGGACCTGTCTGCCTGCCTGAACTTCAAGGACCTGCCTGCCTGAACCCTGAACCCCGGGGACCTGCCTGCCTGAACCCTGAACCCCGGGGACCTGTCTACCTGCCTGAACCCTGAACCCCGGGGACCTGTCTACCTGCCTGAACCCCGGGGACCTGTCTGTCTGCCTGAACCCCGGGGACCTGTCTACCTGCCTGAACCCTGAACCCCGGGGACCTGTCTGTCTGCCTGCCTGAACCCCGTGGACCTGTCTGTCTGCCTGAACCGCGGGGACCTGTCTGCCTGAACCCTGAACCCCGGGGACCTGTCTACCTGCCTGAACCTCGGGGACCTGTCTGTCTGCCTGAACCGCGGGGACCTGTCTGCCTGAACCCTGAACCCCGGGGACCTGTCCACCTGCCTGAATCCAGGGGACATGTCTGCCTGAACCCCGGGGACCTGTCTACCTGCCTGAACCCCAGGGACCTGTCTGCCTGAACCCCAGGGACCTGTATACCTGCCTGAACCATGGGGACCTGTCTGCCTGAACCCTGAACCCCGGGGACCTGTCTACCTGCCTGAACCCCGGGGACATGCCTGCCTGTCTGCCTGAACCCCGGGGACCTGTCTGCCTGAACCCCAGGGACCAGTATACCTGCCTGAACCACGGGAACTTGTCTGCCTGAACCCTGAACCCCGGGGACCTGTCTACCTGCCTGAACCCCGGGGACCTGTCTGTCTGCCTCAACCCTGACCCCCGGGGACCTGTCTGCCTGCCTGAACTTCAAGGACCTGCCTGCCTGAACCCTGAACCCCGGGGACCTGCTAACCTGCCTGAACCCCGGGGACCTGTCTGCCTGCCTGAACTTCAAGGACCTGCCTGCCTGAACCCTGAACCCCGGGGACCAGTCTCCCTGCCTGTCTGCCTGAACCTGGGGACCTGTCTACCTGCCTGAACCCGGGGGACCTGGCTACCTGCCTGAACCCCGGGGACCTGTCTACCTGCCTGAACCCCGGGGACCTGTCTGCCTGCCTGAACCCTGAACCCCGGGGACCTGACTACCTGCCTGAACCCCGGGGACCTGTCTGTCTGCCTGAACCCTGAACACCGGGGACCTGTCTACCTCCCTGAACCCCGGGGACCTGGCTGCCTGAACCCTGAACACCCGGGGAGATGCCTGCCTGAACCCTGAACCCCGGGGACTTGTCTACCTGCCAGAACCCGGGGACCTGTCTACCTGCCTGAAACCCGGGTCCTGACTACCTGAACCCTGAACCCCGGGGACCTGTCTACCTGCCTGAACCCCGGGGACCTGTCTGCCTGAACCCTGAACCCCGGGGAACTGTCTACCTGCCTGAACCACGGGGACCTGTCTGCCTGAACCCTGACCCCTGGGGACCTGTCTGCCTGCCTGGACCGTGAACCCCGGGGACCTGTCTGCCTGCCTGAACTTCAAGGACCTGCCTGCCTGAACCCTGACCCCCAGGGACCTGTCTACCTGCCTGTCTGCCTGAACCCGGGGACCTGTCTGCCTGCCAGAACTTCAAGGACCTGTCTGTCTGCCTGCACCTGGGTACCTGTCTATCTGCCTGAACCCCGGGGACCTGTCTACCTGAACACTGAAACCCGGGGACATGTCTCCCTGAACCCTGAACCCCGGGGACCTGTCTACCTGCCTGTCTGCCTAAACCCCGGGGACCTGTCTACCTGCCTGTCTGCCTGACACCCGGGGACCTGTCTACCTGCCTGAACCCCGGGGACCTCTCTGCCTGCCTGAACTTCAAGGACCTGCCTGCCTGAACCCTGAACCCCGGGGACCAGTCTCCCTGCCTGTCTGCCTGAACCTGGGGACATGTCTACCTGCCTGAACCCGGGGGACCTGGCTACCTGCCTGAACCCCGGGGACCTGTCCATCTGCCTGAACCTCAAGGACTTGCCTGCCTGAACCCTGAACCCCGGGGACCTGTCTACCTGCCTGAACCCCGGGGACCTGTCTGCCTGCCTGAACTTCAAGGACCTGCCTGCCTGAACCCTGAACCCCGGGGACCAGTCTACCTGCCTGTCTGCCTGAACCTGGGGACCGTCAGTCTGCCTGAACCCTGAACACCGGGGACCTGTATGCCTGCCTGAACCTCAAGGACCTGCCTGTCTGCCTGAACCTGGGGACCTGTCTACCTGCCTGAACCTCAAGGACCTGCCTGCCTGAACCCTGAACCCTGGGGACCTCTCTACCTGCCTGAACCCCGGGGACCTGTCTGTCTGCCTCAACCCTGACGCCCGGGGACCTGTCTGCCTGCCTGAACTTCAAGGACCTGCCTGCCTGAACCCTGAACCCCGGGGACCTGCCTGCCTGAACCCTGAACCCCGGGGACCTGTCTACCTGCCTGAACCCTGAACCCCGGGGACCTGTCTACCTGCCTGAACCCCGGGGACCTGTCTGTCTGCCTGAACCCCGGGGACCTGTCTACCTGCCTGAACCCTGAACCCCGGGGACCTGTCTGTCTGCCTGCCTGAACCCCGTGGACCTGTCGGTCTGCCTGAACCGCGGGGACCTGTCTGCCTGAACCCTGAACCCCGGGGACCTGTCTACCTGCCTGAACCTCGGGGACCTGTCTGTCTGCCTGAACCGCGGGGACCTGTCTGCCTGAACCCTGAACCCCGGGGACCTGTCCACCTGCCTGAACCCCGGGACCTGCCTGCATGAACCCTGAACCCCGGGGACCTGTCTACCTGAACCCTGAACCCCGGGGACCTGCCTGCCTGAACCCTGAACCCCGGGGACCAGTCTACCTGCCTGTCTGCCTGAACCTGGGGACCGTCAGTCTGCCTGAACCCTGAACACCGGGGACCTGTATGCCTGCCTGAACCTCAAGGACCTGCCTGCCTGAAACCTGACCCCCAGGGACCTGTCTACCTGCCTGAACCCCGGGGACCTGCCTGCATGAACCCTGAACCCCGGGGACCTGTCTACCTGAACCCTGAACCCCGGGGACCTGCCTGCCTGAACCCTGAACCCCGGGGACCTGTCTACCTGCCTGAACCCTGAACCCCGGGGACCTGTCTACCTGCCTGAACCCCGGGGACCTGTCTGTCTGCCTGAACCCCGGGGACCTGTCTACCTGCCTGAACCCTGAACCCCGGGGACCTGTCTGTCTGCCTGCCTGAACCCCGTGGACCTGTCTGTCTGCCTGAACCGTGGGGAACTGTCTGCCTGAACCCTGAACCCCGGGGACCTGTCTACCTGCCTGAACCTCGGGGAACTGTCTGTCTGCCTGAACCGCGGGGACCTGTCTGCCTGAACCCTGAACCCCGGGGACCTGTCTACCTGCCTGAACCCCGCGGACATGTCTGCCTGAACCCCGGGGACCTGTCTACCTGCCTGAACCCCAGGGACCTGTCTGCCTGAACCCTGAACCCCGGGGACCTCTCTGCCTGCCTGAACCCTGAACCCCGGGGACCTGTCTACCTGTCTGTCTGCCTGAACCCGGGGACCTGTCTGCCTGCCTGAACTTCAAGGACCTGCCTGTCTGCCTGAACCTGGGGACCTGCCTACCTGCCTGAACCTCAAGGACCTGCCTGCCTGAACCCTGAACCCTGGGGACCTGTCTACCTGCCTGAACCCCGGGGACCTGTCTGTCTGCCTCAACCCTGACCCCCGGGGACCTGTCTGCCTGCCTGAACTTCAAGGACCTGCCTGCCTGAACCCTGAACCCCGGGGACCTGCCTGCCTGAACCCTGAACCCCGGGGACCTGTCTACCTGCCTGAACCCTGAACCCCGGGGACCTGTCTACCTGCCTGAACCCCGGGGACCTGTCTGTCTGCCTGAACCCCGGGGACCTGTCTACCTGCCTGAACCCTGAACCCCGGGGACCTGTCTGTCTGCCTGCCTGAACCCCGTGGACCTGTCTGTCTGCCTGAACCGCGGGGACCTGTCTGCCTGAACCCTGAACCCCGGGGACCTGTCTACCTGCCTGAACCTCGGGGACCTGTCTGTCTGCCTGAACCGCGGGGACCTGTCTGCCTGAACCCTGAACCCCGGGGACCTGTCCACCTGCCTGAATCCAGGGGACATGTCTGCCTGAACCCCGGGGACCTGTCTACCTGCCTGAACCCCAGGGACCTGTCTGCCTGAACCCCAGGGACCTGTATACCTGCCTGAACCATGGGGACCTGTCTGCCTGAACCCTGAACCCCGGGGACCTGTCTACCTGCCTGAACCCCGGGGACATGCCTGCCTGTCTGCCTGAACCCCGGGGACCTGTCTGCCTGAACCCCAGGGACCAGTATACCTGCCTGAACCACGGGAACTTGTCTGCCTGAACCCTGAACCCCGGGGACCTGTCTACCTGCCTGAACCCCGGGGACCTGTCTGTCTGCCTCAACCCTGACCCCCGGGGACCTGTCTGCCTGCCTGAACTTCAAGGACCTGCCTGCCTGAACCCTGAACCCCGGGGACCTGCCTACCTGAACCCTGAACCCCGGGGACCTGTCTACCTGCCTGAACCCTGAACCCCGGGGACCTGTCTACCTGCCTGAACCCCGGGGACCTGTCTGTCTGCCTGAACCCCGGGGACCTGTCTACCTGCCTGAACCCTGAACCCCGGGGACCTGTCTGTCTGCCTGCCTGAACCCCGTGGACCTGTCTGTCTGCCTGAACCGCGGGGACCTGTCTGCCTGAACCCTGAACCCCGGGGACCTGTCTACCTGCCTGAACCTCGGGGACCTGTCTGTCTGCCTGAACCGCGGGGACCTGTCTGCCTGAACCCTGAACCCCGGGGACCTGTCCACCTGCCTGAACCCAGGGGACATGTCTGCCTGAACCCCGGGGACCTGTCTACCTGCCTGAACCCCAGGGACCTGTCTGCCTGAACCCCAGGGACCTGTATACCTGCCTGAACCATGGGGACCTGTCTGCCTGAACCCTGAACCCCGGGGACCTGACTACCTGCCTGAACCCCGGGGACATGCCTGCCTGTCTGCCTGAACCCCGGGGACCTGTCTGCCTGAACCCCAGGGACCAGTATACCTGCCTGAACCACGGGAACCTGTCTGCCTGAACCCTGAACCCCGGGGACCTGTCTACCTGCCTGAACCCCGGGGACCT
The DNA here is from genome assembly GCF_030144855.1 of Hypanus sabinus. Taxonomy (NCBI): domain Eukaryota; kingdom Metazoa; phylum Chordata; class Chondrichthyes; order Myliobatiformes; family Dasyatidae; genus Hypanus; species Hypanus sabinus. The sequence goes on along the minus strand of NC_082739.1, from coordinate 31,808,497 downwards.
GTCTGCCTGAACCCTGAACCCCGGGGACCTGTCTACCTGCCTGAACCCCGGGAACCTGCCTGCCTGTCTGCCTGAACCCCGGGGACCTGTCTGCCTGAACCCCAGGGACCAGTATACCTGCCTGAACCACGGGAACCTGTCTGCCTGAACCCTGAACACCGGGGACCTGTCTACCTGCCTGAACCCCGGGGACCTGTCTGCCTGCCTGAACCTCAAGGACCTGCCTGCCTGAACCCTGAACCCTGGGGACCTGTCTACCTGCCTGAACCCCGGGGACCTGTCTCCCTGAACCCTGAACCCCGGGGACCTGTCTACCTGCCTGAACCCCGGGGACCTGTCTGTCTGCCTGAACCCCGGGGACCTGTCTACCTGCCTGAACCCTGAACCCCGGGGACCTGTCTGTCTGCCTGCCTGAACCCCGTGGACCTGTCTGTCTGCCTGAACCGCGGGGACCTGTCTGCCTGAACCCTGAACCCCGGGGACCTGTCTACCTGCCTGAACCTCGGGGACCTGTCTGTCTGCCTGAACCGCGGGGACCTGTCTGCCTGAACCCTGAACCCCGGGGACCTGTCCACCTGCCTGAACCCAGGGGACATGTCTGCCTGAACCCCGGGGACCTGTCTACCTGCCTGAACCCCAGGGACCTGTCTGCCTGAACCCCAGGGACCTGTATACCTGCCTGAACCATGGGGACCTGTCTGCCTGAACCCTGAACCCCGGGGACCTGTCTACCTGCCTGAACCCCGGGGACATGCCTGCCTGTCTGCCTGAACCCCGGGGACCTGTCTGCCTGAACCCCAGGGACCAGTATACCTGCCTGAACCACGGGAACCTGTCTGCCTGAACCCTGAACCCCGGGGACCTGTCTACCTGCCTGAACCCCGGGGACCTGTCTGCCTGAACCCTGAACCCCGGGGACCTGTCTACCTGCCTGAACCCCGGGGACCTGCCTGCCTGTCTGCCTGAACCCCGGGGACCTGTCTGCCTGAACCCCAGGGACCAGTATACCTGCCTGAACCACGGGAACCTGTCTGCCTGAACCCTGAACCCCGGGGACCTGTCTACCTGCCTGAACCCCGGGGACCTGTCTGCCTGCCTGAACCTCAAGGACCTGCCTGCCTGAACCCTGAACCCTGGGGACCTGTCTACCTGCCTGAACCCCGGGGACCTGTCTCCCTGAACCCTGACCCCCGGGGACCTGTGTGCCTGCCTGAACTTCAAGGACCTGCCTGCCTGAACCCTGACCCCCGGGGACCTGTCTACCTGCTTGAACCCCGGGGACCTGTCTGCCTGCCTGAACCCCGGGGACCTGTCTCCCTGAACCCTGACCCCCGGGGACCTGTCTGCCTGCCTGAACTTCAAGGACCTGCCTGCCTGAACCCTGACACCCGGGGACCTGTCTACCTGCCTGAACCCTGGGGACCTGTCTGCCTGCCTGAACTTCAAGGACCTGCCTGCCTGAACCCTGAACCCCGGGGACCAGTCTCCCTGCCTGTCTGCCTAAACCTGGGGACCTGTCTACCTGCCTGAACCTGGGGGACCTGGCTACCTGCCTGAACCCCGGGGACCTGTCTACCTGCCTGAACCTCAAGGACTTGCCTGCCTGAACCCTGAACCCCGGGGACCTGTCTACCTGCCTGAACCCCGGGGACCTGTCTGCCTGCCTGAACTTCAAGGACCTGCCTGCCTGAACCCTGAACCCCGGGGACCTGTCTACCTGCCTGTCTGCCTGAACCCGGGGACCTGTCTGCCTGCCTGAACTTCAAGGACCTGTCTGTCTGCCTGCACCTGGGTACCTGTCTATCTGCCTGAACCCCGGGGACCTGTCCACCTGAACACTGAAACCCTGGGACATGTCTCCCTGAACCCTGAACCCCGGGGACCTGTCTACCTGCCTGTCTGCCTGAACCCCGGGGACCTGTCTACCTGCCTGTCTGCCTGAACCCCTGGGACCTGTCTGCCTGCCTGAACCCCGGGGACCTGTCTCCCTGAACCCTGACCCCCGGGGACCTGTCTGCCTGCCTGAACTTCAAGGACCTGCCTGCCTGAACCCTGACACCCGGGGACCTGTCTACCTGCCTGAACCCCGGGGACCTCTCTGCCTGCCTGAACTTCAAGGACCTGCCTGCCTGAACCCTGAACCCCGGGGACCAGTCTCCCTGCCTGTCTGCCTGAACCTGGGGACCTGTCTACCTGCCTGAACCCGGGGGACCTGGCTACCTGCCTGAACCCCGGGGACCTGTCTACCTGCCTGAACCTCAAGGACTTGCCTGCCTGAACCCTGAACCCCGGGGACCTGTCTACCTGCCTGAACCCCGGGGACCTGTCTGCCTGCCTGAACTTCAAGGACCTGCCTGCCTGAACCCTGAACCCCGGGGACCTGACTACCTGCCTGAACCCCGGGGACCTGTCTGCCAGAACCCTGAACACCGGAGACCTGTCTACCTGAACCCTGAACCCCGGGGACCTGTCTGCCTGAACCCTGAACCCCGGGGGACCTGTCTACCTCCCTGAACCCCGGGTCCTGACTGCCTGAACCCTGAACCCCGGGGACCTGTCTACCTGCCTGAACCCCGGGGGACCTGTCTGTCTGCCTGAACCCTGAACCCTGGGGACCTGTCTGTCTGCCTGAACCCTGAACCCCGGGGTCCTGTCTGCCTGCCTGAACTTCAAGGACCTGCCTGCCTGAACCCTGAACCCCGGGGACCTGTCTACCTGCCTGTCTGCCTGAACCCGGGGACCTGTCTGCCTGCCAGAACTTCAATGACCTGTCTGTCTGCCTGCACCTGGGTACCTGTCTATCTGCCTGAACCCCGGGGACCTGTCGACCTGAACACTGAAACCCGGGGACATTTCTCCCTGAACCCTGAACCCCGGGGACCTGTCTACCTGCCTGTCTGCCTGAACCCCGGGGTCCTGTCTACCTGCCTGTCTGCCTGAACCCCTGGGACCTGTCTGCCTGCCTGAACCCCGGGGGACCTGTCTGCCTGCCTGAAATTCAAGGATCTGCCTGCCTGAACCCTGAACCCCGGGGACCTGTCTACCTGCCTGTCTACCTGAACCCGGGGAGCTGTCTGCCTGAACCCTGAACCCCGGGGACCTGACTGCCTGAACCCTGAACCCCGGGGACCTGTCTACCTGCCTGAACCCCGGGGACCAGTCTGCCTGCCTGAACCTCGGGGACCTGTCTGTCTGCCTGAACCCCAGGGACCTGTCTGCCTGAACCCTGAACCCGGGGACCTGTCTACCTGCCTGAACCCCGGGAAACTGTCTACCTGCCTGAACCATGGGGACCTGTCTGCCTGAACCCTGAACCACGGGGACCTGTCTACCTGCCTGAACCCCGGGGACCTGCCTGCCTGTCTGCCTGAACCCCGGGGACCTGTAAGCCTGAACCCCAGGGACCTGTATACCTGCCTGAACCCCGGGGACCTGTCTGCCTGAACCCTGAACCGGGGGACCTGTCTACCTGCCTGAACCCCAGGGGACCTGTCAGTCTGCCTGAACCCTGAACCCCGGGTACCTGTCTGCCTGCCTGAACCTCAAGGACCTGCCTGCCTGAACCCTGACACCCGGGGACCTGTCTACCTGCCTGAACCCTGGGGACCTGTCTGCCTGCCTGAACTTCAAGGACCTGCCTGCCTGAACCCTGAACCCCGGGGACCAGTCTCCCTGCCTGTCTGCCTAAACCTGGGGACCTGTCTACCTGCCTGAACCTGGGGGACCTGGCTACCTGCCTGAACCCCGGGGACCTGTCTACCTGCCTGAACCTCAAGGACTTGCCTGCCTGAACCCTGAACCCCGGGGACCTGACTGCCTGAACCCTGAACCCCGGGGACCTGTCTACCTGCCTGAACCTGGGGGACCTGGCTACCTGCCTGAACCCCGGGGACCTGTCTACCTGCCTGAACCTCAAGGACTTGCCTGCCTGAACCCTGAACCCCGGGGACCTGTCTACCTGCCTGAACCCCGGGGACCTGTCTGCCTGCCTGAACTTCAAGGACCTGCCTGCCTGAACCCTGAACCCCGGGGACCTGACTACCTGCCTGAACCCCGGGGACCTGTCTGCCAGAACCCTGAACACCGGAGACCTGTCTACCTGAACCCTGAACCCCGGGGACCTGTCTGCCTGAACCCTGAACCCCGGGGGACCTGTCTACCTCCCTGAACCCCGGGTCCTGACTGCCTGAACCCTGAACCCCGGGGACCTGTCTACCTGCCTGAACCCCGGGGGACCTGTCTGTCTGCCTGAACCCTGAACCCTGGGGACCTGTCTGTCTGCCTGAACCCTGAACCCCGGGGTCCTGTCTGCCTGCCTGAACTTCAAGGACCTGCCTGCCTGAACCCTGAACCCCGGGGACCTGTCTACCTGCCTGTCTGCCTGAACCCGGGGACCTGTCTGCCTGCCAGAACTTCAATGACCTGTCTGTCTGCCTGCACCTGGGTACCTGTCTATCTGCCTGAACCCCGGGGACCTGTCGACCTGAACACTGAAACCCGGGGACATTTCTCCCTGAACCCTGAACCCCGGGGACCTGTCTACCTGCCTGTCTGCCTGAACCCCGGGGTCCTGTCTACCTGCCTGTCTGCCTGAACCCCTGGGACCTGTCTGCCTGCCTGAACCCCGGGGGACCTGTCTGCCTGCCTGAAATTCAAGGATCTGCCTGCCTGAACCCTGAACCCCGGGGACCTGTCTACCTGCCTGTCTACCTGAACCCGGGGAGCTGTCTGCCTGAACCCTGAACCCCGGGGACCTGACTGCCTGAACCCTGAACCCCGGGGACCTGTCTACCTGCCTGAACCCCGGGGACCAGTCTGCCTGCCTGAACCTCGGGGACCTGTCTGTCTGCCTGAACCCCAGGGACCTGTCTGCCTGAACCCTGAACCCGGGGACCTGTCTACCTGCCTGAACCCCGGGAAACTGTCTACCTGCCTGAACCATGGGGACCTGTCTGCCTGAACCCTGAACCACGGGGACCTGTCTACCTGCCTGAACCCCGGGGACCTGCCTGCCTGTCTGCCTGAACCCCGGGGACCTGTAAGCCTGAACCCCAGGGACCTGTATACCTGCCTGAACCCCGGGGACCTGTCTGCCTGAACCCTGAACCGGGGGACCTGTCTACCTGCCTGAACCCCAGGGGACCTGTCAGTCTGCCTGAACCCTGAACCCCGGGTACCTGTCTGCCTGCCTGAACCTCAAGGACCTGCCTGCCTGAACCCTGAACCCTGGGGACCTGTCTACCTGCCTGAACCCCGGGGACCTGTCTGCCTGCCTGAACCCCGGGGACCTGTCTGCCTGCCTGAACCTCGGGGACCTGTCTGTCTGCCTGAACCGCGGGGAACTGTCTGCCTGAACCCTGAACCCCGGGGACCTGTCTACCTGCCTGAACCCCGGGGACATGTCTGCCTGAACCCCGGGGAGCTGTCTACTTGCCTGAACCCCGGGGACCTGTCTGCCTGAACCCCAGGGACCTGTATACCTGCCTGAACCACGGGGACCTGTCTGCCTGAACCCTGAACCCCGGGGACCAGTCTACCTGCCTGAACCTCGGGGACCTGTCTGCCTGAACCCTGAACCCCGTGGACCTGTATACCTGCCTGAACCCCGGGGGACCTGTCAGTCTGCCTGAACCCTGAACCCCGGGGACCTGTCTGCCTGAACCCTGAACCCCGGGGACCTGTCTACCTGCATGAACCCCGGGGACCTGTCTGCCTGAACCCTGACCCCCGGGGACCTGTCTGCCTGCCTGAACTTCAAGGACCTGCCTGCCTGAACCCTGACCCCTGGGGACCTGTCTACCTGCCTGAACCCCGGGGACCTGTCTGCCTGCCTGAACTTCAAGGACCTGCCTGCCTGAACCCTGAACCCCAGGGACCTGTCTACCTGCCTGTCTGCCTGAACCCGGGGACCTGTCTGCCTGCCTGAACTTCAAGGACCTGCCTGTCTGCCTGAACCTGGAGACCTGTCTACCTGCCTGAACCCGGGGGACCTGGCTACCTGCCTGAACCCCGGGGACCTGTCTACCTGCCTGATCCTCAAGGACTTGCCTGCCTGAACCCTGAACCCCGGGGACCTGACTGCCTGAACCCTGAACCCCGGGGACCTGTCTACCTGCCTGAACCCCGGGGACCAGTCTGCCTGCCTGAACCTCGGGGACCTGTCTGTCTGCCTGAACCCCGGGACCTGTCTGCCTGAACCCCAGGGACCTGTCTGCCTGAACCCTGAACCCGGGGACCTGTCTACCTGCCTGAACCCCGGGGACCTGTCTACCTGCCTGAACCACGGGGACCTGTCTGCCTGAACCCTGAACCCCGGGGACCTGTCTACCTGCCTGAACCCCGGGGACCTGCCTGCCTGTCAGCCTGAACCCCGGGGATCTGTCTGCCTGAACCCCAGGGACCTGTATACCTGCCTGACCCACGGGGACCTGTCTGCCTGAACCCTGAACCCCGGGGACCTGTCTACCTGCCTGAACCCCGGGGACCTGTCTGCAAGAACCCTGAAGCCCGGGGACCTGTCTGCCTGCCTGAACCCCAGGGGAACTGTCAGTCTGCCTGAACCCTGAACCCCGGGGACCTGTCTGCCTGCCTGAACCTCAAGGACCTGCCTGCCTGAACCCTGAACCCTGGGGACCTGTCTACCTGCCTGAACCCCGGGGACCTGTCTGCCTGAACCCTGACCCCCGGGGACCTGTCAGCCTGCCCGAACTTCAAGGACCTGCCTGCCTGAACCCTGACCCCCGGGGACCTGTCTACCTGCCTGAACCCCGGGGAACTGTCTGCCTGCCTGAACTTCAAGGACCTGCCTGCCAGAACCCTGAACCCCGGGGACCTGTCTACCTGCCTGTCTGCCTGAACCCGGGGACCTGTCTACCTGCCTGACCCCGGGGACCTGACTACCTGCCTGAACTTCAAGGACCTGCCTGCCTGAACCCTGAACCCCGGGTACCTGTCTGCCTGCCTGAACTTCAAGGACCTGCCTGTCTGCCTGAACCTGGGGACCTGTCTACCTGCCTGACCCCGGGGACCTGTCTACCTGCCTGAACTTCAAGGACCTGCCTGCCTGAACCCTGACCCCCGGGTACCTGTCTGCCTGCCTGAACTTCAAGGACCTGCCAGCCTGAACCCTGACCCCCGGGGACCTGTCTGCCTGCCTGAACTTCAAGGACCTGCCTGCCTGAACCCTGACCCCCGGGGACCTGTCTACCTGCCTGAACCCCGGGGACCTGCCTGTCTGAACCCTGAACCCCGGGGACATGTCTGCCTGAACCCTGAACCCCGGGGACCTGTCTACCTGCCTGAACCCCGGGGACCTGTCTGCCTGCCTGAACCCCGGGGACCTGTCTGCCTGCCTGAACCTCGGGGACCTGTCTGTCTGCCTGAACCGCGGGGAACTGTCTGCCTGAACCCTGAACCCCGGGGACCTGTCTACCTGCCTGAACCCCGGGGACATGTCTGCCTGAACCCCGGGGACCTGTCTGCCTGAACCCCAGGGACCTGTATACCTGCCTGAACCACGGGGACCTGTCTGCCTGAACCCTGAACCCCGGGGACCAGTCTACCTGCCTGAACCCCGGGGACCTGTCTGCCTGAACCCTGAACCCCAGGGACCTGTCTACCTGCCTGAACCCCGGGGGACCTGTCAGTCTGCCTGAAACCTGAACCCCGGGGACCTGTCTGCCTGAACCCTGAACCCCGGGGACCTGTCTACCTGCCTGAACCCCGGGGACCTGTCTGCCTGAACCCTGAACAACCGGGGACCTGTCTACCTGCCTGAACCCCGGGGACCTGTCTGCCTGAACCCTGAACCCCGGGGACCTGTCTACCTGCCTGTCTGCCTGAACCCGGGGACCTGTCTGCCTGCCTGAACTTCAAGGACCTGCCTGTCTGCCTGAACCTGGGGACCTGTCTACCTGCCTGAACCCGGGGACCTGTCTACCTGCCTGAAATTCAAGGACCTGCCTGCCTGAACCCTGACCCCCGGGGACCTGTCTGCCTGCCTGAACCCCGGGGACCTGCCTGCCTGAACACTGAACCCCGGGGACCTGCCTGCCTGAACCCTGAACCCCGGGGACCTGTCTACCTGCCTGAACCCCGGGGACCTGCCTGCCTGTCTGCCTGAACCCCGGGGACCTGTCTGCCTGAACCCCAGGGACCTGTATACCTGCCTGAACCCCGGGGACCTGTCTGCCTGAACCCTGAACCGGGGGACCTGTCTACCTGCCTGAACCCCAGGGTACCTGTCAGTCTGCCTGAACCCTGAACCCCGGGGACCTGCCTGCCTGAACCCTGAACCCCGGGGACCTGTCTACCTGCCTGACCCCGGGGACCTGCCTGCCTGTCTGCCTGAACCCCGGGGACCTGTCTGCCTGAACCCCAGGGACCTGTATACCTGCCTGAACCCCGGGGACCTGTCTGCCTGAACCCTGAACCGGGGGACCTGTCTACCTGCCTGAACCCCAGGGGACCTGTCAGTCTGCCTGAACCCTGAACCCCGGGGACCTGTCTGCCTGCCTGAACCTCAAGGACCTGCCTGCCTGAACCCTGAACCCTGGGGACCTGTCTACCTGCCTGAACCCCGGGGACCTGTCTGCCTGAACCCTGACCCCCGGGGACCTGTCTGCCTGCCTGAACTTCAAGGACCTGCCTGCCTGAACCCTGACCTCCGGGGACCTGTCTACCTGCCTGAACACCGGGGAACTGTCTGCCTGCCTGAACTTCAAGGACCTGCCTGCCTGAACCCTGTACCCCGGGGACCTGTCTACCTGCCTGTCTGCCTGAACCCGGGGACCTGTCTGCCTGCCTGAACTTCAAGGACCTGCCTGTCTGCCTGAACCTGGGGACCTGTCTACCTGCCTGAACCCGGGGACCTGTCTACCTGCCTGAACTTCAAGGACCTACCTGCCTGAACCCTGACCACCGGGAACCTGTCTGCCTGCCTGAACTTCAAGGACCTGCCTGCCTGAACCCTGACCCCCGGGGACCTGTCTGCCTGCCTGAACTTCAAGGACCTGCCTGCCTGAACCCTGACCCCCGGGGACCTGTCTACCTGCCTGAACCCCGGGGACCTGCCTGCCTGAACCCTGAACCCCGGGGACCTGTCTGCCTGAACCCTGAACCCCGGGGACCTGTCTACCTGCCTGAACCCCGGGGACCTGTCTGCCTGCCTGAACCCCGGGGACCTGTCTGCCTGCCTGAACCTCGGGGACCTGTCTGTCTGCCTGAACCGCGGGGAACTGTCTGCCTGAACCCTGAACCCCGGGGACCTGTCTACCTGCCTGAACCCCGGGGACATGTCTGCCTGAACCCCGGGGAGCTGTCTACTTGCCTGAACCCCGGGGACCTGTCTGCCTGAACCCCAGGGACCTGTATACCTGCCTGAACCACGGGGACCTGTCTGCCTGAACCCTGAACCCCGGGGACCAGTCTACCTGCCTGAACCCCGGGGACCTGTCTGCCTGAACCCTGAACCCCGGGGACCTGTATACCTGCCTGAACCCCGGGGGACCTGTCAGTCTGCCTGAACCCTGAACCCCGGGGACCTGTCTGCCTGAACCCTGAACCCCGGGGACCTGTCTACCTGCCTGAACCCCGGGGACCTCTCTGCCTGAACCCTGACCCCCGGGGACCTGTCTGCCTGCCTGAACTTCAAGGACCTGCCTGCCTGAACCCTGACCCCTGGGGACCTGTCTACCTGCCTGAACCCCGGGGACCTGTCTGCCTGCCTGAACTTCAAGGACCTGCCTGCCTGAACCCTGAACCCCAGGGACCTGTCTACCTGCCTGTCTGCCTGAACCCGGGGACCTGTCTGCCTGCCTGAACTTCAAGGACCTGCCTGTCTGCCTGAACCTGGAGACCTGTCTACCTGCCTGAACCCGGGGGACCTGGCTACCTGCCTGAACCCCGGGGACCTGTCTACCTGCCTGATCCTCAAGGACTTGCCTGCCTGAACCCTGAACCCCGGGGACCTGACTGCCTGAACCCTGAACCCCGGGGACCTGTCTACCTGCCTGAACCTGGGGGACCTGGCTACCTGCCTGAACCCCGGGGACCTGTCTACCTGCCTGAACCTCAAGGACTTGCCTGCCTGAACCCTGAACCCCGGGGACCTGTCTACCTGCCTGAACCCCGGGGACCTGTCTACCTGAACCTTAAACCCCGGGGACCTGCCTGCCTGTCTGCCTGAACCCCGGGGACCTGTCTGCCTGAACCCCAGGGACCAGTATACCTGCCTGAACCACGGGGACCTGTCTGCCTGAACCCTGAACCCCGGGGACCTGTCTGCCTGCCTGAACCTCAAGGACCTGCCTGCCTGAACCCTGAACCCTGGGGACCAGTCTACCTGCCTGAACCCCAGGGACCTGTCTGCCTGAACCCTGAACCCCGGGGACCTCTCTGCCTGCCTGAACCCTGAACCCCCGGGGACCTGTCTGCCTGCCTGAACTTCAAGGACCTGCCTGCCTGAACCCTGACCCCCGGGGACCTGTCTACCTGCCTGAACCCCGGGGACCTGCCTGCCTGAACCCTGAACCCCGGGGTCCTGTCTGCCTGAACCCTGAACCCCGGGGACCTGTCTACCTGCCTGAACCCCTGAACCTCGGGGACCTGTCTGTCTGCCTGAACCCCGGGACCTGTCTGCCTGAACCCCAGGGACCTGTCTGCCTGAACCCTGAACCCCGGGGACCTGTCTACCTGCCTGTCTGCCTGAACCCGGGGACCTGTCTACCTGCCTGAACCCCGGGGCCTGCCTGTCTGCCTGAACCCCGGGGACCTGTCAATCTGCCTGAAACCCGGGGACCTGTCTGCCTGAACCCTGAACCCCGGGGACCTGTCTGCCTGAACCCTGAACCCCGGGGACCTGTCTGCCTGAACCCTGAACCCCGGGGACCTGACTGCCTGAACCCTGAAACCCGGGGACCGGTCTACCTGCCTGAACCCCGGGTGACCTGTCTGTCTGCCTGAACCCTGAACCCCTGGGACCTGTCTGCCTGCCTGAACCTCAAGGACCTGCCTGCCTGAAGCCTGAACTCTGGGGACCTGTCTACCTGCCTGAACCCCGGGAACCTGTCTACCTGCCTGAACCCCGGGGCCTGCCTGTCTGCCTGAACCCCGGGGACCTGTCTACATGCCTGAACTTCAAGGACCTGCCTGCCTGAACCCTGAACCCCAGGGACCTGTCTGCCTGAACCCTGAACCCCTGGGACCTATCTACCTGCCTGAACCCCGGGGACCTGTCTGCCTGAAACCTGAACCCCGGGGACCTGTCTGCCTGCCTGAACCTTGGGGACCTGTCTGCCTGAACCCTGAACCCCGGGGACCTGTCTACCTGCCTGAACCTCGGGGACCTGTCTACCTGCCTGAACCCGGGGACCTGTCTACCTGCCTGTCTACCTGAACCCGGGGACCTCTCTACCTTCCTGTCTACCTGAACCCGGGGACCTGTCTACCTGCCTGTCTGCCTGAACCCATGGGACCTGTCTACCTGCCTGAAACCCGGGGACCTGCCTGCCTGAACCCTGAACTCCGGGGACCTGTCTACCTGCCTGATCCCCGGGGACCTGTCTACCTGCCTGAACCCCAGGGCCTGCCTGTCTGCCTGAACCCCGGGGACCTGTCTACCTGCCTGAACCCCGGGGACCTGTCTGCCTGAATCCTGAACCCCGGGGATCTGTCTACCTGAACCCTGAACCCCGGGGACCTGTCTGCCTGCCTGAACCCTGAACCCCGGTGACTTGTCTAACTGCCTGAACCCCGGGGACCTGTCTGCCTGCCTGAACCTCAAGGACCTGCCTGCCTGCCTGAATTTCAAGGACCTGCCTGCCTGAACCCTGAACCCCGGTGACATGTCTACCTGCCTGTCTACCTGAACCCGGGGACCTGTCTACCTGCCTGTCTGCCTGAACCCATGGGACCTGTCTACCTGCCTGAACTTGAAGGACCTGCCTGCCTGAACACTGAACTCCGGGGACCTGTCTACCTGCCTGAACCCCGGGGACCAGCCTACCTGCCTGAACCCTGGGGACCTGTCTGCCTGAACCCTGAACCCCGGGGACCTGTCTACCTGCCTGAACTAGGGGACATGTCTACCTGCCTGAACCCGGGGACCTGTCTACCTGCCTGCCTGTACCCGGGGACCTGTCTACCTGCCTGAACCTCAAGAACCTGCCTGCCTGCCTGAATTTCAAGGACCTGCCTGCCTGAACCCTGAACCCCGGTAACTTGTCTACCTGCCTGTCTACCTGAACCCGGGGACCTGTCTACCTGCCTGTCTGCCTGAACCCATGGGACCTGTCTACCTGCCTGATCTTCAAGGACCTGCCTGCCTGAACCCTGAACTCCGGGGACCTGTCTACCTGCCTGAACCCCGGGGACCTGTCTACCTGCCTGAACCCCGGGGCCTGCCTGTCTGCCTGAACCCCGGGGACCTGTCTACCTGCCTGAAACCCGGGGACCTGTCTGCCTGAATCCTGAACCCCGGGGACCTGTCTGCCTGAACCCTGAACCCCGGGGACCTGTCTACCTGCCTGAAACCCGGGGACCTGTCTGCCTGAACCCTGAACCCCGGGGACCTGTCTGCCTGCCTGAACCTCGGGGACCTGTCTGCCTGAACCCTGAACCCCGGGGACCTGCCTGACTGAACCCTGAACCCCGGGGACCTGTCTACCTGCCTGAACCCCGGGGACCTGTCTACCTGCCTGAACCCCGGGGACCTGTCTGCCTGTCTGCCTGAACCCGCAGACCTGTCTACCTGCCTGTCTACCTGAACCCGGGGACCTGTCTACCTGCCTGTCTACCTGAACCCGGGGACCTGTCTACCTGCCTGTCTGCCTGAACCCCTGGGACCTGTCTACCTGCCCGAACTTCAAGGACCTGCCTGCCTGAACCCTGAACTCCGGGGACCTGTCTACCTGCCTGAACCCCGGGGACCTGTCTACCTGCCTGAACCCCGGGGAACTGTCTGCCTGAACCCTGAACCCCGGGGACCTGTCTACCTGCCCGTCTGACTGAACCCGGGGACCTGTCTGCCTGCCTGAACTTCTAGGACCTGCCTGTCTGCCAGAACCTGGGGACCTGTCTACCTGCCTGAACCTCAAGGTCCTGCCTGCCTGCCTGAATTTCAAGGACCTGCCTGGCTGAACCCTGAACCCCGGTGACTTGTCTACCTGCCTGTCTACCTGAAACCGGGGACCTGTCTACCTGCCTGTCTGCCTGAACCCATGGGACCTGTCTACCTACCTGTCTGCCTGAACCCATGGGACCTGTCTACCTGCCTGAACCCCGGGGACCTGTCTACATGCCTGATCCCCGGGGACCTGTCTGCCTGAACCCTGAACCCCGGGGACCTGTCTACCTGCCTGAACCCGGGGACCTGTCTACCTGCCTGCCTGAACCCAGGGACCTGTCTACCTGCCTGAACCCCGAGGACCTGTCTGCCTGAACTCTGACCCCGGGGACCTGCCTGCCTGTCTGCCTGAACCCGGGGACCTGTCTATCTGCCTGTCTACCTGAACCCGGGGACCTGTCTACCTGCCTGTCTACCTGAACCCGGGGACCTGTCTACCTTCCTGTCTACCTGAACCCGGGAACCTGACTACCTGCCTGTCTGCCTGAACCCATGGGACCTGTCTACCTGCCTGAACCCCGGGGACCTGTCTGCCTGAACCCTGAACCCCGGGGACCTGTCTACCTGTCTGCCTGAACCCGGGGACCTGTCTACCTGCCTGTCTACCTGAACCCGGGGACCTGTCTACCTGTCTGCCTGAACCCGGGGACCTGTCTACCTGCCTGTCTACCTGAACCCGGGGACCTGTCTACCTGCCTGAACCCCGGGGACCTGTCTACCTGCGTGAACCCCGGGGACCTGCCTGCCCTGTCTGCCTGAACCCGGGGACCTGTCTACCTGCCTGTCTACCTGAACCCGGGGACCTGTCTACCTGCCTGTCTACCTGAACCCGGGGACCTGTCTACCTTCCTGTCTACCTGAACCCGGGGACCTGTCTACCTGCCTGCCTGTACCCGGGGACCTGTCTACCTGCCTGAACCCCGAGGACCTGTCTGCCTGAACCCTGAACCCCGGGGACATGTCTACCTGCCTGAACCCGGGGACCTGTCTACCTGCCTGCCTGAACCCCGGGGAGCTGTCTGCCTGAACCCTGAAACGCGGGGACCTGTCTGCCTGAACCCTGAACCCCGGGGACCAGTCTACCTGAACCCGGAACACCGGGGACCTGCCTGCCTGAACGCTGAACCCCGGGGACCTGTCTACCTGCCTGAACCCCGGGGACCTGTCTGTCTGCCTGAACCCCGGGGACCTGTCTACCTGCCTGAACTTCTAGGACCTGCCTGTCAGCCTGAACCTGGGGACCTGTCTACCTGCCTGAACCTCAAGAACCTGCCTGCCTGCCTGAATTTCAAGGACCTGCCTGCCTGAACCCTGAACCCCGGTGACTTGTCTACCTGCCTGTCTACCTGAACCCGGGGACCTGTCTACCTGCCTGTCTGCCTGAACCCATGGGACCTGTCTACCTGCCTGATCTTCAAGGACCTGCCTGCCTGAACCCTGAACTCCGGGGACCTGTCTACCTGCCTGAACCCCGGGGACCTGTCTACCTGCCTGAACCCCGGGGCCTGCCTGTCTGCCTGAACCCCGGGGACCTGTCTACCTGCCTGAAACCCGGGGACCTGTCTGCCTGAATCCTGAACCCCGGGGACCTGTCTGCCTGAACCCTGAACTCCGGGGACCTGTCTACCTGCCTGAACCCCGGGGACCTGTCTGCCTGAACACTGAACCCCGGGGACCTGTCTGCCTGCCTGAACCTCGGGGACCTGTCTGCCTGAACCCTGAACCCCGGGGACCTGACTGACTGAGCCCTGAACCCCGGGGACCTGTCTACCTGCCTGAACCCCGGGGACCTGTCTACCTGCCTGAACCCCGGGGACCTGCCTGCCTGTCTGCCTGAACCCGCGGACCTGTCTACCTGCCTGTCTACCTGAACCCGGGGACCTGTCTACCTGCCTGTCTACCTGAAACCGGGGACCTGTCTACCTGCCTGTCTGCCTGAACCCCTGGACCTGTCTACCTGCCTGAACTTCAAGGACCTGCCTGCCTGAACCCTGAACTCCGGGGACCTGTCTACCTGCCTGAACCCCGGGGACCTGTCTACCTGCCTGAACCCCGGGGACCTGTCTGCCTGAACCCTGAACCCCGGGGACCTGTCTACCTGCCCGTCTGCCTGAACCCGGGGACATGTCTGCCTGCCTGAACTTCTAGGACCTGCCTGTCTGCCAGAACCTGGGGACCTGTCTACCTGCCTGAACCTCAAGGACCTGCCTGCCTGCCTGAATTTCAAGGACCTGCCTGCCTGAACCCTGAACCCCGGTGAATTGTCTACCTGCCTGTCTACCTGAACCCGGGGACCTGTCTACCTGCCTGTCTGCCTGAACCCATGGGACCTGTCTACCTGCCTGAACCCCGGGGACCTGTCTACATGACTGATCCCCGGGGACCTGTCTGCCTGAACCCTGAACCCCGGGGACCTGTCTACCTGAACCCTGAACCCCGGGGACCTGTCTGCCTGAACCCTGAACCCCAGGGACCTGTCTACCTGCCTGAACCCCGGGGACCTGTCTGTCTGCCTGAACCCTGAACCCCGGGGACCTGTCTACCTGCCTGAACCCCGGGGACCTGTCTGCCTGAATCCTGAAACCCGGGGACCTGTCTGCCTGAACCCTGAACCCCGGGGACCAGTCTACCTGAACCCGGAACACCGGGGACCTGCCTGCCTGAACGCTGAACCCCGGGGACCTGTCTACCTGCCTGAACCCCGGGGACCTGTCTGTCTGCCTGAACCCCGGGGACCTGTCTACCTGCCTGAACTTCTAGGACCTGCCTGTCTGCCTGAACCTGGGGACCTGTCTACCTGCCTGAACCTCAAGAACCTGCCTGCCTGCCTGAATTTCAAGGAGCTGCCTGCCTGAACCCTGACCCCGGTGACTTGTCTACCTGCCTGTCTACCTGAACCCGGGGACCTGTCTACCTGCCTGTCTGCCTGAACCCATGGGACCTGTCTACCTGCCTGATCTTCAAGGACCTGCCTGCCTGAACCCTGAACTCCGGTGACCTGTCTACCTGCCTGAACCCCGGGGACCTGTCTACCTGCCTGAACCCCGGGGCCTGCCTGTCTGCCTGAACCCCGGGGACCTGTCAATCTGCCTGAAACCCGGGGACCTGTCTGCCTGAATCCTGAACCCCGGGGACCTGTCTACCTGAACCCTGAACCCCGGGGACCTGTCTGCCTGAACCCTGAACCCCGGGGACCTGTCTGCCTGAACCCTGAACCCCGGGGACCTGACTGCCTGAACCCTGAAACCCGGGGACCGGTCTACCTGCCTGAACCCCGGGTGACCTGTCTGTCTGCCTGAACCCTGAACCCCGGGGACCTGTCTGCCTGCCTGAACCTCAAGGACCTGCCTGCCTGAAGCCTGAACTCTGGGGACCTGTCTACCTGCCTGAACCCCGGGAACCTGTCTACCTGCCTGAACCCCGGGGCCTGCCTGTCTGCCTGAACCCCGGGGACCTGTCTACATGCCTGAACTTCAAGGACCTGCCTGCCTGAACCCTGAACCCCAGGGACCTGTCTGCCTGAACCCTGAACCCCGGGGACCTATCTACCTGCCTGAACCCCGGGGACCTGTCTGCCTGAACCCTGAACCCCGGGGACCTGTCTGCCTGCCTGAACCTTGGGGACCTGTCTGCCTGAACCCTGAACCCCGGGGACCTGCCTGCCTGAACCCTGAACCCCGGGGACCTGTCTACCTGCCTGAACCCCGGGGACCTGTCTACCTGCCTGAACCCCGGGGACCTGCCTGCCTGTCTGCCTGAACCCGGGGACCTGTCTACCTGCCTGTCTACCTGAACCCGGGGACCTCTCTACCTTCCTGTCTACCTGAACCCGGGGACCTGTCTACCTGCCTGTCTGCCTGAACCCATGGGACCTGTCTACCTGCCTGAACCCCGGGGACCTGCCTGCCTGAACCCTGAACTCCGGGGACCTGTCTACCTGCCGGATCCCCGGGGACCTGTCTACCTGCCTGAACCCCGGGGCCTGCCTGTCTGCCTGAACCCCGGGGACCTGTCTACCTGCCTGAACCCCGGGGACCTGTCTGCCTGAATCCTGAACCCCGGGGATCTGTCTACCTGAACCCTGAACCCCGGGGACCTGTCTGCCTGAACCCTGAACCCCGGGGACCTGTCTGCCTGAACCCTGAACCACGGGGACCTGTCTACCTGAACCCTGAACCCCGGGGACCTGTCTGCCTGAACCCTGAACCCCGGGGACCTGTCTGCCTGAACCCTGAACCACGGGGTCCTGACTGCCTGAACCCTGAAACCCGGGGACCTGTCTACCTGCCTGAACCCCGGGGGACCTGTCTGTCTGCCTGAACCCTGAACCCCGGGGACCTGTCTGCCTGCCTGAACCTCAAGGACCTGCCTGCCTGAACCCTGAACCCCGGTGACTTGTCTAACTGCCTGAACCCCGGGGACCTGTCTGCCTGCCTGAACCTCAAGGACCTGCCTGCCTGCCTGAATTTCAAGGACCTGCCTTGCTGAACCCTGAACTCCGGTGACTTGTCTACCTGCCTGTCTACCTGAACCCGGGGACCTGTCTACCTGCCTGTCTGCCTGAACCCATGGGACCTGTCTACCTGCCTGAACTTGAAGGACCTGCCTGCCTGAACCCTGAACTCCGGGGACCTGTCTACCTGCCTGAACCCCGGGGACCTGCCTACCTGCCTGAACCCTGGGGACCTGTCTGCCTGAACCCTGAACCCCGGGGACCTGTCTACCTGCCTGAACTAGGGGACATGTCTACCTGCCTGAACCCGGGGACCTGTCTACCTGCCTGCCTGTACCCGGGGACCTGTCTACCTGCCTGAACCCCGAGGACCTGTCTGCCTGAACCCTGAACCCCGGGGACCTGTCTACCTGCCTGAACTAGGGTACATGTCTACCTGCCTGAACCCGGGGACCTGTCTACCTGCCTGCCTGAACCCAGGGACCTGTCTACCTGCCTGAACCCCGAGGACCTGTCTGCCTGAACTCTGAACCCGGGAACCTGTCTGCCTGAACCCTGAACCCCGGGGACCTGTCTGCCTGCCTGAACCCCGGGGACCTGTCTGCCTGCCTGAACCTCGGGGACCTGTCTACCTGAACCCTGAACCCCGGGGACCTGTCCACCTGTCTGCCTGAACCCGGGGACCTGTCTACCTGCCTGATCCTCGGGGACCTGTCTGCCTGAACCCTGAACCCCGGGGACCTGTCTACCTGTCTGCCTGAACCCGGGGACCTGTCTACCTGCCTGTCTACCTGAACCCGGGGACCTGTCTGCCTGTCTGCCTGAACCCGGGGACCTGTCTACCTGCCTGTCTACCTGAACCCGGGGACCTGTCTACCTGCCAGAACCCCGGGGACCTGTCTACCCCCGTGAACCCCGGGGACCTGCCTGCCTGTCTGCCTGAACCCGGGGACCTGTCTATCTGCCTGTCTACCTGAACCCTGGGACCTGTCTACCTGCCTGTCTACCTGAACCCGGGGACCTGTCTACCTTCCTGTCTACCTGAACCCGGGGACCTGTCTACCTGCCTGTCTGCCTGAACCCATGGGACCTGTCTACCTGCCTGAACCCCGGGGACCTGTCTGCCTGAACCCTGAACCCCGGGGACCTGTCTACCTGTCTGCCTGAACCCGGGGACCTGTCTACCTGCCTGTCTACCTGAACCCGGGGACCTGTCTACCTGTCTGCCTGAACCCGGGGACCTGTCTACCTGCCTGTCTACCTGAACCCGGGGACCTGTCTACCTGCCTGAACACCGGGGACCTGTCTACCTGCGTGAACCCCGGGGACCTGCCTGCCTGTCTGCCTGAACCCGGGGACCTGTCTACCTGCCTGTCTACCTGAACCCGGGGACCTGTCTACCTTCCTGTCTACCTGAACCCGGGGACCTGTCTACCTGCCTGAACCCCGGGGACCTGTCTGCCTGAATCCTGAACCCCGGGGACCTGTCTACCTGAACCCTGAACCCCGGGGACCTGTCTGCCTGAACCCTGAAGCCCGGAGACCTGTCTGCCTGAACCCTGAACCCCGGGGACCTGACTGCCTGAACCCTGAAACCCGGGGACCTGTCTACCTACCTGAACCCCGGGTGACCTGTCAGTCTGCCTGAACCCTGAACCCCGGGGACCTGTCTGCCTGCCTGAACGTCAAGGACCTGCCTGCCTGCCTGAATTTCAAGGACCTGCCTGCCTGAACCCTGAACCCCGGTGACTTGTCTACCTGCCTGTCTACCTGAACCCGGGGACCTGTCTACCTGCCTGTCTGCCTGAACCCATGGGACCTGTCTACCTGCCTGATCTTCAAGGACCTGCCTGCCTGAACACTGAACTCCGGGGACCTGCCTACCTGCCTGAACCCCGGGGACCTGTCTACCTGCCTGAACCCCGGGGACCTGTCTGCCTGAACCCTGAACCCCGGGGACCTGTCTACCTGCCTGTCTGCCTGAACCCGGGGACCTGTCTACCTTCCTGTCTACCTGAACCCGGGGACCTGTCTACCTGCCTGAACCCCGGGGACCTGTCTGCCTGAATCCTGAACCCCGGGGACCTGTCTACCTGAACCCTGAACCCCGGGGACCTGTCTGCCTGAACCCTGAACCCCGGAGACCTGTCTGACTGAACCCTGAACCCCGGGGACCTGACTGCCTTAACCCTGAAACCCGGGGACCTGTCTACCTGCCTGAACCCCGGGGGACCTGTCTGTCTGCCTGAACCCTGAACCCCGGGGACCTGTCTGCCTGCCTGAACCTCAAGGACCTGACAGCCTGAACCCTGAAACCCGGGAACCTGTCTATCTGCCTGAACCCCGGGGACCTGTCTGTCTGCCTGAACCCTGAACCCCGGGGACCTGTCTGCCTGCCTGAACCTCAAGGACCTGCCTGCCTGAACCCTGAACCCCGGTGACTTGTCTACCTGCCTGAACCCCGGGGACCTGTCTGCCTGCCTGAACGTCAAGGACCTGCCTGCCTGCCTGAATTTCAAGGACCTGCCTGCCTGAACCCTGAACCCCGGTGACTTGTCTACCTGCCTGTCTACCTGAACCCGGGGACCTGTCTACCTGCCTGTCTGCCTGAACCCATGGGACCTGTCTACCTGCCTGAACTTCAAGGACCTGTCTGCCTGGACCCTGAACCCCGGGGACCAGTCTACCTGAACCCGGAACACCGGGGACCTGTCTGTCTGCCTGAACCCCGGGGACCTGTCTACCTGCCTGAACTTCTAGGACCTGCCTGTCTGCCTGAACCTGGGGACCTGTCTACCTGCCTGAACCTCAAGAACCTGCCTGCCTGCCTGAATTTCAAGGAGCTGCCTGCCTGAACCCTGAACCCCGGTGACTTGTCTACCTGCCTGTCTACCTGAACCCGGGGACCTGTCTACCTGCCTGTCTGCCTGAACCCATGGGACCTGTCTACCTGCCTGATCTTCAAGGACCTGCCTGCCTGAACCCTGAACTCCGGTGACCTGTCTACCTGCCTGAACCCCGGGGACCTGTCTACCTGCCTGAACCCCGGGGCCTGCCTGTCTGCCTGAACCCCGGGGACCTGTCAATCTGCCTGAAACCCGGGGACCTGTCTGCCTGAATCCTGAACCCCGGGGACCTGTCTACCTGAACCCTGAACCCCGGGGACCTGTCTGCCTGAACCCTGAACCCCGGGGACCTGTCTGCCTGAACCCTGAACACCGGGGACCTGACTGCCTGAACCCTGAAACCCGGGGACCGGTCTACCTGCCTGAACCCCGGGTGACCTGTCTGTCTGCCTGAACCCTGAACCCCGGGGACCTGTCTGCCTGCCTGAACCTCAAGGACCTGCCTGCCTGAAGCCTGAACTCTGGGGACCTGTCTACCTGCCTGAACCCCGGGAACCTGTCTACCTGCCTGAACCCCGGGGCCTGCCTGTCTGCCTGAACCCCGGGGACCTGTCTACATGCCTGAACTTCAAGGACCTGCCTGCCTGAACCCTGAACCCCAGGGACCTGTCTGCCTGAACCCTGAACCCCGGGGACCTATCTACCTGCCTGAACCCCGGGGACCTGTCTGCCTGAACCCTGAACCCCGGGGACCTGTCTGCCTGCCTGAACCTTGGGGACCTGTCTGCCTGAACCCTGAACCCCGGGGACCTGCCTGCCTGAACCCTGAACCCCGGGGACCTGTCTACCTGCCTGAACCCCGGGGACCTATCTACCTGCCTGAACCCCGGGGACCTGCCTGCCTGTCTGCCTGAACCCGGGGACCTGTCTACCTGCCTGTCTACCTGAACCCGGGGACCTCTCTACCTTCCTGTCTACCTGAACCCGGGGACCTGTCTACCTGCCTGTCTGCCTGAACCCATGGGACCTGTCTACCTGCCTGAACCCCGGGGACCTGCCTGCCTGAACCCTGAACTCCGGGGACCTGTCTACCTGCCTGATCCCCGGGGACCTGTCTACCTGCCTGAACCCCGGGGCCTGCCTGTCTGCCTGAACCCCGGGGACCTGTCTACCTGCCTGAACCCCGGGGACCTGTCTGCCTGAATCCTGAACCCCGGGGATCTGTCTACCTGAACCCTGAACCCCGGGGACCTGTCTGCCTGAACCCTGAACCCCGGGGACCTGTCTGCCTGAACCCTGAACCACGGGGACCTGTCTACCTGAACCCTGAACCCCGGGGACCTGTCTGCCTGAACCCTGAACCCCGGGGACCTGTCTGCCTGAACCCTGAACCACGGGGTCCTGACTGCCTGAACCCTGAAACCCGGGGACCTGTCTACCTGCCTGAACCCCGGGGGACCTGTCTGTCTGCCTGAACCCATGGGACCTGTCTACCTGCCTGAACTTCAAGGACCTGCCTGCCTGAACCCTGAACACCGGGGACCTGTCTACCTGCCTGAACCCCGGGGACCTGTCTACCTGCCTGAACCCCGGGGACCTGTCTGCCTGAACCCTGAACCCCGGGGACCTGTCTACCTGCCTGTCTGCCTGAACCCGGGGACCTGTCTGCCTGCCTGAACTTCTAGGACCTGCCTGTCTGACTGAACCTGGGGACCTGTCTACCTGCCTGAACCTCAAGGACCTGCCTGCCTGCCTGAATTTCAAGGACTTGCCTGCCTGAACCCTGAACCCCGGTGACTTGTCTACCTGCCTGTCTACCTGAACCCGGGGACCTGTCTACCTGCCTGTCTGCCTGAACCCATGGGACCTGTCTACCTGCCTGAACACCGGGGACCTGTCTACCTGCGTGAACCCCGGGGACCTGCCTGCCTGTCTGCCTGAACCCGGGGACCTGTCTACCTGCCTGTCTACCTGAACCCGGGGACCTGTCTACCTTCCTGTCTACCTGAACCCGGGGACCTGTCTACCTGCCTGAACCCCGGGGACCTGTCTGCCTGAATCCTGAACCCCGGGGACCTGTCTACCTGAACCCTGAAGCCCGGAGACCTGTCTGCCTGAACCCTGAACCCCGGGGACCTGCCTGCCTGAACCCTGAAACCCGGGGACCTGTCTACCTACCTGAACCCCGGGGGACCTGTCAGTCTGCCTGAACCCTGAACCCCGGGGACCTGTCTGCCTGCCTGAACGTCAAGGACCTGCCTGCCTGCCTGAATTTCAAGGACCTGCCTGCCTGAACCCTGAACCCCGGTGACTTGTCTACCTGCCTGTCTACCTGAACCCGGGGACCTGTCTACCTGCCTGTCTGCCTGAACCCATGGGACCTGTCTACCTGCCTGATCTTCAAGGACCTGCCTGCCTGAACACTGAACTCCGGGGACCTGCCTACCTGCCTGAACCCCGGGGACCTGTCTACCTGCCTGAACCCCGGGGACCTGTCTGCCTGAACCCTGAACCCCGGGGACCTGTCTACCTTCCTGTCTACCTGAACCCGGGGACCTGTCTACCTGCCTGAACCCCGGGGACCTGTCTGCCTGAATCCTGAACCCCGGGGACCTGTCTACCTGAACCCTGAACCCCGGGGACCTGTCTGCCTGAACCCTGAACCCCGGAGACCTGTCTGCCTGAACCCTGAACCCCGGGGACCTGACTGCCTTAACCCTGAAACCCGGGGACCTGTCTACCTGCCTGAACCCCGGGGGACCTGTCTGTCTGCCTGAACCCTGAACCCCGGGGACCTGTCTGCCTGCCTGAACCTCAAGGACCTGACTGCCTGAACCCTGAAACCCGGGAACCTGTCTATCTGCCTGAACCCCGGGGACCTGTCTGTCTGCCTGAACCCTGAACCCCGGGGACCTGTCTGCCTGCCTGAACTTCAAGGACCTGCCTGCCTGAACCCTGAACCCCGGGGACCTGACTACCTGCCTGAACCCCGGGGACCTGTCTGCCAGAACCCTGAACTCCGGGGACCTGTCTACCTGCCTGAACCCCGGGGACCTGTCTACCTGCCTGAACCCCGGGGACCTGTCTGCCTGAACCCTGAACCCCGGGGACCTGTCTACCTGCCTGTCTGCCTGAACCCGGGGACCTGTCTGCCTGCCTGAACTTCTAGGACCTGCCTGTCTGCCTGAACCTGGGGACCTGTCTACCTGCCTGAACCTCAAGGACCTGCCTGCCTGCCTGAATTTCAAGGACTTGCCTGCCTGAACCCTGAACCCCGGTGACTTGTCTACCTGCCTGTCTACCTGAACCCGGGGACCTGTCTACCTGCCTGTCTGCCTGAACCCATGGGACCTGTCTACCTGCCTGATCTTCAAGGACCTGTCTGCCTGAACCCTGAACCCCGGGGACCTGTCTACCTGCCTGAACCCCGGGGACCTGTCTGTCTGCCTGAACCCTGAACCCCGGGGACTTGTCTACCTGCCTGAACCCTGAACCCCGGGGACCTGTCTACCTGCCTGAACCCCGGGGACCTGTCTGTCTGCCTGAACCCTGAACCCCAGGGACCTGTCTGCCTTCCTGAACCCGGGGACCTGTCTGTCTGCCTGAACCCTGAACCCCGGGGACCTGTCTACCTGCCTGAACCCCGGGAACCTGTCTACCTGAACCCTGAACCCCGGGGACCTGTCTGCCTGAACCCTGAACCCCGGGGTACTGTCTACCTGCCTGAACCCCGGGGACCTGTCTACCTGCCTGAACCCCGGGGACCTGTCTACCTGCCTGAACCCCGGGGACCTATCTGCCTGAAACCCAAGGACCTGTCTGCCTGAACCCTGAACCCCGGGGACCTTTCTGCCTGAACCCTGAACCCCGGGGACCTGTCTACCTGCCTGAACCCCAAGGACCTGTCTGCCTGAACCCTGAAACCCGGGGACCTGTCTGCCTGAACCCTGAACCCCGGGGTACTGTCTACCTGCCTGAACCCCAAGGACCTGTCTGCCTGAACCCTGAACCCCTGGGACCTGTCTGCCTGAACCCTGAACCCCGGGGACCTGTCTACCTGCCTGAACCCTGGGGACCTGTCTGCCTGAACCCTGAACCCCGGGGACCTGTCTGCCTGCCTGAACCCGGGGACCTGTCTGTCTGCCTGAACCCTGAACCCCGGGGACCTGTCTACCTGCCTGAACCCCGGGGACCTGTCTGTCTGCCTGAACCCTGAACCCCGGGGACTTGTCTACCTGCCTGAACCCTGAACCCCGGGGACCTGTCTACCTGCCTGAACCCCGGGGACCTGTCTGTCTGCCTGAACCCTGAACCCCGGGGACCTGTCTGCCTTCCTGAACCCGGGGACCTGTCTGTCTGCCTGAACCCTGAACCCCGGGGACCTGTCTACCTGCCTGAACCCCGGGAACCTGTCTACCTGAACCCTGAACCCCGGGGACCTGTCTACCTGAACACTGAACCCCAGGGACCTGTCTGCCTGAACCCTGAACCCCGGGGACCTGTCTACCTGAACACTGAACCCCAGGGACCTGTCTGCCTGAACCCTGAAACCCGGGGACCTGTCTACCTGAACCCTGAACCCCGGGGACCTGTCTGTCTGCCTGAACCCCGGGGACCTGTCTGCCTGAACCCTGAACCCCAGGGACCTGTCTACCTGCCTGAACCCCGGGGACCTGTCTGTCTGAACCCTGAACCCCGGGGACCTGTCTACCTGCCTGAACCCCGGGGACCTGTCTACCTGCCTGTCTACCTGAACCCGGGGACCTGTCTACCTGCCTGTCTGCCTGAACCCATGGGACCTGTCTACCTGCCTGAACTTCAAGGACCTGCCTGCCTGAACCCTGAACTCCGGGGACCTGTCTACCTGCCTGAACCCCGGGGACCTGTCTACCTGCCTGAACCCCGGGGACCTGTCTGCCTGAACCCTGAACCCCGGGGACCTGTCTACCTGCCTGTCTGCCTGAACCCGGGGACCTGTCTGCCTGCCTGAACTTCTAGGACCTGCCTGTCTGCCTGAACCTGGGGACCTGTCTACCTGCCTGAACCTCAAGGACCTGCCTGCCTGCCTGAATTTCAAGGACTTGCCTGCCTGAACCCTGAACCCCGGTGACTTGTCTACCTGCCTGTCTACCTGAACCCGGGGACCTGTCTACCTGCCTGTCTGCCTGAACCCATGGGACCTGTCTACCTGCCTGATCTTCAAGGACCTGTCTGCCTGAACCCTGAACCCCGGGGACCTGTCTACCTGCCTGAACCCCGGGGACCTGTCTGTCTGCCTGAACCCTGAACCCCGGGGACTTGTCTACCTGCCTGAACCCTGAACCCCGGGGACCTGTCTACCTGCCTGAACCCCGGGGACCTGTCTGTCTGCCTGAACCCTGAACCCCAGGGACCTGTCTGCCTTCCTGAACCCGGGGACCTGTCTGTCTGCCTGAACCCTGAACCCCGGGGACCTGTCTACCTGCCTGAACCCCGGGAACCTGTCTACCTGAACCCTGAACCCCGGGGACCTGTCTGCCTGAACCCTGAACCCCGGGGTACTGTCTACCTGCCTGAACCCCGGGGACCTGTCTACCTGCCTGAACCCCGGGGACCTGTCTACCTGCCTGAACCCCGGGGACCTATCTGCCTGAAACCCAAGGACCTGTCTGCCTGAACCCTGAACCCCGGGGACCTTTCTGCCTGAACCCTGAACCCCGGGGACCTGTCTACCTGCCTGAACCCCAAGGACCTGTCTGCCTGAACCCTGAAACCCGGGGACCTGTCTGCCTGAACCCTGAACCCCGGGGTACTGTCTACCTGCCTGAACCCCAAGGACCTGTCTGCCTGAACCCTGAACCCCTGGGACCTGTCTGCCTGAACCCTGAACCCCGGGGACCTGTCTACCTGCCTGAACCCTGGGGACCTGTCTGCCTGAACCCTGAACCCCGGGGACCTGTCTGCCTGCCTGAACCCGGGGACCTGTCTGTCTGCCTGAACCCTGAACCCCGGGGACCTGTCTACCTGCCTGAACCCCGGGGACCTGTCTGTCTGCCTGAACCCTGAACCCCGGGGACTTGTCTACCTGCCTGAACCCTGAACCCCGGGGACCTGTCTACCTGCCTGAACCCCGGGGACCTGTCTGTCTGCCTGAACCCTGAACCCCGGGGACCTGTCTGCCTTCCTGAACCCGGGGACCTGTCTGTCTGCCTGAACCCTGAACCCCGGGGACCTGTCTACCTGCCTGAACCCCGGGAACCTGTCTACCTGAACCCTGAACCCCGGGGACCTGTCTACCTGAACACTGAACCCCAGGGACCTGTCTGCCTGAACCCTGAACCCCGGGGACCTGTCTACCTGAACACTGAACCCCAGGGACCTGTCTGCCTGAACCCTGAAACCCGGGGACCTGTCTACCTGAACCCTGAACCCCGGGGACCTGTCTGTCTGCCTGAACCCCGGGGACCTGTCTGCCTGAACCCTGAACCCCAGGGACCTGTCTACCTGCCTGAACCCCGGGGACCTGTCTGTCTGAACCCTGAACCCCGGGGACCTGTCTGCCTGAACCCTGAACCCCGGGGACCTGTCTACCTGCCTGAACCCCGGGGACCTGTCTGCCTGAACCCTGAACCCCAGGGACCTGTCTACCTGCCTGAACCCCGGGGACCTGTCTGCCTGAACCCCGGGGACCTGCCTGCCTGAACCCTGAACCCCGGGGTCCTGTCTACCTGCCTGAACCCCAGGGACCTGTCTGCCTGAACCCTGAACCCCGGGGACCTGTCTGCCTGAACCCTGAACCCCGGGGACCTGTCTACCTGCCTGCTTGCCTGAACCTGGGGACCTGTCTACCTGTCTGCCTGCCTGAACCCAGGGACCTGTCTACCTGCCTGAACCCGGGGACCTGTCTACCTGAACCCTGAACCCGGGGACCTGTCTACCTGAACCCTGAACCCGGGGACCTGTCTACCTGCCTGAACCCCGGGGACCTGTCTGCCTGAACCCTGAACCTCGGGGACCTGTCTACCTGCCTGAACCCCGAGGACCTGTCTGCCTGCCTGAACTCCGGGGACCTGTCTACCTGCCTGAACCAGGGGACCTGTCTACCTGCCTGAATCCGGGGACCTGTCTACCTGCCTGAACCCTGAACCCCAGGGACCTGTCTAGCTGCCTGAATCCGGGGACCTGTCTACCTGCCTGAACCCTGAACCCCAGGGACCTGTCTAGCTGCCTGAACCCCGGGGACCTGTCTGCCTGAACCCTGAACCCCGGGGACCTGTCTACCTGCCTGAACCCCGGGGACCTGTCTGCCTGAACCCTGAACCCCGGGGACCTGTCTACCTGCCTGAACCCTGAACCCTGGGGACCTGTCTACCTGCCTGAACCCCGGGGACCTGTCTGCCTGAACCCTGAACCCCAGGGACCTGTTTACCTGCCTGAACCCCGGGGACCTGTCTGCCTGAACCCTGAACCCCGGGGACCTATCTACCTGAACCCTGAACCCTGGTGACCTGTCTACCTGAACCCTGAACCCCGGGGACCTGTCTACCTGCCTGAACCCCGGGGACCTGTCTACCTGCCTGAACCTGGGGACCTGTCTACCTGCCTGTCTGCCTGAACCCCGGGGACCTGTCTACCTGCCTGAACCCGGGGACTTGTCTACCTGCCTTAACCCGGGGACCTGTCTACCTGCCTGCCTGAACCCGGGGACCTGTCTACTTGCCTGCCTGAACCCTGAACCCGGGGACCTGTCTGCCTGAACCCCGGGGACCTATCTACCTGCCTGAACCCCGGGGACGTCTGCCTGCCTGCCTGAACCCGGGGAGCCTGTCTAGCTGAACTCGAACTTCGGGAGCCGCTCCGCTCTGCCTGCCTGGACTTCGGGAGCCCGCTCCGCTCTGCCTGCCTGAACTCCATATACCTGAACCCCAGCTCTACCCTTATGTGCCATGGCATCCCCATCCTGTCCTCCCCCTAGTACTTCAATGTCTGTGTCCTGCGTTTGGGTCCATCTGGCCCCGTTCCTGACAGGTTCAGCTCTGGCGACAAAGGATAGTACAGAAGGTCCAGGTATGATCTACATAAAGCCATCTCGCAGACCAAACATGTCATTGGGGGATGCTTGACAGCCGTGGCAGAGCTCGAGTGCTATCAGCTCCTACAAAGTAAAACTAAGTAACATATGCGACAACAAAGTTTCACTACCAGGTGAGCTCAATGCCTTTGATGTTTGCTGTGACTGACAGATCATGGAGGCAGCTTCATAAGCTCCTACAGCCCCTGAGGACCCTTGATTTCAGTCTCTGAGGCCGACATGGGAGCATTCTTCAGGAAGGTGAACCCACTGAAAGCACCTGGCCCAGATGGTGTACTTGGCTGAGTATTGAATACCTGTGCTAATCAACTGGCTGGAGCGTTTATTGACATCTTTAACCTCTCGCTTCAGCAGTCTGAGGTACCCACCTGCTTAAAGCAGCCTTCAATCACTCTGGTGTCCAAGAAGAATGTGATAACCAGCCTCAATGACTATCATCCACTAGCACTTACATCCACTGTGACCAATTGCATCAAGAGGTTGCTAATGAAACTTAGCAACTCCTGCTCACAAAGTGACTTGGATCCATTCCGATTTGTCTACTGTCACAATAGGTCAACAGCAGATGCCATTACATTGGTTCTTCACCCAACCCTGAAGCATCTGGGCAATGAAGATGCATGCATCAGAAAATGGCCATAAGACATAAGAGCAGAATTAAGCCATTTGGCCCATCAAATCTGCTCCGGCATTCAACCGTGGCTGATCCTTTTTACCCCTCCTCAGTCCCACTCCCTGGCCTTCTCCCCGCAACTTTTGATTCCATTTCCAATCAAGGACATATCAAACTCTCCCTTAAATACATACAACAAATTGGCCTTCACAGATGCCTGTGGTAATGAATTTCACAAATACACCACTCTCTGGCTAAAGAAATTTCTCCACATCTCTGCTTTAAATGGATGCCCCTCTATCTTGAGGCTGTGCCCTCTTGTCCCATGGGAAACATCCTTTCCACATCTTCTCTGTTTAGGTTTCAACATTGAAAAGGTTTCAGTTGAGGTCCCCCCCCTCCCTTATCCTTCCAAATTCTGGCCAGTATAAACCCAGAGCTATCAAATGTTCCTCCTTTTACTCCCAGAATCATCCTCATGAACCTCCTCTGAACTCTCTCCAATGCTAACACATCTTCTTTGATGAGGAAACCAGAACTGTTTGCAATACTTAAGGTGAGGCCTCACCAGTGCCTTATAAAGCCTCAGCATCACATTCCCACTTTTGTATTCTAGACCTCTTGAAAGGAATGTTAACATCGTATTTGTCTTCCTCACCACTGACTCTGCCTTCAAGTTAACCTCTATGGTGTTCTGCATCAGGGCTCCTAAGTCACTTTGCATCTCAGTTTTTGGATTTCCTCCCCATTTAGAAAATACTCTTCACATATATTTCTACTACCAAAGTGCATGACCATGCAATTTCCAACATTGTATTTCATTTGTCATTCTCTTGCTTATTTTTCTGATCTGTCTAAGTCCTTCTGCATCCTACCTGTTTCCTCAAACACTACCTGCCTGTACACCAATCTTCGTATCATCTGCAAACTTGGCAACAAAGCCATCTATTCCATCATCTAAATCATTGATATACAGTATAAAAAGAAGCGGTCCCAACATTGACCCCTGTGGAATGTCCTTGATGCTCTTCATTGACCACAGCTCTGCACTCAACACTATCATCCCCTCAAAGCTAATCAATAAGCTCCAAGACTTGGGCTTCAATATCTCCTTCTATACCTGGATCTTTAATTTCCTCACTTGCAGACCCCAGTCAGCTGACATTGGCAATAAAATCTCCACAGTCACCATCAGCACAGGTGCACTATAAGGCTATGTGTTTGGTTACCTGCTCTACTCACTTTATACTTATGACAGTACAGATCCAATACCATATTCATGTTTGCTGATAACACCACTATTGTTTGCCAAGTCAAAGGTGGTGACTAATTGATATTAGAAGGGAGGTCGACATATAGGGGGGACTGCCCTATTGATATGGTCTTTCATTGATTCTATTATGGTTATTGGATGTATTGAGAATGCCCGTAAGAAAATGATTCTCAGCGTTGTGTATGTGGACACTCAGTATATGTACTTTGATAATAAATTTACTTAGAACTTTGAATGGTGCCAAAACAACAACTTCTTATGCAATGTCAACAACCAAAAAGAGCTGATTATTGACTACCAGAGGAGGAAATCTGAGATCCAAGAGTTAGTCATCATCAGGGGATTGGAGGTAGAGAGGGTCGATAACTTTAAATTCCTTGGTGTTATCATTTCTGAGGATCTGTCCTGGGATCAGCACATAAGTGCCATTAGAAGGAAGGTCTTTGCTTTCTTAAAAGTTTGCACAGGTTGGGCATCTAGAACTTTGACAAACTTCTATAGACATTTTGTCACCTGGGGAAAATTACACACGCAGGACAACAAATACTTCTTCGGGACTTTAATTTGTTTATCTGTTTTAGATGTTTTAATGTAGAAAAAGGGTATCAAAATAAAAATAACAAAATGAATTTTTAAAAAAACAGCTCCTGCTGTTACAATCTCAGTTTAATTTCAGACCACACCCTTGTGACATGTACACTAAGAAAGTAACTAAAATAAAATATACAAAACCAATATGGTCATGGCAATTCTTAAAAAAATACAAACATTTGAATTCCACTAACCCTGTACCTTATACACAAAAATCAAAAATATGAATAAATACATCTCATCTTAACTAAAGTGCACACGTGCTAAACTTCCAAACACACATAGGCTAGAGTCTGAAACGAGTTCTCCTCACTCATGCTATGTAAACAAATATTAACACATTCACTTTTCTCCATTACGTTCACATTCAGTCACAAAACAATAAAGAAAGAAAAATAAACTTTTACAATATATTGTCCTGGAGTTTAAATTACAAAAGACTAACTTACTAGGCCAATAAGGAAATTCGCACAACCACGTATTCCAGCACTGATAACTTTACTCGCAAAAATCTGAAGTATCCACCTGTAAAACACGTCAAATTATGGATATTCTAGATTTACAAACAAGTATAAACAAATTTACATGGATATTATCAAATACTATTTACCCTTCCTCACCATACAACTAGCATTCGATGTTCTTTCTAGAACCTTGTAACTCTTCTTTCTACACCACACGTGCATAATGACGTTGCCGTTTTCTCTTAAAAGCACAGGCAGTTATTTTAGTATTACCATGATGAATACATAAGTGCACTCTAACAATAAAAAAAATGATATTCAACAGCGCCTGGTTACAGACAGTGGAGAGTATCCTGACCAATTACAGTTGTGTGAAATCAGGTTTGCAGGTTTGGTGAGTGGGGACAGAAGACACTCACTATTGGTAAGTCAATTACCCATTTATTTACAGGACAAGACAAACGCTAAGCATTCAGTAAATTATTCAAGTTACACTCAGTTACAAAAACTTACAGTATCTAGTGTTACGTACCCATGGGTATCTTGTACCTGTCACGTGACCGTGATGTAATTGAGGCTATGCTGGATATGAGGTAATGGTCTTGTGATGGTGGAGTGACATCATTTTCCCGCCAGTGAGAGGTCATGTGATAGTTTTTTCTCAACGAGGTATAAAAGGAGAATCCCACCCTGTGGCGTGGGCAGTTCATGGCTAAATTCACCACTGACTCCATGTTGCTGCGTATTCCAATATTACAACACAGTTTTGTTTAAAAGTGGAGTTTTACTTTCTGTTTTAAGTCTCAAAGTTTATTGCCAGCAGTTTCGCTATAATACTGCCAGTTCGGTCAGTGGAGAGTGAAGATGCATTGGAGTTCGGAAATCCCAAAGGATATGGAAAGTTGGTGTCAACGGTGAACCAGATTCGACCTTTGTTTAATCTTCACACGAGGAATTAGTAACGAGTATGCATGATAACTCCTGTTCTGCCAGAAGAGCGAAGGGTTGGATATAAAGTTTCGCCAAAGAAAGGTCAGTGCCTTTAAGCTGTTTTATTTCCTTCGATCGTAAATCCTCCGGGGAATAACATACTTTGACTGGGATCAGCAGTAATGCTACGAAAGAGTATTTATTCTCTCAAGGAAAGCCTCTCCTTTAACGGACTGTGTAAGCATTTGGACTTTTGCATTACTACTTCCAAGAACTGTTTTCGCATTCTCGCTTTAAGAACTGTTTGAGCTGCCGTATCGCAGCTGTCTTCCGGTTAAGTTAGTCATTTGTTTACTTTTGGGTTTTTTTTAGCAGTGTTTAATAAATGTTTTATTTGTTATAAAAACCCTGTCTCAATCATATATTCATTGTTGCTGGATTGTAACACTAGAATGTGCACCCGGCCCTCGCTTACTGCAACACACTCACACTGTTTCCGTGGCACCATCAACGACCTGGTCCACGGTGACCCAGAGAGCAAATGAAACCAGGTGCTTCAGTGCACACTATTTATGCTGTACCTGCGCCGTAACAGCATCAGTTGGTGCAGGTGCCAAACAGCAGCCAATGGGAGGGCTGCCATTCTCCTCAAGTGGACCAATCCTTAGCTAGCACGGGAGAGCAGCTTTCAATGAACAGGTAAGATGAGTACTTACTGCAGCTTTGTAACCCTCAAAAGATGGGAAGCCATGACACTCATTCCGCATGCTAGTATAATCCCCATGGTTGCTCCACTCTGCTATATTCAGAAGATAACACTATGATTTCCAGAATTATCACCCCACAGTTGTCACCCAGAGTACTACAGTAGTCCACCAACCCCCCATTGTCTTAACGTTTGGCTGATGCAAACATCTCATAGCCACCATTATGCAAAAGAGTACCTTTAACTTCAATTTACTGCTTTCATTTTACAATCTACATTAAGAACTGAAGTTTGAATTTGCTTCTAGTTTGAATTAATATCTGCTATATTCACGTAACTCCAGACTACTTCCTAACCTACCCTCCTCTTTGCCCCGGACTGAAATCTGGCCCAAGAAGGACAAACTTTAAGGAGGATCTAGTTAAGTAGGGCAGCAAAAATGTTCTTCATTTCAGATTCTTTCCACAATTATTCACCATTCTTGTCCCTCTGAGTACCTACATACACACCATATAACTTCCCTTATTTGGTTATCTATGAGACTGAGCAGAGATGGCAATAAAACTGTTCAGAAATTTGATCACATCCTTTTTGCCCCTTCAATCTTTGATAGTTAAAATGATCAGTTGTGGCTGCTGGTTATTATTCTGTCACAGCAAGGTAACTTTGTCTCAGGTTCACAGGCAACATTTCATGTTCCATGAACAAGATTATTAGAATAATCTGACAAGCGGTCTCTCAGTCTCTGATCAATCTACAGGAAGGTTTTGAGTGGTCTCTATTTGAATGGCTGCAAAGACCTCACCCTGGTGGCTTCCCCTCCCAGACTGCCCTTTCGATCGCTGGCCTGACCAATTAAAAAAAACAGCTCCTCATTCTAGCTGGAGTGGCTGCTTCAGACGCAACATCTTCATCCTTTTTCGCTCTGTCTTGCCATTGAGGTTGTGGAACTTGATGGCTCTGCCGCAACTTGGATCCCTCCCATCTATTTCAAAGGTTCAAAGGTACAATTTAATGTCAGAGAAATGTATACAATATACATCCTGAAATGCTTTTTCTTCACAACCATCCACGAAAACAGAGGAGTGCCCCAAAGAATGTACAACAGTTAAATGTTAGAACCCCAAAGTCCCCCCCCCAGCTACCCCACCCCGCGTGTAAGTGGCAGCAAGCAACAATCCCTCCCTCGCCCCACCAGCAAAGGAAAGCATCGGTACCGCCACCAAGCGTGAGCAAAGCAATAGCAAAGACGCAGACTTGCAGTTACCCCAAACACGTCACGTTTCACCCGGTATTTGACAAACCA
The DNA here is from genome assembly GCF_030144855.1 of Hypanus sabinus. Lineage (NCBI taxonomy): Eukaryota > Metazoa > Chordata > Chondrichthyes > Myliobatiformes > Dasyatidae > Hypanus > Hypanus sabinus. The sequence continues at coordinate 31,774,121 of NC_082739.1, read as the reverse complement.
CAGGTTCTCTATTTTCTCAGCAAGCGGGGAGACATAACAAACAATTCGCTGGTTTACAATGTTAAAAGTCCGTTACGTCGCTTTTTTCGAGTTCTGTGCCCAAAGATCGCAAAGATCCCAGGTCGCCAGGCACACAGCAGATATCCCGACTCGCCCGATGACACACGGGTCTCCTGTTGTGACATTGATCCTCGATGGCCTGTCTCCAGAGCCTCCAGATCCTCGGCTTCCGAATTCGAGCTGAACTCTTAGGATGAGCCTTTGAGATACCAAGCAATGGCCAGTTATGGAACCCTGAGAGCAGATCCCATTCCCGCAAAGAACCGTAGTCAGTATGTAACTCCAGTTCAGGGTCTTCAAAAGAACTCTGAAAGGGAAAAAAAGAGATATCAAAGATGGAAATAGAGCTGTTTCTGAAGATGCAAGCAAAGGAGTCACCGTTTAGCGCCATCATCACTCTTCTCTGCCTTCTTTTACTGGAGGGTGAAATGACATTTGGCACTCAGTGATGGCTTCAAATTTTTCTATTGACGGGGTAGTTGAGATTTCACTCATTCACTGGCAGTATAATATTCTCATTACTTGAAAAACAGGAGTCCCCGTTAGGTGCCATTAACCCTCCAAAGCACCACCTTCACATGGATATTATCAAATACTATTTGGCTGTCCTTGTCTTCCATCTTTTCTCAGTATCTTCATATTTCAGATTTCCAATTAGGACATACACAAACCATCAATCTCCCAAAATGCTAATTTCTATCTTGATTATGGGAATCGCATATCCAGAATAGAGATACTCACATTAATATCACTTTAACCCAAATTCCACATGGCCAGTGTAGAATCTGGGTCTTTAACTCTCTCCGATGCCCATTCCAAAGTAAAGAAATAAATATACACAAACTTAAAACACAGATAAGACAAAACAATAATCAATGTTTGCACCATTCCTCCTGAAGCTTCACAAATAAGCTAAAAAGTACTTGATACAAAATAACACATCCCAAAGAACAGTGGGAAAGAAAAGATGGATAAGATGGATGAATGCCCCCCCCCCCACACACACACACACACACACACACACACACACTCACACAATTTCTTAAAGACTTCTTAAAGTAAGATATCCTGCAAATTAATTTCACATCATGTAACAAAACCTTCCTCCTGGACAACTTCAAACACCTTTCTGATACAGATTTAACAAACTCCAGACAGACTTTGCACTCACTCATTCGTGCATACTCTCCCTCTCGCTCTTGCTCTCTCAAGTAAACACGTGGGGCCTCATTTCACACAACATTTTTCAAACTCAGACCATTCACACTTTATTATGCAAGGCTGCAGGGCAAATGGACCCCCTCCCTGTGGGGTGGGGCGTGAAGGCATCACCCACTGCCCAGTAATTGCTGTCACTCAAGGTCCAGCAGTGCCTTTTGCAGAACTTCCAACAATATATTTACGGAACCCTGTGCTGTTTGTTCTTTAACAAAGACAAACTTGTGTGGGTAAAAATGCTAGAACTATTTTATTTACAATTTTACAGAACAATTTTACAGAATTTTACAGCACAACCACATTTTACTCATGACTTTCTAGTCCACCGAGAGCATGTGACCCATCCACCAATGTCACTTCCAGTTCCAGGTGAATTACCCACATTCCCCACTGAGAACTGAAGTTCTTTATTATGTACACACATAATAACACATCTTCACCCTTTAGAGAAAACAAACACAATAGTATGTCCTCATAAACCTGCAAGAAACAGTCATGCTTTCCAATAAAAATATTTTCATTAATTTCAATTGTAATAAACAGATACAATTCCTTATTCACTCAGTCACTCTAGATCCATCTCTGTGGTGACTTCATGGTCCTTCTATTTGTTTCCACAGATGTCTTGCTCCAATTCCTCCTTTACTAAATATCCCACCATAGTCAAGGTTAACCTATGATCTTTTGGTGGATTGTCACTGTCGTGATAGATCCTTGTGGTCAGAACCCACTGGTGAAGGACTATGGGCTCTTCCTCCACTCCTCTCCAAGCTGCGAATTCCATGCGAATGGTGATGGATACCTGACCTTAACCACCTTTATCATTCTTCCCTATTGTGGCTCATCAGGGTGTTGTTAATTGTGTGGTGGGATACAGACCCCAGGACACCCATCTCCCCATCTGATAAACTCACTCCAGCACTTCTCACAGCCCTGATCCTCAGCAACCACATGGGTAAAGGCTCCCCTGGCTTCTGCCTATATATGTCTCCTAACCAGGCCCTGAGTGGACAACTCTCGGATGGTGGTCATCTCGGTGAGACTCCGAGTGTATTATCTTCCCCAGGTCCTTCTCTCTCACGATATGCCTCTCTCTCAGCCTGTTGCTCTTCCCCTCCCTGTTCCATTGAAGCTGGAGGGGCTGTGGATCAGCAGCCCCTTGCCGGGTCTGGGACCATGTGGCCACCAGGCTGACCTGTGCTGGTGCGGCTGCATTGGGGGAGGAGGAAGGGCCCTCACTTAGGGGGGGAGTTCCAAAGCTGTCTTCCCCATCCTCATCATCTAACCAAATGTTCCCATCCCTCACTTGCGTGTTGGGGTTGCCTCCCCTCAACATCAGGGCTCAGACTGCATTGTGGTCCAATTGGCAGCTAGCCCAGCAAGCAGCCTCTAACAATTGTAGACCATTTCTGCACTCTTATCCTTTAACTCTCTGGTCAGAGTCTGCAATGACCACGCAGCCTCTCCCGTGGTAATACATCACTGGTTTAGCAGTGTAACTTAATTTCTCAAGCTATCTATCTCTTTCTCCATCTGTGAGATTGTCTTACACAGCTGCTTTACTATGGCTGTCAGCAGCCAGAGAACACCCCCCAGCTCCTCTTCCTCTCAGAGACAATGTGGTGTCTCATTGTCACCCATGGGAGTCCAGCTTGTCTTCCCAGTGTACTAGCATTCCATCCCACAGTGGTTTGACACAACTCCCAAATCTCACACTGTTATCGGTCCTGCCACACAGGGGGTTCTCCCTCTTATTTTTCCTTTTACACATATTAATCTCCTGTTCAATCACTGAACCCTGCTTGCAGCACCAATTGTTGTGTGAAATCAAGTTTGAGGGCTCAGAGATTGGTGACAGAAGACACTCACCACTGGTAAAGGACAAGACAAACAATAAGCACTCAGTAAACTATTGAAGTTACACTCAGTTACAAATACTTATCTAAAGTGTGTGCCTGGGCTTCTCTTACTGTAGCACACTTTCAGTGCTTCTCTGGCACGATCTGCAACCTGGTCCATGGTAATGCAGACAGCAAGAGAGACCAGGTGCTTTCAGTGCACTAGATTTATATACTACCTGCACTGTGACATCATCATCTGGCATAGGCACCATAAGGCAGCCAATGGGAAGGCTGCAATGCTCCTTCAGCAGGCCAATCCGAGCTAGCACAGGAGAGCTGCTTTCGACGAACAGTTAAGATGGATACTTACTGCAACAGTTGCATCACAGCCTAGTATGGAAACAGCAATGCCCATGAATGGAAAAGCCTACAAAAAGTAGTGAATACAGCCCAGTCCATCACAGGAAAAGCACATCTACCAGTATCTCGCACATCTACAAGGAACGCTGCCACAAGAAAGCAGCATCCATCATTAAGGACCGCCAACATCCAGACCGTGCTCTCTTCTCACTGCTGCCAGCAGGGAGGAGGTACAGAAGCCTTATATCCCACACCACTAGGTTCAAGACCAGTTATTACCATTCAGCCATCAAATACCTGAACTGACATGGATAATTCAACTCTGAACTGATTCCACAACATACGGACTCACTTTCAAGGACTCTACAACTCTTGGTCAAAATATTTATTTATTTATTTGTGTGTTTGCTTGTTTATTGTTATTTGCTTTCATTGTAAAGGCATAGCTTGTCTTCTATTAACCATTGGTTGCTTTTCCATCTTTATTTATGTGCAGCTTTTCATTGATTCTGTTGTGCTTCTTTGTATCTACTGTGAACATCTGCAAGAGAATCACTCTCAGGGTAGCATATGGTGACATATGCTCAGCTCCTCTGGTGCACCCTGTCCTCCCTCGGCAGCCAGCTGTGGAGCAGTCCTTGGAAGTGTGTGTGTGGAGTGAGAATGGGATTGCTGTATGAATGTCCCTAATCAGCCAGAATATCATCTGAAAGAGAGCCTGATCAGACCAAAAACATTATCACACTGAAATTAACTATCAAGAGTTGATACAAAGCTACAAAAGCAGGTAATTAGTTAATTTGGTTAAAAGAATCACTGGAGAGAGGGCATTATCTGCTTATATTATGGGATCTGTGTTTCATTAGGAAGACCAGTGTTTATTATCAGTACATTTCCATGTTGGGCTGCATAGTCGTGCAGCAGTTAGTGCTACTGCTCAGATCCAGCCCTGATTTGATACTGACATCCAACGTAGTCCTTTTGGAGTTTGGAAGTTCTCTCTGTGATCACATGGGTTTCCTCCAGGTGCTCCAGTTTCAGCCAACATCTCAAAGACAAGTGGGTTGATAGGTTATGTGCGTCTAGGAGAATCAGAACTGTTCCCCTGAGAGGAGAGGTTTCAGAAATAAGTGGGAGAATGGGATTGATGGGAATGCTTTGAGAGCCAGCACAGTCTTAATGAGACTGCCTTCTAGGTGATAAAAATATGAAATATGTAAATCAGGATTATGAGTGACTGAGGTAAATCTGCCAGTGGTGGTGTCCTCCTGAGCTAGTAATTTATCCTTCTTGGTGAGAAGGATAGTACTGTCAGACCTTCACCAGAGGACTTCAGAGATTCAAGAAAGTCGATCACCACCACCGTGCCAAGGGCAGCTAGGGGCAGTACTGCAGTAATGGAGGTTTAGGGGATGTAGGTAGGTGCTACAACCACTCCTTTCTCCCCATCATTCTCAACACAGGTGCCCCCCCAGGGGCTTACACATAACTACTTGGCAAAACACTGGAGCAATCATATTGTCAAGGTCATCGATGACATGACAGTGGTGGGGCTCATCACCAACGATGATGTAACAGCCTTCAGAGAGGACATGGAAGAGCTCAAGCCCTGGTATCAGGCAAATAACTTCTTCCTCAATGTCAACAAGACAAAGGAGATGGTTATCAACTTCAGGAGAACTAATACCACTCACAGCCCTCTCCAAATTGGCGGCACAGCAGTGGAAACTGTGAGCAGGTTCAAACATCTGGGATTGCATATCTCACACAACCTCTCACAGTCCCAGACACATCCTACACAATCCGGAAAGCTCACCAACGCCTCTGAGGAGTCTGAAGAGAGCTGGACTCTGAGGCATGAATGGGGGCCTCGTCCGCAGCATAACCGAGGCCATACAGCTCCCCGCTGTCATTCCCGCCAAAGAACCAGTGAACTGGGCTCACAGTATTGTACATTCCGAATGCCCAATATGGTCTTGTGATCACAACTAAAATATCTAAGGCAATCATTCGCTTTGTCCATTGGACCATGCATCGCATCCTTCCCTGAGTAGCTGAAGCAGGCTGCAACACGATGCGCTACGTCCAGCTCCACCGCTATTGTGCAGATCTGCAGTACTTTGTGTTTTTAATATCCAGCAGTATCTTGCAGTCATGAAAGAGACATAAGGAATAAACCATTACACCTTTAGTTGGACCCAGAGGGGACATTGCATCTGAGCACACTACCATCATCTCATTGCTACAGTATGAGGACAGCCATATTGGGAGGCAGTGTGAAAGAAAACATCAGGAGGTTTACAGCTCTGACAGCCAAATACACAGTTACCAAAGGCAGGACAAATCAAAACCAAGTAAATACACACACTGAAATATGAACAGAAACATAAATTGTTGGAAACATTCAGCTAGTCAGCACCTGTGAACATACTGAAACCAATGGTGCTTCTTCCTCCTGCTGACCACCCTCCAAGAGAAAAAATAATTTTTCCTCATTTAAAGTCTCGCACTTCCAGCAGTCAATTTGGATCTAAAACCTTTGGAGGAAGCCATTTGGGTCATCATGTCTACGCCAACTCACAGAACAATCTCATGAATCCTATTCCCCTGAAGTTCCCTGTAACCTCTCCTCTCACACATAATGTTTCCTCACCCCAGATTCTCCCATCAGCCACCCTGCACTCAGGATCATTTACAATGACCAGTCAACCTACCAATCAGCACATCTATGGGTGGTATGTGGAAACATGAGTATCCGGGGAACCTTGCACAGTTGCAGAGGGAGCATGAAAATTAAACACAGTAGACAATGAAAATCAGGTTTGAACCTGGGTCCCTGGAGCTGTGAGACAGTAGCACTAACAGCTGTAACACCACACTGCCCTTATTACTGTTCTTCCTTATTTGTCTAGGGCCTTGATTATTTTACACACTTCACTTAAATCTCCTCTGAAATTCGTCTGCCCCAAGGAAAATGACTTTAGTTTATCCAATCTTTCCTTAGAGATACAATTTCCCAGTACTGGCTGCGTGCTCATAAATCTCCTCAGCACCCTCTTCCATACAAACTCATCTTCCCTGTAATGTGGTAACTTGAACTGCACACAGTATTCATGTTGTGTTCTAATTATACCCAGATTTAGAATTACCTCCCTACTCTTATTTTCTGTGCCTCGGTTACTGGAACTGTGCTTTTTTTTAACCAACTCATTGACCAGTCCCACTATTTTAAAGATCAAATGGATACATACTCCAAGATTTGTCTGTTCATTCTTTGCCTCAGTATCTTGCTGAATTGTTTATTATCTGATCTTCTTGTACCTTATATTTCTCTGGATTAAATTCTATTTGCCATTCTTCTGCCCACTTGCATAGGCAATCTGCATCTTCCTGTAGCCTAAAGCTTTTCTCCTCATTGTTAATCTCACAGCCAATATTAGTGTCATTTGCAAGCTGCTTTATCCTGCTCCTACATAAGAACATAAGTGATGCACCATCAATAACTCTCGGAGACAGGAAGCAAACGATAGGCTTTTATTAGCAGCAAAAGAGACCACGACATCTTGGAGACTGAGGAAGGAGCAGTGCCTCCAATCGCCTTTATACAGGGGTCTGTGGGAGGAGCCACAGGAGCAGTCAGCAGAGGGGCGTGTCCAGACAGGTATACATAGTTTACCACATTCACCCCCCCCCCTTTGTTTTAAAAGACAGTCCCCACAGGGCGAAGTTTCTTACAAGTATATTTACAGGTTAAGTCTATCAGGCGGTCGAGTCTATCACTGGGATCTATGTAACACCGGTGGTGATTGCACCAGTGACGGTGGTTGTGCTGGCTCCGGCCTGACTTGAGGTGCCAGCCCGTTAGGCATCAGTAATCCCTCATGCGTGTGCGAGGCGCCCAGTATGGGAGTGTCGTGAGGAGTCTGTGTAGGGCTTGGTGTGCGTGGTGTCAGGTGGGTATACACCTCAGTGGGTACGGGGTTCATAGTCACCCTGGAGTGTTCGGGGTAGGGGTCTGGTGCTCCTGCGGATGCCAGGTCGCAGATGGAGACCGTATCCTTCCGCCCATCAGGTAAGACCACGTAGGCATACTGGGGGTTTGCATGATGTAGGTAAACCCTCTCAACCAGCGGGGAGTATTTATTGCTCCTCACATGTTTCTGGAGCAGTACTAGCCCTGGGCACATCAGCCAAGCCGGTAGGGTGGTCCCAGTGACAGACTTCCTGGGAAAAGAGAATAGGCGCTCATGAGGGGTGGCATTGGTGGACGGGCATAACAGGGAGCGGATAGAGTGGAGTGCCTCGGGGAGGACCTCCTGCCATCGAGAGACCGGTAACCCCCTTGATTTAAGGGCTGAAAGTGTGGCCTTCCACACTGTGGCATTCTCCCTCTCCACCTGTCCATTCCCCCGGGGATTATAGCTTGTGGTCCAACTAGTAGCAATGCCCCTAGTCAGAAAGTACTGGCGCAGCTCATCACTCATAAACAAGGACCCTCTATCATTATGGATATAGCAGGGGTATCCGAACAGAGTGTAGAGCTGGCACAGGGCTTTTATGACGGACGTGGTAGTGGTATTGGGGCAGGGGATGGCAAAGGGAAACCGTGAGTATTCGTCGATAATATTGAGAAAGTAGACATTGCGGTCAGTGGAGGCATCAGGGGGCTCATTGAGCCTTCCAGGCCAGTACAGGATGTCATAGTTGTAGGTGGAGAGTTCTATTCTCCACCTCAAAATGTTATCATTTTTGATTTTGCCCTGCTGTTGGTTGCTAAACATGAACGCAACTGAGCGCTGGTCAGTCAGCAAGGTGAACCTTTTGTCGGCGAGATAGTGCCTCCAGTGTCTAATTGCTTCCACTATGGCCTGGGCTTCTTTCTCCACCGCAGAGTGCCGAACTTCAGGGCCTTGAAGGGTACGAGAGAAGAATGCTACCGGCCTTCCTGCCTGATTGAGGGTAGCAGCCAGCGCGAAGTCGGAGGCGTCACTCTCTACTTGGAAGGGAATGGTCTCGTTCACCGCATGCATCGTTGTTTTGCCAATGTCCCCTTTAATGCGGCTGCAGGCCGCACGGGCCTCGGCTGAGAGGGGAAATGCGGTGGACTTGACCAGGGGGCAGGCCTTGTCTGCGTAGTGAGGGACCCATTGGGCGTAATAGGAAAAGAAGCCCAGGCACCGTTTGAGGGCTCTGAGGATGGTGGGAAGAGGGAGTTCCAACAGGGGGCGCATACGGTCGGGATCAGGGCCAATGACCCCGTTCTCCACGACATACCCAAGGATAACAAGTCGGCGGTTCCGAACACACACTTTTCCCTGTTATAGGTCAGGTTAAGAGCTTTGACCGCTTGGAAAAATCGTTGGAGGTTGGCATCGTGATCTGGCCTGTCGTGACCACAGATGGTGATGTTATCCAGATATGGGAACGTGGCCTTCAGTTGGGACTGGTCCACCATCAGGTCCATTTCCCTCTGGAAGACAGAGACACATTCGTGACACCGAAGGGGATGCGCAGGAAGTGATAGAGCCTGCCGCCCGCCTCGAAGGCGGTGTAGGGGCGGTCCTCTGGGCAGATGGGGAGCTGATGGTAAGCGGATTTCAGGTCTATGGTCGAGTACACCTTGTACTGAGCTATCTGATTGACCATATCCGTGATGCGGGGTAGGGGGTACGCGTCAAGCTGCGTGAACCTATTGATGGTCTGGCTATAGTCCACGACCATCCTATTTTTCTGCCCTGTCCAAACAACGACCACCTGGGCCCTCCAAGGACTTGTGCTTGGCTCAATGATCCCCTCCCTGAGCAGCCGCTGCACCTCCGACTGAATGAAGGCCCTGTCCCCCGCGCTGTACCTCCTGCTTTTAGTTGCCACAGGTTTACAGTCGGGGGTCAGGTTGGCGAACAGCAGTGGGGGAGGGATCTTGAGGGTGGAGAGGCTGCAAGTGGTGTCAGTAGTGCGGCTGTTGGCATGGTGTTGGGTGGGATGTGTGGTCAGTAGCAGGGTATATGGCGAGGTCCCACAAAACTGAGGATTCCTGACAGTGAGTGGTGGGAGGGGCCTGTCATATGCCATAGTCACACTTTCGAGATGGCTCTGGAAGTCCAGCCCCAATAGCACAGGGGCACACAGTTGAGGCATGACCAGTAGCACAAAGTCCTGATATTCTGTGCCCTGTACCACCAATGTCGCTACACAACCCACCCGGATGTCTGTGGAATGCGACCCAGAAGCCATGGTGACCCTCTGGCTTACTGGCCATGTCACAAGTCCGTAGTGTTGCATCGTGTCCAGGTGAATAAAACTCTCAGTGCTGCCCGTGTCAGACAGGCAGCTAGTCCTGTGCCCCTCCACCAGGATGTCCATCATTGACCTTGCGAGCTGGAGTGGGGTGCTTTGGTCGAGGGTCACGGAGGCCAGAGTTGAATTGCCGTCTTGGTGCCCGGTAAGCACCCATGGGTCAGAGGTGAGTCAAGGTGGCGCCAACAAAGATGGCTGCCCCCATGCCTCACACGAGGCAGACAGGCAAGATGGCGACCCCCATGCCTCGCTGCTCGACCCCGCTCGTGGTTTGGACTTACAGGCCTTGACGAAGTGGCCCTTCTTGCCGCAGCTGGAGCAGGTAGCTTCTTTGGCCGAGCAGCATTTTCAGGGGTGTTCGAGTCCGCAGAAGTAACACTGTGCGGACTCACAAATGGCAGCAGCCAAGGTTGACTCACTGGCGGGTTGCGGGGTCTGCATCGTCCATGAGATCGCACGCCTGGACAGCATCAGCATTGTGCAGAGCAGCCTCCAGCATGTCGGCCATCTCGATCGCCGACCGTAAGGTAAGATCGGCATTTTCCAGCAGCCGCTGGCACACGTACACTGACCTGATCCCCGTAACGAAGGCGTCTCGTACCAGGAGCTCCGCATGCTGTTCCGCCGTCAGTCCCTGTAGTTGCAGGCCCGCACAAGTGTCTGTAGGGCCTGGACAAACTCAGCGCTCGAGTCTCCGGCCCGCTGCCGCCGCGTTGCTAAGCGATGTCTTGCATAGACAGTGTTCACTGGCCACCGGTATTGTCTTTTGAGGGCATCCATTGCACCCCAGTAGTCCGTTTGGACTCTGATCATGGAGTAGACCATTGCACTGACTCTGGAGAGGAGAACCCTGCGCATCGTGGCAGGCTCGGTCACTTGAATCTCCTCCAGGTACGATTCGAAGCATGCTAGCCAGAGTTCGAAAGTGTCGCCGGCTTCCTGGGATTGAGGGTTGAGATCCAACCTGTCTGGTCATAAAATGCTCTCCATGTTTTAAAATTGCTGCTAATCAAATTGATGCACCATGAATAACTCTCGGAGACGGGAGACGAACGATAGGCTTTTATTAGCAGCAAAAGAGACCACGACATCTCGGAGACTGTGGGAGGAGCAGTGCCCCAATCGCCTTTATCCAGGGGTCTGTGGGAGGAGCCACAGGAACAGTCAGCAGAGGGGCGTGTCCAGACAGGTATATGTAGTTTACCGCAATAAGAAATAGGAGCAGGAGTAGGCCGTCTGGTTCATCAGACCTGCTCCATCATTCAGTGAGATTATGGCTGATCTGGCTATGCACTCATCTCCACCTACCTGCCTTTTACCCATAACCCTTAATTCCCCTACTATGCAAAAACCTATCCAGCCTTGTCTTAAATATACTTACTGAGGTAGCCTCCACTGCTTCATTGGGCAGAGAATTCCAGATTCACCACTCTTTGGGAAAAGCAATTCCTCCTCATCTCCACCCTAAATTAACTTCCCTGAATCTTGAGGCTATTTTTCCCAACTAAAGACGTTAAACTAACTGGCATATCGTTACCTGCCTTTTGCCTACATCCTTTTTTAAACAGCGGCATGATATTCACCTTCTTCCAATCTGCTGGGACCTTCCCAGAATCCAGAGAATTTGGGTAAATCATCACCAGAGCCTCAACTATAACCTCTGCCATTTCTTTCAGTACCCTGGGATGCATTCCGTCAGGACCAGGGGACTTGTCTATCTTTAGGCCCACAAGTTTGCTCAGCACTACCTCTTTAGTGATAGCTATTGTATCGAGGTCCTCACCTCCCATTGCATCCATAACATCTCTCCTTGGCATGTTAGATGCGCCCTCCACTGTGAAGACCGGCACAACATAGTCAATCAAAACTTCTGACATTTTCTCATTACCCAATATCAATTCCTCTTTCTTGTCCTCCAGGGGACCTATGTTCACTTTAGCCACCCTTTTCCACTTTATATCATTATAAATACTTTTACTATCCATTTTTATATTTTGTGCTAGTTTATTTTCATAATCTATCTTCCCTTTCTTTATTGCTTGCTTAGTGGGCCTTTGTAATATACGTTAAGAAAGACAGAAGACCAAGTACCCTGCTGTGTGGAACTAGTAACATTTTTTCTGTCACACAAACATCCATCAACCATTAACCTTTATTTCCCAGCACTGAGTAAATTTTGGATTCAAATTTCCAACTCTCCATGAAATCCCATCAGTTTGTCCTTCTTTGACCAGCCTACTTGTGGGATGTGGTCTGCTGAAATCCATGCAGGTTATATCAAATGTATTGCTTTAATTAAGCCTGCACACTACTTTTGTGAAGTATTTAGTCATGTTAATCAACACAACCTTCCATTAACAAATTATGCTGCCTGTCCCTGATTAACCTGTGCTTTCCTGAATGAAGGGTTATCCTATCCCTTAGAACTGATCCTAACAATCTGCCCAACACCGAGATTATATTAACTGGCCTATAGTTAGTTGGTTTACCCTTTTCTCCCTTTTGAAACAATCCACAATATTAACGGTCCTCTGGCACTGTTCCAATCACCAGAAAAGATTGAGAAATAGCAGTCAGACTCTCTGCAATTTCCTCCCAATGTATTTTAACAACCCAGAAATAGTAGCCCATACATTTGATCATATCTCGCTGATCTGTTCCAGTGGTATAGGATCCGTTTTTCATTGATAGGTGATAGATGACAGCAATGTTTATTCTGTGCATGGAATTCAGCCAGGTTCTTATGGTCATGCTTTGCCCCTATACTGATTATGTGTTTAGTGGATTATGATGGTACCACTTCATGTGTAACATTCAGTCTAGAACATTGCATAGGGGATAAATCATGGAGTTCCAGGAGCAACTTCAAACCAGTGGTCATAATCACTCCTTGATTCTCCATGTTTTATTAATACTGCACCAAGGAGTCATGTACAAACATACTTGCATACACCTGACCCTCCCCTCCCTTCATGCCCTTGACTCCTGATCGTCTACGTCTCTCTCAGACTCTCCATACATCACCTCCACTCCCTATCCTCCTAACTATCTCTAACTTTTGATCGCTCCCCTGATTTGTTTTTCAAAGAGATAAAGATTCACTTTGTTTGCCACACACACATCGAAACATACAGTAAAATGTGCCGTTTCCATCAACGATCAACACAGTCTAAGAACTGTGCTGGGGTCAGCCTGTATTGTCGCCTTGCTTCTGGCACCATCATATCGCACTGACAATTTACTAACCCTAATAGTATGTCTTTCGAATGTGGAAGGAAACTCAAGCACCTGGAGGAAACCCATATGGTCATGGGAAAAACGTAAAAGCTCCTGACAGATAGCAGTGGGAATTGAAACCTGAGTGCTAATTGCTGGTGCTGTAAAGTGTTCTGCTCATCACTATGCCACTTAATTACAAAATTACATAATCCCACTGACATAGCTTCTTCTCTCAGGATTATTGGTAGCCTCTGTGCCCCCAGTCGACCCCCGTTTGCCTAGGGTAAACTGCCATCACCCCACCAGTAGTGCAATATTTCTGTGTTAGTATGGTGTAATGCCTCCCCAGTACACGCTCACAATACAAATACCAGACAATACCCAAAAGCAAGTAAATAATTGCAACGTTATAGTGATTTCTTAGTGATGGGTTAGTAGAAACAGATAACCTAAAGGCACCAAAGTAATAATCAGTTTGTGCACATATTTTAATACTTTGGAGCTCACACCTCCGGTTCCTTCCACAACGACCTTCCGAGCCTTCAGCCACTGTCCGAACCGCTGACATCCAGTATGCATCGCTCTGGAACCACTGCCCGCTACTCACACGTCCGTCCTCCTCACTTTCCTCCCGAGTAGGACTGCGAACTCCCACTCAGCTTACACAGACAAGATAGCATAACAATTCTCCATTGGTTACTTTTTCCCCTTATCAGAACCATAACCCAAACATACGAGACACAGAATCCCATTACTGCATTATAGAGAAGCCATTTCATTATAAAATACAGAGAAGCCATTTTGTTAGCCTGAACAGTTAACACCACAGTTACTGGTACTGAGAACCCTCCAGGTGAACACTCCAATTCATGAACAATTTATCATGCTATCTATTTGTAACCAAATACAAATTCTCTAACCAGCATACCTGAATATTATCAAGCATTTTTGAATTGCTAGTTCAACCTCTCCTTTCTGAAAAAATGAACATTTCACCAGCAGGAGTAAGTGTTGTGTGCATTCTCCAAGTTCCACAAACTGCCATCAATGGTGAGAACCCTTCTGTCAGGCCTTGTATTAGGATCAAGAAACAAATTGCAGGAAGAACTTGACGAAGCAGGCAGCATCTGTGAAAGCAAGTGGACAGTCAGTGTTTCACTGAATTCAAACTCTTCTTTGGTCACTTAATCCATCCATGTGTGATACATGTGGGAGCATGATACTGTTCTCAAAGAAAACAACCTCATGGGTGTGCTGCCTATGTATCCCATGAGAAAAGCAAATGGCAGACTTTGAAAAGTCTACACATTTCTCAGCTGGATAACCATTAGCACTAAGAATGATGCTAGCACTCTATGCTGGATACCTGGTGAAGATGTCCTGAGAGCAACCTTGACGGGAATCAATGAACCTATAATGTTTCCATTGTGTCTAAGTCAGTCTACATACGCTCCACTCGAGCTCTGTGCTCTCTTATTCTTCAGTTGACCATTCTGGACAATTGGATCAATATATCACTTTTTTTTCTGGAAAATAAACCACCGGAGTTGCTTGTCTTCGCAGGGGGTCACAGGACTGGTCACTGAGGCGCTTGGTCATTGCTACCTTCATTCTCATTAGCAAACAACATCTGTTTCCCATTATCTAATCATTTCTCTGTCCAATTTATAACTTCCTCCTTAATCCCTTGAGTTTTGAGGATAGCTGTTAGTACTTTACAATGTCCTTGTAAAATGCTGCATCGAAATCAAGCCATGTAATACCAACCAAATTCCAATTCATCCACTAAATTGATTACATCCTCTTAGACTTGCAATCAGGTTGTTAGATTTAATTTGATCTAAGTATAATGGCAGTGCAGGATGAAATGCCTGAGGCTACTCTTGATCTGGTTTAATGTTACATTCTCAGTGTAGTCAGACAAATATTAAAAATATAAATCTGCACCCATATTCTGTTATTAATCTGTTTGAAGCAACATTTCCCACTCAAGGAAACAAGTGATCCATCTTTATTACAAGTCCTTGTAAATTATTACAAGCTGTGTGACATATTAAAAAGGAGAGAAACTCATCTTTGCCTGCTAGAACAAAATAGTTATGTGAATATTGCCAATCCATTCGATGAGCAACCAATGTTATCTTCAAGGGAACCACATGTCAGGGATGAAGTACAAATAATGTCAATGTTCTCACATATTTGACATCAGGCAACAGATTATTTTCTAATCCTCACCTCAAAAACTAAATTCCCATGCTCTGTGAACATGGAAAGTGAGGAGCTGGAGAGCGCTGGGAAAGGAGAGCAGCAGAGCGGAATTGGTGGTGGCTGCTTTGCCTGGGAGTGGGGAGGGGGAAAAAGAAAGAAGGAGAAAACAATCCAAAACATAAAGGAAGAGAAATAGAAGAAGAAATAAAAGCATTATCAGGGAAAAGATGGGCAAAATTTCCATTGTGTTGTAAAATACACAAACAATGATGCATTGCAAATCTAGAAATTTGTCCTAGTGCTTTAAGACCATAAGATGTAGGAGCAGAATTAGGCCATTTGACCCCTCAATTCTCCTCTACCATTTCATAATGGCTGATCCAAATTTCCTCTCAGCCTCAATCTCCTGCCTTTACCCCCATAAACCTTGATGTCTTGAGAAATCAAGAAGCTATCAACCTGTGCCTTAAATATACATAAAGACATGGCCTCCACAGCTGCATGTGGCAAAGAATTCCACAGATTCACCACTCTCTGGCTAAAGAAATTCCTCCTCATCTCCATTCTAAAAGGCCGCCCTTCTGTTCTGAGGCTTAGACTCTCCCACCACAATGAAACATCCTCTCCGCATCCACTCTATCAAGGCCTTTCATCATCCAATAGTTTTCTTCTGAATTCTGGTGAATACAGGCCCAGAGGCATTGGACACACTTCATATGACAAGCCATTCAAACCTGGAATCACTTCCATGCACCTCTTTTGAACCCGCTCCAGTCTTAGCATATCCTTTCTAAGATAAGGGGCCCAAACCTGTTCTTAATACTCCAATTGGGGCCTCAACAGTGCTCTATAAAATCTCAGCATTACATCTTTGCTTTTATATTCTTGCCTTCTTGAAATGAATACTAACATTGCATTTGCCTACCTCACCACAGACTCAACCTGCAAGTTAACCTTTAGGGAATCCTGTATAAGGACTCCAAAGTCTGTTTTCTTCTCAGTTTTTTGTATTTTCTCTCTATTTAGAAAATAGTCAATCCTTTCATTTCTTCTGTCAATATGTGCATGATCATACACCTCCTGACACTGTATGCCATCTGCCTTTCCTTTACACATTCTCCCAATCTGTCTAAGTCCTTCTGTAGCTTCTCTACTTCTTCAAAACTACCTGCCCTTTCCACCTCTCTTCATAACATCTGCAAACTTTTCAACAAAGCCATCAATTCCATCATCCAAATCATTAACAAAAAGCGTAAAAAGTAGTAGTTCCAACACAGACCTCTGTGGAACACCACTAGTCACTGGCAGCCAGTTAGAAAAGGCTCCCTTTATTCCCACTTTTTGCCTCCTGCCAGTCAGCAGCTGCTTTATCCATGCTAGAATTTTTCCTGTGATACCATGGGCTTGTAGCTTGTTAAGCAGTCTCATGTGTGGCACCTTGTCAAAGGCCTTCTGAAAATCCAAGTATACAATATCAACTGATGCTTCTTTCTCTATCCTGCTTGTTACTTCATCAAAGAATTCCAACAAATTTGTCAGGCACTGTTTTCCCTTGAGGAAACAAAGCTGACTATGATCCATTTTATCACATGTCTCCAAGTACCCTAAGACCTCATCCTTAATAAGCAACTCCAAGATCTTCCCATCAACTGAGATCAGACTAAGTGGCCTTATAGTTTCCTTTCTTCTGCCTCTCTCCCTTCTTGAAGAGTGGAGTGACTTATGCAATTTTCCAGTGCACTGATTCTTGAAAGATCATTACTAATGCCTCCATGATCTCTTCAGCTGCCTCTTTCAGAACTCTATGGTGTATATCCTCTGGTCCATGTGACTTATCCACCTTAAGACCTTTCTGTTTCCCAAGAACCTTCTCTCTAGTTATGGTAACTTCACACACTTCAAGTCCCCTGACACCTGGAACTTCCGCCATACTGCTAGCGTCTTCCACAGTGAAGGTTGGTGCAAAATACTTATTCAGTTCATCCGTCATTTCATGGTCCCAAATTGCTAACTCTCCAGCGTCGTCTTTCACTGGTCTGCTTTCACCTTTCTTTTACACTTTGTGTATCTGAAGAAACTCTTGGTAACATTACTGGCTACCTTACTTTCATATTCCATCTATACCATCTTAATGGCTTTTTAGTTACCTTCTGTTGGTTTTTAAAATGTACCCAATCCTCCAACTTCCCACTAATCTGTGCTCTAATATATGCCCTCTCTTTGGCTTTTATGTTGTCTCTGACTTCTCTTGTTAGCCATGTTTCTGTCATTTTCCTTTAGAATACTTCTTCCTCTTTGGAATGTATATATCCTGTCCCTTCCAAATTGCTTCCAGAAACTCCAGCTGTTACTGCTCTGCCATTTTCCCTGCCAGTGTTCTTTTCCAATCAATTCTGGCCAACTCCTCTCTCGTGTCTCTGTAATTTCCTTTACTGTAATACTGATACATCTGACTTAGCTTCCCCTTCTCAAATTTCAGGGTGTATTTGATCATATTATGATCACTTTCCCTTCGGGATTCTTTTACCTTCAGATCTCTAATCAATTCTGATTCATTGCACAACACCCAATCCACTAGGCTGATTCTCTAGTGGGCTCTACCACTATCTGCTCTAAAAAGCCATCCCGTAGGCACTCTAGAAATTTCCCTTCCTGTAATCCAGCACCAACCTGATTTTCCCAATCTACCTGCATTTTGAAATCCCCCATGACTACTGTAACATTGCCCTTTTGGCATGCATTTTCTATCTCTCATTGTAACTTGTAGACCACACCCTTACTACTGCTTGGGGGTCTGTATACAACTCCCATCGGGGTGTTTTTATCCTTGCATTTCCTTAGATTTATCCAGAATGACTCAACACCTTCCAACCTTATGACATGTCTTTCTAATGATTTGATTTCATTTTTTACCAACAGAGCAAAGCCACTCCTCTGCCTCCCTGCCCATCCTTTCGATACAATGTGTATCCTTGGACATTAAGCTCACAGCTATAATCTTTCAGCCATGATTCAGTGATGCATACAACATCATACCTGCTAATATGCAACTGTGCTGCAAGTTCATCCACCTTATTCCGTACACTGCGCGCATTCAGATACAACACCTTCAGTCCTGTATTCACCCTTTTTGATTTTGTCACACAGTGCTCAACCTTTTCATTTCTAATTTTGTCTGAGATCTTACCAACATCTGCCTCCACAATCTCTCCACCGACTGTTCTGGCACTCTGGTTCCCATCTCCCTGCAACTCTAGCTTAAACCACACCATGCAGCATTAACAAACCTTCCCACTAGGATACTAGTCCTCCTCATGTTCAGGTGCAAATAGTCCCTTCTGTACAGGTCCCACCTTCCCTGGAAGAGAGCCCAATGATCTTAAAATCTTATGCCCTCCCTCCTACACCAACTCCTTAGCCACACATCTTCCTAGTTCTGCCCTCAGTAGCACATGGCACAGGTAGCAATCCTGAGATCACAACCCTGGAGGCCCTGCTTTGCACCTAACTCCCTGAACTCCCTACGTAGAAACTCTTCACTCGTCCTACCCATGTCAGTGGTACCTACATGGACCACAACTTCGGCTGTTCACCCTCCCATTTAAGACAGCTAAGTACTTGATCTGAGATATTCCCAGATCCTGTCACCCGGAAGGTAACACACCATCCAGGAATTTTGTTCTCGCCCACAGAACCTCCTGTCTGTTCCCCTAACTAACAGATCCCCTACCACAGCATACCTCTTCTTCCCCCATCCTGTCTGAATCACAGAGGCAGACTCAGTGCCAGAGACCTGACCACTGTGACTTTCCTCTGCTAGGTCATCCCTCCCACAGTATCCTGCTGTTGAGAGGGATGGCCACAGGGGTACTCTGCACTGGCTCCTTAACTAGTTTCCTGTGTCTTGCAACTTGGGTGTAACTACCTCTATCTATCACCCACTCAGCCTCCCGAACGATCCACAGATCATCCAGTTCCAGCTCCATCTCCTCAACACATTTTGTTAGAACCTACAGCCGGATGCATTTCTCACAGTGGTAGCTTGCAGGGATACTGGAAGTCTTTCTGCCTTCCCATATCCCGTAAGAAGAGCATTCCACTGTCCTGGCTGTCAACTCTACCTAGCTGAGCAGATATAAAGACAAGGGGAAAAAATACTTGAGCTTTGCTTTCTCTGAGTGAATCCTCGAAGTGCTAAGCCTCAAAATCACCACTCTGACTCTGTCCACTCAGACGCTGGTTGCTGTGCTCGCCCCTGCCTTCCTTTAATTTGCTCTTACTAATTAATTCCAAACGCCAATTGTCTGCTGGTCGAAGCTGTATTACACTGCCGTGAGCTGCTCCTGCCTTTTATCCTCAGTGGTGGACCTGATTTTTGAAGTCCCCTCCTCTCAAAACTTACCATGTCCAGATTAACTGCAGTGCCAAAGCACATTGCTTTTGGTACTTGAACACAATAAAAGGAACCATTTCAGGTATTCTCATCAGATTAAAGTCATCACTCCTATTTTTGTTGTTTGAATTTCCAGCATCTGCAGATTTCCTCGTGTTTGCCCTTTAAAGTCATCACTGCTATTTTTCAGGGGGGCTGTTACTGACTGGAAATTATTCCACCATATGAGGAGCATTTTTTTCTGGTTTCACTGACACTGTGGAATTCTTAGTTCCAGTTTCTTTCAGTCTGGTAGATTAACTTCTGTCTAGCTAGTGGCTTTTTAGAGTAAGGTGCAAAGAAAAAAGTTCAGGAAAGGGTTAGGGTTGCAGCTTTGCTTGGTATCGGTCTGTGTTGTGGATCCATTAGCTAAGATCACAGGTGCACAACATCATGAGGGCTGTTTTTAGATGCAGACAAATTTCTGCAACGAGCCAAATTTGTGGAGGGTTCTCCAAACCGATGAAGTCTAATGCTTTGATAACATTGCTGTCAGAATTTTGCTCGAGTTGTTGTGTGGTGAGATCAGGTCCGCTGAACCTTAGAAAGGCAGAATTCTTCCATAGGTGCACACCACCTCTGGCCACGACTACACAAAATGGAGAAGGGGCATTTGGTAGTTGTCCATTCATCAGGACTATGCAGAATCCCAGTACATATGATGGCCCACCATCCATCCACGTACCCTGGTAGGCACATTCTACCTCATCTGCGGAAAAGCTAAAGCTTCCCAGATTGGCTCATCAGTTACCGCAGAACCCAGGGAACATGAGTGGAAGAAATTCCTCATTCCAAAGGTCAATCTAAGGAGAAGAATTTATAAGCCTTCCCCATCCTCTCCAAGCCAGCTGTGCATCTTCCAGTTTCTGTTGATCCACAACCTCTCAGTCACAACGTTGTTCTCTCCATTTTCTCTCCTGTCTGGAATTTAAAATGTACTTAATTTCCAACTTCTGTCAGTTTTCTCAGAAGGTCATTGGCCTGAAACTCTAACTCTGGGTTTCTCTCCACCAACAGTGAGTACTTTCAACATTTTCTGATTTCATTTTAAATTTCTGGTGTCTACTGTACAGTATTTTTTTGCTTTTTAATCACTCAACCAACATCACTGAAACAGATTATCTGCTGATCACAATTCATTGCATATATGGTTCTCTGTCATACACCACAATGAAACAGTGGCCACACTTCTAAAGCACTTCGAAAGTAGCTGGAAGACATTTTCTTTAAGATGCCCTGAAATTTTGTGAACTGTTTATTCCCTCGACTCCCTGAGAAAATGCTTGAAACTTCAGCCTGAAGTCTCACCACTTCACAGGTTCAGTGAGACCACATGAATTCTGATATCCCTGATCTCACTTTCTCTAACTCCTCGAATTCTGGAGAGATTCTGTCTGATGATAAGACTCCAAACTAAGAGCTGCAGTCAAAGTATCATACATCAAGCTGAAAACCAAGCTGAAACAAAGTGGGGCAATGTTTATAAAATAATAGATTCAGTGTCTGGGATAAAAAAGGCTACATCGTGAGAAAACCAACTGAGTACAAACATTTCAAAATTACTTCCTGGGGTCTGAACTTAATGGAGAATTGTTTTATATATATAAGAAGTTCTAAGCTTGCTTCAATAGCCAGTCACATTATCTAGAAGGTCATCAGTTTAAGAAACTCTTTACACCTAACCCATGTTCTGCATTTGTTCACCATTGAAAGTAAGCTTTCACTCAATTCAATATTTACTCAATCAGGTCACATAAATACACTTACCTTTTTATTTGTCATTTCCTTTCACTGCCTCTCTGAATTTCCTGAATCTGTAGCCTCATCTCCATTTGAGTGTTGGTACCTCTGCTCTATTGCTTTTATTTATTCAGGGATATGGGTATCAGGCTGTGCCAGTATTTAATTACCCAGCCCTATTGCCTTTGAAAATATGGTCGTGATTATCTGTCTTCTTGAAGTGCACCAGGTATACCCATAGGGCTGTTAGGGAAGGACTCCAAGGAATTTGACCCAGGATAGGCAATGTGCGCCCAAGGCAGAGTGGTACGTGGCTTGAAGGACAGCTTCCTGGTGGTGGGTTTCCCCATCCATTTGCAGTCCTTGTCCTTCCAGCTGGTGGAGTTGGTGGGTTTCGAAAGTGCTGCCTAAGAAGTCTTGGTGAGCTGCTGCCGTGTGTCATGTAGACGGTACAAACTGCTGCTACTGTGCAGTGAGTGAATGGTTGTTGATGGCATCAAGCAGGATGTTATGTCCTGTATCATGTCAAGCTTCTTGAGTGTTGTTGAAGCTGGATTCATCCAGGCAGGTGGAGTGTATTACATCACACTCTTGACTTGAGCCTTATAGATGGTGGACACACTTCTCCTTGTTCAACTCCTCAGCTCCCCCACCTCAATTTGAAAATGAAATTGGAATTTGTTTATTATTGTCACATGTACCAAGGTTTTGTGTGTCATTCATACAGATCATTAATTACAACAGTGCATTGTGGCAGTACAAGGGAAAATAGTTACTTCTTTGCTCTCCAGATCTCACCTCAAGCTTCTAGTCCCAAACTTTACCTTCTCAAGTATCAAGGAATGAAGATCAATGTTCAAAATCTACCTATGAAGTCATTGGTAATGAAATACAACAGAAATGTCTTAACATCCACCCTCTCAAGCCCCCTTAGGATCTTACATGTTTCAATAATGTCACTCTTCAATCTTCTAAACTCCAAGAAGTACAGATCAAGACTGCCTGGCCTCATTTGAGAGGAAAACTATCATGTCTGAGGTATTGACCTGGTGAATCACCTTTGGACTGCATCTGGTTCTACTGAATCCTTTTTAAGAAAGGGGCCTCAAGCTGTTATATTAAAAGTATATCGCTCATGGAATGCCTTGCTGCCTGTCAACCATGTGTCTTGTCCTGCCTTGGAGATTCGGCTGAATGTTTTTGCTGTGAGTTCAGAATCAGTGCTGGGATTCTGCCAGAGTGCTGAGTGAGGCCAGTAACAACATTGCAAAGTGATCTCAACCAGCCTGGAAGTCTGAAACATAGATTGCTTCATCTCACAACTCTGAGCCTGCCCGACCAATAAGTGCGAGGAAACTAGTGAAGTGGAAGGATTGTATGAACCAAGATCTTTCTGAGTGAGAAAGGAAGGGAGAAAGAGGTGATAAAAGATCAAAAACTTTGTTGATTTCTTCCTCCCAAAAATCCATCAAACTGGATTCTATTCTCATGTCATCAATGAGATTATGAATGCTCCATAAATCTGGATAGAACACTTTATTGAAAGAATGGGGCTGTTTAATTGGAAATGCAAGCCAAATTGGATATGTGACACTGAAACAGGAATGAAGCTCATGCATTCACATTCCCCAGTAGAGTATTTCTTCAAACTACATTGAGAAAAGGCAAGTATCAAATAAAAGGCCATGAATGATTGTGGCCAAGTAACTGGAATGTAGTAAAAGCCCAATCTATTTGCTGATGCTGTCCGTGGAAGGTTAGGCTTGGTTGCTGTTAACTCTTAATCGCACAGTGCACTTATTTTAACCAGAAATGCCAGTGCCTCAGATTTACTTGATAACAGAATACAAACTTACGGGCTATTGCAAGGATAATTCATGAAATAAAATAAAAACAAATTTTAGAGAAAAGTCATTAGTCGACAGCTATAAACTTACTGAATCCCAGAATCAATATATATCACCAACTTTCCGATGGGTTTACCAATATCATTTGCCAATTCTCTATCAGCAATCTGTTCAATGTGATTTATCACTTTTTGTTTGCTTTATCCAGAGTTGTAATATCGAATTTCAACTTCCCTGTATTGATTAGTCACAAAGGTGATTTGGTCCTCTAATTTTTGCAGGCAGTTTTCCATTTACAGAGAAATCTAGATCAATATACAATGAAAAATAGTAGTCCTCATTTGTTAGTGTGGTTTTCTGACATTTCAACAATGATTACACTTCAAATACTTGAAAGGCTTGGTGAAATCTTGAAGGTTAGGAAGATGCTGTATCAAAGAGTGGGAACAAGGGCAATAGGACCAATATGGATTGTTCCTTCAAAGAGGGACCTTACACCAAATGACCATGATCTGCTCTGAAAGGCCCTATCAATGGTGACCATGTCATTTTCAGCTTGTGTAATTTTACCCAACAAATGCTGGACACTTTTTCATTAGGATCATGCTCCAAATCTTCAAACGCAACAGATGTTTGTATTCCTATCCTAATCAATATCAGATTTTCCCCAGCAAATTGAATAGCTCTCTTGTAAAGTGAGCCCAAACAGCCAGCGTAATCAAATACCTCACCCATCCTGGACATTCTTTTCTTTCCCCTTCTCATCAGGCCTGAAAGTATGAACCACCAAGCTCAAGGATAGCTTCTATATGGCTGATATAAGATTATTGAATGGTTTCCTCACAAGATAAAATTGACCCTTGACCTCACTATCAACCTCATTATGATCTTGCCCTGAAATGTCTACCTGCACAGCACTTTCTCCACAGCTATAATTCTGTTAATGATTTACCTTGCACTACCTCAATACACTGCATAATGATTTGATATGTATGAACAGCATGCAAGACAGGTTTTCACTGGATCTCGGTACACGTGACAATAATAAACCAATTCCAGTTCCAATAACTGTATTTCTATAATACTCTCACTTAGAATTCCTTCTTCAGCTTCGGCAACAGCTTGGCTAGTGGTGAGCACATTTCACTGTTAGTCTCTTGGCTGCCCACAGCACAGAACGAGGCAGCAGAGCCACTGGGCTTCAGGCTGGGAATAGAACAAACAATGTCAGAAATAAGACGTACATTTCTCCTGCATATTTTAGACTCTTGTGATAAATCACAGCTTAAGAAGCAGATCTGAAGTGTTGCCACTGTTCTAAAGCAGAAAACAGGAAAATTGTGAACAGCATGCACCAAGAAAACAGAATGAGATTAATGACAATGCCTCCTGCTTTAGGCCATAGTTAAATTAAGAATATAAACTATACAAATTCAAACCTGATCCTCTTTTTAATAAGATTATGGCTGACTTGATGTTTGCCCTCCGTTCCACATTCTTGTCTGACCACCTTAATTCCACTATAGTACACAAATCGTTCTCCGTTACCATTGACAACATCAATCCTGTGATGCTACTTCAGAGTCTTGTGTTTTTAAAACGAATCAGCTCTTGCTGTTCTAAACTCCTAAGAGTGCAGGATGAATCTATTTAACCTTTCCTTAAATTTCAAACTTTTTCTCAACAGTTAATTGAATGAACTATTTCTGTGCTGCCTCCCAGGCAAGTTTATCCTTTTTTTAAATCTGGAAAACAATACTGTATTCAATATTGCAGCAAAGCCATGTACAGTTGTGGAAGGATTCCCCATTTTCTCCTCCAACTCTCTTGTGATAGAAGCCAACGTTCTCACCCTCTGTGTTACTGAGCAATAACAGCCTGATCTCTCCTAAATGCAGTTGTTCATCTTGCAGTGTTTAAATATTGATTTGTTTTCTTGTTCTTCTGATCAAAGTGAATAACCTGAAATTTCCCCACACTTTGTAGCTCTATACAGTTCTTGCATCCTACTCATAACTTACTTTTCTGTCTATTTTTGAACTGACAACACACATGAATGCCATGCACACAATCGTTTCTTTCCCTTTAATCTATTCTCTCACACATTCCCACTAACACTATCCTGATTCTCCCCGCTGCCGCCTACCTTAGGACAATTTGCATTTAACCCTTACATCTTCCGGGATGTGGAAAGAAGCCAGATTCCCAGAAGAAACCCGTACTATCACAGAGGAAACATGCAAACCCCACACTTGTGCCAGCTGGCCCTGATGAGTTCACCCCTCTTCTTGAGTCTAACTGGGATGGGTCATAGGTTTTTACGCTGTTGAACCATCTCCTGATCATTCACATCATGTACCCCGAACTTCCTTGCTGGAGAAGTTCAAGAAGTGGCATTCAAGACCGTTGCTCGCGGGATTTTCCGCGAAGATTCTGACATTTCATGTCCTAAGCTCCATGTTGTGGAGCTGAAATTGCCTGAGTGTAGTTTCTTTTAATGCTGTGTAGCTGCAACACATGAGTTATCACTTAGGCTTCACAGAGCAGTGCCTGCAGAGCAGGTTCTGCTGCATGACCATTAAATTTCACACACTGGTGAGAAGATGCACGAGTATCAGCCAAGACACAGAGAATTTTCCTTCTCCTCCATCCCTCCTGTTTTAACAACTCTCAATGGCTGTACTTTCTAGTAGTCAGTTAACCAACCAGCAGAGAAGAAGATTGGACCAACGTGACCAATAGCAGAAAATTCTGCTGTTTCTCATGGATATGTGGAGCCAAAATAAGCCATTGCTTTTATTATAAAATAATCAAAAGTGGGTGTAAATGTGTTTGCCAAGTGAGTGAAGGCCTTGTGATACCCCATCAGATATCCGGCTCAGGAATCAGGGGCTCCCAGGGGTGTCACACAAGTACCAGATGATCCACTCTAGTTGCCTATTTTTTATGCCATTATCTCAATATCACTCTTATTACAGTGGGGATACTTGGACAACCTGATGCACATCACAGTTAGGAGGTAGTATTCAATGTGATGCTTTGCTGTGGTGTTCCTAGCCCTTGAGGAACATAAAGTCAAAATTTAAAGTTCAAAATAAATGTATTCTCAAAGTACGGGAGCAAAGGATGTTGGGAATGGCAAGGGTAGAGTGCCGTAGGAGGGATGTGGGACAAGTGGCAGAGAAGGAGTGCCAGGGGCAGTGGTTGGCACGGGTGCAGACCCACACCAGGCACCAGGCAAGGTCATTTGATACCAAACAAACGGTTTATTAATCATTACAGTATGTCTGTCTGGTGCTTCCTGCTCCCACCACTCTCCCTTCCATTTTCTCCAACCCTGATTCCCTCTTCCTGCCCCATTCCCACTGTCAGTCCACAATAGAGACCCATATCATAATCAAGTTTATCATCACTCACGTATGTCATGAAATTTGTTCTTTTTTTTGCAACAGCAGTACGGTGCAGTGCATGAAACTACTACAGTACTGTGCACCCTAGCTATATACACTGCGTATGCCTCAGACATTTGCAAGGTACTGTATATGTCACCATAGACAACCCTGAGATTCATTTACAGTGGGCATTCATAGTAACTATAAAGAAACACATTAAAATCAATGAATGACCACACACGGTAGACAAACAACCACTATGCAAAAGACAACAAACTGTGCAAATACAAAAAGAAAAATAACCATAATAATTAATTAATAAATAAATAGATAAATAAATAGATAGATAAATAAATAAATAGATAGATAGATAAGCAAGCAAGCAATAATTATTGAGAAGGTGAAGAATCCTTGAAAGTAATCCCATAGGTTATTGGAACAGTTCAGTGTTTGGGCAAGTGAAGTTGAATGAAGTTATCCCCACTGGTTCAAGTGCCTGATGGTTGAGGGGGAAGAACTGTTCCTGAACATGGTGGTGTGGGTCCTGAGGCTCTTGTACCTCCTTCCTAATGGAAACAGAAAGAAGAGAGCGTGGCCTGTATGGTGGATGTCCTGATGATGGGTATCTGCTTTCCTGCAACAGCGCTCCATGTAGATGTGATTAACGCTGGGGAAGGCTTTACGCATGATGGACTAGACTGTAGCAGCCACAGAAATGAAAACCAAACCATCAAATCTAGACATCTGAGGCAAAAACCAACAATGCTAGAAACATTCAGAACATCAGTCAGCATCTATGAAAAGAGATTAGGTTTCCTGTCTATGACCCTTTGACAGAACTTTGTCAAAACCATTGTATTGGTTTATCTAAAGGAAATGAAAGCTCAGAAACCTATTTGTGAGCCATGAGGAGTGTTGTACAGACAGACCAATGGATATAAGTACATAGTCCCTTGATAGTGGTGACACAGGTAGATGAAGTAGTGAAGAAGGTGTATGGCATTCTTACATTCGTTGGATGGGGCATTGAATGCAAAAGTGGGGACATTATGTTACAATTGTGAAAGATGTTGGTGAGACCACACCTGGAATACTGTGTGCAGTTTTGATCATAATAGTACTAGAACGATGTGATTTAGTTAGAGATTATGCAGAAAAGATTCAAATGATTCCAACAGGACTGCAGGGCTTAAGTTATAAGAAGAGACTGAATAGGCTCAGAGCGTTTTCCCTGAAATGCAGGAGGCCTAAGGGTGATTGTCACAGTCTTTTTCTAAGGGTAATGAAGACTAGAATTAGAGGACATATGTTTAATATGAGGGAGGAAAGATTTAAATGGGTTCTGAGAGGCAAATATTTCACACGGAATGGTGGGTATATGGAACGAGATGCCAGAGGGACTGGCAGAGCCAGTTTAAAACATACTTGGACAGTACTTGAATAGACAAGGTTCAGAACAGGGGTTCCCAACGT
This sequence comes from Hypanus sabinus, assembly GCF_030144855.1. Classification (NCBI taxonomy): domain Eukaryota; kingdom Metazoa; phylum Chordata; class Chondrichthyes; order Myliobatiformes; family Dasyatidae; genus Hypanus; species Hypanus sabinus. Next base: position 31,746,034 of record NC_082739.1, on the reverse strand, counting down.
TCTTTTATGCCATGGACCAATGGCATCAAGCAATGAGTCCGTGGTCCTCAGGATGGGAATTTCCTAAGGGCCAATGCAGACAAATGAGATTGGCTAAACAAATCACCTTGATCGGCTTGGATGAGTTGAGCCAAAGCATGCTTTATCCATGCTACATAACTCTACAGCTCACATATTCAAAATTTATATACCCTCACCAAGAATTTTATAAATGAGGTTAAGATAAGTGTATCAAAATGCCGACAGCAAGTATTTCCCCCTCTTGTGTTTATTATTCTCATCAGAATTAGGTTAATATCACCAGCATATATCATGAAACTTGTGGCAGCAGTACAATGCAATACATAGTAATAGAAAAGAAACTGAATTACAATATATATATATATATATTTAATAGTTCAATTAAATAAGTAGTACAAAAATATAAAAGTAGTGAGGTAGTGTTCATGGGATCAATACACATTCAGGAATCGGATGGCAGAGGGGAAGAAGCTGTTCCTGAATCATTGAGTGTGTGTCTTCCGGCTTCTGAGCCTCCTTCCTGATAGTGGCAATGAGAACAAGGCATGACCTGGATGGTGGGTGTCCTGAATGATGGATGCCACCTTTTTGAGGCATTGCTCCTCGAAGCTGTCCTGGATACTGTGAAACCTAGTGTCCATGATGGAGCTGACCAGGTTTGCAACTCTCTGCAGTTATTTTGATCCTACGCAGTAGCCCACCACACCCATACCAACTGATGATGCAGCCAGTTAGAATCCTACAATCCTACAAGTTTGAGTGTCTTTGGTGACATACCAAATCTCTTCAAACTTCTAACTAAATATAGCTACTGTTGTACTTTCTTTATAGCTGCATCAATATGTTGGGTCCAGGATAGATGCTCAAAGATATTGAGACCCAGATCTTGAAATTGTTCATTCTTTCCACTTCTGATCCAATCTAATATCTTTCCTGTAATACCATGGGTCTTTATCTTGTTTAGCAGTCTCATGTGTGGCACCTTATCCAAAGCCTTCTGAAAATCCAAATACACAACATCCTCTGACTCTCCTTTGTCTATCCTGCCTGCTATTTCCTCAAAGAGTTCCAATAGATTTGTCAGGCAAGATTTTCCCTTAAGGAAACCATGCTGACTTCAACCTATGTTATCATGTGCCCTCAAGTGCCCCTTAATAATGAATTCAAGTATCTTCCCAACTACTGATGTCAGGCTAACTGGTCTATAATTAACTGTCTTTTGCCTCCCTCCCTTTTTAAAGAGTGTAGTGACATTTGCAATTTTCCAGTCCTCCAGAACCATTCTAGAATCTTAAAAAATCACTGCTAATGCCTCCACAATCTCTTCGGCTACCTCTTTTAGAACATTAGGGTGTAGACCATCTGGTCCAGGAGACTTAGCTACGTTCAGACCTTTCATTTTCCCAAGCACCTTCACAAACAAGAGAAAATCTGCAGATGTTGGAAATCAAAGCAACACATACAAAATGTTGGAGGAAGTCAACAGGCCAGGCAGCATCTATGCAAAAGAGTACAGTTGGCATTTCAGGCCGAGACCCTTCACCAGGACTGGAGAAAAAAAAGATGAGGAGTCGGAGTTAGAAGGTGGGGGAAGGGGAGGGAGGTAACAGGGTAAAATGAAGAAATACCCAAATGGCAAAATAGTACAACCATGGCTGACAGGGAAGTCAAAGCTAATGTAAAAACAAAAGAGAGGGCATACAACAAAGCAAAATTTAGTGGGAAGATAGAGGATTGGGAAGTTTTCAAAAACCTACAGAGAGCAACTAAAGGAATTAACAGAAAGGAAAAAATGAAATATGAAAGCAAGCTAGCAAAAATATCAAAGTGGATAGTAAAAGCTAGAAAATGAGGCAGGAGAAATAATAACAGAGGACAAGGAGATGGCAGATTAACTAAATGAGTGTTTTGCATCACTGTGGAAGGCACTAGCAGTGTTGTAGTATGTGAAGGAAGAGAAATGAGTGCAGTTACTATTACAAGGGAGAAGGTGCTCAGAAAGCTGAAAGATCTAAGGGTAGATAAGTCACCTAGACCAGATGAACTGCACCCAAGGGTTCTGAAAGAGGTAGCTTTAGAGATTGTGGTGGCATTAGCAATGATCTTTCAAAAATCATTGGACTCTGGCATAGTGCCAGAGACTGGAAAATTGCAAATGTCACTTCACTCTTTAAGTAAGGAGGAAGGCAGCAGAAAGGAAACTATAGACCACTTAGCCTGACCTCAGTGATTGGGAAGATGTTAGAGTCAATTGGCAAGGATGAGGTGATGGAATATCTGGAATAACAGGTTGAGGAGGGGAGGAACAAACACAAGATGATAGGTGAAACTGGGAGAGGAAAGGGTGATGTTGATTGGTCAGGTACAGGTTTGGAGAAGAGGGAATCTGATAGTAGAGGACAGAAGGCAATGGAAGAAAGAAAAAGGGGAGGAGCACTAGAGAGAGGTAATGGGCAGGCAAAGAGATAAGGTGAGAGAGGGAAAAGGTGATGGGGAATAGAGAAGGGAAGGGCATTACTGGAAGTTTGAGAAATCAATGTTCATGCCATCAGGTTGGAGCCTACCCAGGTGGAATATAAATTGTTGCCCCTCCAACTTGAGTGTGGCCTCATTGAGACAGTACAGGAGGCCATGGATGGACATGTCAGAATGGGAATAGGAAGCAGATTTAAAATGAGTGGCCACTGGGAGATCCCAATTTTTCTGGCGGGAGCTTCTCCTTAGTGATATCAACCACATTCATTTCTTCCCCTGACACCCTCAAATTTCTGGCATATTGCTGGTGTCTTCCACAGTGAAGACCAACACAGTGTTAACTTCAAGTGGTCCAATATCCACTTTTGTCTCTCTTTTACACTTTACATATCTGAAAAAACTTTTGGTGTCCTCTTTTATATTATTGGTAGTTTACCTTCATGCTTTATATTTTCTCACCTTATTGCATTTTAGTTGCCTTTTGTTGCTTTTTAAAAACTTTTATTATATTATACGCCCACTCATTTGCTTTTATGCTGTCCTTGGCTTCCCTTGTTGCTGCACTCTCCCTTTAGAATACTTCTTTGGGATGAACTTACCCTGCACCTTCTGAATTCCTCCTAGAAACTCCAGCAATTGCTGTTCTGCATTAATCCCTAGTGTCCCCTTCCAATCAACTTTGGCCAGATCCTCTCTCATACTTCTATAGTTCCCTTTATTCAACTGTAATACTGATACATCTGATTTTAACTTCTCCCTCTCAAACTGCAAGGTGATTACTATCTCCAAAAGGTTCCTTTATCTTATGCTTCTCAATCAAATCTAGTTCGTTACACAACACCCAATCCAGAACTCCCTTTTCCCTATTGGGGTCAACCACAAGCTGCTCTAATAAGCTCTCTCATAGGCATTCTACAAATTCTTTTTTTGGGGATCCAGTACCAACCTGATTTTTCCAATCTACCTACATATTGAAATCTGCCATGACTATCATAACATTGCCCTTTTGACATGCCTTTCCCATCTCCCATTACAATTTGTATCTCACGTCCTGGCCACAGTCCAGAGGCCTGTATATAACTCCCATAAGGGTCTTTTTAACCTTGCAGTTTCTTAACTCTATCGACAAGAATTCTACATCTTCCAATTCTATGTCACCTCTTCCCAAGCATTTGATTTCATTTTTACCAAAACAGCCACCCCACCCCCTCTGCCTACCTGCCTGTCTTTTTGATACAAGGTGTGTCCTTAAATATTAAGCTCCCAGCTATGATGTTCTTTCAATACTCAGACCATGCAATGTTTGCTCTATTTTGAAAATTAAAGCTGATCTCTGTCTCTACCAGTGAAACTCCAAACAGAAATGAGATAAAATATTAAATCAGCAAAGAGGAGCATTCACTGCAAATGCAATTGGCCCAATCAAGAATTGTGGTTAGTAAAGTTGATACAAGATAGAGTATGGTGGATGTTGGGGAAAGATGAACCTGCCAGGAATGTTTTTGCCCATGGGAGTGGTTTTGTGAGTCACAGGTCTTCATCCTATTAGTTACATTACTTGCCACCATCGATCTGGCTACTGTGTCTCCCCACAGATTCATTCATTCTTTTAATCTTAATGAGTTACAAGAGACAGTAAGGGCTCAAATCTGGAGCAAAAAACAATTAACTGAGCAGTATTGGGTAGGCGGGTTGAGCAGTATCTGTGGGGGAGAAAGATTTGTTCACGTTTCAAGTCAAAATCCTGCATCAGGACTGAAATCTACATTTCTCCAGGAGATTGTTTGTTGCCTTGAATGCTGATGTTGTTAGGAAGCTAAACTGTATTCCCCCAACAGAAAACATAGATCAAATCACACCCTTGGAAGTCTAACTGCCTGGCATCTAAAAACGTGTGCTTTTTATTACTCATTGCTTTCAGGCAGTAGCCACCTGTGAATTGCAATTTATTACCCAATTCACATCTAATTCCACTGTAACTTTATCCAACTTTAAAGGGGCCATTTTATTGTTTTCTGTTCCGCAGAAAGAAGTTTCTCGTGGAAGCCCATGGGATTAACAGGATTTCATCACCATCAGGAAATCTGATTATTCACTACTGAATTCTTAATGTACTTCTGTAGTGAGAAAATTGGAGAAAGCAAATTCATGCAGGGGTTCTCATAGAGAGATACAGCAAGGAAACAGCACTTTCTATGCCGACTATCATGCACACTTCAAGTTCCATTTAATGAACACAGAGATATTCACTGCCTATTACTTTGCAGAAGATCATGTTTGCATATGGGTACAAAATCAGGGGCCATAATCATTACAGTATGACTGCTACCCTCCCCACCATGGTGCAGTATGTGATTGGGATTCTCAGCAATAACAACTGGTATCATTGTGTAGATCTTCCAGCCTAACTGAACCACATCATGTTATCTTCAAAATCTAAACATTCTCAATAGACTATCTTCCCCTCTACTCCAAAGGAAACAAGACCAATGAGCATTCCTCATCAGTTTAAAAATGTTATATTCATTGAAGTTAGAGGCTATTATTATTATGTAATTATTGAGCAACATCTGATTCGGGGCAAGAGAAGCTCAGCGTGTAACCCTATGACATCATTACATGGAAAGCAAATAAAACCCCAGATGCTGAAATCTTAAACAATATGGAAAGTTAACTTTTCAGGTCAAAAACTCTTCCGTACTGAGATGCAATGAAAAAAACAACTGGGCCATCCTGTTGCAAAATCCTGGGTTTAGGGGTTTGGAGTTGAGTTTGCTTGGAAAGTTTGAAATGAATTGAATTGACCTTCACATACATGAGGAGTAAAAATCTTTATGTTATGTCTCCATCTAAATGTGAAATGTGCAATCATAGTAATTTATAATAAATAGAACAGTCAATGTAACATAGAAATACACTCAAATCAGCCTGAGTTAATCAGTCTGAAGGCCTGGTTGAAGAAACTGTCCCAGAGTCTGTTGGTCCTGGCTTTTATGCTGCAGTACCGTTTCCCGGATGGTAGAAGCTGGAATAGATTGTGATTGGGGTGACTTTGGCCCCCAATGATTCTTTGGGCCCTTTTTACACACCTGTCTTTCTAAATGTCCTGAATAGAGGAAAGTTCACATCCACAGATGTGCTGGGCTGTCCACACCACTCTCTGCAGAGTCCTGCGATTGACGGAAGTACAGTTCCCACACCAGGCAGTGATGCAGCCAGTCAGGATGCTCTCAATTGTGCCCCTGTAGAAAGTTCTCAGGATTTAGGGGCTCATACCAAACCTCCTCAACCATCTGAGATGAAAGAGGTACTGTTGTGCCTTTCTCACCACACAGCTGGTGTGTACAGACCACGTGGGGTCCTCAGTGATGTGGATGCTGAGTATCTTGAAGCTGTTTACCCTCTCAACCCCAGATCCATTGATGTCAATAGGGGTTAGCCCAACTCCACTCCTCCTGTAATCCACAACCAGCTCCTTTGTTTTTGCGACATTGAGGGAGAGGTTGCTTTCTTGACACCACTACATCAGAGAGATGACTTCTTCCCTGTAGGCCACCTCATTATTGTTTGAGATTAGGCCAACCAATGTATTGTTGTTGGCAAATTTAATTAGCAGATTAGAGCTGTGGGTAGTGACACAGTCCTGGGTTTACAGGGAATAAAGGAGAGGACTCAGTACACAGCCCTGAGGGGCTCCTGTATTGAGAGTCAGAGGGTTGGAGGCGAGGGAGCCCACTCTTACAACCTGCAGGCGATCTGACAGGAAGTCCAGGATCCAGCTGCACAAGGCAAGGTCAAGGCCAAAGTCTCTGAGCCTCTTGTCGAGCCTGGATGGAATTATGGTGTTGAATGCTGAACTGTAGTCCAAGAACAGCATTCTCACATAAGTGGAGCTATAGTCAATGTATAGGAGTCTGGTTATCCAGTGTCTTTGTTTTCAAGGAGTTCTAGAGATTATCATAGGGCCAGAGATATAATATTCACAGTGGACCTGTTCTGGTGGTAGGTGAATTGCAGTGAGTCGAGCTGGAGTTGATGAGTGTCATGACCATCTTCTTGAAGCACTTCATGATAGTGGATGTCAGAGCCATTGGGTAGTGGTCATTGAGGCACGTTACCATATTTTTCTTCGGTTTTGGGATGGTAGTGGTCTTTGTAAAGGAGGCTCTAGGTTACTCTGCCAGTGAGAATAATTTCTCTTTGGTTCAGAATCGGAATTCAATCAGAATTATTACGATGAATTTTGTCATTTTTTGGCTGCAACACAGTGTAAACTCGTAAAAAATATTATTAATTATGAAACTTATCAACAGTGCTAAAAGAGGAATATTAGAGTAATGTGCTTGGGTTCATGAGCCATTCAAAAATCTGATGGTGGAAGGGAAGAAGCGGTTCCTAAATCCTAAAATGTGGATCTTCAAGCTCCTGTATTTCCTCCCCGGAGAACGTAAAGCATAGCAAGGATCCTTGGTGATATGTGCTGCCTTCTTGAGGCACTGCCTCTCAAAGATGTTCTTGATAGTGGGGAGGGCTGTGCTCATGAAGAAGCTAGCTGAGCCTGTAACACTCTGGAGCTTTTTGCAATCCTGTGCATTAGAGCTTCCGTGTCAGGATGTGAAGCAATCGATCAGAATGTTCTCCAATATATATCTATAAAAAATTGCAAACAGCTTAGTGACATACCAAATCTCTTCAAACTTTTAACAAAGTAGATCTGCTGGCTTGCTTTCTTCATGTTAGGCCCAAAGCAAAACGTCCAAGATGAAATCCACAAGCAGTTCCTCGGTCTTGCTAACACTGCGTACAAGGTTGTTATTACGATACCATGCAACCAGCCAATCCCTTTCTCTCCTGTATGCTTCATCACCATCTGAGATTTTACCAAAAACAGTGATATCTCCTGCAAGTTTGCAGAAAGCAAATGAGCTGCGCTGTGCTGCACAACTGTGAATGCAGAGGGATTGCAGCAGTGGGCTAAACTGGCATTCTTGCGGTGTGCCTACTTTGATTGTTCGCGAGAAGGAAATGTTATTGTCGATCCACATTGACTGTGCTCTCCTAATAAGGAAGTCAAATGTCCAGCTGCAGAGGGCGAAACAGAAGCCCATGTTTTAAAGCTGGTTAATTCATACTGAGGAGATGGAGATTACACATTCAATTCCCTTAATCGCCATATTTGAAATAAAATATTTCTTTATCTGCTTTCAAGAAAATAGTGAATTTATATTGTTTATCCTTGTTATTTAAGCTTTTACATTGTATCATCTTAATTAACCTGCATTTTACCCTCCACTTGCAATGCATCCTTTTTGAAAACTGACATCCAGGAGTGAAAGCTGTACACAAAATAGGGTCTAATGAATGCTTTACGCAATAAGAAATAACTTCTATTTCATCTCTTGTCCAGAAAGAGAAAGAGGATATCATTCATTACCAATTTCAAATGTATTTAGTAACCTTTCATTGGCTGCTTATACTCCTCTATGGGGGTCCATAAACCGCCTTACTTCTTCACAGTTCCTAGCTTCTGACTATTTAGAGAAAGGTCTGATCTCCCTTCCTTGGATTTAAAAAAAAATCACATTTTATTCACACTGAATGCCATCCAATGCAAACATGTCTATTCCCCAAATCTAAATCTATCAATCTCTCTGTGGATCATATAAATCCCATCTGCAGAATTTATTCTGCCAACTAACTCATAGAAAAAATATTAGACAAATAGTCTCCAGTTTCTTTTTAGAGTTATGTTATAGAAAGTAGCCATTAGTTTGCTAAATCCATGCTGTCTCTGTAAAACAATGCAACCAGTCCCATTCTGCTCCTTTGAAGCCATGGGATCCAAGTCATTAGGTCCTGGGGAGTTATTGGCCTTCACTTCCATTCATTTCTCCTGTCTTCTAATGAATTTCTTAGCCTTTCATAAGTCACATCTATTTCCAAGAGTTCTTAATCTTGTTGGCAATTGTTCATGTGGAACATTTTTATCTGCAAGTCCATATAAATGTCATCCAGAAATATTGACATAGCTACCATATTAGTTATCTCCTCAGACTTACAACTAAATTCATTGGACATCACTTGCCCTTTATTAATAGCTCTCTTACAAGAGTTGAATATAGTCCAAGAACTCAGTCAGTTTGTCCACTTAACAGATTCTAATATGTGTCCCTACTGATCTGGGTCTAACAAGGCAAGGTCATGTACTATGAATTGTAGGGCCCTAGAGAGTACTCAGCAACAAAGGTGCCTTGTATCATAAAATACCTGATGTTTGCTGCACACGTAGATGGGGTGTTAGATAATGGCTCCAGTAGCCAGGACGGATCGTATAAGAACAGGGAGGTCTTGTTACAACTTGATACAACAGTGGTTGGTCCACAGGTGATTTAATGTCTGCACTTCTTCTAGTCATCATACTACAGAAAGAGAGAGATTGCAAGTTGCAGAGGATGTTGCCTGTAACGGATTGTTTCACGTTAGACAAGCCGGTTTTGTTTTCCACGAAGCAGAAAACAGTGAGGGCATCCTGTTAGAAAAGGCAGAGATGGGGTAGATAATAAGAAACACATGCATGTCAGAGGTGCTGAAAGCCAGAGAGAATAGATTTAAGGTAAGGAAGGAGAGGTTTGAGAAGACCTGAGCAACAATTTTTTCACCCACAGGGTGTTTTCAATCTGGAATGCCGGAGGCAGGTTCTCTCACTTCTAGCTAAGAACTTGAATTGAAATGCCATGGGGAAAAGGCTGCAAATCACGCCAGTAAATGGGATTATTATAGATTAGGACTTGATGGTACTATGGTCTTACCCAGTGATGCTAACCTACTATGTCCATATTATGCTTCATCCATCCAAAATTAGTCTCAGCTGAATTTAAAGCCAGGATTTTTGACTTCTCCTAATCTTCTCAAAAAATACTATCAATTTCAGTTGTGTTATGGTCTTTCAGAGGAGAGCCTACTTCCATTAGATTATTGACTTATGTATCTATCACTGAATCTAAAGGAGGATAAAGATTGCTGTACATTTTACTCAACAAAATAAGGGTCATATATTATACTTATACAGTTAAAGTTTGCTTAGCAGGAGTATGTTGTAAAATGCAATATCTATTTCAATACAGTGTAGAAATCTCACGCCAAAGACTATTCTAACTAGAATGTGCTGAATGCTGTATTGCTTCCTATTAGGATCTTTTATGTGCAACATATGTGATGCACCATCAATAACTCACACTGAGACGTAGGCGAGATATCGGCTTTTATTGACTGGAAGAAGGAACCAGGAGTGAGTGTCTATCATACAAGGTCCTGGAGACTGAGGCCGATCTTCAGGCCGCAGGTCTCCTTTATACAGGGGCCTATGGGAGGAGCCACAGGAGCAGTCAGCAGGGGCGTGTCCCGACAGGCACATAGTTCACCACATTCACCCCCCCTTCGTTTGAAAAAGTCCTCATGTAGCGAAGGTTCTTACAAGTCAAGCCGATCAGGCGGTCGAATCTGTCGCTGCGATCTACGTAGCACCGGCTGTGACTGCATAGGTGCCGGCAACATTGGCGATTGCACAGGGGACGGGGGTTGCGCGTGTTCTTGCCCACTAGGCGCCGGTGATCCCTCATGCATGTGCGAGGCGCCTGGTATAAATGCGTACGAAACGCCCGGTATACAAGTGTCGTGAGGAGTCTGTGTAGGGCCTGGTGAGTACGGTGTCACCTCTGGTGCAGGGTTCACAGTTACCGGAGAGCCTTCAGGGTAGTGGTCTGCTGCACCTGCGGGTGCCAGGTCGCGGATGGAGACCGTGTCCTCCCGCCCATCAGGTAAGACCACGTAAGCATACTGGGGGTTCGCATGGAGAAGGTGAACCCTCTCCACCAGCGGGGAGTATTTATTGCTCCTCACATGTTTCCAGAGCAGCACTGGCCCCGGGGACGTCAGCCAAACTGGTAGGGTGGTCCCAGTGACAGACTTCCTGGGAAAAGAGAATAGGCGTTCGTGAGGGGTGGCATTGGTGGACGTACATAACAGAGAGCGGATAGAGTGCAGTGCCTCAGGGAGGACCTCCTGCCATCGAGAGACCGGCAACCCTTTGGACTTGAGGGCTAAAAGTGTGGCCTTCCACACTGTGGCATTCTCCCGCTCTACCTGGCCATTACCCCGGGGATTATAACTCATGGTCCGACTGGTAGCAATGCCCCTAGCTAGCAAGTACTGGCGCAGCTCCTCACTCATAAAGGAGGACCCTCTATCACTGTGGATATAGCAGGGATACCCGAACAGAGTGAAGAGCTGGCGCAGGGCTTTTATGACGGACGTGGCAGTGGTGTCGGGGCAGGGGATGGCAAAGGGGAACCGTGAGAACTCGTCAATAACACTGAGAAAATAGACATTGCGGTCAGTGGAGGGAAGGGGGCCCTTAAAGTCAACACTCAGGCGTTCAAAAGGGCGGGTGGCCTTGACAAGTTGTGCCGTGTCAGGACAGTAGAAGTGCGGTTTGCACTCGGCACAAATTTGGCAGTCCCTGGTCATCGTCCTGATGTCCTCCAGGGAGTACGGCAGGTTCCGAGCTTTCACAAAATGGTAAAATCGGGTGACCCGGTTGTGCATGAAGGGCGTACAGCTGGTCGAGCTGTGTGCTAGCACATGTTCCCCGGGATAGGGCATCAGGGGGCTCATTGAGTCTGCCAGGCCGGTACAGGATATCATAGGTGTAGGTGGAGAGTTCTATCCTCCACCACAAAATCTTATCATTTTTGATCTTGCCCCGCTGTTGGTTGCTGAACAGGAACGCAACCGAGCGCTGGTCGGTCAGCACAGTGAATCTTTTGCCAGCAAGATAGTGCCTCCAGTGCCTAACAGCCTCCACTATGGCCTGGGCTTCTTTCTCCACCGCGGAGTGCCGAATTTCAGAGCCTTGGAGGGTGCGAGAAAAGAATGCTACTGGTCTGCCTTCCTGATTAAGGGTAGCAGCCAGAGCGAAATCGGAGGCATCACACTCCACTTGGAAGGGAGCGGTCTTGTCCACTGCATGCATCGTAGCTTTGGCAATGTCCGCTTTAATGCAGTTGAAGGCCGCGCAGGCCTCAGCAGAGAGGGGAAACGAGGTAGACTTGACCAGGGGGCGAGCCTTGTCTGCGTAATGGGGGACCCATTGGGCGTAATAGGAAAAAAACCCCAGGCACCGTCTGAGGGCCTTGAGAGTGGTGGGAAGAGGGAGCTCTAACAGGGGGCGCATACGTTCGGGATCAGGCCCAATAACCCCGTTTTCCACGACATACCCAAGTATAGCAAGGCGGGTGGTACCAAAAACACACTTGTCCCTGTTATAAGTAAGGTTCAGAGCTGCGGCCACTTGGAGAAACCGTTGGAGGTTGGCGTCGTGATCTGGCCTGTCATGACCACAGATGGTGATGTTATCCAGATAGGGAAATGTGGCCTGCAGTTGGTACTGGTCCACCATCCGGTCCATTTCCCTCTGGAAGACAGAGACACCATTCGTGACACCGAAAGGGACGCGCAGGAAGTGATAGAGCCGGCCGCCCGCCTCGAAGGCGGTGTAGGGGCGGTCCTCTGGGCAGATGGGGAGCTGGTGATAAGCGGATTTCAGATCTATTGTCGAGTACACCTTATACTGAGCAATCTGGTTGACCATATCCGCGATGCGGGGTAGGGGGTATGCGTCAAGCTGCGTAAACCTATTGATGGTTTGACTATAGTCCACCACCATCCTATTTTTCTGCCCAGTCCGAACAACAACCACCTGGGCCCTCCAAGGGCTTGTGCTCGGCTCAATGATCCCCTCCCTGAGCAGCCGCTGCACCTCCGACTGAATGAAGGCCCGGTCCCCCGCGCTGTACCTCCTGCTTTTGGTTGCCACAGGTTTACAGTCGGGGGTCAGGTTGGCGAACAGCGGTGGGGGAGGGATCTTGAGAGTGGAGAGGCTGCAAGTGTCGGTAGCGCAGCTGTTGGCCTGGTTCTGGATGGGATGTGTGTGTCCGTGTGTGTGTGTGGTCAGTAGCGGGGTATGTGAAGAAGTCCCACAAAACTGAGGATTCTTGACAGTGAGTGGTGGGAGGGGCCCGTCGTATACCATAGTCACACTTTCGAGATGGCTCTGGAAGTCCAGCCCCAATAGCACAGGTGCACACAGATTAGGCATGACCAGCAGTTCAAAGTCCCGATATACTGTGCCTTGCACCACCAAAGTCGCTACACAACCCGCCCGGATGTCTGCGGACTGCGACCCAGAGGCCAAATGGAACCTCCAACTGACCGGCCGCGTTGCAAGTCCGCAGCGTTGCACTGTGTCCGGGTGAATAAAACTCCCAGTGCTGCCCGTGTCAAACAGGCATCCAGTCCAATGCCCCTCCACCTGGATGTCCATCATGGATCTTGCAAGCTGGTGTGGGGCGCTTTGGTCGAGAGTCACAGTGGCCAGAGTTGGATCGCCGTCGGGGTACCCGGTCAGCATCGGAGGGTCGGGGGCGGGGCATGCTGACGCCGACAAAGATGGCCGCTCACATCCGGGGTACCCGGTCAGCATCCGAGGATCGGGGGCGGGGCGTGCTGACGTCGACAAAGATGGCCGCCCACATCCCGGCATGCAAGATGGCGGCCCCCACGTTTCACCCGCAGCGCTGCACTCCGCTCGAGGTTGAGACTTACAGACCTTGGCGAAGTGGCCCCGCTTTCCGCAGCTGGAGCAGGTCGCTTCTCGCGCTGGACAGCGTTGTCGAGGATGTTTCTTTTGGCCACAGAAATAACAAAGCACGAGTTTCTTACGGGCCACAGCCGTGGTCTGGGTCGGGGAGCTCGTGGAATCGCGACTGGCGGCGGCGTTGGCGAATTCGCTCCCGGGAGCCGGCGGTGGCGGGGTCTGAGGCGTCCACGAAACCGGCGGGGAATCGCGCGACTGGACAGCGTCGGCGTTATGCCGCGCAGCTTCTAGAGCGTTGGCCTTCTCTATCGCCGAGCTTAAGGTAAGATCCGAGTTCTCCAGCAGCCGCTGGCGCATGTACACTGACCTCAGTCCCGTCACAAAGGCGTCTCGCACCAGCAGCTCCGCATGCTGTTCTGCCGTGAGCGTCTTGCAGTCACAAGCTCGGACGAGTGTCTGTAGTGCTCGGAGAAACTCAGCGCACGATTCGCCAGGCCGCTGTTGCCGGGTAGCTAAACGATGTCTTGCGTAGACGGTGTTCACCGGCCGCAGGTACTGTCGTTTGAGGGCGTCCAGTGCCCCTTCGTAGGTCGGCAGGTCCCGGATAAAGGAGTAAACTTTGGAGGAGACCCTCGAGAGTAGGATTCTGTGCATAACGGCGGGTTCAGTCGCACGAAGCTCCGCCAAGTACGATTGGAAGCATGCAAGCCAGTGTTCAAAAGCAAGAGCTGCGTCAGGGTCTTGAGGGTCCAAATCCAACCGGTCCGGACGCAAAACGGGTTCCATGTTTTAAAACTTCCAGTCAATAAAATTGATGCACCATCAATAACTCACACTGAGACGTAGGCGAGATATCGGCTTTTATTGACTGGAAGAAGGAACCAGGAGTGAGTGTCTATCATACAAGGTCCTGGAGACTGAGGCCGAGCGTCAGGCCTCGGATCTCCTTTATACAGGGGCCTGTGGGAGGAGCCACAGGAGCAGTCAGCAGGGGGCGTGTCCAGACAGGCACATAGTTCACCACAATATGATAAGTGTTAAGCACTGCAGCTCTATGTATCTGTGAGGCTTGTGCCGGTAGGAATATAGAGTTCTGAGGGCAATTCAATGTTTCCTCTGATGTCATGTGACCTGGCTCTGCCCTCAGATCTCACAGAATATGTGCCAGCTGTGGAGCCGTAGAGGTGTCTACCATCAGGATCTGATTAATCTACAAATAAAACAACCTCAGGGAAAAAGAATGCTGAAATATGAAGAGAGACTCAGTCAGGATAACTAAAAGAGCTATGCTCCGCATTCTTAAATTAACAGAAAACTAAACTTAAAATTAATACACAATGCACTCACAGGAGTGGCAGCTTTCACTGAGGGAGGTGGCGGTGGATGGGGAGGGGTAAAGAGGCATCTGTGAAAAGTGAAGGTGGAAGAAATCATTTACAGGGAATGGCAACTGGAGCTTAAGAATCAATGGTGCCTAACGGCGACTCCTTTACTTGCATCTCTGGAAACAGCTGTATTTCTATTTTCTATATATAGTATATTTTATATATATATAATGTATAATATAATAATATCTCTATTTTCCCCTTTCAGGGTTCTTTTGAAGACCCTGATTTGGAGTTACACACTGACTTTGGTTCTTTGCAGGAATGGGACTCGCTCTCGGGGTCTCACAACTGGCCGTTACTAAGGATGTAGCCTAGAAGATTAGTGCCCCTTCGGAGTTTCGGGATTTCGTGGCTCTGGAAGTGGGCAGACTGGAGGTCGGTGCCTCTGCAGGAAACTGGTGTGTCGTGGGCAACGGAAGATCGAAAGCAGCGAGCCGGCTGCTGGCTGTGTGCCCAAAGACCCGAGTTTTTTGGGCACAGAACTCAGAAAAAGCGACGCAACGGACTTTTAACATCGTAAATCAGAGAGTTGTTTGTTATGTCTCCCTTCTCACTCTGAAACGGAGACACCTCTTGTTCCCTCATTAGGGAGAGAGAGAGAGAGAGCCCATGGAATGTTGAATACTGGGTGAACGAGTAGTCTTTGGGATACCACAAGTCTGTGTCCTTATTGATGCTTTGCTGCACGCTTGAGTGCTCGGTGGGATTGCCGGTGGGGTAGGGGATCATTGCTTTCCTGCTGCTTATGCGTGGGAGGGGGGAGTTGGGGGAGGCATTGGAGTTCTAACATTTAACTGTCATTCATTCTTTGGGGTACGCCTCTGTTTTTGTGGCTGTTTGCAAAGAAAAAGAGTTTCAGGATGTATATTGTACACTTTTCTCTGACACTAAGTGTACCTTTGAAACCTTTGAACTGACTTTGTGGTGAAGAGGAGTTCCAGAATGGTCCAATTATCTTGCATGTTTGCGCTGAATTTGTGTGCATGCATCAGTGTTGTAAATGTCTCTTATGTTCATTTATAAATCTGTGTGTGTGTGTGTGTGAGTGTGTGGTACATTTGTGCATGTATTGGTCTATGCATAAAAATCCATGGATGTACTCTGTGTGCAAGAGTGAGAGCCTATATCTTTGTATGTCTATCTATGTCAATAGGTGTAGGAAATTGCTCTCACCATGGTATGCACCAAAATGTTTTTATTGATGTATTTTCTTGTGGTATCTTTGTATATAGGTCTTTTTGAGTATGTTTGTGTGTGTTTGTGCCTGGATGCATGAACTTGTGAAATCACGTATGTATCTTTGTGAAGTAAATGGAGTTGAGGAAAGAGGCATGAAAGTGGCTGGAGGCAGGCAGTTTCTGAGGGAGGAGATGCTTCCTGACTTAACAAGGATCTCCAGCATTTCCTGTCTTTATCTCAGATATTCAAGATCATCAATTTCCGATTTTCAATATGCATCTTTCCATGTTTATATACCTGTGTGTTCCTTTTGTGTTTGTTTGTGCGTGTGTTATCACTGTGTGTGTAAACAAGGTCACCTGGCTGAATTTGTTCCTGTGTTGGACAACTTCTTCAACCTCACTCACTTCCAAAATCAAAAGATGCAGCTATGGCCCAAAGCTACACTTGTCTCTTTGTTAGATACAAGGATCTTTCAGCCCTGTAGAGGCCTCTTTCCTCAACTCTTTTTCATCATATTGAGGACTGCATTGATGCTGTTTCCTGCACTCATTTAGAACTCAAACATTTCAGTACCTTTGCTGCCATTTTCCACTTTGCTCTCAGCTTCAGCTGGTCCACATATGATTCACTCCTTCCTCTTCTTTACATCTTTATTTCCTCTTCAGTAGACAGGTTGCCCAAAAGCCTATGACTTTCTTCAGTTATCTACACTATACTCCCTCTCCTCCCTATCAGAATTCTGTTCCATTCCCCAAGCTTGTCTACCTTCATTGTATCTGCCATTTTCTAGTTCAGTGTCTTTCGTGTCTCTTTATATTTTTCTGAACAGTGGTGTTCCCACTTCCCTAGATGACAGGCTTCTCAGCTGAAACTCCGCTATTTCCTACACTTTTGTTCTTACTCCTCTCTTCACAGGCAGAAGGCTTCAGCTGCCACCCCATTCTCCGGACTACCACCATGTCCCCACCTCCACCAACAGACATACCTTGTCCTTAAAAAGGGACAGTTCTCCCTGTGACTCCCTGCTCAACTCTTCCATCACCAACAAACTCTCTCTCTCTTTAGGTATTTTTCTTTGAACTACATCATTTGCGTGAAAAGTGCTCTATGAAAAAATTATTATCATTAAATTATTATATGATTAACACATGTCCTGTTACCCCTGTCTTACCCACCGTCCAGGGACACTAAACACACTTTTCCAGATGAAGCAGTGATTCACTTGCATTCTTTTCAACTTCAGTGCTCATAGTGTGACCTTGTGTGCATTGGAGAAGCCAAGTATAGATTGGGTGGCAATGTTACAGAGAAACTTTATTCAGACCTCAGTGCCGCTCGTGAGATTCCTGTCATCTCTCATTTTAATTCTCCTTTCTGCTTCCACCCTCATTTCTCATAAGACAAGAAGTCAAAGGAGTAGAGTTAGGCCATTTGCTCCAACATGTCTGCTCTGTAATAAGATCATGGTTGAATTATTTTTCCTCTCAACCCCATTCTCTTGTTGTCTCCATGTGACCTTTGATGCCCTTACTAATCAAGAAACTATTAACCTGCACTTTAAATATACCCTCTGACTTGGCCTCATCAGCTGTCTGTGGTAATAATTTCCCCAGATTCACCACACTCTTGCCCAAAAGGCTCCTCCTCATCACCGTTCCAAAGGGACGTCCATCTATTTTGAGGCATGCCTTCTGGTCCAGGACTCCCCCATTAGTGAAAATTTCCTCTCCATGTCCATCCTATCTGAGCCTTTCAATATTCAATAGGTTTCAATGAGATCCCTCCTCATTCTTCTAAATTCCTGTGAGTACAGTTCAGAGCCATAAAACACGCCCTGTTTTTTGGTCTCCAAAATAACTGAAGGAACAGCACATTGTCTTCTGTCTGGGTACATTTCAGCTCTTGAGACTTAATATTGATTTTAATCATTTCAAGTAACTACTCTTTTAATTCTCTCCACAAATTCTCTCTACCTTTCTGTTTCAATTTATCTCTTTGCCTTTCCTGTCTCTAGCTGGCAGTTTTAAAGTAATTGCGACCATGGCAATTTTTGTCTGTACCCTGTCACAAACCTTCCTTCTGTTGTCTTCAACCTTTCCATTCTCAGCAATTTAACACATTTGTTTCTTCACTTTTCCACGTCAGCTTTGTGATCTTGGCATTGTCGACGATTCTTACCTTCAATTTATTACCTTCATTAAGTACCCTTGAAAAGAAGGTGATGAACCATCTATTTCAGTTATCCTAGTCCTTCTAATGAAGGTGCTCTCACAGGCCAAGAAATAGTGAAGGGAATAATGAAGATTGCCAAAGCTGGATGATGTGCAAATTGGAGCAGAATCTGCAGGTGGTGATGTTCAAATGCATTTGCTGCCCTTGTCCTTCTTGGTGCAAGAGTACATGGCTTCGGAGGTGCTGTGCGAGGAACTGCAGTGTGTTATATAGATGTCCCACACTGCAGCCACTCTGTCCCTATGGTATGAACATTAAAGCTGAATGACGGGGTATCAGTCAAACAAGTTGCTTTACCCTGGATTATGTCAATTTTGAGAGTTCTTGGAGCTGTATTCATCCACTCATCCATCACACTCCTGATTTGTACCTTGTAGATAGTAGAAAGTCCATTTTGTGTAGGTCTCTGACCTGGTGTCATAGCTGTGATAATTATACGGTTAGCCCTGTTGAGTTTCTAGCCAAAGGTCAACCCCCCCCGCTACCCCTCCAGAATGTCAGTGGTGGGGCATTTGGTGATAATAATGCCAGACATTATCAAGCGGAAATGGACAGATAGTTTTTGGAGGTAGCATTTCAGTAGTGCAACGGTCATTTGAAAATGATCAGCCAAAGCTGATCATTCCTCATGTCTTGCTGTATGCAAACATGGCTTACTTCAACAACTGAAAAGTTGCAAATGGAATTCAATTTCCCCTTATAATGGACGGAAAATTATGAATGAAGACACAAGATAGTTAGGCCCAGACCACTGGTCTGTGGAACTCCAGCAGAGATGTCATGGAGCAGGTGTTGTGGATCTCAGATACCCATCACCATCTTCCTTTGTGCAAGGTAGTACTCCAGCAGATGGAGTCTTTTCTGATCGATCAAAGTCAAAATGGAGTTTATTGTCATATACATAAATACATCTATGCACAGGTGTAATGAAAATCTTGCAGCAGCACCAGCTGAGCATCAGAGATAAAAAGTTTGCAAGAAAAAACATAAAATTAAGTTATACAAAATAATGAAAGAAAGAACACATTTAGAACAACAAATAGCAAAGTCCATTGTCTTGCAAAGTGGTCAAACTGAGGTTGTGATTAGGGTTATGCAGGTTGGTTCAAGAATCGAATGGCTCCAGAATGTGTGTGTGTTGCTCAAAATTTCCAGCATCTGCAGGATCTCTTGTGCCAATGAGCTGAAATAGTTTGATACTCCGTGATTTCAGTTTGAGTACTGTCACACTCAGTCAAATGCTGCCTTTGTGCGAAAGACAGTCACTCTCACCTCATCGGAAGTTTGCAGTACAGCTCCTTGGTCCGATGCTGTCATAAGCTCTGGAGCTCAGAGTTCCTGGTCTTTGCTCCTGGGCATCAGTGCGCTGATGACTGTCAGCAATCTCTGTCAACAATAACTTCTACCTCTTTGCTGATGATAGGGTGGTCTGATTGGGGGATAGTCAGCCAGATGCCTCATAGGTGCAACATCTCAGATTCAACATTGCTGTCTATATGGAGTTTGCATGATCTCCCTGTGACACATCACATGTCCCCTGGGCTCTCTGATTACCTCCCACATCCTAAAGATGTACGGATTTATTGGTAACTTGCCCCTCATCTGTAGTGATAGAATCTAATGTGTGAGGGGAGGGGGGAGATGTTAATGGGAATATGGGGAGAATAGAATGGGATCAGTTTGGAAGTTGATTTGGAGGTGGTGGGCCAAAGGACCCGCCTCTGTGCAGCTTGACGTTATGACTGTTGTCAGATAGTCACCAGTGTCGCAAGTCTATGGGAACACCTTGGCAAGGTCTGGAATTATACTACAAGGATGTTGATGCCATGTTGCATGTTCTGCACCCAATGCCCCTGGTTGTTCAGTTTATGTGGAGTGAAATGAGTTGGCTGGGGAATGGCTTCTGCAGGGATGTCAGAAAGAAACCAGATCATCCATTCGGGACATCTGACCGAACACATTGGAAATGCTTCTCCTTCTTCTTCAGCACTCATGCGTTGGGCCACACCAGCACTGAGAATGGGGATCCCCTCAGTACTTCCCCTTCTGTTAGCTGTTTAACTCTGTACCACCGCCCACTGCTAGAGATGGTGGAACTGCCAGGTACTTCTGCATGTTTTTTTATCAACTGCATTCTGAGCACTTATGACATTTTCAGTTTTTGCCACAGGATGGCAATGTGGGTCTTTGTTAAACTCCTTTACAGAAGTTTCAGATCAAGAAACTACGACACCAAGGAATATCATTCAGTCTGACATACGTGCGCCAGTGTGGGGTTTCTTTACTGAAAACATTTACCCCAATTAACTTAATGCTATTTTACTTTCTATTTGTAGCATCGTTTATCTTATTCTTTTTTTCCAATACATATCTAATACCTTTCCAAACGGTGCTATAGCTGTCCTTGATCTCAGATCTCCCGATGTGAAAGCTTTCCCTTCACTTACCAGCCTGTAGTGAGTTGGATTATTCCTGCTGCATTTCTTCAATAAAGGAACTATATTAGCCCTCTTGGCACTTCACCTATAGCTAGCAAAGATGCAACTGCACCCGATAAGGCCCCGGCTGTCTCTTTATTTGCTTCCCGTTGCAGCTGGGATAGATCCATAAGACTGTAAGATATATGTAGGAGCAGAATTAGGCTATTGGCCCATCAAGGCTGCTCTGCTATTTCATCATGGCTGATCCATTATTCCTCTCAGCCTCAATCACCTGCATTCCCACCTCCGTATTCTTTCACATCTTCACCAATCTAGAATCTATCAACCTCTGCCTTAAACATTTGTAAAGACATGGCCTCCACAGCTGCCTGTGGCAACAAATCCCACAGATTCACCAGTCTCTGGCTAAAGAAATTCCTCCTCATCTCCATTCTAAAAGGTCACCTCTCTGTTCTGAGGCTATGTACTTTGGTCCTCGACACTCTCATCATAGGAAACATCCACTCCACATCCACTCCATCAAGACTCTTCACCACTCGATAGGTTTCAATGAGGTCACCCCTCATCCTTATGATTTTTACTGAATACAGGCCCAGTCCCATCAAGAGCTCTTCATAATACAAGCCAGTCAATCATGGAATAATTTTTGATGTTTCCCTCTCCAGTT
Source organism: Hypanus sabinus (assembly GCF_030144855.1). Classification (NCBI taxonomy): domain Eukaryota; kingdom Metazoa; phylum Chordata; class Chondrichthyes; order Myliobatiformes; family Dasyatidae; genus Hypanus; species Hypanus sabinus. The sequence continues at coordinate 31,724,974 of NC_082739.1, read as the reverse complement.
TCAACACATCTTCTCTAAGATAAAGGGCACAAAACTGCTCACAATACTCCAAGTGAAGCCTCACCAGTGCCTTATGAAGTCTCAACATTACATCCTTGCTTTTATATTCTAGTCCTCATGAAATAAATGCTAACATTGCATTTGCCTTTCTCACCACAGACTCAACCTGCAAATTAACCTTTAGGGAACCATCCACAAGGACTCCCAAGTCCCATTGCACCTCAGATTCTTGAATTTTCTCTCCATTTAGTAAACAGTCTACCTTTTTAGTCCTTCTACAAAGTGCATGACCATACACTCCCTGACACTGTATTCTATCTGCCACTTCTTTGCCCATTCTCTGAATCTGTCTAAGTCCTTCTGTAGTCTCTTTACTTCCTCAAAACTACTTGCCCCTCCACCTATCTTTGCATCATCTGCAAACTTTACAACAAAGCCAAAAATTCTATTATCCAAGTCCTTGACATGTAATGTAAAAGAAACTGGTCCCAACACAGAGCCCTGTGGAACACCACTAGTCACCAGCAGCCAACCAGAAAAGGCTCCCTTTATTCCTACTCTTTGCGTCCTGTCAATCAGCCACTGCTTTATCCATGCTAGAATCTTTCCAGTAATGCTATGGGCTCTTAACTTGTTAAGCAGCCTCATGTGTGGCACCTTGTCAAATGCCTTTTGAAAATCCAGGTACACAGCATTCACTGATTCTCCTTTATCTATCCTGCTTGTTATTTCTTCAGAGAATTCCAAAAGATTTGTCATGTAAAATTTTCCTTTGAGGAAACCATGCTAATTATGGCCTATTTTATCAGATGCCTCTGAATATCCCAAAACCATATCCTTAAAAATTGATTCCAACATCTTCCTAACCACTGAGGTCAGACCAAATGGCCTATAATTTCCTTTCTTCTGCCTCTCTCCCTTCTGGAAGAGTGAAGTGACATTTGCAATTTTCCATTCTTCCAGAACCGTTTCAGAATCTAGTGATTTTTGAAAGATCATTACTAATGTCTCCACAATCTCTTCAGCTGCCTCTTTCAGAACCCTGGGGTGTACATCATCTGACCTTGGTAACTTATCTACCTTCAGACCTTTCAGATTCTCAAGAACTTTCTCCTTAGTAATGGCAACTTCACATACTTCTGACCAATGACACTTTGGAACTTCCACCATACTGCTAGTGTCTTCCACAGTGAAGATTAGTGCAAAGTACTTATTCAACTTAACCACCATTTCATTGTCCCTCATAACTACCTCTCCAGCATTGTTTTCGAACAGTCTGATATCGACTCTCATCTCTTTTTTACATTTTATGTATCTGAAGAAACTTTTGGTATCCTCTTTAATATTGCTGGCTAGCTTACTTTCATATTCCATCTTTTTCTCCTTAATAATTTTAATTGCCTTCTGTTGACCTGTAGAATTTTCCTAATCATCTAACTTCCCACCAATTTTTGCTCTATTATATGCCCTTTCCTTAGCTTTTATGGTGGCTTTGACTTCTCTTGTTAGCCATGGCTGTATCATTCTGCCTTTAAAATACTTCTTCCTTTAAGGGGTGCATTAATCCAGTGTTTTGCAAATTGCTTCCCGAAATTCCAGCCATTGCTGCTCTGCCGTCATCCCTGCCAGTGTTCTTTTCCAATCAATTTTGGCCAATTCCTCTCTTATGCCTCTGTAATTCCCTTTACTCCACTGTAATACTGATACATCTGTCTTTAGCTTCTCCTTCTCAAATTTTAGGGTGAATTTGATCATATCATGATCACTTCCCCTAAGGGTACTTTTACCTTAAGCTCTCTAATCAATTGCACAAAACTCAGCCCAAAAAAGCTGGTCCCAAGTGGGCTTAACTGTGAGCTTCTCTAAAAAGCCATCTGTTAGGCATTCTAGAAATTCCCCCTCGTGGGATCCAGCACCAACCTGATTTTCCCAATCCACCTGCATATTGAAATCCTCCATGACTATTGTGACATTGTCTTTTTGGCATGGATTTTATTTCTCCCATTGTAATTTGTAGACCACATCCTTACTACTGCTTGAAGGTCTGTGTACAACTCCCATGGCGGTCTTTTTACCCATGCACTTCCTTGGCTGTATCCACAACGATTCAACAGCATCCGACCCTATGTCACCGCTTTCTAATGATTTGATTTCATTTTTTAACAACAGAGCCATGCCACTCCCTCTGCCTACCTGCCTGTCCTTTTGATACAACGTGTATCCTTGAATGTTAAGCTCACAACTATAATCCTCTTTCAGCCATGATTCGGTGATGCCAATCTCTAACTGTGCTACAAGATCATCTACCTCACTTCGTATACAGTGTGCATTCAAATATAACATCGTCAATCCCGTATTCACCCTTTTCAATTTTGTCTGCCTTTTATGTTGTAACTCATCCTGTTGACTGCAATTTTGCCCTCTCATCTCCTTGCTCAGAGTGACATTACAGATTGCCTTTGCTTGTAAACCAACTACCTCATTCTCAGCCCTATCACTCTGGTTCCCATCCCCCTGCCAAATGAACTTAAATCCTCCCAAACAGCACTAGCAAAGCTGCTCGCAAGGATATTGGACCCCCTCCGGCTTAGGCGCCACCCGTCCCTTTTGTACAAGTCATACCTTCCCCAGAAATTATTCCAATGATCCATAAATCTAAACCCCTGCCCACAACACCAATTCCTCAGCCACGCATTCATCTGCCAAGTCATCCTATTCTTACCCTCACTGGCACATGGCACAGGCAGCGACCCAAAGGTTACTATCCTGGAGGTCCTGTTTTTCAGCTTTCTCCCTAGATCGCTAAAATCTTTCTTCAGGATCTCCTCACCTTGTCTACGTATGTTATTGGTGCCAAGATGCACCAAGACTTCTGGCTGCTCACCCTCACCCTTGAGAACGCCATGGACCTGATCTGAGACATCCCTGACCCCGGCACCAGGGAGGCAACATACCATCCGGGTGTTTCCGTCGCACCCACAGAACCTCGTCTCTGTTCCTCTGACTATGGAATCGCCTCTCACCTCTTCACCTCTCTGCTCTTCTGAACCACGGCACCAGACTCAGTGCCAGAGACCCAGTCACTGTGGCTCCCCTCTGGTAGGTCACCCTCCCCCCTAACAGTACCTGAAGTTGTATACTTTTATTGAGGGGAATTGCCACAGGTGTATTCTGGACTACTTGTGCATTTCACTCCTTCTCCTGACCGTCACCCAGTTACCTGTCTCCTGCAATCTTAGGGTTACTCCCTCCCTGTAGCTCCTGTCTTTCAACTCTTCATTTGCCCGTAAGAGTCAAAAGTCATCAAGCTGCAGCTCCAGTTCCTTAATATGTTCTCTCTGAAGCTGCAGCTCAGTGCACATGGTGCAGATGTGTTTATTTTCAGGACACTGGATACCTCCCATACTGCCCACATTCCACACAGTGTGCAAAACACTGCCCCTGGAGCCTTTCTCACTGCACTGCTAATTTGTTTAAAGTTTGCTGGTTGGTGTGAGCAGGGATATTGGCCCTCTTGCAATTTAGGTACATCTTGGCTTCAGGTACAGATCCCATCTACTCCTGAAGCAATCCCAATGTTCCAAGTATCTAAAACCCTCCTTCCTGCACCAGTATTTTAGCCACACATTCATCCTTTCTATCCCCAAGTTTATACCTTCACTGGCATGTAGCATAGTGAATAATGATGAGTTATGCCAATTCTCATTATATTGATTGTCCTAGTTAAAATTCCAAAGACGCAAGTTAGTTTCTATTGATGGTAATTACTAGCTTTTAAGCTAACATTCCAATTATTAGTGTACATGCCGCTAAGCTTGCTTATCACTGGGTAACACCATGAATAAAGCTACATATTTAAGTTAAATGAAAAACATAAATGTAGTGCAGTGGGTGTGATAAAAGCAGAGAAAAAGTAACCTTGTGTGCTTACTGGAACATTTTTGTTTCATGAAAGTTGGTTCAATTGATCGAGCGGCAGACAACTTCTTTATGATCAGAAAGTTTGTGCAAAACTTGGGACTCTGTCAATAGCAGGAAAGAGCTTGGTCATCGAGTGGAATGTTCCCTCAGAGCTGCTGTGCTCAGTGCAGTGGCCCGTTACCCCCTCCTCTGCCTCAGTAAATACCCTTCACATTTTTAAGTTTATCTCGGGATGCAAAATATTTATGTCCGATGGGTCACTCTGTACAAGCCCTCAGAGAATGGGGCCAAAAGTGTACTTACTGATGTCCTGATCTCCACCTTCATATGTGTCTGCATCAGGCTGTGATTGGAAACAAAGTACGTGGGCACCAAGTGTCATTATATGCTGACGTTCTACTTGTCCCTGGTGTTGCAAAGATTACAGCTGATCCCATTGCCATGCAACTACCCTGTGAAAAGCTTCTACCAAGCAAACACCTTTGAGCACAAGTCCATCAGGCAGTGGTCAACACAGAATGGCCTGCAGACACTGTGGGACCTATGGATAAGATGGGATGTTGCCCTCAGCGGACAGTCCAACCCATCTGGAAGACTGCCCCATCGCCAGAGCTCACCACAACCCTTGGCTGGTGGTGAGACGGGACTTTCCTGTGCAGATGACATATCATCCCAATGCTGCGCTCAGGACGTCTGAGTTGGAAAGAGATGGTCACCCATCTCTTTGCAGACTGTGCATTTGTAAGAGCATGTGGAGAAGGATGCAAGGGTCCTTGTCTCAGTTCATCTCCAGCAGCTGCCAAAAAGAGGACTCTGATCTACGGGCACACACATCGAGTCAGACATCAAGCGCTGCTGGAAGATCATCAACTGAGGTTGAAAATTGGATTAGACATTGGCTCCGCAGGAGAAGCCAGAGAATGGCAGTAGATTGTGTCTCTCTGACTGGAGGCCTGTGACAGGTGGGAGCCGCAGGAATTGGTGCTGGGTCCAATGTTGTTTGTCATCTATATCGATGATGTGGTGATAATGTGGTTAACTGTTCAGCAAATTTATGGATGACATCAAGGTAGGGGGTGCAGTAGACAATGAGAAAGAGTATCAAAACTTGCAGTGGGATCTGAACCAGCTGGAAAATGGGCGGGAAAATGGCAGATGGAATTTAATGCAGACAAGTGCGAGGTTTTGCACTTTAGGAAGACCAAGCAGGATGGATTTTACACAGTGAACGGCAGGGCACTGAAGCGTGCAGATCTGGGAATGCGGGTCTATAATTCTTTGAAAGTGGCATCAAAGGTAGATAGGGTTATAAAGAAAGCTTTTAGCACACTGGCCTTCATAAATCAAAGTACTGAGTCCGGGAGGCGGGATGTCATGCTGAAGTTGTTTAAGATGTTGATGAGGCCTGATTTGGAGTATTGTGTGCAGTTTTGGTCACCTACCTACAGGAAAAATGTAAGCAAGGTTGAAAGAGTGCAGAGAAAATTCGCATGGATGTTGCCGGGTCTGGAGGACTTGAGTTATAAGGAAAGATTGAATAGGTTAGGACTTTATTCCCAGAACATAGAAGATTGAGGGGAGATTTGATAGAGGTATTTAAAATCATGAGGTGTATAAAAAGTGTAAGAACAAGCAGGCTTTTTCCACTGAGGTTGGGTTGGACAACTAGAGGTCATGGGTTAAGGGTGAAAAGTGAAATGTTTAAGGGGGACATGAGGGGAAACTTCTTCCCTCAGTGGGTGGTGAAAATGTGGAACGAGCTGCCAGCACAAGTGGTGGATGTGGGGTCGATTTCAACATTGAAGAGAAGCTTTGGATAGGTACAGGAAGGGAGTGGTGTGGAGGGCTATGGCCCAAATACAGGTTGATGGGAGTAGACAATTTAAATGGTTCGGCATGGACTAGATGGGTCAAAGGGCCTGTTTCTATGCTACAGTTTTCTATGGCTCTATAATTCAGTGAAGGCACCCTTTGGTCTGTCTGAAACCTATTGATCTATTGGTCTTCTGGCCCAGCAAGATGTCCATAAGGGGACACTGCTGAATGGCACACTCCAGGCCTCAGGAGTACCTGCTGAGGGATGCATTGAAGCTCAGAGCAGCCAGTGCCAAGGATCTATGCTGTAGGACCACAGTCTGGTCTCATGCTGTTACTACACATGGAAGGGCTGAGCTGGGTGGGAAGGCCACTCAAACAATAAAAGTTTGCACCACCCCAGGGGGCCACATGACTGGCAACTGTGCTATGGATTTAAAACATACTGTAGATTAACACTACTGAATGTATTGACCATGACTGTATAAGCTTTGTGCTGTTACTTCTTTTGTACAGTATATAATGTCTCTATGAACAATGATAAGAATGGTTTGTTGGACCGCTATTGCAGTGATCAACTGCAGTGCATTCTGGTGGAGGATGCTGAACAGAGCTCATGCTCCACATCCATAGAAGTGATGTGCCAGAAAAGGGAATGAGGTCTTGCAGGAATTAGGAAAGCGATTAGAAAGGAAGACATTAAAGGAGATAACATTCCATTATACCAGCCCCATGTGCCCGAGGTAAGAGGATGGTTAAAGGTAATGTGTAGGTGAAGTGCTGGTATAGTTGGGAGGTTGTTAGATTCTGAAACTGGTTCTGAGATGGACCTCACCTCGCCAGAGCCGGGGACACGCCTGATGTGATGGTTCACTGGTGGCAGGAGATTCCAGCAGATTTGGCAGGGGGACGGGTGTGAGAAGACAACAGTGAAAAGAAAAGAAGGTGAGAAAACTGAGAGGTAAGTTCAAGGTATGGAACATTTTTAGACCAGGTTGAACTAAGAGAGAATGGAAGAAGCTCTAGGATATGTTTACAGTACACTTACATAAATTCAGGAAGCCTTTTGAACAGGGGTGGTAATTGCAAATGCAAGAAATTACTATAAGTATGATTACTATGTTATGGGATTTGGGTAAAACAAACAGTAGGATAGATTCTGAATATTCTTGGGAATCAGAAAAAAATTGAGAGTAGCAAAAGAGACTAAGAAGATTATTGAAGTTGCGGATCAGATGGGAGACCAAGAAAAAGCAATTGTTAAGAGTTAAGAAACAACAGAGAAGTGATTCCACTACCAGGACTGATCTATTGGTCACTAACTAATGGGAAGGATATTGAGGAGCAGGTTTACAGGGAAATTATTAAGAAGTGACTTCAGGCAGCCAAATACAGACTGGGATAACATGAGGACAAAGGGCTGTAATCACATATTTAATGCAGCCTTTACTAAACTGAAAAGAAGTGTAAGCGCTCCCTTGAAACTCATTCCCCCTTTGTGCTGTTTCCACTGAAGAACTTGGAAACACATTCTTTTACCAGGGCCAAACAACCTGGAGAACCAAATAACTGTAATTCATAGATGAACGGCAAAGCCTCACTGACTAGCAGATTCAACAATAGTCCCTCTAATATGTCCCTTATATATTCCATCCACAGACAGACAGTGTTACCATCCCCAATGGACCTCAATTCACATGAAAATACAGCCTCCAGCACCCCACAACTGTCTCTTGATGGTGTTCAGTGCCACCACCCAGATCCCTAGGAAACAGGACAGTCCTAGGTTTATCAGTTATTGGGATTGGCTTATTATTGTCACATGTACTGTGGTCATGAAAAGTTTGTCTACCTTACTGTTCACACAGATCAATTCAGTGCTCAGGTAAAATAAGAACAGAGTGCAAAATAAAAAGCAACAGCTGCAGAGAAAGTATACAATAAGGAGCAAGATCATTACAATGTCGATTGTGAGGTCAAGTTCAGTTCAAGTTTAAGTGTCATTCAACTATACATGAATTTTATACCCACGAATACAGTCAAACAAAAGAGCGTTACTTCGGGGCCAAGATGCAAAATACAGTACCAGCAGTCATACACAGCATAAGACGCATTTAACACATATAAGATAGCAAGCACATATAAGATGTCAGTAAAAGACAGCTACATAAAAATATAGTCCATGACCGAGTCCATGAATGTTGCAGCAGTCTGTAGTCAAACACAAAATGGCTTATCATCTGCCGAGTGAACACTGGGGGGCAGCACTGACTTCAGCTTGGATGCCCCACCACACTGCTCACTGCACTCCAGTGGAGCACGCCTGCCCCAACGCCTCTCTCCTGGGCCGCTGTAAACGGGCGACACTCTGGCTTGAGGCCTAGTCCTTGCTATGATGGAGGTTCCGCAGCTCTGCTGACATCCGCCAATAAATCAGTGAATTGGACTTATAACATTTCAAATTGCCAACGTCCAACAGGGTCTTGCAATCACAAGAAAAGCGACTAAGGTAATCACTTGCTGTTATACTAAACTGCACACCGCCTTCCTGCACCGACTCCTCCGGTACCTCTCTGACGCAGGCAGCAGCACAATCTGCACCAAGTCCAGCTCCTTCAGCTTCTCTGTCAACAAGCAACCCGCTGATGGCGTAGACCTACAGTACTTTAAGTTGTTAATGTAAGGTCTTGTGATTGTAAAAAAAACATTTAAAAAAGACAGTAACACCTTTGGTTGGCCACATAGAAGCCACTGCGAACAAATGTGCTGCCATCTTATGGAAGTTCTTTACTCTTTATAACCCCTACTTAAAGTTCATACCAATATGGTGAAGTGTCCATTTTATTGTATTAGGGAACCATTCAAATGTTTTATTACTGCAGGGATAGAAGCAAGCTCTCCTCGAGCCTAGTGGTCGGTGTTTTCAGGCTTTTGTATCTTCTGCCCGATGGAGAAGGGGAGAAAAGAGAATGTCTAGTGTTTGTGAGTGGGTGTTTGATTAAACTGGGTGCTTTACCGAGGCAGCGAGAAGTACAGACCTCCACAGAGGGTAGCTTGGTTTCCGTGATATGTTGAGCTGCATCCACAACTCTCTGCAGCTTCTTGCGGCCAAGGGCAGAGCAGTTGCCATACATAACAGACTGTTATACACCCTCAGCTAGTGGATTATAAATGGGCCCCGTGTTTGCAAATTAAGGCAAATGTAGTTGACTGCAATAGTTGTGAAGTAGACTCTACTAGAGTGTATGGGTGTGGGGTGTGTCAACTGTTAATTCAGAGATGCAAACACGAGGAAATCTGCAGATGCTGGAAATTCAAGCAACACACACAAGATGCTGGTGGAACGCAGTAGGCCAGGCAGCATCTATAGGGAGAAGCGCTGTCGACATTTCAGGCCGAGACCCTTCATCAGGACTAACTGAAAAAAGAGATAGTAAGAGATTTGAAAGTGGGAGGGGGAGGGGGAGATCCGAAATGATAGAAGACAGGAGGGGGAGGGATGAAGCCTAGAGCTGGGAAGGTGATTGGCAAAAGGGATACAAGGCTGGAGAAGGGGAGTATCATAGGACGGAAGGCTTTGGAAGAAAGAAAGGGGGAGGGGAGCACCAGAGGAAGATGGAGAACAGACAAGGAGTGATTGTGAGAGGGAGAGAGAGAGAAAAAAATTAAAAATTAGGGATGGTGTAAGAAGGGGAGGGGGAATTAATGGAAGTTAGAGAAATCAATGTTCATGCCATCAGGTTGGAGGCTACCCACATGCCATGCAACTCCCTTGTCCACTCGTCCCCCCATCCCTTCCCACCGATCTCCCTCCTGGCACTTATCCTTGTAAGCGGAACAAGTGCTACACCTGCCCTTACACTTCCTCCCTCACCACCATTCAGCTTCCCCCGTCCTATGATACTCCCCCTTCTCCAGCTTTGTATTCCTTTTGCCAATCACCTTCCCAGCTCTTAGCTTCATCCCACCCCCTCCTGTCTTCTCCTATAATTTCTGGTCTCTTACTATCTCTTTTCTCCGTTAGTCCTGACGAAGGGTCTCAACCCAAAATGTCGACTGTGCTTCTTCCTATAGATGCTCCCTGGCCTGCTGCGTTCCACCAGCATTTTGTGTGTGTGTGTTGTTAATACAGAGATAACAGTTTCTTAGACAGACATGGTTTAAGAAACAGATAAGAGTACTTTAAATTTCACAACAGTGTGGTTGGGTCACTAATACTGCAGATTTAGTTTATTTGCTCTAACTGATTCAGAAACATTCTCGCTGCTGGATTATACTGGCTTACATTCATCTCCACTTGATCAAAATCTAGGAGTTACAAGTCAATGTAAGCATTTGTTGTCTGAAAAACCATTCAGCACAAACATCAGAATGAGCATGTTTTACCATTTTCCTACATTTTCAAAGACCTCAAAAAGTCTTCAGTATCTTTCACCCTCAGGAACTTAGGTATCAAAGACAAACACTTCATTGCTCATCCTTTATTCACCTTGAAAAGCTGATGGCAGGCTGCCTTCTCAGCCTTTGCTGTGTTATCCCACACCCCCCCCCCACCCCGCACCATAAGTAGGAGTTCTAGGATATTGAGTCAGTAATTCTGAAAGATTTTAGTCAGGAGGATATATGTGCTTTTAGTGGCTCTGTGGTTGTTATTCCTCTCAGTAGCAGGTTACAGATTTGGGAATCACTGCTGGAGAAGCCTTGGTCAATTGCTATAGTTCACCTTGTAGATCCTTGTGGATGCGCTGCCAAACAAGCAGATTGTGTTTTCCTGTGGACTGCCGATAGACATTATAGTCTTACACTCACTCATCAATGAAATCAAACAGCTCACCAGTACAGATTTCAATTTTACTTTAACCAAGTACTTCACAGCTCCACGTCAAAAAGATGTGGGAAGTACATGTAAGAATACCAGTGAAATAACAATACTGAGATCAGATTACGTCAACCTAATGCTGTAGCATAGATTGCGGATAACACTGGCATTTAGTATACTTGAGAGGAAGGCAATCAGACCAATTGAGAGCTGTGACCAAGATAAAACCCAGGGTAAGCCGATGTGACCTCTATGGCATGCATTCACACAGGTAATGTACTTTGTAACCCTTTGCCCGAATAATGAACTAGGTGCCATTTTGAGGGAAAAAAAGTAGCAAAAATAGGAAAAGTGCTGGCAAAAGTAAAATGTTTATACTCTCAGACTCAGATGTTAAATATGATTCTGGGGTGCCCTAGAAAATATTCCTCTTTTCTCAATGGCTGTGTTATGTACAGTAACAAAGTAATATGGTGTCATATGTTTGTATGGAAAATAAGCATTGAAAAATATTGCATTAACAACTAGAACTTGTAAAGACATAGTAATGGTCCTGTTCAGCTCAGTACCAAAGAACTCAACCCTTTCTCTTTGATGTATTTATTCAGGCACCATCACAGTCCTGTCCTTTGGATATGATTTTATCAAAAGGTCTTTATTTACAAACTTGCAGTAGGCTTTTTACCATACCAACCAGCCCCAAGCCAAGCTTTATTCCTAGTTTTCACTGTAATGCTCTGTTGCCCGAAAGTGAAGAACTTTATGGAGAAAGTTGTTAGAACATTAAAACTTTGATATGGGGATTAAATGCGGCAAGAGACCTTTGCAGTTTTTTTGAGATGGAATTGTATCAATATTTAAAATAGAATTCAAACTTTGGGAAAAATTGGGGCATTTTGATTAATTGTGGATTGCTTTTACACAGGACCCCAATGGTGAGAAGGGATGGGCAATCCCCTTCTGTAAACATTAGCCAGACTTTGTGCATGAGGTAAGATAGTGAGATAAGATAGCAAGCCATTTTATTTAACACTTTATGGAGAAGGGATAAAGATCAGGATAAACTTTATCATATTACTGTAACACTCACGCAGTCGGCTGGTGTATGTCTAGGGGAAAATTCGTCCTCCCATCAAACCACGCCTCCCGTATACCTGGATGCTGTGAAATGCACACTAGTAGAAACTCGCACACACAATATCAAACCTCACGCCATGTACGTTTACAGAATACACTTTATAAATCTTACTAGAACTGAGTGATTAATAGCAATACAATATATATGAAAAAGAAAGGAAAGAAAAGGTGCCAGAACTTATCAGGGTTCAGTCAATTAGTGCACAATCGTTGGAGCTCAACCATTGAAGCCTTCGGTCCACTATTTGATCTTCTCCGACCTCCACTACCCGCACGCCTGTGACCACCCTCGGTGATAGACCAGAGCGCCTCCAGCACCATCCACCTTCCTCGCGATCTCCTCCCCAACCCCCAAAAATCTGTGAAACCGCAGCTCACAGACTCACAAGAAAGAATAACATCTATCCCAATTGGTTAACAAATGAATACAGTTCTCATTATCAGTAACCATAACCCAAACAAGCTGTGAGAGAAAGCAGTCTCTCACCAGTTACCATAACAAAGAAGCATCCCTACTTTTACTTAACAAAGAAGCCATTTTCATTAACATACGCAGTAACATTAGAATCCCTTTACATTACATTGAAGCATGAGAACATACAGTAAAATGTGTTGTTTGTGCCAAAGGCTAATACAGTCCAAGATGTATTGGGGGCAGACTATGAGTGTTGCTACACTCCTGGCGCTAACATAGCATGCCCACAACTCACTAATCCTAACTCGTATGTTTTTGGAATGTGGAAGGAAACTGGAACACCTGGGAGAAACCTACCCAGTCAACGGGAGAAATTACAAACTCCTTCCAGACAGCAATGGGAACTGAATCCTGATCTTACAGCTGGCACTGTAAAAGATTACTCTAAGCACTACACTACCTTGCGACCCATCAACCATAACTCATACATCTTTCTTTCTTTTTCCAATATTTTTATTAAATTTCATATACACAAATACAGAATTCATAAGGATACTTATTATAAATCAAAATAAGATAGCACAAAATGCACTATATATAAATCACACTGATACAATCACGGTATCCTATATTTGTGATCAATCAAGTAAAATAAATTGAATTATGAAATACAATAATATGGTTAGTTATATTATTAAAAAATCTACACCCACTAAAAAGACAAAGGTGGTTGGTAAAAAAAAACAAGAGAAAAAAAGAGTACTTTACCATATAGTGTTTCATAATAATAGCCCAGATCTATATTTTAATAACAATAACAATTCAAAGATTTTTAAAGTAGTTCAGAAAGGATCCCCATAACGTTTGAAAATCTTGGTTAGAATCAGAAATTGAACAACGAATCTTCTCTAAATTTAAACATGACATAACATCATATAACCATTGTGCATGTGTGGGGGAGGGGTCAACCTCCTTCCATTTAAGCAAGATCACCCTTCTAGCCATAAGAAAAATAAAAGCCAGTACCTGCAAATGAGAAGGCTCCAAAATTATAACTCTTTCCTCAACAGTACTAAATAAGGCAGTTGAAGTATTGGGCTTAAAACTAACTTTAAAAAGTACAGAAAACATTTGGAATACATCTTTCCAATATTTTTCAAGGCTCGGGCACAACCAAAACATATAAATTAATGAAGCCTCTCCATTATTACATCTGTCACAGTAAGGAGATATATCTGCAAAAAAACGAGCGAGCTTGGCTTTAGACATATGAGCCCTATGTACCACTTTAAATTGTAGGAGGGAATGACAAGCACATAATGATGAAGAATTAACCATTTTGAAAAATAACCCTCCAGCTCTCATCAGATGATGAAGTCTGTAAATCCTTTTCAGAATCAGAATCAGAATCAGAATCAGACTTTAATCGCCAAGTACCTGTGCACATACAAGGAATTTACTTCCGGCAGATGTTGTCTCTCTGCACATAACAATAATAATGATAAATATAAATGAAAATATAGATTATACATACAAGTAGTGCAATCCAAGTAATAGGTAGTCGACAGTTAACCGGCAGTTAACTGTTCAGCAAAGTGACCGCATTAGGGAAAAAACTTTTCCAGTACCTATTAGTCTTAGTCTGGAGGGATCTGAAGCACCTACCAGACGGAAGCAGTTCAAACAGTCCGTGCACAGGTTGGAAGGAATCCTTTATGATGTTCCTCGCCCTCTTCTTCAACCTGGAAGAGTACAGGTCCACAGTAGAGGGCAGGGAGGCTCCAATGATGCGCTCGGCAGTCCTCACTGTGTGCTGTAGTCTGGTTCTATCCTGCTTGTTGGCAGCTCCAAACCACACAGTGATGGAGGTGCACAGGACAGACTCAATGACTGCAGTGTAGAACTGCAGCAGCAATTCCTGAGGCAGACCATATTTCCTCAAGAGCCGCAGGAAGTACATCCGCTGCTGGGCCTTCGTCAGGATGGAGCTGATGTTCTGCTCCCTCTTCAGATCTTGAGAGATGGCGGTTCCCAGGAACCTGAAGTTCTCCACGGTGGACACAGGGCTGCCGAGGACTGTGAGGGGGGACATAACGGGGGGATGTCTCCTGAATTCCACTATCATCTCCTTTGTCTTGAGCGTGTTCAGCTCCAGATTGTTCCGACTGCACCAGAGCACCAGTTGGTCCACCTGCTGTCGATATGCAGACTCATCACTGTTCCGGATGAGTCCGATGACGGTGGTGTCATCTGCAAACTTCAAAAGCTTCACATAGGGGTTGGAGGAGGTGCAGTCATTGGTGTAGAGGGAGAACAGCAGTGGAGAGAGGACACACCCCTGGGGGGCGCCGGTGTTGGTGATTCGAGTATCCGAGGAGACCTGTCCCATCCTTACCTGCTGACTTCTGTTGGTCAGGAAGCTGTAAATCCAATCGCAGAGGTCAGGTGGCACAGTGAGCTGAGACAATTTGGAGCAGAGGATATGAGGGACGATGGTGTTAAACGCCGAACTGAAATCCACAAACAGCATCTGAGCATAGGTCCCAGGACGATCCAGATGTTGCAGGATATAGTGCAGTCCCAGATTGACTGCATCGTCTACTGACCTATTTGCCCGGTAGGCAAACTACAGGGGATCCAGCAGGCTGCTGGTGAGGGTCTTCAGGTGGTTCAACACCAAGCGTTCAAAGGATTTCATGACCACAGATGTCAATGCGACAGGTCTGTAGTCGTTCAGTCCTGTGATGGTGGGTTTCTTGGGGACCGGGATGATGGTAGAGCGCTTGAAGCAAGTTGGAACCTCACTCAGCTCCAGAGATCTATTAAAGAGCTGAGTGAAGATGGGAGCCAGCTGATCAGCACAGGCTCGTAGACAGGAGGGGGAGACCCCATCTGGGCCTGGAGATTTTCGGGTCTTAAGTCGCTGGAACAGTCGACGTACTTCTCCTTCGCTGATTCTAAGCTGTGATCTAGGGGGGCTGGGCAGAGATGGTGAGGAGGTGATTGCAGTGACTGGGGGATGAGTGCCAGTGAGTGATGGTCGAGGGAAGGCAGGAAGAGAGACCGAAGAGGGGGGAGGAACAGGTGTAAGATGGACCCTCTCAAATCTACAGTAAAAGGTATTAAGGTCGTCAGCCAAAGCTTTGTTAACCTCAGCGGGGGGGCAGTGTGTCTCCTGTAGCCAGTGACCTCCTGCAGGCCTCTCCACACTGACAATGAGTCGTTAGCTGAGAAATTATTCCTCAACGTTTCGGAGTGGAGCCGCTTGGCCACTCTGATTTCTCTGGTCAGTGCATTTCTGGCCAGCCTGTACAGGACCCTATTCCCACTCCTGTGGGCGTCCTCCTTAGCTTGGCGAAGATGTCTGAGTTTGGGGGTAAACCATGGCTCATTGTTGGCGAAGGTCCGGAAAGTTTTTGTGGGTACACATGCATCCTCACAAAAACTGATGTAGGATGTCAGTTCATGTATATTGGTGGCTGCAGCTTCAAAGACACCCCAGTCAGTGGTGTCAAAACAGTCCTGAAGTTGCTGTTTCGCCTCACTGGTCGACTTCTTCACTGTCCTCACCACAGGCTTAGCAGCTTTAAGTCTCTGCCTATAGACTATATTTCCCAATCTTTTTTAATTTTATTTAAAGGAGCCATTCTCAGTCCCGACAAAAGACCATAAATATAAGATATTGAGCCATTATCAAAAGGTTTCAAATTAAAAATTACATCTATTATGTTCTTACCCGGGATGGTAGGAAATATATGTAGTTTAGATCTTAAAAATTCTCTAATCTGTAGATATTGAAAAAAGTGGGTATTTGATAGGTTATATTTCACTGAGAGCAGCTCAGAAGATGAAAGATTCCCTCCAACGAACAGGTCCTGAAATTGTTTAATGCCTAATCTATCCCATTCTCTAAAAAACAGGTCGGTCGTAGATGGTTTAAAAAAATTACGAAAAATAGGACTGTAATGAGAAAATCTCAATAAACCGAAATGTTTTCTAAACTGTAGCTAGATCCTCAAAGTTTGTTCAACCACCAAACTGTCAGTTAGTTTATTTACAGATAAAGGAAGAGAGGATCCAAGAAGAGAAGTAATAGAAAATTTTGTAACAGAATTGGCTTCCAAAAAGACCCATATTGGACAATCCTCACGATTAATATAATATAGCCAGAATGTAAGATTTTGTATGTTAATTGCCCAATAATATAATCTAAAATTGGGTAAAGCAAGGCCACCATTCTTTTTGCTTTTTTGAAGGTGGGCTTTATTTAATCGGGGTTTTCTGTTCTTCCATACGTAGGAAGAAAGAATTGAATCTAAAGAATCAAAAAAAAGACTTAGGAATAAAAACAGGTACAGCTTGAAAAAGATATATAAATTTAGGTAAAATATTCATTTTAATAGAACTGATTCAACCAATCAATGATAAAGAGAGAAGCGACCAATTAGAAAGTGTCTTTTTCACATAATTCATTAAGGTTAGAAAATGTTCTTTGAATAGATCTTTATAATTCTTAGTGATTATTACACCCAAATATGTAAATTGTTTACTTACAATTTTTAAAGGAAGGTTAATATCGGTTGGTATCAAGTTATTTAAAGGAAACAATTCACTCTTATGCAAGTTCAATTTATATCCTGATAACTGACTAAAATTGACAGAGGTGTTTAAAATCAAAAGAGGCATAGACAGAGTAGAGAACCAGTCCCCTTTGCCCAGGACAGCAATGGATTAAACCAAAGGACTCATTTTAATGAGAGTGGAGCAACATTTAGAGATGCCAGATGTGCTTTTTTTTATAAACACATGTCGTGGCGAGTGCAAGGAATGGTGGTAGAGGTAGTTACATTAGGGACAATTAAGAGACTCTTAGATGGGCACATGGAAGACAGAATTGGAGGGTTATGTAGAAGAGAAAGGTTAGATTTATTGTGGAGTAGGTTAAAAGGGTGGCATGATATCATGGGTAGAAGGGCCTGTACTGTGTTGTAATATTCTATGTGCATATAGATATACAATATTTACTTATAAGAGAAAATCTGCAGATGCTGGAAATACAAGCAACACACACAAAATGCTAGAGGAACTCAGCAGGTCAGGCAGCACTTTTGAAAAAGAGTACAGTAGACGTTTCAGGACGAGACCCTTCAGCAGGACTGCCCAAAACATCAACCATGCTCTTTTCCATAGATACTACCCAGCCTGCTGAGTTCCTCCAGCATTTTGTGTGTCTTGCTTGCAGATTTACCTTCCTTAGCATTTATTTAGTCAGAGGTCAATAGCAAGGAAACTGATCCACAAAGCAAGGCCCCTCTCACCACCCAAAGTTAAAATTACTCCCTGAGAAGGGGAGCTCCTGTTATTTTTCTTTCCATGATCCAGAGTAGTAAGGCAAGCAGCAACACCCAGCTGTTGATTCAGTTGAAATCAATCAACTCAACTCAACGCGAGGGAGCATTCAACAGATTTGTTTTAAAATCGTTCCTTGAAATGCATCTGCTTCGTGCGCACATTGCAAGAATGTCTGACTATACTCAAGGGACAAGATGACTGCAGGCTGGTGCATGAAGCTGCTTGTTATTTCCACTGTGAGATGCCTGCTGGGGATTGGCGCTGGCTGCCTTTAATCCATAGTCCACACTGAGCAGCACTGTTACCACTGAAATGAAAACAGACAGGAGAAGCCATAAGTAGCATGGCTGCCCTGAAACAACTATACTCCCACTTTGAACGTAATTGCAGAAACATCAAAGGTTCCTTTTCTAAAAGGGTCTAGTCATTCAAAGGTTGTCTCTTAAACTGTTCACTATTTCACCTTTATTTTTCGAAATATGCTTACCATATTTTTGCAACCTGGATTTTTGCTTTGTTCAACCTTAAAGTGATTTTTCTCGCTAGTTGAATAGATTTTGCTTTCATTTGCCTCCAAGTAATGGACATTTTCAGTCATTTGTCTGAAAGACGTCCAGAGCTGTCATCTGCTGTAAAGGTCTCTGAGCTGTCTGCAAAATCTAGGTATGTAACATTAATCCTTACCCTGGCTTCAAAGGAAGGTGTAAATAGTCAATAGCCTAGACTCAGATGTTATTGCTGAACCCATGTGGATTACCAACACAAGGCTCTGGTTAGGTTCAAATCATTTGTTCAGTTTGGATAATCCTGGTAAATGGTTTACAATAGTAAAATGGTCCAGAGCAAGTGAGTTCAAATCCCACCAAGGGAGTTGTAAAATTTGGATGATAAAATCCACGTCTTTGATTACTTACTCCAGGTGAAATCCATTATCCTTACATGATTTGCTCTGGGCTATACGTAACTCTAAATTACTCTCTGACAAGGTCTGACAAGTTACTCAGTGGACAATGAACTTCACATTACTAACAAAGTCCATATTCCCTGAATAGATAAAAACAGGATTAATACACTAATGTCATTTGATTGTAGGTCACTTAGTTGTAGCTCTCAAATGTCAGAAGGCCTAAAAACAATAGTGATCATAACATGACTGAATTCACCATGGTATTTGAAAGGAAGAAATACAAAATAGCTACCAGACTTCAAGTTCTGAAGTAAGTTGACTTCCAAATGAGATTATTCTCAGGAAATCTGCTTATGGCTTAAAAAAAAGAATGCAATGCGGTAGTTTGTAGCCCTAAGTGGCAAGACTGCTCCTTGCCATAAGTAACAGTCTGGATGACTAAAATGGTAAAGGTCAAAATAAAGCTTAATCACAAATACAAAAGTGAAAACTAGCATGTCAAGTGGGAGAAATACAAAGGACCACAAAATCAACACAAAAATAATTTACAAATAGTCAGGGTCAATGTTGTGGTTAGAGATCAGATTCAGCATCTAGCACTCAAGCAGATGTCTTGCCCGCCTGGGGACAGTACCAGTTGTTCTGTGAGTCACATCCTGACAGCCCTATCTCAAGATGACAGTCATCAAAAAAAGTGCAAAGCTGTAATCAATAAATTATTTGATGCCTTTGTATTTGATTAAGTACAAAAATATCTTTGGCGTGACAAATGACAATTAGTGCAGAAGCGAGCCATGAGTTGGTCAGTAACAGACGGCTGGAACCACAAAAGTTGGGATGTTTATTCATCAGCACTCATTAAGAAATGCGAGCTTTGCAAGGTTGAGATAGTTGACTCCTTCATGGAGAGTGCAAGGTGTCTATCATGCTCTTGTAACCAGAGAAATTAAGCAACTGATGTCAGAGAATTTTCTGGGTCAATAACGATTCCCAGTATTCTTAGCAACACGCACAACACGCTGGAGGCACTCAGCAGGTCGGACAACATCCGTGGAAACGAACAGTCAATGTTTCGGGCCGAGACCCTTCGTCAGGACCCAGTATTCTCAGGATGTTTAGGGAAATGGGCAATGGTAACAGGGTAAAGGTAAGATCTCTGGCTGCTGCAGACAGTGATTACCAGGCATTAGTGCAGCAGAAAAGTAATTTTCCATATCATTCCAGTTGTAGATGGTGGCAACATCTTGATGCATTCTCATGGAGTGTGGATCCCAGGTAGCTGAAATGAGACTCTGATGACAGGGCAATAATAAAGCATGAGATCTGGCCTGCAAAGCACTATCAACATAGTGGTAACTCTTTACCAGGCTCCTGGTAACACCATCGGTGAGATTATAATAGTACTTTGCATCTGAAACAAGAGACCAGAACCAGATGAGAAATTGTATGATGCATGAACCATCTGTCTGTCTGAGATGGTACGCAAAGTAGTGCTCAGAATGAACATATTATCCAAGCTTTTCGGATGCTTGATTTCTTTTAACAGAACAGGGAGCTGCAGTTAAATTATAGGACTGGTAATCCAGAAACCTGGATTAATTTTCTGGAGAGATTGGATGAAATCCCACCACAGCAGCTGTGCAATTTAAATTCTGTTATGAAACTGGATTTTGGAAATAAACAATTCATCTTAGTCATATTAATCACAAATCCCATCAAACTGTCAGAAAAACATATCTGATTCATGAATGTTCTTCAGGGGAAGAAATATGGTCTATATGTGACTCCAGACCCACACCCATGAGCATCTGTACCGTTGACATTATGTTCAAATGGAATAAAACTGGATAGATCATATGAGGTATTAACCTCAGCAATATGTTTGAGCTCCCTGCAAGGTTGACCATGCAAAAACCTCCTCATTAACATCGTGGACCGGGGTTCAAATCAGGAAAGTTATTGCACAATCTGGTCTGGACAATCATATTCACAGAATCGGACGTCAAAGGCAACATGACAAGGTCACTCGTTACAATCCCCAGGTACATTCTGACCACCACTATAGCAGAAAGGGAAAGCCTGAGAGCCCTGTTGACATAAGCCTGATCATGCAAAAAGGAGCCTTCCCCTGATTACCACCTACCTTCCTTCCTCAGCTGATGAATTGGTGCTACTCAATGATGAGCAATACTTGGAAGAAGTAGCAAAGGCACAGACATATTTTATAGAGCGATTTATTATCCACCAGCAAATATACCTTGCTAGCTTCAACAGTGGCAAATCTGGCCGAGTCCTGAGGCACATACCCGACAGGTGGGTCTGTGAGTGAACCAACACAAGGGAGAATCCTATTTGACTTAGACCTCCAATCTACTTGTGCAAAGTACATGATGGCTTTGATAGAAGTGGCTACAGCACAATCTGTCCATGTAAAGACAAAGCTCTCTCTTCTCACCAAAACACCCTCTAACATAATGCTGAATGAAACAGTCTCTAATAGCTCTAGACTGGGTATGCATGAGGCCTTCAGGGTATCAACAGCAGCAGAAATGTACACCACTGTATCCTCATTGCTTTGCATATCCCTCATTTCACCAATACTGTTGAACCAAAGCATCACCCTGGTCAAAAAGATATACTGGGAGGTGCACTAAGTACAAGCAAAATTACATTACAAACTCCAGTAAAGGACTACATACTAAATAACATGAAGCTCCGCTGTCCTAGCACATCTAGTCATGAATGGTGGCAGACAATTAAAGCCCTAACAGGAAGGAGAAAGCTTCAAGAACCCCTTCTCTCTTCTGTGATTTTGGATTCTAACAGGCAACTGCTAACAACAAGGCTGAAACACTTGCAACGATGATGATCAAATGTGTCAGATAATTCATTTTGGCTTCCCTCTGACATTCCTCCTATCACTGAAGCCATTCTTTGACTGATTCAGTTCAGTCTACATGACACCATTAAACATTAGAGCATTTGAGTATTTCTTCACTTTACCCCATTACCTCCCTCCCCTCACCTCTGCATCAGTCTTCACTGTGGAAAGCACTAGCAGTGTTGAAGGCTGTGAGGGAAGAGAAGTGGGTGCAGTTACTATTACAAGGGAGAAGGTGCTCAGAAAGCTGAAAGACCTGAAGGTACATAAGTCACCCGGACCAGATGAACTGCACCCAAGGGTTCTGAAAAAAACAGCAGCATTAGCAATGATCTTTCAAAAATCATTGGACTCTGGCACGGTGCCAGGGGACTGGAAAATTTCAAATGTCACTCCACTCTTTAAGAAAGAAGGAAGGCAATTATAAACCATTTAGCCTGACCTCAGTGGTTAGGAAGATGTTCGAGTCAATTGGTAAGGATGAGGTTATGGAGTACTTGGTGACACAGGACAAGATAGGACAAAGTCAGCACAGTTTCCTTGATGGAAAATCCTGCCTGATGAACCTGTTGGAATTCTTTGAGGAGATTACAAATAGGATGGATAAAGGGGATGCAGTGGATGTTGTATATTTGGACTTACAGAAGACCTTTGACAAGGTGCTGCACGTGACACTGCATGCCAAGTTAAGAGCCCATGGTATTGCAGGAAAGTTACTAGCATGGTTAGAGCATTGGCAGATTGGTAGGAGGCAGCGAGTAGGAATAAAAGGATACTTTTCTGGTTAGCTGCCAGTGACTAGTGGTGTTCCACAGGGGTCGATGTTGGGATCACTTCTTTTTATGCTGTATATCAATGATTTAGATGATGGAATAGATGGCTTTGTTGACGTTTGCAGATGATATGAAGATTGGTGGAGGGGCAGGTAGTGTTGAGGAAACAGGTAGGATGCAGAAGGACTTAGCCAGATTAGGAGAATGGGCAAGAAAGTGGCAAGTAAAATACAATGTTGGAAAATGCATGGTCATGCACTTTGGTAGTAGAAATAAATGTGCAGACTATTTTCTAAATGGGGAGAAAATCCAAAAATCTGAGATGTAAAGGGACTTGGGAATCCTTGTGTAGAACATCCTAAAGATTAACTTGCAGGTTGAGTTGGTGGTGAGGAAGGCAAATACCATGTTAGCATTCATCTCAAGAGGTCTAGAATACAAGAGCAGGGATTAGGCTTTATAAGGCAACGGTGAGGCCTCATCTTGAGTATTGTGAAGAGTTTTGTGCTCCTCATCTTAGAAGAGATGTGCTGGCATTGGAGAGGGTCCAGAGGAGGTTCACAAGAACGATTCCAGGAATGAAAGAGTTCTCATACGAGGAACGTTTGATGGCTCTGGGTCTGTACTCGCTGCAATTTAGAAGGATGAGGGGGGGATCTCATTTAAACTTTTTGAATGTTGAAAGGCCTAGACAGAGTAGATGTGGAAAGGATGTTTCCCTTAGTGGGAGAGTCAAGGACAAGAGGGCACAGCCTCAGGATAGAGGGGCATGCATTCAAAACACAGGTGCAGAAAATTTCTTTAGCCAGAATTTGTGGAAGTTATTACCACAGGCAGCTGTGGAGGCCAGGTTGTTGGGTGTATTTAAGGCAGAGATTGATAGGTTCTTGATTGGACATGGCATCAAAGGTTACAGCTAGAAGGCCAGGAAATGGGTTTGAGGAGAAGGAAAGAAGGATCAGCCATGATGGAATGGTGGAACAGACTTGATGGGCCAAATGGCCTAATTCTGCTCCTATGTCTTATGGAAACTTGAGGGGGGAGGGATGAAGTAAAGAGCTGGGAAGTTGATTGGTGGAAGAGATACAGGGCTGGAGAAGGAGGAGTCTGATAGGAGAGGACAAAAGGCCATGGAAGAAAGAAAAGGGGGAGGAGCCCCAGAGCGAGGAAATGGTGAGAGAGGGAAAAGGGGACAGCGAATGGTGAAGGGGGAGGTGGGCATTACCAGAAGTACAAGAAGTTGGTGATCATGCTATCAGGTTGGAGGCTACTCAGAAGGAATACAAGGTGTTGTTCCTCCAGCCTGAGAGTGGCCTCATCTGGAGGAGGCCATGGATAGACATATCAGAATGGCAATTCCCTAACAATCTCCCTTTGAAAATCAATGGCATTACCATCACCAAAATACCCTCCATCACTTGAACATCATTAGAGAATCAATTGGACCAGCCACATAAACACAACAGCAACAAGAGCAGGTCAAAATTTGTCAACTCTGTGGTGGATGATACATCTCCTGGTGTCCCAAGGTGTTTCAATTACCCATAAGGCATATCAGGTGTGCAATGGACACAAGTCCCAAGTTATCACAACTGATATTCTAGACGACGGCAAGAAGCAATCTTGTTTACAGCGTTAGCCCAAACCCTTAGCAAGAATTGCTGCAGCAATGTAAAATGGCTTCCTCACAACAAACCTGCAAGCAATTGATCATCTCTCACTGCTCTCCCTCTGCGTGGTATTCACAAGATGATGATCACTGATGCAGTGTTTCACATGGATTGGTGTCATGTCTCTGCAAGATCTTCTACTGGATGGATGCCTGTTGCATTATTCTGCACGTTTGCTGGAAATTCCTAAGCATTTTGCAGTTGAGTTTGTATACATGTGTTATGCAATTGAAATCCTGGGGCTACCAATGTAATACAAGAAACAAATCACCAAAATGACTGCACCTTCTCATCTGTGCACAGTAATTGCAAGCTATGCTGTCTCAGTAATTGAAAGATTTATAAAAACAGTGAAGAATTTAAGTCTACTGATTGTTCCTTTTTAATGCAAATAATTGACATAACTTTCCCAGCTTTTGTAGCAAGGGAGCGATGCTTTCAAGTACACTCAGTGGTCACTCTGTTATGTACAGGAGTGTACCTAATAAAGTGCCCACAGGAGTTGAACCCGGTGTGGTTTTCTGCTCCTCTAGCCCATCCACTTCAAGTTTTGACATGTTGTATGTTCAGAGTTGCTCCTCTGCACCTACAGTTGTAACACGTGGTTATTTGAGTTACTGTCGCCTTCCTGTCAGCTTGAACATCTGGCCATTTTCCTCTGACCTCTCTCATTAACTAGGTGATTTTGCCCACAGAACTGCCACTCACTGGATTCTTTTTTTTTGGCTTGTTTTTGCACCATTCTCTGTAAACTCTAGAGACTGTTGCATGTGAAAATCCAAGGAGATCAGCAGTTTCTGAGATACTCAAACCACCCCGTCTGACACCAACAATCATTCCACAGTCAAAGTCACTTACATCACATTTCTTCCCTATTCTGATGTTAGGCTGAACAACAACTGAACCTCTTGACCATGTCTGCATGCTTTTATACATTGAGTTCCTGCCACATGATTGGGTGATTAGATATTTGCATTAACAAGCAAGTGTACAGGTGTACCTAGTAAAGTGGCCACTGAGTATATGTTCTTGCTCTGATCTCCACTGACGTTGACTGTACCATTTATCACTACCAAGATAACAGTAGGCTAGGTATGGGGACAGTGCCTAAAAATGAAAAAAAGAGATAGAAGATAGAAAAGCAACCAAAGGAAAATGTCCCATTTCATCCATGTTAACAGGGATAATCATCACGTTTAACAGAGACTTTCTAAAAAAGTTACATCAGTAACACATGCTGTACGTGATAGGGATTTGTTAAGGCACTCCCTGATGCCATTGTTTATTGAATAATTTGCATAGTGTATGAAACTGTCATACATGCTGCTGCATCAATAGTACACAGTTCTCTTCACATTGAAATACATGTGTGTAATAACAACCATCTGTCTAAGGCAATGGTTCGTGGCACTTGATCTTACATCATAACTTGCCCTTGTGTAAGTGTTTGGCTTAATACAATATGCTGCAAAGGATTATTTGCAAAGGTATATAATTAAGAACTAATTGCATATATAATAGGTGATGCCCCATTTTAATGGGAAGATAGTGTCAGTGATTATTTAAAATGCTACATAAAGAGTTCAACAGCACTAAGAACTAAGGAATACATTGCTTCCAGCTATTCACAAGTTATAGAAAATAGCTATATCAGTGCTTCTGTCATTAGCAACACCTTATAAGAATAAACTTCTTTCAACAATTTCTATTCTATGTGTCCCTTTACTCAGTAAAAAGGCAGAGCCCATATGTACAGATATAAAGATCTACAGGCTACAAAATGATTACATTTAATCAAAATGAACTTGATAGTAAAACTGCATCTGTGACCGAGGTCAACTCGTGTAATACTGTAACATAAAGGAATTGTCATCATCTGCATAATTTATACAGTAATTTGCTTTATATGAGGATGCATGGTTGATCCAATATTGAATTCTTACAAACGCACAGCGTTTGTGTATCCTGTGTAATCTAATTTGCTTTCATATTCCTAAGGACAAAACAGAACTCTCTGTAGCAATATTCTTCCCTTGTTAGAATTGTCCTGCATGTCTGAGGTCCCCACAAATGCATCACTTGCTATTCATTCCACTGAAAAAGTGTCTCCATTCAACAGAAGTCGTTACTAGAACAAAGCTTCATCAGTGAAATGAAGAGCTGTGGAATATCCAGATCCAACAGTCCCTGCAACTGGCAAGTATATGAGCTGATCATCCAACGAGGAATATGTTGGCAGATCCTTGGTTATTAAAGACTGCGGTTTCATTCTAGAACTGGTAAATAATCCAGCGTTGTTAATTGATTGAAGAAACATCTCTGACTTGTCAACTGTTGGCTAGAATTATTTGGTGCAAATGTCCAAGGTTGTTCTTGTATCTTGGAGGATGATTTATTGTTGACCAGAATGGTTTAATGCTCACAAACATGTATAAGTTTCACAAGTTTCAATGTCCACTTTCAGACAACATATTAATAATTGGAGACTTTTTGAGATAGCAACAAGCTCTTCACTAGACAATGATGCAGGAATAGATGGAAATCCAGTTTAGCAACAGGCCTGGCATCCATTAATGTTCCACAGCCGTAAAGTTCCTGAGTCCCTAAAGTTCCAAATTTGGACATGGATCTATGTAGGTTGCAAAGCAGAAAAACCAGGGGCCGTTGTTAGTAATAGCTGCCCAAATGAGAGGGAACATGCGTGTTAGGATGACGGGGTACGTTTGGATTTGGGTAAATGCCTGCTGTAGGAGAACTCCAGTATGGTGAGGTTGGTCCAAAAAAGCTAGAGGATGTGACTGGCATAGAGGTTGGGTGAGGAGATACAAAGTTCATCTTCTGCTGATGCGCGTGATAAGAAGGCATGTAGGTAAGATCAGAGGGATACTTATACATAGAGGACTCCGTTGGATGTGGCTGGAGAGCTTGTGCAATGCCATGAAAGTCAAATTTGTATGCATAGCGTTTTCCATGAACCTTGGTCATGATGTTTTTGTCGTAATAGTAACGCAGAGCTCTGCTCAGCTTGTCGTAGTTCATGTTGGGTTTGCTTTTCCGCTCTCCCCACCGTCGAGCCACTTCATCCGGATCTGTCATTTTAAACTCACCATTGGTTCCTTCCCAGGTGATGCAGCTGGCATTAGAGCTGTCAGACAGCAGCTCCAGGAGAAACTGCCAAAGCTGGATTTGCCCACTTCCTAGAAAAAAATCAGACAAAAAATGTGCAGTAAATACACAACTGCAATCATACACAAGAAGCCATAGAACTACAAATCAGTTCTATTTTGAATAAACAACTATAATGTAAAGGGAAATTAAAACATTCCAATGACTTTCTCAGTAGCAACACTATTCAGAGTGAATTTAAGTTTGCTATTTCTCTGTTGTGACAGCCCAAGGAACAATTTCAGAGAGCTGCTTTGATAGCTTCTGCTCTCAGCAATCCCATAGCCACATTTTTTGCTATGGCAAAAGACCATAAGACAAAGGAGCAGAAGTCGGACATTCAGCCCATTCAGTCTGCTCTGCCATTTCATCATGAGCTGATCCAATCTCCCCTTTAGTCCCATTCCCCCGCCTTCTCACCATAACCTTTGATGCCCTGACTACTCAGATACCTATCAATCTCTGCCTTAAATACACCCAATGACTTGGCCTCCACTGCTGCCCATGGCAACAAATTCCACAGATTCACCACCCTCTGGCTAAAAATTTTTTTTCACATCCTTGTTCTAAATGGGAGCCCTGCAATCCTCAAGTCACGTCCTCTCATACTAGACTCCCCCACCATGGGAAACAACTTTGCCACATCCACTCTGTCCATGCCTTTCAACATTCAAAATGTTTCTATGAAGTCCCCCCTCATTCTTCTAAACTCCAAGGAGTACAGTCCAAGAGCAGTCAAACATTCCTCATATGTTAACCCTCTCATTCCTGGAATTATTCCAGTGAATCTTCTCTGAACCCTTTCCAATGTCAGCACATCCTTTCTTAAATAAGGAACCCAAAACTGCACACAGTACTCCAAGTGAGGTCTTACCAGTGCCTTATAGAGCCTCAACATCACATCCCTGGTCCTATACTTTATTCCTCTAGAAATGAATGCCAACATTGCATTCGCCTTCTTCATCTGATTTATTTTGTACTAGCATTCTGTTTATCAAACATTTATTAAAAGTAGATGGAATTTTTCATGAATTCTCACATTTTCTGGAAGAACTGTAGTGTTACAAAGGGAAGGTGACAAGTTGGATAACAATTGGTCAACAAAAGAAAACAATGTGCACTGTGAATTTCTATGAGTGGAGAGGTGTATATAATCAGGCTTAACAGGGGTCTTGCTTTTTCATGAACATTAATATTTCAAACCAGGAGATCTACTTAATAAATCTGTGCACAAATCAAAATTGGAAGCTTAGTAGATAATGCAGGAAAGTCTGGGCTATAAGAAGATATCAATGACATAAAAACAGAAAATGATGGAACTTTACAGCAGGTCAAGCAGCATATGAGGAGAAAGAAGCAGTAAAATTTTTTCAGCTCAATAATGTTCCATCAGAAGATAATCAGTGGAATTATCAAGTGGGCATAAATGTGGCAAATGCATTTCTGTCCAGAAACACACAACATATTACATTTATGGAGGGAAAATGAGACAAGGAAATACTTGAAAAGACCAAGGGTTCCTTTGAGTGCATGTACACAAATCATGGAAGAGGTCAGAATATGAATAGGCTAGAGAATGAATGTGACAGGCAACTGGAAACTCCAGGTCACACTTATAACTTGAATTGAAAGAGTGTGCAGTCTGACAGTTTTCATCTGCTTTGCAGTTGCCTGTCACTTTAATTCTCCATCACCCTCAACTGTGGCCTGGCCTGTCTGTCTTTTTTCTGCACTTACACATTTCCAACAAATCCAAATTTCAACTCAAGGAACAGAATGTAATCTTATGACTGAGCACAGGAAATAGCAAATACTTCAACAGTTTTGGAGAGCAACTGTTTCCATAAGACGTAATTAAGTCATTTGGCCCATCAGGTCTGCTCTGCCATGTCATTGTGGCTGATTTATTTTCTCTTTCATTCCCATGCTGCACCCTTCTCCCCATAACCTCTGACACCCTACTAATCAAGAACCCATCAACTGCCGCTTTAAATATACCCAATGACTTGGCCTCCACAGCTGTCTATAGCAATGAATTTCACAGATTCACCACCCTCTAGCTAAAGAAGTTCCTCCTCATATTTATTCTCCTTCTATTCTGAGGCTGTGTCCTCTGGTCCTAGACTTTCCCACTATGGGAAACATCCTCCCCATGTCCACTCTATCTAGGCCTTTCAATAGGGCTCAATGAGATTCCACTCCCTCCCCCATTCTTCTAAACTCCAATGAGATCATGCCCAGGGCCATCCAATGCTCCTCATACATTAACCTTTCATTTCTGGGATCATTTTCATGAACCTTCTCTGGATCCTCTCTAATGTCAGTACATCCTTTCTTAGATAAGAAGCCCAAAAGTTGCTTACAATAGTCCAAGCACAGTCTGGCCAGTGCTTTATATAGCCTCAGCTTACATCCTTGCTTGTATATTCCACTCTTCTCAAAATAAATGCTAACTTGCTTTTGTCTTCCTTACCACTGACTTAACCTGCAGGTTAACTTCAGGGAGTCCTGCACGAGGACTCCCAATACCATTTGCACTTCTAATTTCTGAATTTGTTTTGATCTTTTTACATAAGAACTGACTACTCTTGGTAAACAGGTAACATTAAATCTGTTTATCTGTCCTTGCATATTCTGCTTTATCTACTGAGTATTTCTGGCATTTTCTAAGTTATTTCAAATTTCCAGCATCTGCAGTGTGTTACATCTACAGTTCCTGCAATGTTTATTTTCTCTTATTCCTCCATTCCCATCAGTCCCATTCTTCTATTTACAACTCTTTCAAGTATGATTTGTTAATTATTTATCTATGATTATTACTATGGTTTTTTTTTTTGGATTTGTACAATTGGTTGCCTTTTGCAAATTAGTTGGTTGCCCATCAACGTGTGTAGTTGTTCATTGATTCTACTGTGTTTCTTTCTATTTATTGTGAATGCCCACAAGAAAATGGATCTCAGGGTTGTGTATGGTGACATATGTGTACTTTGATAATAAATTTACTTTGAACTTTGATCTTTGATCTTTTGAAGCTTGGAACTGATCAGCTGTGATTTACAAGCCTTCACCATCGTCATTCAGCCGACACCACAGTCACTGACATCGTTTAATCTCTCTTGATCTCCACCGTATTACAGGAGACACTCCCTCTGATCTCTCACTATGACTCCCTGCCTGCAACAAAAACGGCTTCTCACCCCACATACAGTTATGTTTAACGATTATTGACCCCAAACATTGATTGCATTTCTTCCTCTCCGTATTGCTATCTAAGAGGGTGTTCCAGGTTTTAGAAGCAATAGTGATTAAAGAATAGCAATATATATCCATGTTAAAGGGGATCTACAGATAATGACATTCCCATATGTCCATATACCTTGTGTTTGGTGGGACAGCTCATGGATTTTGATCTATCATCATCTTTGAGCTTCCTGGCTGCTTTTGGAGATGTACTCATCAGTCAAGTGGGGAATATTTCTGTGCACTCTTTTGCTGCCATGTGAATCATAGAGGGGCTTTTGGGTAAGCTACAGTAGCAATGTGGATGATCTAATTCAATTTGTCTATCGTGTCACCTGGGATACTGGTAACTGCTGGGGTTCAACAATGTTCAAATTTCAAAGTTTATTATCAAAGTACAAATACATCACTATATGCTACCCTGAGATTCATTTTTGTGAGCATACTCCTTAATAGAATAATAATCACAATAGAATCAATGAAAGACCGCACCAACTTGGGATTTCAACCAGTGTGCAAAAGAAAACAAACTGTGCAAATACAAAAAAGCAAGAAATAATAATAAATAAATAGATAGATAGATAAATAAATAAATAGGCAATAAATATCAAGAATGTGAGATGAAGAGTCCTTGAAAGTGAGCTCATAGGTTGTGGGAACATTTCAGTGATGGGACAAGTGAAATAGAGTGAAGTTATCACCTTTGGTTCAAGAGCCTGCTGGTAATGCTATTTAATGTAAGAGATATTTGGTTACACTCTCAGCTTTCTCTTGAAGGAGATTATTCCTCTTGGCACTTCGATAGTACATATTTTACTTGCTCTTATCAGCCCATGCCTGAATGTTATCCAAGTCTTGTTGCATTAAACATGGCCTGACACATTCAATGAGTAGTTGCAAATGGGACATTGTGCAATCTTGCATGTGCATCCCCACTTCTGACAAAGCAGTTGTAGATAAATGGGCCAAAGATACAGCCTTGTGGAATCTCTGCATTGATTCCCCGAGGCTGGGATTTTTGGTACACTTGAGCTACCTCACACCTTGTTCGGTAAGTCCTGAAGAGCTTGGCTAGAGCAATAAACTGCACAATTCTCAAGACCACAATTTCTGTGGATTGGTAATAGTATCTCCACCTCACTGATGATCAACACTAGTGCATCTCAGGAATGTGTGCTTAGCCCACTGCTCTACTCTCCCTATACCCATGACTGTGTGGCTATGCATAGCTCAAATGTCATCTAAAAATTTGCTGATGATACAACCATCATTGGTAAAATCTCAGATGGTGGTGAGGGCATACAGGAGAGAGATATATCAGCTAGCTGGGTGGTGTCACAGCAACAATTTTGCACTCAGCATCAGTGAGACCAAAGTGCTGATTGTGGACTTCAGAAAGGGTAAGATGAGAGAACACAAACTAATTCTCATAGAGGGATCAAAAATGGAGAGAATGAGCAATTTCAAGTTCCTGGGCGTCAAGATTTCTGAGGATCTAACCTGGTGCCAACATATCGATGCAGCTATAAAGAAGGCAAGACTGCGGCTATATTTTATCAGGAGTTTGAGGAGATTGGGTTTGTCACCTAAAATACTCAAAAACTTCTATAAATGTACCATGGAGAGCATTCTGACTAAAATGTTCCTCTACACTATTATAGTTGCTGGTATGCCTTCTTTTTGATTGCATCAACCTGGTGATTCGAACTCAACAAGTGCCACAGCATGTTCACAGTGTCCCTCCAGCATCTCCAAAGGGATCCTTGGCTTCTGCATCAGGAAACGCCAGAAATGACCTGATGAGACTAACCAGGAAATCTAGGAGCTAATTAACTGCAAGCACCTGACATTCTTCGATTGTAAAATCCACCATGCATCAAGAGAAATGTACCTGAGGCCAAGAGCTAAAGAACAGCGGTAGAAAAAAAAAGACCAGAGGAGGTTCAACAACTTGGTGCTAACCGTGACGTGGACAGATCCTTCAGTATTGTATTTACCAGCTAAACATGCACACTCTGGGGCTGAGGGAGTGGGGGGGAAAGGATCAGAATGGCGGAGCAGACTCACTGGGCAAAATAGCTAATTTCTGCTTTTTGTCTTATGGTCTTATGATCTCCTCAGAGTAAACAGTATATTAACACATTGTACATCATCATGACACACTTCATACCAGAATATGACACCACACAATAACAAGAAGCTATACAGTAATAGTTTTCACCACACTGTAATCCCAATGCAGGGTCTTGACCCAAAGCATCAACAATTCCTTTCCCTCCAAAGATGCCGCTTGACTCACTGAGTTCTTACAGTAGACTTTTTTTTGCTCCAGATTCCCATATCTGCAGCCTCTTCTGTACCACATTAAAAGGAATCAGATATAAACAGATGTGATCACATTAACATACTATGTCCAAACTGTGATCAACAAAAATTACTGAAATTTCAAACCACTCCCTAAAACTTGCACCACAAAATACTCTACCACAAAATAACAACATAAAATTGAATACAATAAACTTCTGTTGCACAGTAATCAAGAGGTTTACAGTAAAATATTCTACTGCGAGTGATAAATGACATCATTCTAATAAATCGTAGCACATAAAATAATCTGCACTAATGAATCATAGAAAATTTATGACAGAGACAGAGAGAATTTGTCTCCTAGTGCTGGAAAAACTCTTCACCTTTGAGCACTAGGTAGACCAAGTAAGTACTTTAGCTGTTACACTACATCAGTCAACAATATTGTAGCACGTTAATAAACCATGCTACACTGTAATAAGAGTATCTACTGGGAAACTCTCAAGTTAAGAACCATGCTGACATCCTGCATTTCACTGAAATATTGTCATGGTCTGAGTTTAATTGTACAGTGATAATCTACAGACCAAAATATTGCATTACTGTGAGATATTTGGTCCACATAATTATACCACCTACTCACTAAAAGATGAGTTCAGTATTGGTGCAGATGTGGTGCAGTATTAAAATTCTATGATTGTGATCAGTTTCAGCCAAGTTTGAGACTATCATAGTGTAATAGACTGAACAATTAACTTTGACAGTAAAGCTGTGCCACAATGTGACAAACTGACACCAAAGCACCACATCAGAGAGTAATAAACTGCACTGCTTTGCATCATGATCCTTTTCCACAGGACAATAACCTGAATCATACCAAGATACTGCAGGGCCTGTGGGAGCCTATACAATGAACATCTGACTACACAGTTATGACCTACACTACACTACAATGTCGCCACACCATAATAAACTGAGTGGAGACATCGCTTAATTTGCTGGTGGCCATTTTTTTTTATCTGCTACAAGAATTAGAGAAACCCAAAATGTTTTCTGCTGCATTAGGACCCTGTTGAAGATGACATGCTCATCATGTGCTTCACACTAAGGTTTAGTCTAAACCGGGAAAAGCCAAAAAATAAATAAACAGCTTCCCAAGCTGAAAACACAGTAAATCCTTGTGACACG
Organism: Hypanus sabinus; assembly: GCF_030144855.1. Classification (NCBI taxonomy): domain Eukaryota; kingdom Metazoa; phylum Chordata; class Chondrichthyes; order Myliobatiformes; family Dasyatidae; genus Hypanus; species Hypanus sabinus. The sequence goes on along the minus strand of NC_082739.1, from coordinate 31,691,384 downwards.
TTGTGATCAATCGAACTGCACCACCCTGGAATGAAGTGAACATTAAAATAAAAATCTGCACTCTTCAGTGCTACTACTGGACCACAGTAAATCATTGCCAATGCTATAATGAACTGCACAGTCAAATAATGTACCACCCAGTGAAAAATTCGGTGCCACCCAATCATAAACTAAACCCCAACAAAATAATGTCCAACACTTTGTTAAACTGCCACACATTAAAATGTTGAAAGCATACCCATAACTGAACCAATAAAAATATGCACCACCACGTGGTGAATGTGATTACAAAAGAACCACTGTGCAATAAACTGACCTGGACTAAAATGTTCTTCTGTACTATTATAAACATCATAGTAAAATTATTTTCCATAATGCAGTAAACTTTAGCTATCTAAAATACTCTGAACCATCATAATCATAAAAACACAAAAATTCCCCACCATGCTGTGATAAACTAAACCATACCAATATGTTCTACCACACTGTAATAAACTTCACTGGGCTAAAAAGCTGTACTATGCTATATAAAAGAAAAAAAAAACACCACTTCACTGTGTTATGCTGTATTACACTGACTCAGTAAATTACTACACCACACTATAGTAAAATCAGGAACCTTGGTACAGATAGAGCAGCAGGTCTAAAGAATGTCCACCTGAGGGTCCTCATTGAAATGAGACAGGTGCTGTGTGAGCCCCTTGCTTGTATCTTTAACAGCTCCCTGGAGTCTGGAAAGGTTCTCTTCAACAGGAAGGGGGCTAATGTCATCAGAATCTTCAAAAAAGGAGGTAACACAGAAATATAGAAACATAGGAAACCTACAGCACAATACAGGCCCTTTGGCCCACAAAGTTGTGCCGAAAATGTCCCTACCTTAGAAATTACTAGGCTTACTCATAGCCCTCTATTTTTCTAAGCTCCATGTACCTGTCCAAAGTCTCTTAAAAGACCCTATTGTATCCGTCTCCACCACTGTTGCTGGCAGCCCATTCCACACACTCACCACTCTGAGTGAAAAACTTACCCCCAACATCTCCTCTGTACCTACTCCCCAGCACCTTAAACCTGTGTCCTCTTGTGGCAACCATTTAAGACCTGGGAAAAAGCCTCTGACTATCCACATGATCAATGCCTCTCATCATCTTATACACCTCTATCAGGTCATCCCTCATCCTTCATTGCTCCAAGGAGAAAAAGCCAAGTTCACTCAAACTATTCTCATAAAACATGCTCCTCATTCCAGGCAACATCCTTGTAAATCTCCTCTGCACCCTTTCTATGGCTTCCACATCCTTCCGGTAGTGAGGCGACCAAAATTGAGCACAATATTCCAAGTAGGGTCTGACCAGGGTCCTATATAGCTGCAACATTTCCTCTCGGCTCCTAAATTCAATTCCACGATTGATGAAGGCTAATACACCATACGCCTTCTTAACCACAGAGACAACCTGCGCAGCTGCTTTGAGCGTCCTATGGACTCGGACCCCAAGATCCCTCTGATCCTCCACACTGCCTAGAGTCTTACCATTAATACTATATTCTACCATCATATTTGACCTACCAAAATGAACCACTTCACACTTACAGTATCTGGGTTGAACTCCATCTGCCACTTCTCAGCCCAGTTTTGCATCCTATCAATGTCCCACTGTAACCTGCGACAGCCCTCTACACTTTCCACAACACCTCCAACCTTTGTGTCATCAGCAAACTTGCTAACCCATCCCTCCACTTCCTCATCCAGGTCATTTATAAAAATTGTGAGGAGTAAGGGTCCCAGAACAGATCCCTGAGGCACACCACTGGTCACTGCCCTCCATGCAGAATATGACCCATCTACAACCACTCTTTGCTTTCTGTGGGCAAGACAGTTCTGGATCCACAAAGCAATGTCTCCTTGGATCCCATGTTACCTTACTTTCTCAATAAGCCTTGCATGGGGTACCTTATCAAATGCCTTGATGAAATCCATATACTCTACATTTGCAGCTCTACCTTCATCAACATCCTCAAAAAATTCAATCAGGATCCGGATAACTATTGGCCCATTAATAGGGAAGCTGCTTATGGGAATCATCTGGGATCCAAGATATCACTGGTAAGCCTAATAAGAACATATATGGACACTCAATATGACTTCATGAAAGGAGGTCCTGCCTTAAAAATGCGTCAATGGCTTTTGAACGAATCCCCAAGAGACTGGATGAGGGAATATGTCAGCCCATGGACTTTCAAAGTTACTTTGCCAGAGTATTACCAAAGAGAAAAAAAACTAACGATTTTCTCTGTTGGATAAAACACTCTTTTAAAGCTTATTGATAGAAAATGAGATATAAAATTGTAATTGTCATTAAGAGGCCAGTTTCCTGCATTGTTGGGCCATTGTTTATTAGTAATTTCAATACTGATCTTAATATGTGCACAGGCAGCATGATCGAACAATAAGATGGATTGTTGACTTCGCAATCTACTAAGTCATGGCCTTACACCTCACTGTTTTTTCTCTATAACTGCGACACTTCATTCTGCATTCTGTTATTGCTATTTGCTTGTGAGACTCAATGTGATGAAATGATACAGATAGGTGGCATGCACAATAAAACTTTTCACTGTACCTTGGTACAAGTGACAATAACAAACTAAGTTTAACAAATTTAATAATTGTGAACATTAAGATCGTGGGCAGTGCTCTACTGTTTTAATTGGATCTTTATACTTAGAGACCAAGAATGACAAAATATGCTTAAAGGCAGCATCATGAACAAGAACAGGTTTAAAGTTGAGTGTGTCCTTCGGTGAAAAGTACTAAACCGGGTGGAATAAGAAAGAGGTCAATCAGCCTTACTGTGCTGATCTTTTCGTTTGCATGAACAATACTGTGAAGCAGTAGAACCATTATTCTGTTTTACCAGAATTTGAAAGAAAAGAACGTCTATGATAATATTCTGCCATGGTTTGAAAACTACCTCCAGCTTTGGTTACTCTACAGTGAGGCTTTGAAAGGAGTACTGAGGAGGACTTAAAGGGTTTCAACTGTCTCAATCACAGACTCAAAATGTTAAGATTCAACTTTTTACATCAGCAGCAAGTTAATTACATTGTGACAGAGATCCATGAATTGCTTGTTTGAATGGGTGGTAATCATGTTGAGAACATTTTATAATCCAATGGGTAAGCTTGCAACAGGGAGTTACAATCTAAATTTCCAAATAGCTCAGAGCGAGATTAGGTTTTGGATTGATAGAACAATCCTTCATGCAAATACTGAGCCTGCTTCTGGGTGGGAAGTTGGTTATCTTATCCTAAGGGAAAGTACTGTAGGATTTGCAGGATCAGAGTGGAATTTTCTATGTTTTAACCCTCTAATTGACATATTTGCTTTTCAGGTTTTTTTCACTTCTTCTGGAAGATCTCATGAATCTATTTCAATGACGGAGTATACCTATTGTAAATCCCAAGGAACTGCAAGGAACAGGTTGGATGGAATAGAATTATTAGCTGTCCAAAGTTGTATAAATGTTTTTGCATGTACAACTGCAATGCATTAAAATGGACATCTCACAGCAACAAAGTAAAACCAAAATACTGCACTACTGTGATAAATTGCAAAAAAAACTACTTCACTAACAATGATTATCTGTATCTGTAAAACAACATACTATTATAAACTGCGTCCATTAACATACACTTAAATACTGTACACATTTTTACGAATTAATTCACAATAAGTACAGCAAATTGCAACAATGACCAGCAATATGCTAAAATATCCTATTGCATTATAATTAACTGCAGCATATAAATATGCACCACACTAATATAAGATATACCATACGTTGTACCATACCATAAGTTGTACCACATTAAAACAGAGTCATAATGCAATCAATTGCAGTGTATGCAATGACAGTACCACATTGCAATAAATCTCATAATATTTTCATGTCACACTATAATAACCCACACTCACACTAAAACACAGTTTCATACTGTGTTAATCCAAACTTTTTCCAAATAAGTGTATTAATGTACATTTCACTGACACACAGTATTACTTGACAGCACAAAGGATACCAAACCACCGTGTAATTAATCTGCATTAAAACACTGCAAGATGCTATAAAACTAGGATTCTAAAATACTGCACCACACTTATCAATCTGTACCATGCATAAACAGCCATGTATCTTTACACACTGCATTTATTATCAACAAAAACATTCTACGATTTTGCACATGTAATAATTAGCAAACAAAACCTGACCCCAGAAAGTTGGTCACAGAAGATATCCTTAACAAGAGAAAAAAGAAGTAAAGATGTAGCAATTTTTGAGTTAGGCCTGCTGAACACAATCAGAGCAGAGAAGATCAGAAAAGTGGTTTTAATTTATGGAAAGGTTAAAATATTTGGAAGAGTGGGGTTAAGGATGGATTTAATGAAGGAGTTTAAAATGACAAAGGTTTTTGATTAAGCTGTTGGGAACAAAAAAACGTTAGGAAAAGAAGAGGACACCATCAAGATAATCCGCAAAAGAACCAAGTGGAGGAATTCAGCTTTTCAGCCAGCGAGTTGCTTTAACCTGGAAAGTAGGTTCTGAGGCATGAAGGGGTAAGATCTCGTTGTAATGTTCAAAAGAAAATAGTTTATATATTCAAAAAGGTTAAAAAAAATTGAAGAGTTAAAGGAAAGAACATAGTAGTGGAACAAATTAAGTACTTCTTTCAAAGATCCGACATGGACATTGAGAGCCATACTGTCTCTCCTGTTCTGCAGCATTCTACTTCAGACTCTACACAGTAAGGTACAGTATATACATCATCACAATAACATGTACAACACATATATTGCACTGAAGAAAACTGCTATATTCTGCTCTGTGCCACATTACAAAGCTGCAAGGACTGGACAGATTCTGACACAATCACGGGAGCACGTATACGGTCAGTTTTCAATCTAATGTTATTAAAAGTTGATGAAATATTCCACAAATATTCCCTATACGGAGGAACGGGAAAAGACTGGTAATCATTATTCCTTTGTCTCTTTCCATTGTGATTGAGATTTTTGCTGACTATTTTGACATAAATAGCAAATAGCCAATGTACGTATTGAAAGACAAGAACATTCTTCTAGTAACACACATAAAATGCTGGTGAAACGCAGCGGGCCAGGCAGCATCTATAGGGAGAAACACTGTCGATGTTTTGGCCCAAGACCCTTTGTCGAAACGTCGACAGTGCTTCTTCCTATAGATGCTGCCTGGCCTGCTGTGTTCCACCAGCATTTTGGGTGTGTTGCTTGAATTTCCAGCATCTGCAGATTTCCTCATGTTAACATTCTTCTAGTACTGAAATCACAATGTGATTTTATTACACATCCATTATTGACCTCAGTGCAAGCAGTAAATATAGCTTACATTCATACAGCGTTCTGTGCATTTCAATAGTCAATTCACCATCTTACCTGGATTGGCTAACCGGCTGCTGGTGGGTCCTAGAATTTGATAAGGATCTGAAATACAGAAGCACTCTCCTCAGTATTCACCAGAATGGAAAACTAAATAAAAATGGATTTAAATTAAAAGAAAGTTCACTTCAAGTGCTGGAATTCTATAATAAGCAATCATCTAAGTAGAAAGATGTTACAACTTTCAAAATTGCCTACTTCAGACCTGCCTGCAATTATTCCTGTCTTCTGCTGCTTCCCTTTCAGGCACTGCCTCAGAAGGTCCCTGGTATTTGTTCATTACTGACCCCAGTTGGGGAAAGGTTGCAAAATATTCCGGCACCAATGGAACTGACTGGAATACTGGCAGATCCTCTCTATGTCATCCTCATTATGTCAGGTAACTTGTGACCAGTCAAATGTTAATTAAGTCTTTTGGCTGGATAAAAGCACAGCTTTTGTTATTGATCAGTAACTTTTTTTTAAAACTTACAACATTATGTTTTGATTGAGGTAATTAATCATACTTCTTTAAAAATAAGTGAAATGTGAAATATGACCACTTAAGAGAGAAGTTATAAATGACTAAGGTCGCCACTTAAATGCAGTCCTCGGCAACCAATTTCACAGCTTCATCAGCTCTGCCACAGTCTCAGGTCTAACTGGGGTTGCTACTAATCCTTAGAATCACAGTGACACTGCAGTCATGGGCGCAAGGAAACTATTGCCGTAAGTAATCAGGAAAATCCGAGATACTGTATTAATCAATCTCTCCACAGTCAGGAAGCTGCAGCACCATTAGTAAGACTGCAATCAGAATCAGATTTAATATCACTGATACATGTCGTGAAATTCACACAAAATGCTGGTGGAACACAGCAGGCTAGGCAGCATCTATAGGGAGAAGCACAGTCGACATTTCGGTTAGTCCTGACGAAGGGTCTGGGCCCGAAATGTTGACAGTGCTTCTCCCTATAGATGCTGCCTCTCCTGCTGTGTTCCACCAGCGTTTTGTGTGTGTTGATTGAATTTCCAGCATCTGCAGATTTCCTCATGTTGTGAAATTTGTTGTTTTGCGACAGCAGTACAGTACACTTATTTGATCGTTAAAGATGCCTATTGCAGAGGTTAAATCAGCTCGTGTTCCTGGGACTGACTGCTACCAGTAACTGTGCTTTGAAAAATCACTGGTCAGAATATAGATTAGCTACTGCATCTGCCCATTATTTCAACCACTTGGGCAGGATACCATTCAAAATGAACCAAGAGAAAGTTGTTAAGAGAATAATAATAATTGAAAAAACAAAACGAATCATGTTCATTCTCCTGCATCTCATTTGCCTATCTTCCATTGCCAGATCTATACCATTATCTATAAAGGCATGACATTCGCTCTTTTCCTCTGTACTGTTACCTGGTTGGGGTCGTGGCTGTTCTGTACTTTTATTCACACTCTGCGTTGCTCCAGGGGAAGCTGAAAAAATAGATTGATAAACTTTATACCACTGTAAAAACAGAACTGGGATAACATCCTTGTGATAATTGGGTCACTGATGGCCCCACACATGTTTAGAGACACAGAACAAACCCGCAGTCATACTTATTCACTCAGAGAGTGAATCAAATGCTGCAAGATTGATTGAATTAGAAGGAGACAGGGTTCCCTCAAGAATCAGCTTGGTTCTATAATAGGAAAGCCAATGACTTGATTTTTTGTGACTAACTCTGTCGTCCAACCAATATCTGAATAAAGACAGAGTATAGTGAAAATACTCAGCATGATAGGATATATCTATGGAAAGAGAACTAATTTAGGCTAATGTCCATTTGTTAAAACTTTCTGATGTGCCCGAAACATTTACTCTGTCTCTCTTCCCACAGATGGCGATTGATCTGCTGAGTGTTTACACCATCTGCACATTTTGCCCTTCAGCCTCTGACTGTACTTCCTGTGTGCAGATCGATTTCACTTTGTAATCTGCTTGAACCACCATTTTTGGAACTGGGTTGGAGTCTTGATGACTTAGCAACTACTGTATCACACAAAGGGGATGCACTGACTCAGCTGACAGCAGCAGGAACACTTTCATTGGCCCTTTGCATGCATGAAGCTGAACTCATCAAGTGTGGATTGGATCCTGTCTTATTATAACACCTCCATAATTGCCAAATGTTTTTAAAACTTTCTTATTTATCATTCATTGTATGAAAATGGCAAAGGTGAACAAACAGCACTACAAAATACTATCACTTAAATTATGAGGATTACAAACATTTTTTTATTTTTTAAATGCACTAGTAATTTATGATTCTATGAGTATGATTTTGGAATGCTGATTTTCAGCAATATCATTTTAACATAATGTGTCAGTTTTTAAAATATAATAGGATCTTACAGCACAGACGTAGGCCCTTCTGCCCACTGAGCCACACTAACCATAAGACCATAAGATATAGGAGCAGAAGTAGGCCATTTGGCCCATCGAGTCTGCTCCGCCATTCAATCATGGCTCATCCAATTCTTCCAGTCATCACCACTCCCCTGCCTTCTCCCCATTGAAGAACCTATCTATCTCTGCCTTATATACACACAATGACTTGGCCTCCACAGATTTGCCACCCTCTGACTAATGTAATTTCTTCGCACCTCTGTTCTAAATGGATGTCCTTCAATCCTGAAGTCGTGCCCTCTTGTCCTAGAATCCCCTACTATGGGAAATCACCTTGCCATCTGTTCAGGCTTTTTAACATTCGGGATGTTTCTATGAGATCCCCCCCTCATTCTCCTGAACTCCAGGGAATACAGCCCAAGAGCTGCCAGACGTTCCTCATATGGTAACCCTTTCATTCCTGGTATCATTCTCGTAAATCTTCTCTGAACCCTCTCCAATGTCAGTATCTCCTTTCTAAAATAAGGAGCCCAAAACTGCACATAATACTCCAAGTGTGGTCTCACAAGTGCCTTATAGAGCCTCAACATCACATTCCTACTCTTATATTCTATACCTCTAGAAATGAATGCCAACATTGCACAACCGACTCAACCTGGAGGTTAACCTTTAGGGTATCTTGCACAAGGACTCCCAAGTCCCTTTGCAGCTCTACATTTTGAATTCTCTCCCCATCTAAATAATAGTCTGCCCATTTATTTCTTCCACCAAAGTGCATGACCATACACTTTCCAACATTGTATTTCATTTGCCACTTCTTTGCCCATTCCCCTAAACTATCTAAGTCTCCCTGCAGGCTCCCTGTTCCCTCAACACTACCCGCTCCTCCACCTATCTCTGTATCATCGACAAATTTAGCCACAAATCCATTAATCCCATCGTCCAAATCATTGACATACATCGTAAAAAGTAACGGTCCCAACACCGACTCCTGTGGAACTCCACTGGTAACCTGTAGTCAGCCAGAATAGGATTCCTTTATTCCCACTCTCTGCTTTCTGCCAATCAGCCAATGCTCCACCCATGCTAGTGACTTCCCTGTAATTCCATGGGCTCTTATCTTGCCAAGCAGCCTCATGTGCGGAACCTTGTCAAAGGCCTTCTGAAAATACAAGTACATCACGTCCACTGCATCTCCTTTGTCTACCCTGCTTGCAATTTCCTTAAAAAATTGAAGTAGGTTAGTCAGGCAAGATTTTCCTTTCAGGAAACCATGCTGGCCTATACTGTCATGTGCCTCCAGGTACTCTGTAATCTCATCCCTAACAATCAATTCCAACAACTTTCCAACCACTAGAGTGATCCACCCTCATACTCAGGTTAGTTGGATGGGCATTGGAATTCCTCTGACCTGTCTTCTCCCCTCTGAACCGTCCACTCCAACCAGCACAGCGCCAGTGCGTCAATTTTGCAGCGTACCAGCAGGGCACACCTCTCAAGTTTGCTTTGCCTTTGCTCGCTTCTTCTTTATCTGCAGTGATAGTCCACCCCAATTTACTTCAAAAACAATGTTTTTAATAATGGTTTTAGTCAAATTCCTTTGTTTTTGAACTACCAGTAATCTGTTGCACATCTTCAGTGGTGCCATCTTAAAGATTGAGTTGGGAGAAGTTTGGATAAGTATATGGATGGTTGGGGTTTGGAGACCTATGGTCCAGGTGCAGATCAAGTAGACTAAGCAGGTTAACATCTTGGCACAGACTAGATGGGTCAGAATGCTCTATGACTCTGTAATCGTACTCCCATCCATGTCTAGTTTTCTCAACAAACTTCATCTTGGTGTACATCATTATGAGATGTCGACCAGGGGAGAAACTTCTTTGAATCTTCACTGCGGGATCAGCCAAGTACAGTAACTGCCACAGGTATGAATTGCCACCTACGCAATGTCCCAACAATCATGTTGCCAGGTAACACAGTGCAGAAAATGTTCTATTTTGATCTTATATCCTAACTGTGCTAACATCAATGCACTACAGCATCTACCAGTACAAGCTGTTCTTGCACAGGATCTCAGATCCAACACTCTGTCTTCCTGAAGTCTTCTTTTAGATTGTAAAACTCCAGATTGCATCACCTAACCAATCCTCACTGAGAACCATGTTTGAGTTACATGGGGGAGCCGTCTTACCTGACACACAGTCTGAGTACACATTGCGAATGATCATATCTCTCTTCCAAAAACATGCATTCAGAAAGTCACTCATCAGCTCTGTTCCATTTTGCTAATGGTTTGTTCTTTATCACATCTCCTTTATTGATTTTCATACAATTTTGAAAGATGTTTGAAGGTACCTACCTTTTGTCACATTGTTCATATTATTACCCCAACCGGATCTCCTGACAGTATCATACAATGGATCTAAAAGAAGTAAGAGACTGAGTTGAACATGTGAACCAGCAAGTTATGAAACCAGAATAAAGTCTGTTCTTAGTGTACCTAATATTTGAAGTTTTCAGCCTCAGCAATACCGAACAGGCCTTGCTGTCAGAGGCAGGACAAACAACAGCAGCAGGCCAGCTTCACAATCTGGCGAGCCACAAGATCATTAAAATGTTTCCTGTGATCCTGGGCCATTTTAGGATTGTGGGACCTTGCTCTATATAGGGTAGGTGAAATTTCTCCCCTACAACTTCATAGAACATAGCACAGGAATAGGCCCTTCGGCCCACAATATCGGGGCCGTCATGCCGCCAAACAAAACGAAAACACACTGCGACATGTTGAACATGAATCAGAATCATAATTAAAGTTATTATCACTGACCTATGCCACCAAGTGTGTTGTTTTGCAGTGGCAGTACAGTGCAAAACTTAAAATACACTATAAATTACAATTAAAAATGTGTAAACCATTTAATACAAAGATAGGTGGAGGGGCCAGTAGTGCAGAGGAAACAGGGAGTCTGCAGAGAGACTTGGAGAATGGGCAAAGAAGTGGCAAATGAAATACAATGTTGGAAAGTGGATGGTCATGCACTTTGGTAGAAGAAATAAACGGGCAGACTATTATTTAAATGGGGGGAGAATTCAAAGTTCTGAGATGCAACAGGACTTGGGAGGTTAACCTCCAGGTTGAGTCGGTGGTGAAGAAGGTGACTGCAATGTTGGCATTCATTTCTAGAGGAATAGAGTACAGGAGCAGGGATGTGATGTTGAGGCTCTATAAGGCACTGGTAAGACCTCACTTGGAATACTGCGTGCAGTTTTGGGCTCCTTATTTAAGAAAGGATGTGCTGATGTTGGAGAGGGTTCAGAGAAGATTCACTAGAATGATTCTGGGAATGAGAGGGTTAACATATGAGGAACGTTTGACCGCTCTTGGACTGTACTCCTTGGAGTTTAGAAGAATGAGGGGGGACTTCATAGAAACATTTCGAATGTTGTAAGGCACGGACAGAGTGGATGTGGCAAAGTTGTTTCCCATGGTGGGGGAGTCTAGTATGAGAGGGCATGACTTAAGGATTGAGGGGCGCCCATTCAGAACTGAGATGCAAAGAAATTTTTTTAGCCAGAGGGTGGTGAATCTGTGGAATTGGTTGTCATGGGCGACAGAGGAGGTCAAGTTATTGGGTGTATTTAAGGCAGAGATTGATAGGTATCCGAGTAGCCAGGGCATCAAAGGTTATGGTGAGAAGGCGGGGGAGTGGGACTAAATGGGAGAATGGATCAGCTCATGATGAAATGGCGAAGCAGTCTCGATGGGCCGAATGGCCGCCTTCTGCTCCTTTGTCTTATGGTCTTTATAGTGCAAAAAAAGCAACAATAGTGAGGTAGTGTTCATGGGTTCATTGTCCATTCAGAAACCTAATGCTGGAGGGGAAGAAGCCATTCCTGAATTGTTGAGTGCATCTCTTCAGGCTCTTGCACCTCCTCCTTGATGGTAGTAATGAGAAGAGGGCATATCATGGATAGTGAAGCCCCTTAATGTTGGATAATGCCTTTTTGAGGCATTCTCTTTTGAAAATGTCCTCAGTGACGGGGAGGCTAGTGCCCATGATGGAGCTGGCTGAGTTTACAATTCTGCGTTTGATTGATTAGATTAATACAACCTTTGTTTTTAATTGTGCCATTCACTAGGGAAACTACAGCAGCAACACCGGGGATCCTTCCTGACTAATACACTGACAGTTTTTTCCTGGCATCAGTGCAACAGGCTGGTGTGAGTCAGACTTGCGTAGATGTTAATGGAATGGCCTTGTTCGTTTATCTGTGAGCAATTAATCTGGTATAACAACAGCTTGCATGAATCTGAGCAGTAATCAATCTGGTGCAATACCATGATATGTGTAAATGTTTGGCTTAAGCATAATCAAATAGATTAGCCTGACACTGGGTGGGATAAAGGCAGGCAGTATGATTTAACACAGTTATATTATATTACACAATGGTCTCATTTCACACTGTCTTATTAACACGAGAAAGTAATGAGCAGAAGCAGGAGTGGGCCATATTGATCTCAGACTGGCTGTCCATCTCTGACCTCTGCCCTCAAGCTGAATGTTCTGCCTGGTCTGAATACCCCTTAATTCCAAAATAAAATCATCATTTTCAGCCTTGAATGATCTGTGACTGAATAACCTCAGACCTCTCAGGTAGATATTGATGCCCTTCTCATAAATTTTGCCACATTTCAGTGCCAAATGGTCAATTGCTTGTAGAATTAATCCAGTGTCTACAGTGCAGAAGAAAAAAGGTTATGCAAAAAAGTATCATGCCGTCAACAATGCCACATTAAATTTTGTAAGTGTTTCATTTCTATTTCTTCACATCTTCACTGTAAACAATAAAACATTGTTATTGTCCCTTTTAACTCGATCAGTTTTGTTAACGATCAGCAATTTTCAGCATTAACACTGTCTTTGCTGCTTAAATTTGTATCTCAATGAAAAGGTAATAGAAACTAACTAGTAAATATTACTAATAATGTTCAATGCTAAGGGATTGCCATGCAGTGCACATTATTTTAAATGTAAAATTTAACATTTAACCTAATTATTAACATCTCTTAATTTCTCAGCTAATCCAATGTCTTAACTCTTTTCTGAATTAAAATCGTTTATTTGACATATGTCATGAAATTCATTGTTTTGTGGCAGCAGTACAGTGTAAAACATAAAAAATTACTATAAATTCCAATTCAATGTGATTTCCATTATTCCCTGTTTTTCAATCCCAATGCCCTGTTGGTCCCATCACTCACTGACCTTCTACTTACTTGCCCTGTTGGCTCAGGTCCTGCATTTTCAGTTGGCCTAAACTCAGTTGTGAGGTTACATTCAAAGGATCCATTCAATAATTAATGGCGACTTTGCAGGAAAGCGGTCCAATACTCAGACACTCTTGACACAAGTTTTCTCCACAACCACATTAATCTTGCACAAATGCTTAAATCTAGTTTTCCAAAGCCACCTCGTTCTAAGGCCAGGCTGAGGAACAATGAGACTTCAGTGACAGCTCCACGTAGCACTCTCTGGTTGTGCAGACAGAAGGTAAGGCTTGGGGTGCAGTCTCACCTCCTGGAAATTTCTGCAGTACTCTTAAGAGTTTTTAAATGCCATCGATTAAAATCATTAATCAAAGATTTAAATTTTTTTAAATGCAAGTACAAAAACAATTATGTAACATGAATTGAAAAATAGATATCTGAATTTACCTTGTTTCTCCTCATCTTCAAATGAGTGGGCACCAAGACCACAACTAGCCTGAATGCACGTGGAATCTGATAGAGGAGCAGATTGACAGATCTGACATCGGATCCTCCTGGACTTGCAGCAGAGCTGTGCAAGTTTGCTACTTAACTGTGAGTGGCTAAACACTTGACAATTCAAGTCAAGTCAAGTCAAGTCACTTTTATTGTCATTTCGACCATAACTGCTGGAATGGTGCATAGTAAAAATGAGCCAATGTTTTTCAGGACCATGGTGTTACATGACACTGTACAAAAACTAGACTGAACTACGTAATAAAACAACACAGAGAGAGCTACACTAGACTACAGACCTACACTGGACTGCATAAAGTGCACAAAAACAGTGCAGGCATTACAATAAATAATAAACAGGACAGTAGGGCAAGGTGTCAGTCCAGGCTCTGGGTATTGAGGAGTCTGATAGCTTGGGGGAAGAAACTGTTACATAGTCTGGTCGTGAGAGCCCGAATGCTTCGGAAACTTTTCCCAGATAGCAGGAGGGAGAAGAGATTGTATGAAGGGTGCATGGGGTCCTTCATAATGCTGTTTCCTTTGCAGATGCAACGTGTCGTGTAAATGTCCGTGATGGCGGGAAGAGAGACCTCGATGATCTTCTCAGCTGACCTCACCATCCGCTGCAGGGTCTTGCAATCTGAGATGGTGCAATTTCCGAACCAGGCAGTGATGCAGCTGCTCAGGATGCTCTCAGTACAACCCCTGTAGAACGTGATGAGGATGGGGGGTGGGAGATGGACTTTCCTCAGCCTTTGCAGAAAATAGAGACGCTGCTGGGCTTTCTTTGCTACGGAGCTGGTGTTGAGGGACCAGGTGAGATTCTCCACCAGGTGAACTCCAAGAAATTTGATGCTGTTAACGATCTCTACCGACGAGCCGTCGATGTTCAGTGGGGAGTGGTCGCTCCGTGCTCTCCTGAAGTCAACAACCATCTCTTTTGTTTTGTTCACGTTAAGAAACAGGTTGTTGGCTCTGCACCAGTCTGTTAGCTGCTGCACCTCCTCTTTGTAAGCTGACTCGTTGTTCTTGCTGATGAGACGCACCATGGTCATGTCATCGGTGAACTTGATGATATGGGTTGAGCTGTGTGTTGCAGCACAGTCGTGGGTCAGCAGAGTGAACAGCAGTGGACTGAGCACACAGCCCTGGGGAGCCCCCCATGCTCAGTGTGATGCTGTTGGAGATGCTGCTCCCGATCCGGACTGACTGAGGTCTCCCAGTGAGGAAGTCTAGGATCCAGTTGCAGAGGGAGGTGTTCAGGCCCAGTAGGCTCAGCTTTCCAGTCAGTTTCTGAGGGAACTGATAGTCCATTATCAACAGTGGGTGATGTGTCTTTTCCCAAGGGAGAAGCACATGGAAAGGCATTGAGTTCAGTTCCTATATAGCAACTAGAACTGTTGTCTGCTCAGGAGAAATCGCAACCTTTGGCAAAAGATATGTGCATGCAAAAAAACGTTGTCCCTGTTAATTTTATTATTTGAACATTAAGAACATAAGAAAGAAACTGGACGTGGAATAGGCCATTCAGTCATTTGAGCTTGCTCTGCCATTCAACAAGATGATAGCTGTTCTTCCACTTGTATACATTAATTTTCTTAATGTCCCAAAATCTAACCATCTCTGTTCTGAATGAATACATTTTCTACAACCTTCTGGGATAGGGAAAGGTTCACGAAGTCTCTGAAGAGATTTCTCGGACATGAACAGCCTACCGCTCATAATGAAACTATATCCCCAGTCCTGGACACCACATTCAGATGACACATTGTCCCTGCAATCAGCTTATCAAAGCCTTTCAACTTTTGTAACAGTCAAGAGGTATACTTTCTTTGCTTTAACTCTAATGAATACCATTGCAATCTACACAACTCTCATATAGAATTAGTCCAGTAAACCTTTGCTGCACTCCCACAATATCAACTCCATCCTTGCTCAGGTAAGGAGACTAAACCTGTGCACAATACTGCAGGCACAGTCTCATCAGAGCCCACCGCAAGTGCAATAAGGCTTCCTTACTTTGTAATAAAATCCAAATGTTATGAAGGCGAACATGCCATCTGACGTCCTAAAAACTTGCTGCACCTGCGCATTGGCCTTCAGTAACCTGTGCAAGCACACCTTCAACATTGAACTTCAACACCAACCTCATGTCACTGAGCAAATACACTGCTTTTCTGTTCTGGTTACTGAGGTGAATGACCTCACCCTTTCTCTGTCGCATTCTCATCCAACTTGTCCACAAGGGACTGAAGCTGCTTTAAATCTTTCTCTGTACTCATAATACCTCTTAATTTCCTCATAGATTTATAGAGTATTACAGCAGAGAAAAAGGCCCTTTGGCTCATCTAGTCTATGCCCACCTGATCTTCTGCCTAGTCTCATCTACCTTCAGCTAGACCAGATTACTCCAAACCTCTCCTATCCATGTTGTACCTAAACTGCTCTGAAATAATACAACTGAATCAGCATCTACCATTTCTGCTGGCACCACCCTCTAGTGAAGAAGTTTCCCTTGGTTTTGTAATCAAACTTGGACATATGTGAAAAGTTCCCAGCTTCTCACATCATCCCACTTTCCCCACCCACACACCTTCCCCCTCACCTGGTCTCACTTATCATCTGCCAGCTTGTACTTATTTCTCTCTCTCCCACCTTACTTATTCTGGCTTCTGCCCCCTTCCTTTCCAGTCCTGATGAAGGATCTTGGCCCGAAATGTCAACTGTTTATTTCCTGCCAGAGATGTTGCCTCACCTGTTGACTTCCTCCAGCATTTTGTGTCTGGTGGTCAGTGGCTACTGTTTTGATGTACACAAATTAGAAATAGCAGAAGCCTGGTGCTTAGTCAAGCAATGGTTAAATGACTAGGTTGGGAATCAAGTTTCAGGATCATGTATTCAGAAAATTGAATCTTAACACACCACAACAGTTGGGGTATTTAAATTCAAGTAGCAAATGCAATCTGAACTTCAAGAAAAATAAGTCACAGTGAGGACAGCATCTTTTTAAAATTCCAACTTTTTCTCCAACCTCCTTCATAGAATCTGCTTTACTTACTAAGTCAGGCTTGTATTTGCCTCTAGACTCCAGATCTATGCTACATTTTGCCAGATTGACCATTAAGTTAATTTAGGGCTGATTCTGATCAAGCAACAAATATTGGTATTACCAATGATATAATGACATCTGCATACAGTGAGTAGATTTATTAATAACTTAAATTAATCATGGAAAGACTGAGAGACCTGCAATATGCATTGCTGATCTTTAGATTGTCAGCAAAGTACAGAAGACTGGCTGCTGACAGCTGTTCCTCCACCTTGTGTAAGTTAAGCTGTTATCTTAGTTGCCCAGATTTCCCAAAAGACATTGGCCAACATTATCTACTGAGAAAAAGTAGCCCTGATCTGTTGAATGAAAAGCAACATAAAAGATAAACACTTAAAGTAGAGTGTGATGGTGCTGAAGTGTCTATTTGTTGCGATCTGGAATACATTTCCTGAGGAAGAAAGTGGAAGCAGATTCAGGAGTCACTTTGTAAGGGAATCAGGATTGTAACAGGAAAGGGAAACTTTGCAAGGTTTTGCAGAAAGACAAGGGGAGTTTGGCTAATTAGATAACTCTTTTAAGAGCTGGCATGGTTACAATTGACCAAATGGCCTCTTCTGCATTGTATGAGTCCTGGAACTTGGCACCGAACCAACAGCCAGTAAGGTAATATGACACATTACTCTACCTTCACTTTTTGCACACACTGCACTTATTGTTCGGCCAGCGTTTGAAATGACTGCAGAACTATTCGCAAATGTTGTAGCATTTTTCCAAAAATAAAGGTTTAAGGGTATCTGTACAACTGAAAGTCTGGAATGCATTGTAGCTCTCCAAAGCAAACTGTGGCATTTCAAAATATGATTTAAATGTGGAAAACTAAAATTGAGTAGAGAAAGAGTGATATTTAAACTTGATGGTTTAAAGTTGTCTGAGAATTTTAGATGCTGGCCAAGAAAAGGTAAGATCATGAGTTTAAGCAATTACTTAGTAGCCAGACTGCAAGAAATAATACACAAACAGGACTTAGGAATTGGGCCAGGAGTTAATCGTTTCTCTGTAAACATGCTGGGAGTGTACAGTGTTACGATTTCACAATTACTGGGTTTGAAAACAAACCATCAACTGGCTGGAGAAACATTTTAAAAATTCCATTGCACATTTCTCCCCAAAGTTAGGTTGTGTTCTGCTTACTTTTGTCTAAAGAGAATTAGATAATTTATTATAAATAAAAAGGGATTATTTGGAAATCAAGATGCTGCCAGATTAATACACTTCCCCAAGCTCCACTGCACAAGAGCTTAAAGATGTGTATTTTAATATAAAGAGACAATTTCCAATAAATGATTTAATGCTACTCAGCAAGATTCAACAATTGAAAACAGTTATCTAAGCTATTTCATTCAACCACATGTTTCCACTATCAAGTAGATCTAGGATGGAAAAAGGAAAGTAATAAATCATTAATATACTATGACTTGTTTTATTAGTTACCAACATTAAAATGAATGGAATGTCATAAGATATTTAACAGAATATTCTTCATTCAGACTGTAATCATTTTGGGAAGTGCTCTGGGGAAGTCATCTGTCCCAGTCCCCCAAACTGGGCTGATTTGCCATCTCCTGTGGTTTCTGGGATCCCCAAAGAGTTGTGTTTCCTGAGCCGTAGTCTCCTGCACAGTGCACCCTTTGTTTCACTCTCTCTCCCCACCTCCCCCAACCCCCATCGCAGTTTTCACATGGTGCAGGTTTGTTGATGTGTGTTCAAACCAACAAAACATGAAATAGGCAGAGCTATCTGGAGCTCCCACTGCACTTCATCTTAGCACCCATGGAGCAGGCACTTCTGTTACACCCACCTTTCAGGCATTAAACTAAATTACAGTGTCTTTGTAAAAGAAATTAATTCAGTTTGTAGATGCAAGGCTGTAGAAAATGAAAAAGTGAAACTTACTCTAGTTATGTGTCAGGTCATTACAGATCTCAATTTCATAATCATAAGACATAGGAGCCAAATCAAACCATTCAGTCCATCAAGTCTGCTCTGCCATTCAATCATGGCTAATTTATTATTGTATGGCAATGTAATTGGTGGAAACATACATAATTCACAGCCACCGGCATTGAGTTGGGCTTCACTTTAAGAGGCTGGTCTGACGCAAAGACATAGTTACATAAAGTACTTTTACTGTGTTTTGTGTTCTGTGTTTGGACCACAATAAATGAGTTGCTATGGTTTTTCTTAAACATAACACCATTTCTATTTGTGAAAACCTACATTATCACTGCCAACCCTATTCTCCTGTCTTCTCCCAATAACCTTTGAAAACCTTGCTAAGTAAGAAACTATCAACCTCTACTTTAAATATACTCAATGACATAGCTGTCAGTGGAAATGAATTCCACAGATTCACCACCCTCGTGTACGATCAGCCATGATCACAGTGAATGGCGGTGCTGGCTAGAAGGGCTGAATGGCCTACTCCTGCACCTACTGTCTATTGTCTATTGACATCCTTCTATTTTGAAGAAGTGCCCTCTGGTCCTAGACTCTCTCACTATAGCAAATATCATCTCTGCTCCATTTAGGCCTTGCAATATTCAATAGGTTTCAATGAGGTGGCTCCTCTTTCTTCTGAACTCCAGCAACTACAGGACTAGACCCATCAAATGCTTCTCATATGTAAACCCTTTCATTCCCATATTGACAGACAAGGGTTTGAATAGTTAAATGAGTATGCTATGACATGAATAAAGCAGGTATGGATTAATAACATTATCAATTCAAATCATGATAAATTGAAAATTTGAAATTAGTTTAAGAAACTGAATGTAAATAACATTCATCAGTAAAAGTGATGTTTGAAGCCTTGGGTTTGACATGAAAATTTAAATAATTCACTAATGGCTTTATAAAAAGAAATTTGTTATTTTTTAAGGTCCCATCTATATGTGACTTCAATCTAACACCAACTTGGTGAACTTTTTTCATTGTCCCTCTCATTTCAAGATAAAAGCCACAAGAATAGTTGCTGACACCCAAAAACTGCCAACCCTTCTGGTAATGCCCACATCCACAGTAAAATAAAAGTGGCACATCAAAGACGCAGACTTCAAGCCAATAGGTCTCCTTCATTTCAGCCACCCTTACTGGGAAGTAAAAGTCAAGATATTATTGTCAACCATTTGATACTATTCAAGTTCAGTCAGTATCTTTGACTAAAAAATATTAAAATGAGACAGATAGGTCTGGTATCAGATTCAACTTGAAATTCCCAGTAATTCTGTACTCTGTCTAGCAGTTACTGTTCTGAAAAAGGTTGAAGTTTTACTCCAGGGATTTATTTTAAACATATTAATGCAGAAGGAAGTATCCAGTGTCTCAGGACTTTAAAAACACTCTGTTAAATCAGAAGACCATGCAAACATTTCTTTTTAAATCCAGCTGTGCTTCCAACATAAATTATGCTCCATGTATTTTTAGCTCCTATGGTGTAATATTCCTGCACTCAGAAGCCAAGGCTTGATGTTTCATAATCATCTCTTATGTAAAGACTGTCAGAAATCGACCTTAGAATCCCCAAGTTGCATTGCCGTATTTTGTCACAGTTTGTCCCTGGAGCCTGTTGCTAACAACAAAATTTGGGAATGTACCTGTGGCTGTGATGATTTGGTTGCCAGCATTTGAGCAGCATACTAGCATAATGGACAACAGAGGGTGACACAATTGCATAATAAATAGCATAGGGCTTTACGGTGCCAGTGATCTGGGTTCAATTCCCACTGTTGGCTGTGAGGAGTTTATACGTTCTCCCTGTGACTGGGTGTATTTCCTCTGGATGCTCCTGTTCCCTCCCACAGTCCAAAGATATATTGGTAAGTTGTGGGCATGCTATGTTGGTGCCAGAAGCATGGCAATGCTTGCGGGCTGCCCGCAGCACATCCGCTGACTGTGCTGGTTGTAGAAGCAAATGGCACAATTCACTGCATGTTTTGATGTTCCAACATACGCGTGACAAAAAATGCTAATCTTTGTACTGGGGTTGGTGGAATTCCCATTTAGCCTGAAGCAACCCCAGATTCACTAAGTCTACTTGCAGGTTTAAACTCAAACCTTGCATTGTATGACTAGCCATATGCTGTTACAGAAAAATGGTGGTGGGGGCTGAGGTGAAGGAAGCAGAGATCGAGATTGGTGTATCCCAAGCTCTCCAATTCATGTTACAGAAAAATGCAATATATGGAATTGTACTTTTAACAAAAGGAAATACAAAAGAAACAAATAATCTGCTGGAAGAATCCTGTGGGGCAAGTTGGATCATTGGGGCAACAGATGCTATTCCACCAATGAGTTTCTCCAGAAGATCATTTGCACTCCAGGTTCCAGCACCTGCAGTCTCTTGATTCTCTGGAGAAAAAATGTATTCAAATTGAATTGAGTCTCCAGTCTGTGAACCTGACACTGGAGAAGGTATTGAGCCCAGGAATGGGTAGAGATTCAATGAGAGGATAGCGGGAGCAATAAGCTTCAGTTGTGAGAAAGACCAGAGCAGAGACTAGATCAAAGGTGACGAAAGGGATATTTGATATGAAGTCCGAAATTTGGGAAAGTGAATTATGGAAAACCTTTGGTGATGCTTCCCAATAACTTACACATCAGAAAGACCAAGGAAAGTGACAAATATTGAAGGAAGCAAAATGTACTGAAAAAAAAGAGAACAATAACAGTCTGTTTGGAGAATATAAAGCGATAGTTATAAGGTGTGAGGTGCCAGCTGCACTTGGGTAGCAGCTCTCAGATCTCTCCATTGAGTATTTTTCCACATCAATAACATAGAATCCAGAAGTCGTGAGTTTAAATCCTACTTGAGGAACTTCAATCAAAGCCAGTGGTCAAAATGGCAAATTTCATTTGGGATATTAAAACAGGATCTGCTCTCTTTCGGAAGGATAAATGGTTTCTCTTTTTGCAGATGCTGCTTGAGTTCTTCCAGCACTTACTGTTTTTATTTCAGATTTCAGCACCTTATGTTTTACTAGTATGCAAACCAGGGTAGGACAGGGTAGGCCACTGTGAAGTGCAGTAGAACAGAGGGATCTGGGAATACAGATCCATAATTCCTTGCAAGTGATGTCACAGGTAGATAGGGTCGTAAAGAGAGCTTTTGGTGCATTGGCCTTCGTAAATCAAAATACTGAATACAGAAGTTGGGATGTTATGTTGAAGTTGTATAAGACGTTGCTGAGGACTAACTCGGAGTATAGTGAGAGTTTCTGGTCACCAAACCTACAGGAAATATATCAATAAGATTGAAAGGGTACAAAGAAATATTACAAGAATGCTGCCAGGACTTTAGGACCTGAGTTATAGAGTAAAGTTGAATAGGTTAGGTTTATTCCCAAGGTTGGTTCCTCAGGTTGTTATAGCCAGGGTTGGTAATGTGGACAAGCTCCCATGACTGATTAAATGCTCCAATGACATGCACCTTAAATAGCCTCTGACAACCATCCATCTCCTGGCCTTCACGTGTGGCTTAGTTACTAAGCCCGGCGGAACCGTTTCTACTGACAGGAGCCTTAAAACCAGTTGTTTCGGGCAGATGGGGCTCGTCAGCTGTGGTTGGCAGCTCATCGAGGAGAAGGACAACTCCGATCACAAACCTCCCACGCATGGGGAAATCTTGGAGAGTAAACCCCAAGGGAAGAATCCAGAGCTGGACTCCCTAAGGCAGTCCTATGTTGAGTCAACATTGACTGGTAACTCCCGCGACACTGCTGGTGCCAAACTATCGGTCTCCGCTGTTCCTTTGGATTCATCAGATGCATGGAGAGGGAGAGCCTGCTACATTGGCAACATCTCGTACTGCCCAGGCCTGCATATCCAGACAACTAGGCTGCAATATCCATGGGTGACCCTGACTGGCAGAGGCCTTATATTCCCCGGAGCACAGGAGAATGAGGGGAGATTTGATCGAGGTATACGAAATGATGAGAGGTATAGATTGGGTAAATGCACCCACCTTTTTCCCACTGAGGTTGGGCGAGACTACAACCAGAGGTCATGGGTTAAGGGTGAAAGGTGAAATGCTTAAGGGGAACATGAGGGGAAACCTCTTCACTCAGAGGGTGGTGAGAGTGTGGAACGAGCTGCCAATGGAAGCGGTGGAAATGGGTTCAATTCCAACACTGAAGACATATTTGGATAGGTGCATGGATGGGAGGGGTATGAGGGCTAATGTCCAGGTGCAGGTTGATGACAGTAGGCAGATTAATGGTTCAGCACAAACTCGGTAGGTCAAAGGCCCAGTTTCTGTGCTGTGGTGTTCTTTGACTCCACAAATCCTAACTCTTTTATTCTTGAAAGGACATCATCCTGGTTGGTTTGTGCTAAATACTCACAATGGAATTGAAGAGTTGGGCTAGAGAACCACACCAGGGGCTTTAACATTGTATGTTTGACTGAAGTAACTGGAGGGAGGGTCAGAGATCGATGGGGTATGAACGCACAGTGTATCATTACAACTACTTTAGGCAGCTTCAGAGTATGTAGAGCCCCAGACAGGTTGAACTTTCTCCCACACCCTGATGCTACTGTTAACCCCCATCTGCCAGCCCGCCCCTTTAACTCAATACATATCAACTCTACAGCAAACAGGGCACTTGATACAGCCCAGAAGAGAAGTTTCCACACTTTTCTGTACTAATCTAACAAAACCAGTAGCTGTTGCCAACCCTTCCTGTCTATTTAAGACTGGGTGGGCATTACCAGAACAAGAGGAAAGGATAATCACTACTGTTTGTTCGGAGTGAAATCATTAAAGAGTGGCGTGTGGACTGCAGCCCATGGACCCATTGTTACTCAGCTCTCGCTACTCTGGGACTTACAGAGCAGGGAGCTACAAGTACACACTCCTGTTAATTAAGGAGACAATGGGGATTTTACCCTCCTTTGTCAATAATGAGTCAAGCAGATTGGTCTGCTTTTACATGACACACCACCTGTCCCGCAGCCAGCCTCTTACTGGAGCCTGATGAGCTATTTGTTCAGCCTTCTCTTAAACAAATAGTACACCATGGGTTTAAAGAAAATCCAGTCAAGCATCAAGCGGCGGGCTTTGTCTGGGTAATGCATCTTTTATTTTAAGATTCAGGTAGAGGCGAAGAGCTGCTGAATAGCAGTGAGTGGAGTGTGTATTGTGGCACAGACACAATAAACGCACCTGCGGAGAGCGGAGGGCCCATCGCGCCGGGAGGGGGGGAGGAGAGGTGGCGGGGCATTCATTCCGCGATGCTGCCTGCTTCCCCTTTGCACTTCCCTCGCGCCGAGAAGGAAGTCCCGATTCAGACTGGTTTATTGTCATAGACGCTCATGTCCAATTAAATTCCTTGCCCTCCTGAAAGTCTATTCAGTCCATCGAGTCCCTGCCAGCTCGCAAACATTCTCATTGCGCTAGAAATGTATATTTTCCCACGTGCTACCCCTACCCCCTCCATTCTCCCTCCTACACCAGGGTAAAATGTGGCAACAATAAACCTACTGACCAGCAGATCTTTCAGATGTGGGGCAAAACAGGAGTACCAGGAGGAAACCACAAGGTGGCAGGAAGAATGCGGAAGCACTAACAGGATGGTTAGGACTGAACCCAGGTACTGGAGCTGAGGCAATATCTCAACCTGCTGCACAGTTGTTCCACCAATTACCACACACAGCTCACAGGGTGAAACTATTATTGTCGGCCCTTCAAATCCAGGTATGGGTTATTTGCATTTCTAGCAGAAATCCCAGCCTGCATCTTCACTCCCTTCAATATCAAATGATCACTGAGTGCTACAAATAAACCTTCTCATCAATGATTCACCCTGATGTCCAGTCCCTCTGTTTGTGGGTTCCTGGTGCTGTGTTACCTACAACTTTCCTTTTTGAAAGCTATTATCTAATGTTTTTACCATTTTCATGTTACATTACAAATCAAATTAAATGATTTAAAATCCTTCTCCCTCGTTCTTCCTTACAGCTACACTCAGTGGCCACTTTATTAGGTACACCTGCTCATTAATGCAAATATCTAGTCAGCCAATCACGAGGCAGCAACTCAATGCATAAAAGCATGCAGACATGGTCAAGAGGCTCAGTTGTTATTCAAACCAATCATAATGGGGAAGAAATGTGATCTAAGTGACTTTGACAGTTGGTGCCAGACAGGGTGGTTTGAGTATCTCAGAAACTGCTGATCTCCTGGGATTTTCATGCACAACAGTCTCTAGAGTTTACAGAGAGTGGTGAGGAAAACAAAACAAAACAACATCCAATAAGCGGCAGCTCTATGGGCAAAGTCACCTTGTTAATGAGAGAGGTCAAAGGAGAATGGCCAGACTGGTTCAAGCTGACAGTAAGGCAACTGTAACTCAAAAAATCACATGTTACAAAAGTTGTGTGCAGAAGAGCATCTATGAATGGCCAGCAGGTTGAACGTTGAACTGATGGGCTACAGCAGCAGAAGACTACTCACCTACACTCAGTGGCCATTTTATTAGCTACAGGATGAGTGGACATTTTAGTAGATACAGGATGCCACTGAGTGAAATTTCTCTGGTTACTATTTGTACTCCAACTGCAAACAGTTGATTTTTTTAATCAAAACCCTTAATGACTTTGGAAATCATTATTGTATCTACTCTTAACCAGTTTTCTAATTGGACCAAATTATATTTATGCAGTCTTTCCACAGAACTGTAGCCCTTTATCTTTGGATAGTTTCTCTACTAAATCTCTCCCAAATCCTTCCAAAGATCTTGATATTCCTTCTAAAGTGTGGTGGTCAAAGCTGGACTGTACCTACATGAAGGTATTGTTATCTTTGGCTCTGCTGGGACTCAACACTTTCCTTTTGCAAATGGATCTTTGACCTCCTGACCAACAGTAGCGTAGCAGTTAGCACAACGCTATTAAAGCACAAGGTGTTCTGGAGTTCAGTGTTCAATCCTGTAAGGAGTCTCTGTACGTCCTCCCCATGGAATGCATGGGTTTTCCTTTCACAGAAAGGTGTACCAGGTCGCTTCATTGGTCTTTGCAAATTGTCCCATGATTAGGGGTAACCAGGTTTGTTGGGGGTTTCTGGGCTGGAAGAGCCTACTCCATGCTGTAACACTACATACCTGTAAATAAATTTTTATAATTAAAAAAATCACAATTTATTTAAAATTGAAATTTAAATAAACACACTACAATCAATAAGGCCAGGGAGCAACACCTCTTCCACGTTTATCTTCAATACTGGTGCTCCACAGGACTGTGTGCATCCTCAGTTCTTACTCTACTCCTCTTACACTCACAACTGGCATGACCAGATTCTGCTCCAAATCCATTTACTAGTTTGCAGATGACACCAACACAGTGGGCTGAATTGCAAATATTGATGAGTCAAAGTACAGGAAGGAGATGGAACGCCTGGGGTCATGACAATAACGTTTCACTCAATATCAGCAAGACAAAAGAACTGGTCATCTACCTCAGGAAAGAGGTCCTGACATTGAAGCAAGGAGGGCTCAGAGCTTCACGTTCTTTGGTTGGAACATCACTAATAGCTTGCCCTGGTGCAGTCACATTGATGTTATAGCCAAGAAAACTTACCAGTTCCTCTACTTCCTCAAAAGGCCGCAGAAATTTGGCATGTTCCCTTTGACCATCGCCAATGTTCAGAGATACACCATAGAAAGCATCCTATCCAGATAAGTCATGGCTTGGTATGGCAACTGTTCTGCATGAGACTCCAAGAAACCGCAGAGTTATGGGCACAGCTCAGCACATCACAGAAACTAGCCTCTCTTCCATGAGCTGTCCACACTCTTCACTGACCTTGCAAAAGCAACCAGCGTAATCAATGGCCTCACCTCAGATATTCTCTCTTTTACACCTTCACATTGAGCAAAAGCCTGAAAGCACATACACAAGGCTCAAGGGAAGCTTCTAGCCTGTTGCTATAAGATTATTGAATGACCCCCTCGTATGTTAATGGACCCTTGACCTCAAAATCTACCTTGTTTGGTCTTGCACTTCATTGTCCGCCTGCACAGCACTTTCTCTGTAACTGTAACAAATTATTCTGTTGCTTATTGTTGTTTCTGCTTGTATTACTCATTGGAATGTTGTAATCAAATGATTTGTATGGATAACATTCAAAACAAGGTTTTACACTATACCTCAGTACACGAGGGCTGAGGAAAGTCCATCTCCCACCCCTCATCCTCATCACATTCTACAGGGGTTGTATTGAGAGCATCCTGAGCAGCTGCATCACTGCCTGGTTCGGAAATTGCACCATCTCGGATCGCAAGACCCTGCAGTGGATAGTGAGGTCAGCTGAGAAGATCGTCGGGGTCTCTCTTCCTGCCATCACGGACACTTACACTACACGCTGCTTCCGCAAAGGAAGCAGCATTATGAAGGACCCCATGCACCCCTCATACAATCTCTTCTCCCTCCTGCCATCTGGGAAAAGGCTCCGAAGCATTCGGGCTCTCACGACCAGACAATATAACAGTTTCTTCCCCCAAGCTATCAGACTCCTCAATACCCAAAGCCTGGACTGACACCTTGCCCTACTGTCCTGTTTATTATTTATTGTAATGCCGGCACTGTTTTTGTGCACTTTATGCAGTCCAGTGTAGGTCTGTAGTCTAGTGTAGCTTTCTCTGTGTTTTTTTTTACGTAGTTCAGTCTAGTTTTTGTACAGTGTCATGTAACACCATGGTCCTGAAAAACGTTGTCTCATTTTTACTATGTACTGTACCAGCAGTTATGGTCGAAATGACAATAAAAGTGACTTGACTTGACTTGACGAGGCAATAATCAATTACCAATTTATCAAGTTATTATTCCAGGAACTGTATTTTTTGGCATCTTCAAATATCTGTGTATGTTTACTTATTAATTGTTCTACTGTTCAGTTTTTCATTATATTAAAATTAAAGGGAAAATAGGTGAGTGTTTTCTTTCATACGAGTGAGACCTTCCTGTAAACCACTTGACTGTTCTCTCATGACCAGGACTGGACAATGCTACAAATTTACCTCTATTACGTGAGGCTCTGATAAAGTACGTGAGAATATATTCCAATACGGATAAGGTATTGCTTGTAACTCAGGTGGAATACAGAACTCCTATAAAGCAGCCACAGCATTTGTCTTTCACCACAGATATTTATCTTTCCACACTTATGCCTTAGTGCTATTTATTTTGGGATAAAAGCCACACAATAAGGCCTAATCCATGATCTCATCCCCACAGCCTTGCAAGTCATTTATTAATCTATAAGGACTTTCCCAAACCCCAATAGCCATCCTGTAACTCTTGGAAATATACGTGGCGATCAGCTCATTTCTGTTGCTGCAGCAAGCAACACAAGCTGCGTTTGACAGATGAGCACGATGATGCATGAATGAATGCCTTGTTCCTTTAACTGTGCAAGGCTTCGATGGCAGCATCTCACAGTAAATCAGAGGACTTGCTGTTTGATGTGGAACAGAAATTCCAATTCTGTAATATCTTAGCATGGAGATCCTGCATTTTTTCAGGATCGTTATTTTACAAATAGAAGGGGATAAAAATACTTCTGTTAAATGTTATCTGAGAATGAGACATTCAGGAAAGTAAGAAGAACTGCAGAGAAGATAATACATTTGTTATTATGAAGTTGCCTTCCTGAATGGACGGAATGATTGTGGAACAGGGGACAGCACTGTAATGTAGTGTGGCACTACATTACTGGCACATCGCTTTACAGCAGCCAGGGGTTCAATTACCGCTACTGTCTATAAGGAGTTTGTACATTCTCCCCATGACTATAGGTTTCCTCTGGGTGCTCCAGTGTCCTCCCACATTCTAAAGACATATGGTTAGGGTTAATGAGTTGCCAGCATGCCATGTTGACACTAGAAGTATGGCAACACTTGGAGGCTATCCCCAGCACAATCTTTGCTGATTTGATTTGACGTGAAATCATGCATTTCACTGTATGTTTCCAAGTATCTGTGACAAATGAGATGGATCTCTTTACCTTCTCTGAGCAACAGTTAGGAGAGAAGCTGGGGATCATAAATAAGATGTGTGGATCAGTGGAGCACAATATTATTCTGCGCAAAGTATTAATTCCTGATGTTAATAAATCAAAGCATATTATAGTGCTTGATGTGGCACGGGTTAAAAACACTCAGACATTTGCTCCTGTTTATCAAATACAGGCCCTCCCCTAGCAACAAACAGTTTTACGGATTCATAAGTCAGAATCTACAGAACAATCTCTTATTATGGTAACCATACCTCTGTCGTACTGTATAGATACAAGGGATTGCATATACAAAAATCCAGAGCAACAAATATTAATGAATGATATCAACAGCATGGAAGACTGATTTGAAAGAACAAGTACTAAATGTAGAGGGAGGGCTGAAAGTTGTTCCGCCATTCGTAGCAATGAATATCGGTGCTTATGCCAGATTTTTGAATTTAATAATTTTATGGGAATTGTTTGTATGTAATGTGTGCCCATAAATCAGGCTTTCTTAGCCCAGAGATGGTCTGTACAGTCATAAAGCACTGTGAGTATTAGTCAGGATGGGACACTTGACTGGGTGGTGGGAACTGAGAATTCAGCAAAGCACTTTGAAGAGAGCAAATGTTATTTTAGTTTCAAAATTCATGCGTTAAGCATAAAATGACCAATGAGCTTGGCAGCAAGGGAGCATTTTTTTTACAAAAATCAACAATTGCTGCAACTGGGTCATGTAATGAGGGAGTTTACTGTGGACTGAAAAAAAGAGAAAGAATAGGGCAGTGAGATAACAGCTCCAAAAAAAGAGAGTTAGCCAAGAGGCCCCAGTTCTGCTGTTAGTCTTTTATTAGAATTAGCAAGTCACCAGAAGATAGACAAATTTGCCTACACTGAAATAAATTTAGCTATGAATAAACAGGAGCATGACAGAACAGTGTAATGCTATTATATTTCACCCAGTAGCCCAGTAGGTAATATCCTTAATACATCCATTTATCCTTTAATTGTATTTGTTTACCATATGTTAATATAATGCATGAGTGTTTACATGTATACCTTAATTAGTGTATCAGCATAGATATTAACCATGCATTGATTTTGTCACCAAAGCCCAAATTCAATTTTAAATCTAAAATATTCTACAAGATGAAAAATAATGGAATGGATAGTTAGAAGTCCCTGTGGTGACAGAGAGCACCACAATTTTAGTCAGGGGCACATCAAGGATTTCATTTTGTCTTTGTTTGAAGCATTAATGTTATGGGATAATCATGTGACAAAGTGGCATGGAAGCAAGCCTTTCAGGCCACTGAGTCCATGCTGACTTTCTGTGTAAACAGTTCCATTCCCTGTTCTTTTCTCATCAACCAATTTCTTTTTCCTTTCACATGCCTTTCCAGCTCATATTTGAATGGTACAATTAAACCTGTCTCTACAACGACCACCAGAAATGCAATTCAGGGCATTAAAATATATTCCTCAGGCCACTTTTGGTCCTTTTGCCAACCACCTTCATTCTACATTTCTCACTCTTAACTCTTCCACTGATGGAAACAGTTTCTATCCACCTACTCTTCATAAATAACTCTATCAAATCTGCTTGCAAATCTTTCTGCTTGAATGCGAACAACCCCACATTCTCCAATCTATCTACACAACAGAAGCCCTTCAGCCCTGGAATTATTTTGTTAAGTTTGTAATGGCCCCTCTCTAAAGTCCTTCTGTCTTTTCTGAAGCTTGGTATCCTGATCTGAACTTAATACTCCAGGTGTGGTTGGCATGTGTTATAAATGTCTGTCTCAGTTTTCGCTTTAAAATCAGTTACTCTCTTTATAAAGCTCAAAATCCCATTGGTTTTTAACTGCCCTCTCAACTTCTCCTGCTACTTTCAATTAATTATACACATACAGCACCCAAACCTTTCTGTTCGTTTACCACATTTAGAATTGTGTGTTCTTGTCTACATGGCCTCATTCTTCACATCAAAATGTGATGTTATAGATTTCTCAACATTAAATTTCATTTAACATCTCTCAGCCCCTTCCACTAATCTTTCTATATCCACTTGAAGTCCATTCAAATCCTCGCAGTTTACTACTCCCACAAGTTTTGTGTCATCTGCAAGTTTGGAAATTGTGACCTGTACACCCAAATCCAAATTATCAGTATATATTAGGAAAAAACAGTAATCCCATTGCTGATGCCTGGAAGCTTCACTCTGATCTGAAGAACAATCTTTCTCCACTGCACGTTTTCCTTTTACTCAGGTTATTTTTTAAACATACTGCTCTTATTCCATGGGTTTCAACTGTGTTAATAAGAATATTATGTCGTCACTTATCAAAAATCTTTTCAAATTCCATGTATACCACATCAACTACATTTCCCTCATCAACCTTCTCTGTTATTTCTTTATTAAACTATTTCCTATCAAATACAATTTGGTTAAAGAGAATGCTGGAATACTCAGCAGATCAGGTAGCATCTATGGAGAGAGAAAAACTGAGTTCATGGTACAAGTTGATGATGTTACATTACAATTGAACAATTCTAACACAGAGAGAAAAAAAGGCTGATAATCTGAAATGGCTGAATACACTATTGAATCTAAAGGGTGCAACCTGCTGCTACTTTGCCTCATTTATCTTGCTCATTTTCAATGGTTTCTATTTCCTTTGTTTGTGATAAGATGCTGACCAAAACTTACTTCAAGAAGCACATTTCTTTACTCAGTGAATGCCTCTAATTTTATTAATATGGATTCCAACTGAAATTCCATCATTCAGGCAACACACACGAAGTGCTGGAGCAACTCAGCAGGTTTCCCCAGCATTTTGTGTGAGTTGCCGGGAGTTCCAGCATCTGCAGATTTTCACTTGTTTGTGATTCCATCCTTCAGGATTTGAATACACCTGATGTAACAGGCATGTTCAAACTCCCTAGCATTTTCATCCTCCTTCTAGCTGTGACAATAATCTCTACCAAGATCACAGCTCAGGATTAGTTGTTTTATAGAACATAGAACAATACAGCACAGTACAGGCCTTTCGGCCAACAATGTTGTGCCGACCCTTAAATCCTGCCCCCCATATAACCCCCCCACTTTACATTCCTCCATGGACCTGCCTAGTAGTCTCTTAAATTTCACTAGTGTATCTGCCTCCACCACTGACCCAGGCACTGCATTCCATGCACTAACCTCTCTCTGAGTAAAAAACCTTCCTCTAATATCCCCCTTGAACTTCCCACCCCTTACCTTAAAGCCATGTCCTCTTGTACTGAGCAGTGGTGCCCTGGGGAAGAGGCGCTGGCTGTCCACTCTGTCTATTCCTCTTAATATCTTGTACACCTCTATCATGTCTCCTCTCATCCTCCTTCTCTCCAGAGAGTAAAGCCCTAGCTCCATTATTGTTTTTTTAGATTCTGTTTTGGGAACAGAAAAGGGAATTAGGGGTCAGGTTAGGGTTTAGGGACAGGGCTGTGGAAGACAGGCTGGAGTCTAAGCCTTCACTCCGCATTCGAAGCCCAACGGCTTGGATGTCAGGACGGAAGACCATGACGACGAGCGCCGATGTCAGGACGGAAGACCAGTGACAACGAGCGCCGATGTCAGGACGGAAGACCAGTGACGACGAGCGCCGATGGCCTCACTCAGGGCGGTGAATCATCGGCAGGTTCTAAGATCAGAGTTCCACATGGGAAGGAGGCACGTGCGACAGTGACCTGATGGCTAGAGCCCCGGGTCTCTGTGAGTTCACTGGGGAAGTCGAAGGCCTGATGCCTGCATATCCATGAGTCTACCGGAGGCTGGAGAGAGCCTGTTCCTGCGGTGCACTGGTGGGAGGGAGGAACAGGGCTTGCTTTGCTGTTGCTGCTCTGCCGTGTGGTATGTTCTGCTTCGTTGTGTTCACTGTTGTCTTACCGAGCAAGGTGGGCACGTTATGTCGGTGCCACATTATGTGGCAACACTTGTGGCCTGACCCCAGCACACCTGGGTGCGTCAGTTAACTCAAACGACGCTTTTCGCAGTACGTTTCAATGTACATGTGATAAATAAATCTGAATCTGAACCTCAATCTTAGAAGTGGTTCTGTTTCAATATCAAATGAACTTTACCCGGGGCAGAGAGAGCAACAACCTCTGTCACTGGAAATTCTCAATCCTTCTGCTGCACATGTGAAAATAGTCACAGGGAGATATGCTGGGAACTGACATTGTGTATAGGATGTCCTATTCCAGTGATATTGGGAAATTCTGCTCCAATTAACTTTTGAACCAGGAGTAAGATTCACAGACAATCGTCTGTCTATTGGCAGCCTTCACATGTGATCTCATAGGAGGAAATTTTCTAGCTTTGATAAAAACATGCTGTCTTGATATACCACCAGAACAATGGTATGTTTCAATGGGAAGTTGATTTCAAAAAGGAAGATTGTGGCCAGAAATGTATTTTTATTCAGTTCCCTTCAATGTGTTTTTATTCAGTGCTGCCATTTTTCAATTCCACTTTGGCTTCATTCAGCTGCACTTTGAATCATTTCATTTATACAAAGCTTTTAACAGCCTCAGAGCACCTCAAAGTATTTTATATACAATAAGTAGTTTTTACAGCCAGTTGGTGTTGCACTGTAGCAAAAGGAGAAGCCTATTCACATATGTATAATAAGATTCCACAGACAGGAATGTGATCAACTGTTTCAGTCTCTACAGGACATCCTCCTTTTCATTCAAACTGTTCCCTGGGATCCTTTTTACTAACTGTGTGGATATAATTTTAATATCTCTTCCAAAGACAGCATTTACAACTTTGCAGCCCTCGATCCATATTACACTTAAGTCGGGTTAGAGGTAAAACATGCACTAAATGCTAGCGGAACTCAACAGTTCAGGCAGCATCTATAAAAGGGAATAAAAAATTGATGAAGGGTCTTGGCCCATAATGTCAAATGCTAATTCGCCTCCACAGATGCTGCCTAACCTCCTTCAGCACTTTGTGTGCATTGCTCAAGGTTCCAGAATCTCGAGAATCTCTTGTGCCTTGTGTCTAGGTGCATTACATGGATGGTAACTTACAATCTTCTGAAATAATGATAGCGATACTACCACTGAGACACAGCTGATATATCTAATGCAAAACCCCAAGATTACAAGCAACTCATAACCCAAGTGCGCAAGAGAATTTTCCCTCATTTAGTTATGCAAAAAATCAGTATTGCACAGTGCATCTGTAGCTCAATAGATTGACTAACATTAATTTTGATTCCATATGTAGAAAAAACTCACATTAAACTAATAATGAACCAAGTTATTTACCATTACATGAGCAAACTTCTATCCATTAACTTTTTTCAAACATTCTTGAAATAGCTCCCACCATTCACTTTAAGCTATTCTGCTGCCCCTAAAGTCACAGAGAAGTACAACTCAGAAACGGGCCCCTTGGCCCATCTAGTCCATGCTGAAACCATTTAACCTGTCTCTTTCCATCATCCTGCACCAGAACCATAGCCCTCCATATCCTTACTATCCATGTACCTATCCAAACTTTGCTTAAACATTGAAACCGAGCTCACGTTCAACACATGCACTGGCAGCTCATTTCACACCCTCAGGACCCTCAGTGAAAAATTTTTCCCTCATGTTCCCCTTAAAGTTCTCACCTTTCACCCTTAACCCATGACCTCTAGTTGTAGTCTCAATGGAAAAGCCTGCTTGTATTTACCCTATCTATATCCCTCATAATTTTGTATACCTCTATCAAATTTCCTCTCAATCTTCCTCTTTCTAAAGAATACAATCCTACTCTACTCAATATTTCCTTAGAACTCAAGTCCTCCAGAGTCAGCAAAATCCTTGTAAATTTTCTCATGTATTCTTTCAACCTTGTTTATATCGTTCCTGTAGGTAGGTGACCAAACCTGTACACAATACTCCAAATTAGGCCCCACCAATGTCTTATACAACTTCAACATGACATCCCATCTTCTAAACACAATACATTGATTTATGAAGGCCAATGTGCCAAAAGCTCTTTTTATAACCCTATCTACCTGTGATGCCACTTACAATGAATTATGGACCTATATTCCCAGATCCCTTTGTTCTACTGCACTTCTCAGTGCCCTACCATTCACTGCATAACATGTTCAATGTTGCAACTCTTACCAAGTTCGATTCGCTTAAGCAATTCTTTGATTCACTTCTTAGCCTTCACATTCCATCATGGCTTTATACTTCTTTTCTCCAGATCTGCTGCCTGACAGCAGTCTAAACTTCTCTCGATCTGTTTTTTTTCTCACCACACCATTGGAGGCTGTGCCTTCATCTGCCATAACCCAGCTTCTGGAGTTCTCCCCCCTCTACTTCAATGAAGTCAATGGAACCAAACTAACTCTTTCTGACATGGGAATCCATGGCCCAAAGTTACTGCTATTATTTAGAATCATTATTAAAAGTGACCTGAGTATAGGGGTCGTGTTTACTTTATGCCACATGAATTATCTCACTCCTCTCATCTCTCACTTCTGAATCAATCAGTGTCCAACATGCGACTTATATTCAAGTTAGAGATTAAGGGTTGTTTGCCTATTCTACCAAACAGCTTTATTGAATGCTACCAGCTGCTGAGGTTCTTAACATCTATATTTAGACCTTTCTTCTGCTTACTCCACATCTATCCCATCGAATTCTGCTATTATTTTTTTTAAACTCTTTCAGGAGTTGCTCTAGCAAGAAGCGTAGCTTGAGAGTAATCAGAAGTGAGCAATATAAATTGTATGCGGGGTGATTGATAAGTTTGTGGCCTAAGGTAGAAGGAGTCAATTTTAGAAAACCTAGCACATTTATTTTTCAACATAGTCCCCTCCTACACTTACACACTTAGTCCAGCGGTCATGGAGCATACCTCCAGAAAGTGTCCACAGCAGGGGTGATTGATAAGTTTATGGCCTAAGGTAGAAGGAGATGAGTTATACAGCTCCCGTTACATGCACATGCAGGTCACCTCTTTGAGTGATTATGCAGAAAGTTTGAAGTTAATAACTCATCTCTTTCTACCTTGGGCCACAAACTTATCAATCACCCGATGAGTTATTAACTTCAAATGGAGCGGGATTCAGAAGAGAATGTGGATGAAGCTGCTCTTAGTGCTAGTGGGAATACTGCTAGCGGTATTAGCCAGCAGCCTGAGGAAGGACCCTGTCAGCCAGCATTGACAAAGTACCCTTCGCAACAGTTTGGCAATCAACAAAGGAGTTTTATTCATGGCTGGTTTGACCTGTACTGCTGGCTGGAGTATTCTATCACGAAAGATACTACGTTCTGCTTCACGTGCAGGCATTTCCTGTGTGGAAGACACGGGTTCTATTCGGAGTCTACCTTCACCGTCACTGGTTACCACAAATGGCAGAAAACTACAACAGCTTTCAAAACCCACCATGTAAGTGCAGCTCATGAGTTTGCTGTGGAGGCATGGGCGGAATTTAGATTGAGAAAACAAGACGGTTCAAGATTGGGAAATATGCTTGATAAAGGACATGCAAAGATTGTCCAAGAAAATCGTGAATACATGAGAGCAATGGTTGAGTCTCTACGCTATACTGCATGCCAAGGCATTGCCCAGCGAGGACACCGGGAGGATGACGGATTTGGCAATAGGGGAAACCTTGTTGAGTTGCTCAGTGTAATTGGGCAGTTTGATAAGACCGTAGCTAAAAAAAATAAAGGACAATCCTGGAAATGCAAAAAACACCCATCGCAATATCCAAAATGAAATTATGGGTATTATGGCAGATGTGGTCAGACGTCAAATAAGTGCAGAAATCAAGGAGGCTGGACATTTTGCCATCATAGTGGATGAAAGTAAAGACTTGAGTAAAAAGGAGCAAATATCAATGGTGCTGTGGTACAGGTTCCCCCCCCCCCCCCGTTTTTCGAACGTTCGCTTTACGACACCTCGCTGTTACAAAAGACCTACATTAGTTACCTGATTTCACTAACACGAGGTGTTTTCACTGTTACGAAAAAAGGCAGCGGGCATGCTGAGCAGCCAAGTTCCTCCCCCAGAACTGCATTCTAGCCAGCATTGCTTAAACACGTGCCTGTGAGCATCTGTGCTTTATGTTGATTTATTTTGTGCATCCGTTAGCAAGATGAGTTCTAAGGTATCGGAAAAGCCTAAACGAGCGCGTAAGGGTGTTACACTTGGTGTAAAACTAGACATAATAAAGCGTTTTGATGGTGGTGAATAAAGTAAAGACATAGTGAGTTTGGCTAAGGAGGCTGGGTTTGTGGAAGTTGACGAAGATGATGTTGAAGAGGTCCCATGACCAAGAACAGACAGATGAAGAGCTGATAAAGAGGAAAGGATAGCAATCAAAACCAAATGCAGTAGCGAATGGCCCGAAAGTTCAGTTGTCCAGGAACTGAATGTGAAGCAATTGTGTGAGATTTTCGCTGTGATTGACAACGCTGCAATAATTGCAGAAAAGTACGACTTTAATTTTGAAAGGGTACGTGGTTTTATGGCATATTTGCAGGATGGTTTGAGTGCTTACAAAGAACTGTATGACAGAAAAATGCGCGAGGCTAAGCAGTCAAGCATACTGTCGTTTTTCAAGCCTTCCACATCAGCTACAGTAGATGATGAAACTCGACCTTTGACATCGAGGTGGGCAGACATAGAAGGTGGTGACCTGCCTACCCTGATGGAAACAGACGACAATGAGATGACACCCCAGTCTCCACCTCCCACCACAACCTCCGACGACTCAGCCAAACACACCAGTGTGCTTGATGTCTTCCCGATTTTGGTAAGTGAAACTACACTGTACATATATTATTTCTACTTTATATAGGCTGTGTATTTTTATGTGTTATTTGATACGATTTGGCAGCTTCATAGCTTAAAGGTTCCTGGAAAGAGTGCTTCTGCCGAGAGTGCTTGCGCCGAGTGCTTTTGCCGCGAGTGCTGTCGAGAGCGCTTGCGCCGAGTGTTTCAGCTGCCAGTGCTGCCGGGAGTGCATGCGTGGGATTTTCGCTGCGGTGGACGGTGCTGCAATAATTGCTGAAAAGTATTCCTACATTATATAGGCTGTGTGTTTATCATATCATTCCTGCTTTTACTATCTGTTCTGTTATTTTAGGTTTTATGTGTTATTTGGCAAGATTCGGTAGGTTATTTTTTGGGTCTGCGAATGCTCACAAATTTTTCCCATAAAAATAAATGGTAACTGCTTCTTCACTTTACGACATTCTGGCTTACGAACCATTTCATAGGAATGCTCTACCTTCGGATAGCGGGGGGGATCCTGTATTTGAATAACGAAACAGTGCTTGAAGAATTCTTGCACTTCACTCCAGCAGAAGGGTTGGATGCAGAGTCACTTCTTAAAAGCATTGAACAGACACACATCCAGGGTGTTATTGATAAGAATGCGTGTATAGGTCAGTGTTATGACGGGGCAGCAGTGAAGTCCCAGTACAAGAGAGGTTCAGGAAAGAGGTCCCGCAGGCATTGTATATGCACTGCCATGCTCACAGACTTAACCTTGTTTTAGTGGATGTTGTGAGCAATGTACAACAAGTGGGTGAGTTTTTTGAAACTGTGCAGCTGCTTTACAACTTCTTTTCAAACTCTGTTGCCCACGATCTTTTCATGAAGGAACAGAGAGAACTGGAATCAACTGCACACCCTGTGGAGTTGAAGAAATTGTCAGGTACACGCTGGGCATGGCAGTATACAGCTTTGTGGGCTATAAGGGAATTACTCCCTGCCATTCTAGCTACACTACAGGATATTATAAGTCAACCAAATGCACGGAGGAAAACAGAGGCCGGAGCTGTAAATGGACCGATTGACAAGCAGTTTGCTTTATTTCTCACTCTGTTTGAGGAGTCACCAAGTTCATGTCAGCCCAGCTACTCTCTCCCAGTTTGGAGCTTTCATCTGCTGTGGACTTGGCTCGATCTGTTATTGATGCACTCTCAGCAAAACGGGGAGAGGAATCATGGAGTGAAATTCAGGCAAGAGCAAGGGACCTGTGCGTCAAGGCCGGTATACAGAGCAGACCACGCGAAAGGAGACAGGCCCAGCCACCCTGCCACCTACATGATTTTGTTGTTGAGGCCCAAACCGAACACACACCTGTCACATCCTCTGATGACCTTTGCAAGCACTGTCTCTATCCAGTTATAGACAGATTTCTGACTCAAATGTAAAGACAGTTCTCAATTGAGACTGGGGTGTTCTGACTGGAGTCTCAGCAGAGTCCCAAACACAAGCTCTCCCTACACAAGAATTGTCTTTGGCCAATGGCCCAATACTATGGAGTGATGTAAGAGAACCTGACTGCAGAGCTACATCAGGTTCGGCATCTGCTGGAGACAAAACAAAAGCAAGGACAGACAGTGAATGGCACAGTGGAATTTCCAGCTCTAATGAGACCCTACCGTGATGCATTTATAGATTTATACAAACTAATCTGCATATCACTGACTCTGCCTGTGACATCCGCCTCATGTGAACGGAGTTTCTCTTGCCTCAGATGCCTCAAAAACTCCTAAGGAATAGCAGCGGTGATGCCCAGAACAGCAACTTGCGCCTGTTGGCCATAAACAGCCGGAGGACCAAGGCACTCGACATCCAGAAAATCACTGATGCTTTTGCCACCGATCACAACAACAGACGGATTGTGCTTCTCTGAAAACATCAATGGTGAGTGCAGTTGATTTTTTTTTAAATTTGGGGCTAGACTAATGTTGATTATGATTATTATTTTGTGGTGGATACCCCATAGTCCTTATGTTTCCTGAAAATCCTAAAATATTACATTTACTGCTATTAAGCCTACTGGTTTTGCTTACACTTCCAAGCGGTGATTCTAGCAACATGCACAAAATGCTGGTGGAATGCAGCAGGCCAGACAGCATCTATAGGAAGAAGCACAGTCGATGTTTTGGGCTGAGACCCTTCGTCAGGACTAACTGAAAGAAAAGATAGTATGAGATTTGAAAGTGGGAGGGGGAAAATGCAAAATGATAAGAGAAGACAGGAGAGAGAGGGATGAAGCCAAGAGCTCAAAAGTTGATTGGCGTTCCAAGGAAGGATATATGGCTGTAGTAACGGGTCTGGGTCAAACTGTGATCGAAAAGTTGAAGGGCCAAAGAAATTATAGATGGGGAGCAGTGAGAGAGGGCTTCACTGAGCTCCCGTCGAAGAGAAGATTTAAACTTCTTCAGTGTAGGCATCACTAGAGAGGCTTCGCAGTACTGAATTTAAAAACACAAACACGAGGAAATCTGCAGATGCTGGAAATTCAAGCAACACACACGTAATACCGGTGGTTCTGTTGATTTTTCTTTTAAATTCAGTAGCCAAATTAATTGAGATATTGCATGGTTAGAGTACGATTTGTCCAACTCCTGGTAAAGCCTTGCATCTGTTGTTTGCCTTATTTGACTTTAATAACGGTGTATCTTTTGGCATTGTCTGTCTATGAAATGCGAATAGCAGTGGACATTGTGGGTTAGTGTTGTGTTTTTCAGTTGAAAAGCACGCATTTGACGCTGATTGCAGGATTGGTGCGTGATTCATGTTGTGCGCTGTGGGTCGGATGCTCTGTTGGTTTGTTTGTTTATGCTCTGTGTTGTCTCCGATGCTGTTGACACTGTCACAGTTCACTTCTATATTAGATCTATCAATTGCTGTTGCTTGTGAATCAACAGGGGCATTTATAGCAGGCACATAATGCTTGAAACTAACTTTTGAACCTTGCGAATACATACTACCACACAGTACATCCCTCAGCACCATCACTGAATAATTCATCCCCACTGTAGCAACAGCAAGAAAAAATATCTGGCACAGCCAGTGAGAGAGATTGTGTTGACAGAAAGAGTGTATTAAAAAAATTAGAACTTACCTTCTTTGGCTGGGAGACGTGTTGACTGGTCAGAATGAGATGACGTGGAGTAGCTTAAAGGAGAACTACCTGCAGAAGAAAATAGCTTGTTAATTGGAGGCTTGACGGTATAGTTCACTACCATGTCATTCAATGAGCTCACAGGGACATACTGGTGCATGCCAACTACTGATAAGTCTTATATCCCAGCCTTACAGACGCTCTGAATGTTACACCTTCACAACTCACAGCAAATCCTGTAATAATGAATGATGAGATTGCAACAAAAGCAATCCTGAGTCAGAAAAGGCCAGTGCAGAAAAAGTCAGTGCTTCAACAGATGACAAAGTATAATTGTAAAATGGTTTAATTACATTTCTCAAAAGTTCAAAAATGTTCAAATTAAAACTACATTCTCTATGTAATCAAATATTCCATGCTTTGGCCAGACTTGTGATAAATAAATTGAAGCACCCTTAAGTTTCTTTGTTTTATCCCAACCAACCCACTTCCCTCTTGTAAGTTATGGTCCACCAAATTCCCAACCAAAATCTTTTTGAATGCTATGAGTGCTTCCTGTTCTACCAGCTTTTTAGGCAGAGAGTTTATACCTCTGGGACATAAGACAGAAGAGACAGGAGCAGGAGTAAGCTGTACAGCCTTGAACGTGCTCGATAATTGGTCCCCACTGCACACTCCAGACAATTTCTCATAATCAGACCAGGGGTTCCCAACCTCTCCATCGATTAATGGTAAAGCTCCATAGCATAAAAAAGGTTGTGAACCCCTGCTATAGACCAATAAATCCATCAAAAATTCAGTTAGGTATATTCGACAATGCAGCCTCCTCAGCTCTCTGGGGTGGAGAATTTCAAAAGCTTCCTCCTCCTTGCTAGCTTCCTTGCAGAAAACTAACTAAAACTGGGCAATCACTTTTTTTGGAGTCCCTGTGTTCAGTCCACAGATGAATCATTATGCTTCAGGTGATCTATCACTTTCATTCACCATTCCACTCCAACTCTTATCTTCCTCTCTATGGTCTCTGGCATTGTTACAATGAAGCCCAACACAAGCTTGAGGAGAAACATTTTATCCTCTGTTTAAATATGTTGCAGCTTTCAGGACTCAGTACTGAATTCTCCAACTTAAAGTAACTCAAGGGCCTTGGTCCAAAATGTTGACTCTATTTCTTTCCATAGATGCCGCCTGATCTGTGAGTTCCTCCTGTATTTTGTGTGTGTTACTCTGGATTTCCAGCATCTACAAGATCTCGTGCTTTTCACTCTTTCATTCTGGATTTGAACTTTCCAGAATTGGCCATTTCTGTCTGTCAGCATTTAGGGTCAATCTTCCTTTTATTTTCTGCTCCCTACGCAAGTAGTTTGGTCTGTTCTGCCTTACAACATATAACACCAATAAAAAGATAATCTGATCCTAACTGCTGCTTTACTGGCACATTGTCCACTGGTCTTATGCCGTCAAAGATATTCCCTTTGTTCTACCCACCCCTCCCCACCTTCTCAGCTACTAGAAACTGACCTGTTTTCTCTCTTTCCAAGTTTCAGTGAGAGGACGCAGACCTTAAGCGTTAACAGCTTCTCTTACTACGGATGCTCCTGAGTTGCTATGTAAGTGGGCCTAGGATTTTCTGATTTTATTTATTGCACACTTCTAGCATCTGTGGCTTTTTAAGTCTCTCGAATAAGCACACGTCCTTCTAAAACCATATCCCCTGTGTCTAAATTTCTCCACAAGGGGAAACAACATCTCAAAATCCATTTTGATAACTTCTC
The DNA here is from genome assembly GCF_030144855.1 of Hypanus sabinus. Lineage (NCBI taxonomy): Eukaryota > Metazoa > Chordata > Chondrichthyes > Myliobatiformes > Dasyatidae > Hypanus > Hypanus sabinus. Next base: position 31,648,987 of record NC_082739.1, on the reverse strand, counting down.
TTAGAAACTTTTATGTTATAATGAAATAATTTCTCACTCATCTATCCTCCATTGTAAGGCAAGGCTATCAGCCTTTCCTTACATTTCAACACCTTTATTTCAAGGGTCACCCCAGTAATCTTCTCTGAGCTGCTTCCCATACATGTATCCTTAAGTAAGATAGATAAATAGATACTTTATGATCCCAAAGGAAATTACACTGTCACAGTGGCATTACAAGTATACAGATATATAGAAGAGAAGTAGTAGGAATTAAAAAAAGTTACCTCACAGTCTAACAGGAGGAGGTCATCACTTTCCCAGCTATAGGTTGACTCATTGTAGAGCCTAATGGCCGAGGGTAAGAATGACCTCGTATAGTGCTCTTTGGAACAGTGCAGTTGTTTTAGTCTATCACTAAAAGCGCTCCACTATTCAGCCGAAGTGGCATGCAGAGGGTGAGAAACATTGTCCAGAATTTCCAGGATTTTCCGTAGGGTCCTTTGTTCTACCACAGCCTCCAGTGTGTCCAGTTTGACTCCTATAACAGAGCCAGCCTTTCTAATCAGTTTATTGAGCCTGTTGGCATCACCCATGTTGATGCCATTGCCCCAGCCTCCACCGCATAGAAAATTGTACTGGCAACGACAGACTGGTAGAACATGTGAAGGAGAGGCCTGCATACTCCAAAGGACCTGAGTCTCCTCAGGAAGTAGAGGCGACACTGGCCCTGTGTTGGTGCTCCACTCAAGTTTGTCACCCAGGTACTTGTGGGTCCTCACCACATCTACACCCTCACCATTAATAGTAATGGAGAAATGCAGGCTTAGTCTTCCTAAAGTCCATCACCATCTCCTTTGTCTTACTGACGTTGAGCTGCAGATGATTCAGCTTGCACCATTTGACAAAGTCCTCCACCAGGGCCCTGTATTCATCCTCCCATCCTCCCTTTATACACCCAACTATTGCTGAGTCATCAGAGGATTTCTGCAAATGACATGAGTCAGTGTTGTATCTAAAGTCAGAGGTACATGGGGTAATCAAGAAGGGAACCAAAACAGTCCCCTGTGGGGCCCTAGTGCTGCTTAAAGCCATGTCTGACACACAGCTCTGAAGCTGCCAGTCAGGTAGACAACTATCCAGGATACAATGGAAGTGTCAATCTGCACAGAATGGAACTTTTCCCCCATCAATGGGGACTGTATGGGACTGAAGGCACTTGAGAAATTACAAAACATGACCCTCACAGTGCTGCCCTACGTATCCAAATGTGAGTAGGCTCTGTTCAGCAGGTGGGTGACAACATCATTGACTATGATGTGCTCCTGGTAGGCAAACTGCAGGGGATTGAAGGCTGATATGACCAGAGGTCAGAAGTGAGCCAGGACCAGCCTCTCAGGGGCTTCGTGACTCTCTAAGGTGTGCTTTCATCCATGTCCTGTAAGTTAGAACAAGGCTTCTGTACATTTATGTTCAATAGCTTTCGCAATAAAGGGCAGCTTCTGTTTGTTTTCCTAACTACTTGTGGTGCCCGCATGCTAACCTCCTGCGTTTCTTATTCAAGGACAGTGGGATCCCTTTTCACAACAACATTCTGCAATCTCTCTCCATTGAAATAATATTCTGCTTTTCTATACTTCTTGCAAAAAAGGATATCCTCACATTTCTCTCCATTTATACTCGGTGCTTAGGGTGAAGTGATGACTTCTTCTGTCAATTGAGCTCTGCTGATTGAAATAAGACCATGAGACTATAAGACATAGGAGTAGGAATAGGCCACTCAGTCCATCGAGTACACTCTGCCATTCCATCATGGCTGATATACTATCCCTCTCAACCCCATTCTCCTGCCTTCTCCCTGTAACCTTTGACACCCTTACTAATCAAGAATCTATCAACCTCCAGTTTATATATACTCAATGACTTGGCCTCCATAGCCACCCATAGCAATGAATACCACAAATTCACCACACTATTGCTGAGTCATCTTGATTCTAAATGAATCAGAGGATTCAAATGCTCACAAGTTCATGAGGCAACTCATCGTTCATATCTGGTACTCCAGCATTAAATTGGCTTCTTCAACAGGTACATCTTCCCTGTACTATTGTCAGGCTAAGACCCTTGGCCTGACAATAGTACAGGCCAAGTGTCTGCTCCTGAAACAATGATGTTCTTGTCGCTGGATAGTTCCTGTACTAGGTCAGTGAGCAAATGATCAAGAGGCCAATGGAGCAGTATCTCTGTTGGTGGCTAAAATGGGCATCATCAGGAATCTTTGCTTCTTCAGATGAACTGAAGCAGTGGCAGCATTGACCCATCATATCAGATTCCTGCACACCATCATTAAAGGTTCAACACTTCACTGGAGCCAAACTCATGTCAGACTATACATCTGTGGCAATGAGAAGCAAAGCTGAAGTTATTTGCGAACATCACCCTTCCCAACTACCTTCACTGTGATCTTTGAGATTAGTGGTCATACACATTGAGGTTCTTTTCTTTTCCTCCAAATTTCTGAATATACACCTACTTATTGTGCACACATTGTCTTAATTCATTTACCTTTCTCAAACGCTTTACTTTACACTTCCCCAGCCTGGCTTCCATTCATCATTTTTCTGGCTCATCTGCCAGTCTAGTGAAGGCTCCTGACAATTTTACCCTTCCTTCCTCATTTGTCAGCAATTCTCTCAGTCACTCAATCTGTAGATATTAGTTGCTTAAATAAAGCCTTGAGAAATGATTATGTTATGCTCTGGTTTGCATCTTTACTGTAATGCTGCAGGTATTTCATTTAGCATTTCTGTAGGAGCTGTCTGTTCTGCTTTCAGCCTGTTTGGATTACTGTTGAATATAAGGGATGATGTGGAATGTGTGCCATCCAATTAGTGGGAGGTTTTCTTGGTGAAGGACACTAAGGTTGGCTTGGGACTTTTGTTCGAGAGGAGATGAAAAGAGAAGACGTTGGGGAGAGCCGGTCGTAGCATACGATCCGGTGGGAGACCCATTTGTTCGAGATGGATTGCGAGCAAAGTTCGGAAGGTGGTCTGAGCTTTCACGTGACTGGGGGCCCGGTGTGTGAGTGACAGAGAAGTTCAAGGTGAGCTCCGATGTGCACATTTGACTGTTTAGTTAGAATGGGCCCTTTTCTTTTTGTTATTCTTTACTAACCCTTTAGTTAAGATTCATAAATATAATTCCTTTAATCGTAAGCAGTGTTCTGTCTGTTATTACATGGCACCAATTTGTAACAGGGTAGCAAATGACAAAGCACCCACAGAAACCGAGGTTTGGGGTGGGATCAAGCGAGCCTCGATCTCATGGGGTTGCCTTCCCGACACTTACGCAGCCGAGGAAACCAAGGTGGTTTCGAATAAAACATACAAACAGAATTAAGCCACTAATAATTGGTCTAGGATGTATTTCATATCATTTCCTTCATCTGGATTCTGGACAATGTAACCAAAGATGCTGCGCTTTCTCACTTATGACATCTATCTCAATGCCAGAGTTAAATGAAATGCTTATTTAAATGTTATTTTTTTCTATAATTTTCTGAGGCAGCAAATCTTATCCATTCCATGCTACAACATATTTTTAAAAACTAAGCAACCTGATATTAACCCGTTCTAGAGTGGCTGGGGGCAGATATGTGGCAGTGAGGTAAAAGTCACAAGAGGTCATACTGGTCCTGACCTGGCAAATGTACACTGCTTTAAAGGCTTAGAATGCTTCACTCAGTAACTCAATGTTAAGAATGGATTTTCCATTTGCTGTAACGTACTGAGATTTGTTATTAGGCTAGATTCCCAGAAGTGTGGTGAAATGAGTCTGGATCATGAAGCTAAATTATGTACTGTTGTTTGTCCAAGCTAACAGTCAGACTTGTCCAGAAGAAGAGTCAATGAGTCATGTCCAAACAGGCCCTTTGGTCCTAATCATCCATGCTGCCTAACTGAGCAAGTCCCATTTGCCTGTATTTCCAAATGAGGATGAATTACACACCGTTAAGGCAATGTTGATTCAAAATATAGGAAAAGAGTAACAAAAACTAGGCAAAAAAGACGTATCATTTTCTGTTTATGTTTTTCTATTGGTTCCTTGTCCATCATTCAGGATGCACAGTAGTTTGAACATTTTAGAGCACAGCAAGAGCCATCTTCTACAAATGATGTTGACATTAGTTCAATTGTCTTTTTAAATCACAGTGAGAGATTTTTGTTAACCAAGACATTACAAGAGTTAGGCAAGTGGAGCTATGTAGGGTTAAGTTGAAAACTAACCATCTTCAACAGGTTAGAGGGCGAAATCAGATACTCTTATTCCTGCATTGCATATTTTCAGTCTAGATTTTTGTGCATATGACAATAAACTTGACTTTAAAAAATATACCTTTTACCTTCACACATTATTTGTGATTCATCTCACATAAAACAATTGGATTACTGGTCCCACATATACATTTTTCCAGATTATTCCCCTCAATTGCGAATAAGCAGAACAAAGTCAAGAACAACAAATTACCCAGAATGGGATAAGCTATAAAGGGAAGACTTAGTCCATGAAGTGCGTCGTTTGAGCAGATTTATAAGGAAAGATAACAGATTGATAACCTATTGAGTGGTTAAAACAAAATTGAGAATAGGTGACAAACAGATCAGAGCTGGAGACAGGAAGAATGAAGAGTGCAACTTGTGGTTACATGTGGGTGAGATTAGAAGTGTCGTAGCCATCAGCCATGTGTTGACCACATGAGTTGTGTTTTTTTTCTCTTATTGCATTGCCTCAATATGGTGAATAATAGTTATAAATGGAAGGCTTGATGGAAAAACTGAGCTTTTGGTTTTGTTTTTTTTAATTTTTAATGTGTTTATAAAATTGTAAAAATTAGGTTTAAATATCTAATGGGGGCTCTCGGGAATTGCTCTGGCAGTGATATGCTGAAGTACTTTTTAAAAATCTGAATGCAATCAAGTAAATAATTTTCACTATAAAGTAACAGAAAGGAAATGTAAAATAAATGATAAGTAGTAAAACTGGAAAATAATCCCTTGAATGATTAAGTTGCTGGTCTTTATAAGTAACAAAATAAAATTTAATCAATAATTTTATAGTCATGTGAACATGACAGCACTAAAAGATGACATTATGCCCATTGTGACCTTACTATCTCCAACACTCACTCTCCTGATTTCTCCCATAGACCTGTAAGCTTTTCATTTAAAAAAAAATGCTTTGATTATGGTCTTGTTTGCTGAGTAACAATTTGTTAGCAACTTCATAGTCCTGGAAAAAGTACTCATCTCTTTGCCGCCAGAACAAAAACAAGACATGGCTGGCAAATGTATGCCTTGCTATATATTCTAATTTTCTAAATGTTTTAAATATGAATAATGTATGAAATATCCTCCATCTTGCATTAAGAAACACAAATTATGATTAAGTGAGGAAACTACAGAATGTGGTTTAGTATTGTACCTGTGAGATTTGGAAAATGGCCCCAAAACAGTATGTGTGTCATCAATGACAAAGCCATTTGGCATGACAGAGGCGGAATAATTAAAGAGCTGTAATGTGGGACAAAGATAATTTCAAGTAAAAATATAGTTCATTGCAGATTTGTTGCTGTTGAGGCTACAAATCTCTTTGAGTTGGATCTCCGTGCTAGAAAGGGTTCATCGATTATCTCCAGTAAATTTAATTTAAAAGCTTCAAACTTTGTTCTGCGAATATTTACTCAGTTAATGACAGGAAAATAAGAGATAAATAAATAGGCAGGAAATGAGTGGAAATAACTGGTCAGAGGTTGAAATGAATAAACTGAGAGGAGGCATAGACACATTCTCTGGAATTAGTAAGGAAGGATTGAACAACATTTCGAGATCATTGGTTCACATAAGAATGGGCAGCAGCAATTACTGTATAGAGACACTCAGACTTGCTCTGAAACAGTGTAATGGATGCTGGTGCAAAGGTAGAAAGAACTGGGTAGATCAAGAGGTGAGAGAAAAGGAACAGATGGGGAGCCTATGGCATGAACATTGAGACATCAATTTGTATGTTTCATGAACACTACCTCACTTTTTATATTATTTCTGTTTTTGCACTTTTTAATTTAACCATTATGTATATTTAATGTAATCGATTTACTTATTTTTCTATATTTAACATGTATTGCACTGTACTGCTAAGTTAACAAATTTCACCAAGTATCCCGATTCTACTAAATCTGATTCTGATGTTCTCTAGTAAATCTACATGGGGCCGGTCATTTATAATGATAAAAATGTAATATCAAAATATTGTCATTGCTGGCAATCAAATCAAATACAAAATATTGAAGGTATGCTGTAGTTCAGGCAGTATTCATGGATTTCCAGTTGGTGAGCTTTTCCCATGTAACTAACTTTGGGATAATCACAGATATAGAATTCCAAGAGCACAGATATCCTGGAAGGTTTTAAGGCTTCGGAAATTTACAGATGTAAGGAGTGTCTATTCGACAAATATTTCATTTCGATTCAGTCATAATTTATGAATACTGAACCTCACCTATGAGAATGATATCAAACGTTTTTAAGCGATGATACACTGGCAACAATACCACAAATAATCACCCTAAAATATACACAACTGAAGGCACGAAACAAAACAGCAGAAGACACGCAGCCGACGTGAGTCAAATTTCACCGGGATTTTTACTCTAGTGATAGGAAAGCCCGCGTGGGAAATCTTTCGGGTCACTTCACAGAGAATCCAAACGAGACCCTGTACTGCAGACCTCTGCCTATTCGCCTCTCCTTGTTCTGGTTCAGCTATCTGCCCCTTATACCTTCGCTCAGAATTCGGTGGGAACTCACTATAATCTACCCTCAATGTGCCTTCGTTCTTTGCTTTGTCCGAGTTCATATGTTGCTCTCTCTAACCCTCTCGTCCTTCCTCCGTTACCCCCCGCCCCGCCCCAGTTTTTCGCATTCTACAAACCAAGGCGTTTTTGCAAACTTGTGCGACGGAGCGGGGCTGAAAGAGGGCCAGCAATCGCTGAACGGGTTTACTTGGGCTCCGGGGGAATGAAGTGCCGGTTCAGCTGCGTAAAAATATACGGTCAGTCCAAGTAAATCAAACCGCCAGCTTTGAAAGTAGTCGTTGAACAAAGTTAGTCAAATTAAACTGTGTGTCACCTTGGTGTTTGGCTTGAGACGTTGGTGGAACTTTTACGGATCTATTTCTGACATTACAATGCTGATGAATCCGACGATTAAACATTTTATTTTCTTTCTAATTAATGAAAAAATGTTTAGTTCTTAATTTCTATGATGGAAATTTCAAAGGGCTGCTTTCTAAATGCAGCCAGTTAGGAGAAAATATTACTGAAATGCAATTAAAGAACTCCTTATAGGTGTATGTGGGTCCTCTCCCAACCCTGTATGTTTGGCATTGTGTGTTCCGGGTGATTGAAGGGAAACAATCGTTTAATTTTGATTTTCTATTCAAGATTCCTCCCGAAAATTGAATATAAAAGATTGAGCGGGAAATTGCATGTCGTAGTGTTCGGGTTTTTTTTTGGTTTACTTTTTCGTTAACTCCAGGACTGTTCAATACACTCACATTAAACTTCGAGCAAGATTTGCACCACGATATATTTTGCTGTCCAGCCCATGTTCTAAAGCTCTGCGGGGGGGGGGGGGGGGGTTCACTGCCTTTATCACGGTACCCAAAGGAACAGTGATCGTGATACAGCTTAGAATTTAAGGAAGTAGATGCGGCTCATTTTTTTTTCGGTTCACAGACACAGACAGTTCCTGGGGATGGGATATGGCCGTCCGACCAAACCTCATGAGCCCTAAAGACGTGACTTTGTTTGTTTTGAGGTATGACTACAATAGGGCGTGGCTCTTCGAGCGCCCGCTGAGAGGTCCTATCTCGCATTCGTTTAAAGCCAAAGCCACTGTCCTGAAATCCGAGCGTTTGGATTTCTGCAGGTATGGACAGACTCATAATTACACACACATGGTTGTTCTAGATATCTGAAGTACAGAACTAATAATGTAACACGGCCTCAAACCTCTTAGCAACTAATGAGCACGGGAAGTTCATTCTAAAACTGATTTCCCTGACGTGTGACAACCCCCAGAGAGCACCGCCAACTCACGCCCTTCTCAATATCAATCATCTTTATGTAAAGGTAAGTCTAACTTTTAAGCACATAATAAAGGTTGTCACGTCCTTTGGACTATCAATGTTTTTTTATGATGAGCAGAGCTGCTTTTAATCAATTATCAACCCTGTTCCATTTGCACTGAATTCAGTCTCCGGGAAAATTCCCTTCCAGCTTCAACAGACGTTGGAGAAATCCATAGAAATTCACCCGAAAGAAAGCAAACCCCGTTTACAAACAACGTGATTTAAGGCAGACCAGAATATCTCTCGTTCGCTCAAATAAAACCAGCCAGTTCACAGCGTCCAAATTTCTCGGCCTTGGGACGTTCACGTTTGTCGGCAAAGGCGTAGGTGGGAAAGGGATATGTTATTGTTTTGTTCACTGATAAACATTCTTACATTTCTGTGGAGTTTTTCATCCCATACTGACAACATATACATATTTAATACAATATATCTCAAAGTCTTCTGTAGTCAAAGCTCCTTTCACAATAAGAGTTGGAAGAATTAAACAGACAGACAGAAGGGGGATTACAATGGCAAACGAAACCAGATCAAGACGTGTTCTCAAGACATTGCAAACTTATAATTTTCAGTAATAACTATATTCAGTTGAAATATGTTGTCAGCAATATGATGTATTCAGCTCTGAGAATTTTGCAAAATCTTAATCCGAGTCTTCTTGCGTAACACAGTAAGAGAAGAACCTAACGGTCCAGCTTTTGATAAAATACATTGCTCTCAGGCCAAGCAACCTGCAAATCCGCCCCAGCTCCCACACACACGCTCTCTTTCCACGCTTCACGACAGTTAACCCCATCATCACTCAAATGATGGTTTTGAGTCTGTCGTGTCAGGAACCGGAAGGTGCAAGATTCTTTCAAGGACAAGAGACATGGATGAAAGGGAATGTAAAGGGAATGTGTGGGCTTAGGCGGTGGGGTGGGGGGGGGGAGCAATCAGTGTCTGGGAACCAGCATAACTGAAAATTGACCATGCATCTTTGAAAGCTGCAAATATTTCAATACATTTGAATTTCAAGGCCCGCGGATATATATTATGTTTTGCTGTAAATACACACACACATGTTTTACAGCAAAACATTGGTGATTTTTCGTTGTTCCCGCAGCTGCAGAAGTGGAAACACCTTGATCACATTTTCTTTCTCTAATTCGATCAGAGGCAGCAAAGTGACTCACTTCTGCGTCCCACCACTGATAAAAGCAGAGATACTACTTACTTTCCCTGAGGTAATTGAGATGTGAGAGCAGGACCTCGGCGTTGTAGAGAGAGGTCAGGCGGAGAAAGTCCTCCTTGTTCATTTTGCACAGTTCCTTGCCGTCCGTGTTGTGAAAGAGGCTCGTATCAACCTCCAGCAGCCCATACTCCTTGATGGCCCAATCCAGCCACTGCCTGACATGCTCCGGACTCCAAAGAGTGGGATCTGCAGAATGCCAGCCAGTTAAATAACTCACTCCATACCCTCACAACCCGCACCGACTCCATAATGCTAATTCCCCAATTCGCACGATGATTCACTTCAAGGGGCAGTACTATTCAATGTGTAGTAAATGATGGGTTTATCTCCCACCCAGTCGGCTCAGTGATTGATTTACTCAATCCAGATGTATCCAACCCACTCGGCTAATTTCTGGTATTAGCAATTCAGTGCATAATTGAATCAAATTTAGTCAATTTCTGCGTTGTGGTGGGGCCGTTTCCCTGGCATTTCTCCTCACGACATTAACATCGGCAGCTTGTGGCCACCGAGTTTGTATGCAGAGATCTCCAAGTGTCAGAGGAAACCAAAGATCACAGGCTGGGTCTAAAAGACAACTCTTACACCTTCATTTCCACCCTCGGGCCTGTTTTCGAGACTAATTACCTGCGGGAACGATCACTCTCCTCTCGTTGGTAGTAATGTTGGGCGGAGGGAGGCCATCCTTCTCGTCTATGTAACTGCTGTAAGTCATGGAATTGGTGTCAGTGCCGCTGACCAGCTTATTGCACTTCGCAATGCTGCAGTCCACAGGTGAATCCCTGTCAACGTAAGTAAGCAGAGGAGTCATTGCGAGAATGGAAGGACAAAGAGATATAGGCACAGCGACGGAACTGTCACTACCTGTTAGCCTTGCTTACATTTTTTCCGACTCAAGAACCATAAGAAAACGTAAACAGCGGTTGCCAAGAACACCGTGCTGTGAATCATTTTAGTTAGACCTCATATGGTAGAGAGACCGACGAGAGATTATATATTGGTTCGATAAATAAAATTTCAATCGCGTCTCCTAAAAGAATCATAGACATTCCCTTGTGCGCAAGGTGCAACGAAATGCCTTTGTGAATCTGTTTGTCATTTCCCAGGTTATAGCGCCATGGACTTCTAATTTTCCTGGTCTTCTATTTTGCAAATGTTGAGTTTGTCCCGGGGGTAAAAACAATATAGCCATGTACTTCAGCGTTTGTAAGAGAGATCGGAAAATGATAGCAAACAAAGAAACAATGGTAAGAAAAAATGTAATCCACAGATATCCTTTTTGCAGCGATGTGAGCACAATGACCCAAGTTGGCGCATTGATCGAATGAGATTTTACACCAAGAGCCGGTTTACTCTCTCAACTGGACATAAAAAGCCCCACCAGTTCATGCAAAGTATGAGGGAGGAATGGGGGAGGTGGGGCAGATAGTGTCACCAATATCCCCGACCAGTTTCAAAATGAATGATTTCACTGCTTCTCATTACAACAACTGCACTCAGCTGTACTCAGCTAGCTGCGGAGTGTGTGTGTGATGGGGGGTCGGGGGACTGGCAGGGATCTGCTCTTTCTTATAGTGCAGTAGAGGGGGAAGAATATGAAGTAAGAAGGTACGGAAGAGAGTGAGTTCAAATCCCACCCTGGTAAATCGAGAATGTGTATTCAACAAATGTAAGATAAAGTGAATCAGTAAAAGTGAGAGTATGATACATAGAGCTCCTTCTTCCCTCGCCCTTCTCTGCCTCTAAATAAATTGGCCTATTTATCGTTTCTCTGAGGGAAGGGAACTGGTTGAATCCCTCTGCTTTGGCCTATTCGCAATTTCACACGTGAAGTTATCCAGCAATCCTCTAATGCGGAAGGTCCGAACAAGTGGAAATGGTCCTTCGCCGATCAGATGGCATAGGTACGGACTGGGACCTTGTACTCCTCCAGCAGTCACTCCGCCTTGGCCCACGCCTCAAGGCCCGTTACTTGTGGCTAGTAGATGTTTCATTTGTAAGTTTGGGATTATTATTGGTCCTCACCACTGACCAAGGGATTATACCTCCCTTTGGGCAGATGGTGAGCGAGCGGATCATGGAACAGCTGAGCAAACCATACCGGAGTCGAAGGCCCGCAGGTAGCGAGATGCTTTGCTGAGAAGCTTAGGGGACCGAGGTGTATTCACACAACGCATCGTGGTCTTGTAGGGTGCTATGAATATTCCTCAAGTGTTCATACCGCAAAGATAATTCTTGCTATTAGTGCACTTTATAGCAAATACAGCGGACCTGTTTATACAGGGACATTCTCTTTGTGTTTCCAGTTCTACCGAAAGGAGGAAAATATGTTATAACTCCTGCTTAGGTCAACTGAATATATTAATATAAATCAACTGAATATATTAGGCTGTCTGGAAATTCTTCGAGAGCATCACATTAGAAGCATTTACAGTATGTCTGGCTGAATGCAAATTAGGATGTGCATTCCCAGAAGGAGCCGGCTGACCCGGTGTTACCTGGAGCCGTTAATGTTGTCATATTCTCTCTTAATATTTGCCCTGACAGGTTGATTGATCCAATCTTGTTGAGGCAATGGGTTAATTTTGTGCGTTTGTCCATAGTCGGCGGCAGCTGAAGCCGTCATATCCGTTTTGGGAAGCTGTGCAGCGACGTACGTGGTGTCAAACAGAGACTGGTCGTCGCTCACAACGGACAGGGCCTCCTGGAAACAGAACAAACACGGGACACCGAATGAGAGAGTTCGAAAGAGGCAGCAGAAACAACTTCTCAAACTGGACCCTTCAAACGGAGAGAGAAAAAAAACAGACAAACGCAAATACAGCACCCCCTTCTCCAGACCAACACTATGTTCTGATCGATAGACGTCGGGCTAATTACTCAAAGTAACTCCAAACTTAGTCAACCATTATGCCCTTACATAGGGTACGCCTACCTTCACATTGTAAATGTGTTACACTTTTTTTCTGTTTCCGTCCCTGTGTGTGTTAATACGTGTGTTCATGTGCAATGGCCTGTAATTTGCAAATCTCAGCACTAGCCCAATAGCTGTTAGCTGAGTACTTTGGGAATCTACCTTACTCAATTTAAAACTGAAAGATATATAAATATTTAATATTGAGTGTTTGACCTGTAATTGGATTAGTGCTCCAGCAATCTTTCGACCAACTTCGAAAGAACACGGATATCTCTGGGAATGATTAAGATCGCATATGCATGCGGTGCAAAGTCGGGACGTAGGTGTTGGCTGGACAAACCTGCAAAAACGTACTGAAGTGGATCGAAGTGGCTAAAGGTGCCCTTACTTAAAGCAGCTTGATCCTGCTGTAGGATTCAATGCAGCCTTTGCCTCTCTACATCGCGGCACAATGGCAAACCTCAGTGACACACCGTTCATCAGCCGCTTTGCTTTTCTACTGGTGCAGCCCAAACCCAAATTGCACTAAAGTGGGCGAATGGAGCCGGAGTAGAGGAGGCAGGCAGGAGAAGCGGCGGATCCTGATCCAAGCCAAAGCAAGTTGCAGAGAAAGAAAGATTCATGACAAATGACCAACGTGCTGACAAATGCCGGGCAACAACACTAAGGCATTCCTTTGGGGAGTGCAGGGAGAGAAAGGCAAAGTTTTTCATCTTTAGTGCATTAAGGGAAAAGGAAATCTGCCAGGAAACATGGGTGTAAAGAACGGAAGTGTATGTTTAGTTGATAAGGTCGGGGAAATTGATGAGAACCCCGGTGTTCAGTTATGAGTCAATCAAACCTTTGAACAACTTAACATATTCGTTTAATGTGATCGCTCCTTCTGACCAGGCGAGCACTTCACTTCGTAAATATCGTATTTCTTTAACTAACTTCACTGTGTATTCTGTAGGACCCTCTCCGATACGAAGGCAGCTCACAGTTACAGATGGAACATCTGAGACAAATAAAATCTGTCTGTAAGCTGCAGATGGCGGGACGCGCTACTCTGAAGCAGGCAGCGAGATATCGCCCGTAAGCAGACCGGAAAAACATGCGATCAGTCTCGCTATTATGCATTCAAACAAATTCTAAACACACGAAGTGCATCAGTCAATGCTTGCTGCTTAGTGTTTGGCGCACGCTGGATATTTCTGGGGGTGCTGAGGGGCCCATCAATTTGCGGAATGGGTCGCGGGTGCAGTGCCATGTAACATTGCGCATTTCGTGATAGTCCCGGCGATCCGTGGACAGGTTCTTACCACCTTGCATTGAGCGCCCGATCACCCCAGTCCTCGAAACGCCCACCCATCTCGTTTAATCCCGCGTTAGTAATGGCCAGGTTTACAAGCAACACCCACGTTGGGAACATGCTTATCCAAGTGAATAAAGAGAAGCAAAGTCTACTCAGTGCGGAAAGGCTGACACTCACCGGGACTCCCTCAACACGCCTCTTTATCACAGGCGCCCTACTGACTGAAACCGAGTCTCCCACTCCGGCATCAATGCTTAAAAGGAAAAGGAAATTTAGCAGGACGTGGAAAAATGAGGAAATCGGATTACCGTTTTGGGCTGGAAACTTGCTCAAACCGCAGCCCCAAGGAAAAGGTGGCAATGAGATGTATATGACGGGTAATCTCTGAAGCACATCCCACCCCTCCCATCTACCCTTACCGTAATCGTGCCGTCCATTTCACCCGATTTCTTCCCTTTTCCCCAAATCGGAACAATATCCTAAACATGACACAGTCAGGAGGTAATTACAACCGCAATTTCTTGTCGGACAGGCGAGGTAACCGGATGAAAGATTGGCAATTTTGGGAAGTGAAGTCAGCCGCTTGAGAGGAAGCCGCTGAACCAATGATGGGGGTTCATTACACATGTTTTCAAAGCAGGATATTTTGTCCGTCAAGATAAGGAAAGAGTAACAATAACGATGTCTCATTTTCCGTGGGTCAAATGCGCTTTCCTGTTGGGAAGCGCCCCGCAGCCTAACCGCGTTCAACCCCTGCTCCACGACACACACTCGTATACACACAAGCAGCCTCTTAATCCTAACGCTGCAGAGTTTTAACTTTCAAACGAACTTTCAGCGCTTTTATGGCACAACTCACATCGCTAGAGGATTTTTTTGTAACACGTTTCCTGCTGTTTCTGATGATCTAGCGGGAATTTCCACATTAGAAAATAACAGCCACGAGCGGCCCAGCACAAGCACCATCGGCAAAAAGTTGTCAAAGTACATAAAACCTATACCAGAGTCGATCTATCTATCTATCACTTTTCCAGCAAACGCGGCAGGCGGCTGTTACACCAGCAATTTTTTTTTTTTACAAAGTATACTTTTCGGAACATTTACTAAAATTGTATAATTTAGAATGAAGAATTTACCTGGTAAAATTTTATATATTCAGATATATCTATGTGAAAACTCCCGTTAGACCTTGTGCTCCTGTTATTTGAACGCGTCCTCAAGTCTCCAGTCTCCTAATTCAATTTTTTCCTCTCTCCCACTCTTCACTAAATTGGCGAGTTAAAAACCTACAGTACCCTCCCCCTCTGAAATTATCCTCATCAATCCAGACAGCATTTCAGTGCAGCTGCAGCTCCAAGCGTGTGGAGACCGCCGGGGAGTCGCGGTGCGCTCATTGATGGGGTGAATATTCGATGCAGTGATAATAGCAAAGTTTCGATTCTATATTTACACCGAAGGCATTCTTTACGCGGGCATTGGAACTTGGTTCCGTATCTAAGACCTAATTAAACCTTCAGTGTAATGCGAAAGAGCATTAAATTCGGGTGGGTACCCGTGCGTTTGCATTCTTTGCGCGTCAATACAGTAATATAAGAATGTTATTTACGAACACTAAGAATAATATGATTGTGATTACGTTTTATTGCTCGTCTTTACACGTGAGAGTTTGCTATTCAGAAGACTTATAACAGGCAGGGAGTCTGTCTCCAGCTAACAGCAGAACAGCCGTTTCCAAGACCAGGCTTTCTCCAGAGAACCAAAGTTGTGGTCACTGTGGGGATCATTTCTCACAGGATGGTCCCAACCTGACCGCAGCCCCTCCACCTACATGCCTAGCAGAGGGTTCAATCCTTCCCCATTCCTCCGCCTCATCAACACACGCGCACTTCATCCTGTTGTACAGAAAAGCATTTCTTGTTTGCGCGCGCACACTTCGGAAGACCTGAACGTTTGAGTGTTGGCCCACTTGGTCATGTGAGAGAGTCGGGGTTCCTCAATCACTAAGTAAGCAGGGCAGGGCAAATCATCATCAAGATCTGTTTACAATTTGAAATGGGACAAACAAATTCAGATTCCTTCTGGTATGACATTTCAAGAAGCATAGGAAAGCATGTGTTAAAGTTTTGTAACCAAAAAGAATATTGCACCTCGCAGTTTATGAGGCCTGTCTAGAATTGACAAAATATGCGATTTTGATGGGACATTGGGCAATTCTGAAAACAAAACACGAGGAACCAGATTAACATTCCTATTTTTTAAGAATAAGGACAAGTTCCCACAGTTAAAAGAGATGTAAGAAGATGGTGAAAGGGGAGAGAAAAATCTGCTACTCCAAATACACAAGCAAACTGTCTGGGCCGTTGCTCGGGGGCATAATTAATTTGAGATTTATTTTTATTGGAGAACTCCTAGTCTCCGCTGACCTTAGGAAAACAAGTCTGCAACCAGGACCTGGATGCGCTTGAATGAAACATAATATAACTGCAAAGTATTTCTTGCTTTCCTGCTTTAGGGTTTTGTCTCGACGTGCTTAAAAAAAATAATGCACAGTTATCTTTAGAAAGTAATAACTGTCCGATTGTAATTAGGTCAGGGTCTCGCAGTTCGGAGCATTATAATGAGAGGACCGACTATCTCATGGTAACCCCATGGAGTGGCTTTCCTCCGAATACTGAGCTCTCTCGCTCTCTCTCTCTCTCCCTCTCTCCCCCCCTCTCCCCCTTTCTCCCCCTCTCTCTCCCTCTCCCAGCTTTGGTTGAACCCTGGCTCGCAGTAAGAGCAGGGAACAGACTGAGAATTGTTCCGCTTTCGCAGACCTCTCCCCCTTAGTTGGAGACTGTCTGTAAAACAGGCTTTGTATCATAACACAAACGTTATGACTGGATGAAAAAATGTGCTATTTCAAGGGCGTTTGGTACAAACTCGAAGTCCGCATACTGCCGTAAAATATTAGAAGCACAAATGTTTTCTGAAGGTGTTCTTCGAATAGTTTGAGGCGCATTTCAATCCCTGTGATATTGGTTCCCCTTTGATTAAGTGTTAGTGCCTACAGTGTCTGAAATAAATGGATCCAGACCGTTACGCACCTGCAAATGACTGATTTCCACATTGTAAAAACACGACAGAAAGGTTAGAAACACGCAGCGATCGCAAAATGAGCGGAATATTTACTTTGTGTTAGATATAATTAAAAACTTAAGTTTAAAAGATCTTTGAATTACATAGATGCACTCACACATAGTGAACGGATTGTATCGACGTAACGGATGAAACTTGGGTGCTACAAATGGGTTTTCAATTTTTATTTTTAATTATGTATTTAACGGTTTTCCTTTTTAAAATGGGGGAATTTCTGTCTTAAGGAGCTTATCAATTCGTCGAATGAGATTTGAATACTGTTAGAGGGACTGGGTCTCTGCAGGAAAAGGGATAACTGTGAAGCAAAGAACATTTTAGCTGAGAGTTAGACAGTAGTTTTCTATAAACAAGTAGCTGAACCTTTGGTTTTATGCCTAGAAAAACCGAAAACTCAGGTGGCAGAACACGGCTATATCTTTACCCCAGTTCTAATCTGATGTAAATCTCCATTTCAAGAGCAGTTCTGGAATCATTGCTCACATTGATGTAATCTCGACATGAACGCGAAACTTAAAACTGCCCTGGTTATTTATTTACTGGACTAACTTGGTTTCACTCACGCTGAGACTAGGCCCGTGATAAATAAAACCGAGTTTGTACATGGGAAAGAACAATTGTGATAGATGCTTTTTAGCTTGGAATCCATGTTCGTGTCTAAGATTAATGTTTTGGTGGTGTGGTGTGGGTAGTATCATTAACATTTGGGATTTTCATTAAACTTTTTTAAAACGTGTCGAGCTGTTGCCCAGTAGTACCAGGAGTCTCGCAGATTGCGAGGAAATATTTTTCACTGCATAGATTTTTAGGAATGGCACTAGAGTCAGAGTGATACTTTGAAACGAAGGAGCGACAGGCCAGCAGTAATATCTCCGTGCTGAAGACAAACGGTTTGAGGAAGGTAAGGAACGACTTTCGTTCATATTTAACCGAACGGCGGATCAGGGGTTGTTCCCTACTGCCAGTCTGAATTGGAAGCCACTTGGGTGCACGTGGTTTAACTGGAAACCCAAGGTTAAGCAAATTAAAATTAGGAATTGATTTTAGCTGGGACGTTAAATGCTGGCTAAACGAGGACTAATTCGATATTATTTTTCGAGCAAGCGTCAAATTCTCCTCTGCCCTTCCTAACAATAAATACCTTTTTTTTTCTGTAGGACATGTTCCATGAGTTTAATATCAGGCCACTGCCTGGCCTGGTTGCTTACTACGGCCTCAATCTTACCTTTACGTAAGACGAGGTGTCTGGGACAGTCTGAAACATTTTCCTCCAAGCTGCCCCGAGTCGTGTTCCGTTTGCTTCCACGTCCTGAAAGAAGTCCCACATTTGAGAGTGTGCACAGAAGTTGGGTTTAGCCAGTGCCCCTTTCACCCAGATCTCTCTAGATTTCCTGTCGGAGGTTTGGAGGTGTCCAACCGCACACCGCGGGTATAAAATGCACCGAAACTCATTCAAATAGAAAACTACTTTCTCTTAATCCGCAGCAGACACACAAGCACTCCTGCAAATGATGCTGCTCCCGAACTGTCCAGCGCTGTTCCTTCGGCCGTTTATCTAACTAACTATAATCTGTCCGGATCTACTCACTGCCCATTTCCTTCTTTCTATTTTCCAGCCATCATGTTTATCACTTTTTCTCAGGTTTCCCCATTCCTAGTTTATGTGCAACAGAGTAACATCTATCCATCTCATTGCCATGTTTTCACTCATTTTTCCGGGCCTCTTGGCTTCTCTTTTCTTTCCTACCTCTTATTCTTTTCATTTTTGTTTCTTTTTTTTTTACCTTCACATACTCCGTGAGCTCCCTGTCTGCAGTCCCCGGCTTCTTTTCGATTGATTTGTTGCGTTCGATTCAGCCGGAGGAAGGAAATCAGATCAATTAATATGTTACTTATTCTCACATTTTCCAGCGACCCCTTCACTCGGGATTCCTCTGTTGTCATGCCTTTGTCTGTCGCATTTGGTTATGTTAATGGTTAAAAACTCGCACTCACCTTTAAAGTTGGTTAAAAGACCTGTAGCGCTTTGTGGCTCCGGTACCTTGCCCAAGAGACAAGCGGATTAGCTGTCCATTGCTAGTCTAATATTGAATGTGTAAGTCTTAAGAAGAAAGTCCATACTGTGGTGGAGCCCGTGTGCCTCAAAAAACCAGACAGCTCGAGTTTAAAAAACCTCAGGGAATTTGTGACCGGTGCGTAATGGTGATACCGTTTTTCTATGTTTCTTAATTTTGTTCGCTAATTTCTTCTTTCAATTCTAATTAATTAATGTGAAATTGAAATGCCACTCTGCCGAGGTAAGTTTTGAGGCCGCCCCGCGGATAACTGGAATAACTACCACAATCACTCACCCACCGAGCTTCTCACAAGGCATTCAGCGAGCTGACTTCTCTCCGCTTTTAACAAGTTAAACCAAGTCGAGACGCTGAGTGGAGCTCCAGGCCCGTCCGTAACCTAATTCAAACTCGAAATTTTTAATATATAAAAACGGGATTCCAAGAAACTTTTTACAAGACTCCAAACCCAACTCTAGCATCACAACAAATAAAACACCAGGTATTTTGTAAACAGTCATTTACAGAACATACGCCCTCTTTTCTAATTGTTCCTTAAATATCCCTCCTCCCCTCCCCCAGGATCATCCAGACTCAAACATATTGAAACATTTTTCTCTGAACAGTAACATATAAAGAGTCGGGGTGAAAGGGGCCAGACGGGTCGCTTTGTCTGTATTCAGGTCTATCGTGCAATTACATTCTAACGGAACTCGGGAAGGTATTTAAATTCCAGCCAAGTTAACCAGTTCGTGCCTTTGCAGGAAGTTCAAATTATTGTTGAGAGGAAAGGTCCCGCTCACTCAGTCAGAAATCACACCGTGTTAACGAATTGTGCGTTGGAATCGTTTTATTTACCTTTAGATTGCTGCTGACGTTTCGGCTCGTTCAAGGAACAGCGCCCATTAGTTGCACACCTCTTCGCAGGCTAAGGGGTGGATAAATGAAGGAGTGGGGTCTGGCGTAGAGCCGAACTCGGGATCCAATGAAAATAAGCAACACCAGGTCTGGACAATTTTTAAACCTGACATTCATGCGTCGATAAAGAAAATGAGGGGATTTTGTTTTAAATGCGAGGGACCACCTTTGCAACCAGGCGTTTCGCTCAATCAATGAGAGTTTATTGGACCTCATTCTGCGTCATCTTCACACTCTCATTGGCAGTCGTTTATTGACACTAAACTGTAAACTCGTTTGAGTTCACTTAGGGATAGCTATGAAATTATTTTGCTTGAGCTATTGTATTTGGGCCTTGAGGACTTAGACACATTGCATCTCACTTGAAAAAGACAAGTTGCATGTGGTAACATGACAAACTTTGTTGGTACGTAAGGACAGAGTGAGAGAGTTTATCTTATCTAGAAAGCTACAGATGGCAGAAGGGTACCATTCAGCCAGACGTACTTGTGCTAGCTCTTTTAAGGAGCCGTCCAACTTAGACCCACAGCCCAGATATTTTTCCTGATAGTTAAGTTTTTTTTTCAAACACACTCTTATCATTTGAAAGTTCCTTTAGAATTTGATTGGGCTATCCATTCAGATGGGGTGTTTTGATCTTTGTGTCCCTCCGTGTGAAATAGCTCCTCATCTGTTCTGGATACTTTGTGAGTTAGTTCAGAGCTAATTTTTTTTGATTTGCCCGATGGAGTTTCCTTCAAAGCGGTATCAATCTTAATGCCATCTATGAACTTACTGATCATTCCTCCTACGTCCTTATCTGTATCATTTAAATACAGTGTATTACAAATACGAAGGGTCCCTGTAGAACACCACAAATTACAGGCATCCAATCACAAAAATAGCTCTCTACCATCACCGTCTGTCTCTTACTGCCAAGTCAGTTTAGGGTCCCATTTAATCATTTACCCCTGATCCCATGGGCCCTAAGCTTCAGGACCAGTCTTCCATATGGGACATTGTTAAAGGCTTTACTGAAGTCAGTATAAGCCACGTATTGCTCTCATTAACATAGTTTACTCTCTTCAAAATGTTCGGTCTGATTGGTCTCCAAGGATCTACCTTTGACTAAGTTATCTGCGTGCCATAAATATCCGATGAATAAAACAAATGTACCTAATTAGATTGATAGTTACAGGAAAAGGTTAATATGGATATAGGAAAAGAGTTACTAAATATAATCAGAGCCATTTGAAAACAGGGAATGATCTGACCAAAAGCATGAACTCTGCTTCCCTCTCCATAGATACTGACTAGCCAGCTGAGTATTTCCAGCATCTTCAGTTTTTTTCAAAATTATGAGTTGTTAATCTATATAATCTTTGCCAATGCCTTCCTAATTTCCATCTTCCCTGAAAAGCGCCAGGCTTTCAGAGGGTGTGCTGTTGATCCAGGAACAGGGAGCTGCAGGAGCTGTGCTGCTCACATTCAGTGCTTAATTGTTGGTAAAAGGCTTCTAGCTGGATCCTGGAAGTGGGAAAAATAACCACCATCTGATTCCATTAGCCATGTTTCATTCCCCCCCCCCCCACACACACACACATTCACTCACATTGCTGCTCCCCTGAATCCCCAGCAACTGCTCAGACCATCTCCCTCCAAAGGCTCCAGATGTGTTTCCTGGGGTCCTTGCCAACGCTCTGCCTCTCCAGCTTGTACTCCACACTCCTTGAATCAGGGTGTGGCCTTTTCCCACCCTGCCAGCTGCCCACACTTTAAATTAGTGTGATTCAGCTGGTATGCTGGAAATATTGCCTGGAGAAAGTACCCTGATATTTCTTTGGTTATCCTTCCATTAGATCAGCAAGGACCTTGTGGAAAAGTGGTGGTTGTATCTTTCCTGATTGCGTCCATGTCTCAGAAGTATACAGGAAGCAGGGATTGATAGACCATGAGCTTTATGCTGGGTATGAAGCAGACTAATTTGAGACTATGGTGAACTCCATCATCTTTGTCTATATTTGCTGTGATGATGTTGAGAATGGAGCTTTATTTTTGAAGGTTTGTGTATTGCAGTTGGAATAGCTTGGGGAGGAGCTTTCACTTTGTAGGCTTTTGGAGAGGCCCATTCTCTGGTACAGTTAATAATGATTTGAAATTCAGTTTCTGAATGTGAGATTATGCAAACCTTAGCTGCAATTTGCAACTTGATCAGTCAGTTTTTTTTTTGTTTCGAGTTTGAAAAGTTTCCCCTTTTCCCCATACATAGAGATTGGTGCAGCTAGTAAAGTTGCTGCTTCACAGCTCCTGGTGACTTGACTTCAAACCAGTCTGTGTGTATTTGCCTATCTCCTTTTGACATTTGTATATCTTCTGGGTTCTCCAGTTTTCTCACATGCCCCAAAGACATGTCAGTTTATAGGTGTGTTGACACTGTAAGTTGTCACTCTCTGTAGCTTAGAGATAAAATCAGTTGGAAGAATAGGTTGTAGTTAATATTAATGGGGATGGTGTTTGCATTGTATGGGGGCTTGATAGCCCAATGTAGCCCCCTTCTCTGTCATAAGGAGAACTGGAAATAGTGAGATTCAGGTGCTTACAAAAGAATAGGAAAGATCTCTTAAAGTGTTTTTCAAGTTTTGCTTGAAACCAGTCTGAGATGGTGTTTCAGCTGTTGTGAACGTACTGAATACAATTATTCATGGCAAGGAAGAGAATTTCTAAGAGCAGCCAAACTTGAGAGGAACTTTCTAAACCCTTCAGTTAATGGAGTCAAATGATTTTGTGAGTTCAAATGAAGCTATGTATAAAGATTTTTGCTCCTCCTTCTAATTCTCTTGGAGTTATTAGATGTACTTTAAATTTGGTATGTGTTGTTGTGAATAATGTAGAAGGTTGTTGGGGTATCAACAGGAAGCAGAGCTAAGCTGAAATGTGGCAGATAGAGTTCAATCCAAAAAAGTGTGAAGTGGTACATTTTGGATGGTTGAACGTTATGGTAGAGCACAAAGTTAATGGCAGGGGTCTTGGCAGTATTGAGAAATAGAAGGCTCTTGGGATCCAAGTCCATAGATGCCACAAAGTTGACATGCAAGTTGAAAGGATGGATAAGAAAGCTTATGGTGTGTTGGCCTTCATTAGTTGGGAGACAGAGTTCAAGAGCCACGAGGTAATGTTGCAGCTGTATGAAACTCCAATTAGACTTAGAGTATTATGTTCAGGTTTGGTCATCTCATTCTTGGAAGGATGTGGAAACTTTAGAGAGAGTGCAGGGCCTATTTACCAGCATGCTGCCTGAATTAGAGAAAATATTTTATGAGGAAAGGCTGAAAAAGCTAGGGCTTTTCTCTTTGGAGAAAAGGAGGAAGAGAAGAAAAATGATAGAGTTTTATAAGATGATAAGAGGCATAGATAGAGTGGACAGCCAGCACCTTTTTCCCAGGGTGGCAATGGCTAATATGAGAGGATATACACTCAGTGGCCACTTTATTAGGTACAGGAGGTATTTAATGGTCTTCTGCTGCTAGAAAACACCCACTTCATGGAGAGTTATAGTTGCCTTCCCGTCAGCTTGAACCAGTCTGGACAATCTCCTCTGACCTCTCTCATTAACAAGTTATTTTTGCCCACAGAACTGCAGCTCACTGGATGTTTTATTGTTTGTTTGTTTTATGCAGTATTCCTTCGAGAGACTGTGGTGCATAAAGATTCAAGGAAATCAAAACATTTCTGAGATACTCAATCCACCCTGTCTGGCACCAACAATCATTCCATGTTCAAAGTCAATTGGATCACATTTCTTCCCTACTCTGATGCTTGATCTGAACAAAAACTGAACCTCTTGACCATGTCTGCTTGCTTTTATGCATTGAGATGCTGCCACATGATTGGCTGATTAGATATTTGCATTAACAAGCAGGTGTATAGGTGTACCTAATAAAGTGGCAACTGAGTGTACTTTTAAGATGATTGCTGGAAAGTATTGGAGGATATCAGAGGTAGCTCTTTTACACAGAGAGTAGTAAGTGCACAGACCACACTGCCAGGAGTGGTGGTAAAGTGCATTTAAGAGATTCTTAGGCATATGGATGAAAAGAAAATTGAGGGCTATGTGGAAGGGAAGTGTTAGATTGATCTCAGAGTAGGTTAAACATTAGCATAACATTATTGGCCTAAGGGCCTGTACTGTGCTATACTGTTCTCTGTACTGTTCCTCTGATAGACAGTCTACGCTGTAATTGAAAGAACAGCTCTTCAGCCACAGGGTGGCAGGATGAAGAAGGTTGAAAAGGAGTTCTTTGGGACCATATTCCCTGTGACAGACAACAGGGACTCCTGAAAGTTTCTAGTCCCACTAGTTTCTCCATTCAGATTTATCTCTGTTCTGGAAGATGGCTGTGATTTTTTTATGTCTTCTTCTCAGAATTGGAAGACAAGGCTATAAATTTCTTCCTGAAATTTCTGATGAGAAAATTAGCAAGATTATAAGGTCTTGTCACTGGTTTTCAGCCTTGGATTGTGGTGTCTTCAACCTATTGGTAAACTGGATGGTGATGATGTTAGACCAACTAGGATGGAGTCATGGATATTTTCTTCAAAGATTCATGATTGAGGAGTTCTTTGATGTGCTCCTTACAGTGGTTGCTGACTAAAATGATAAATTCTCTGTTCTTGACTTCTGTAGGGTGAGCCTTTGGGTGCTTTGTGTTGGTAGTCTGAAGAATCTGGACATGTCATAGTTATCAATCATTGCTAGACTTGCTGCATTGTTCTCATGCCTATCTGTTTTTGGACACACTTAGTGACTCAGTATCAAGGGTAGTCATTCTTGCCTCAACAATGGAGGTCAGTTGATTGGAGCAAGTTTGAGATCTAGAGCCTGAGATCCTGACAAAATCCAAACCAGTTGTTGGTGAGCAGGTACTTGGCAGTAAGTGCAGTTTGATTATCCTATTAAACAGCAACTTCTATGGCTTTTGTTCCTGATTGAAAATGGATTGATGGCTGGTAATTAGCCAGATTAGAGTTGTCTAACTTTTCATAAATAGTATGCACCTAGGAAAATCTGCATATTGTTGGCTATAGCTTATGTTCCAGCTATACAGCATATACAGCAATACCTTGGCAGATGTCTGCAACATTATTAGCCAGAACGCTCCCTGGTTACATAAACACTGCTTCACCCAGTGCTGTTGGCCAACTCTTGATATCACAATGAAATGAATTGAATTGGCTGAACACTGGCTTCGGTAATGGTTGGAATCTCAGAAAGATATTGAACTGGGGTGTAGAATTGTTATTTTCATTGTATTTTTATATAATCATCCATATATATAGAAACATCTTTCTTTACAGTGGCAGCTGTCATACCACTTCATACTGGCTATTTTATACATCAATTGTTATCAATGGAATTTATGTTATCTCTGAATGGAGTATGAGATGACCACGATTTCTTTTTCTATTGTCTTATCTTTATCTTGGCTCCACTTTCTTGTTCATTTACCACTCTTGTAACTTTTAATAAAGCAGCCAGAAGCAGCAAGCTTAATGCCTCATTCCTTACTTCCGAAGATCCTTTTGATTGTAAAAGTATCAGGGTCAAACAGAACCAAGATGGATCAACAACGTGACACTTCAGGATGAACAAGGAAACATATGCTGGATTCTGCCAACATTAAAGATGAAGGTAGTTTTTGGATGCTCCTCCTCCATTTAGCTGGTTAATTGTCCACCACCATTCTTGAGTGTAAGCGGCAAGACTGCAGAGGTTTAATCTGATCCACTGGTTGTGAAATCTCTTAATTTCTCTATCAAGAGAAAGTACTGGAAGCACACAGCAGATGAGGAAGCATCTGCGGAATGAGTAACGGAATTAATATCTCAGTTCATGGTCCTTCTTTGGAACTGTAAAAAAGAGAGTAAGCTAGCTTTACTCTATGGAGAGTGAGAGTGTGAGTGGTTAGGATAAAGGCAATATTTCTGAAAAGACAAAGCTATGATTGCTATGGGTTCAGGCTGTTAACAAGGTTATCGAACAGATGTGTCAATGGGGATAGTGGGTGAGAGAGAGAGTGGGTATAGAGAGAGATGAGAGAGAGAGGGAGTAAAATACTGAAGGAAGGAACTTATAAGTTATTAAATGAGTGCATTTAGAGGGTGAGAACACAAACAAAGGAATGCAGACTTTGTAAAATGCAAATGTAAGATATGCACAGCAGGTCAGACTTTGCTCGTGGAGGAAGAAAAACTGAGCCAATATCACAGATGGACCACCTCCCTCATTTGCCTATTACCACTCACCTGGGTTGACCTATCACCTACCAGATCTCACTCAACCTCTTCCCCTCCCTCTTTCATTCCAGATGATGGGTCTTGACCCAAAATATCGACGGTCTATTTTCCTCCAATGATATTGCCTGACCAACAAGTTCCTCCAGAACTTAGTGTGTTGTTCCAGATCACAGCATCTATACCTTAAGCCTCCAGTGTACAGTTGGCCAGAAGAAGAGCAAGTCATTTTGTGATTCACATTGAAACACTGCTTGGATCCCTGGATATGGAACAGGGAGAGGCCAAATGGCAGGTATTACATCTCATATAGTTGCTTGAGTAAATACTGTCAGAAAAGTTGATCAATATGGGAGGGTGGACCAGGAGTTACAAAAGGAACTAGCCTCATATCACAGTTTATGTTAGTTTGTTCAGATTTTCTACCTGCCTCATTTGCCCATCTCCCAATGACCTCATTTGTAGCTTATCTCCATGGCAACACTGCTCTCACTTTATCAGACATATTTCCTTTATCCTACTCATTCCTCTCTACCATCTCAATAACTCTGAACCAACTTGCTTCCTCTCTTCCTCTGTTTTGATGAAGGGAGTCTCAGCCTAAAATATTGAATCAATTTCTCTTTCAATCAAGATTATAAAACTTTTTCTAAGTGTAAAAGAATTAAGATAGCAGCTAAGGAAGGAAGAGGCCTCTCAGTGACCAAAGGCTTGATGTGTGTGTGGAGCCAGGGGATACGAGCAATGTCCTAAATAAACACTTCTCATTGGTATTCACCAAGGAGGACGTGGAGGTTAAAGAGTTAAAGGACAGTTAAAGTACACTGTCATTCTGAAGCAAAACTGTGTTAGGAAGGAGGATGTGCTAGAAATATTGATGCACATTAGTGTGAATAAATCCCCAGGGCTTGATGGGATCCATTCCAGGATGCTGAGGAAAGAGAGGAAAAAGATTACTGGGGTTTTGACAGAGCTGTTTGCACCTTTATTAGCCATGGGTGAGATACCAGAAAATTGGAGGATAGCTAATGTTGCTTCATTGTTCACAAAGGCAAGTAGGGATAAGCCTGGAAAGTAAAGGCTGATTAGCAATTTCTTTTAAATGGTAAAAAGATGCTGGTGAATAATTTGGAGGACAGCATTTATGTTCACTTGGAAAGATGGGGACTGATAAGGGGAGTCAGTGTGTTTTAGTGTAGGAGAAATCATGTCTCAAACATTTAATTGATATTTTCGAGGAGGTCGTTGGAGATTTGGGATTGAAGGCTGACCTGATTGAGGTATATAACATCATGAGGGGCACGGACAGAGTGAAAACACATAGTCTTTTTTCCAGTGAGGAGTGTAGTGGTAATTAATAGCTTTATTCCTATGCCATTCAGTAAGCCACTCCCACATGGGAGGAGTTCCCATATTATACAAGCAGTGTTATCAATAAAGTTCAGTTGAATAACCTGCATGCTGGCCTCCTGGTGTGCTCTGCACTCTCCCTTATCTACGAACACAACAAGGAGGTGCTCAAGGCAAGAGGACATGGGTTTAAGATCAGAGGTGAGCAATTAAAAAGTGGCATCAAAGCAGGTTCTTCACACAAAGGAGCCTGTGTACTTGGAATGAGCTGCCAGAAATAATGGTTGAGCCGAACACATTGGCAACATCTAGCTAAGTATGAGGATAAGGAAGGCTTAGAGGTCTCGGGGCTAAATGTGGACAGAGACCAGCTTGCTTGGCAACACAATTAGCATGAAAGAGTTGGCCAAATGGTTTCCATGCTGTATTTCTCTAATTACTTCATCCCAGCAAAGGTATTGATGAAGACAGCAAAGTAGATGTTTTACATGGACCTCTTTGAAGATTTTCTCAAGGCCATGCATGGTAGACAGATCCAGAAGGGTAAACATAGAAACATAGAAAACCTACAGCACAATACAGGCCCTTTGGCCCACAAGGTTGTACCGAACATGTCCCTACCCTAGAAATTACTAGGCTTACCTATAGCCCTCTATTTTTCTAAGCTCCATGTACCTATCTAAAAGTCTCTTAAAAGACCCTATCATATCTGCCTCCACCACCGTTGCTGGCAGCCCATTCCACACACTCACCACTGAGTAAAAAAATTACACCTGACATCTCCTCTGCACCTACTCCCCAGCACCTTAAACCTGTGTCCTCTTGTGGCAACCATTTCAGCCCTGGGAAAAAGCCTTTAACTATCCACACGATCAATGCCTCTCATCATCTTATCATCTCTATCAGGTCACCTCTCATCCTCCGTCGCTCCAAGGAGAAAAGGCCGAGTTCACTCAACCTATCCTCATAAGGCATGCTCCCCAATCCAGGCAACATCCTTGTAAATCTCCTCTGCACCCTTTCTATGGCTTGCACATCCTTCCTGTAGTGAGGTGACCAAAATTGAGCACAGTATTCCAAGTGGGGTCTGACCAGGGTCCTATATAGCTGCAACATTACTTCTCGGCTCCTAAATTCAATTCCTTGATTGATGAAGGCCGATACACCGTACGCCTTCTTAACCACAGAGTCAACCTGCGCAGCTGCTTTGAGCGTCTTATGGACTCGGACCCCAAGATCCCTCTGGTCTTCCACACTTCCAAGAGTCTTACCATTAATACTATATTCTGCCATCATATTTGACCTACCAAAATGAACCACTTCACACTTATCTGGGTTGAACTCCATCTGCCACTTCTCAGCCTAGTTTTGCATCCTATCAATGCCCCGCTGTAACCTCTGACAGCCCTCTGCACTATCCACAACATAGACTTGAGTCATGCTGGCAAAATGGATCCAAAATTGGCTTGGTGATAGGAGGTAGGGGGTAGAGCTGAATGGCTGTTTTTCTACCTGGAAGACTATAACAAGTGCCATACCATAGAGATCGTGATGGGAGCCTTGTTGTTTGTAATATGTATCAGTGACTTGGACAAGAATGTAGGTGGTCTTATAAGTAAGTCTCTAAATGACATGAAATTGCAGGACACAGATTAGTTGGAAATTTGGGCAGAGGACTTGCAGATGAAATTTAATCCTGATATTTAATCTGCTCTAATGCCATGCACAAGTTGGCAGTTAATACCACTACAGTGGGCTGTATTTCAATTACTGATGAGTGAGAGTACAGGAAGGAAACAGAGAACTAAGTAACATGGCATCGACACAACAATTTTTCCCTGAATTTCAGTAAAACCAAACAGCTCTTTGTTGACTCCAGAAGGGGGGACATGCACGTGCTCCTGTTTTCATTGAGGTTGAGGGGGTTGAGAGCTTCAAGTTGCTAGGTGTCAGGCTATTGTGATGTTCCTAGATTATCACCAATATCCTGTTCCAGTCCAAACACATTGATGCCAATGTCAAGAAAGCTCACAAATGGCTCTGATTCCTCAAGAAAGGAAATAAATTTGGCATGTCATGAACAAACCTTACTAATTTTTGTATATATACTGTCAGTGATAATAAACCTAATCCTGATTCTGATTCAGGTAGGATGTTTTCCTATGGTGCATTGGTAAAAGTCAATGGGGACATGCCACCTGAGGAATGCACGTATTGGTGAGCTTTCTTAATGTGGTTGGATCAACATGCCTATTGATGACATTCACTTCCAGGAACTTGAAGCTCAACCCTCTCAATCCCAATACTGTTGACGGAGACAAGAATAGGAGCATTGTCTGCCTTTGAGAAGATAAACAACAGTCTGACATAAGTGTATGGCAACTGCTCTGCACCTGACTGTAAGAAGCTGCAGAGAGCTCTGGACACAGCTCAGCACATTAAAGAAACCAACCTCCACTCTGTCCATACTTCTCATTGCCTCCATAAAGTAGCCAGAATAATCAAAGACCTCACCCACCCCGGATATTTTCTCTTCTCCCTCTTCCATCAGCAGAAGATACAAAAACCTGAAAGCATGTACCACCAGGCTCAAGGACATCTTCTAGTCAGCTGTTATAAGACTATTAAATGGTTCCCTAGTACAATAAGATAGACTCTTGACTTCAAAATCCACGTTGTTCTGCACCACAGTTTCTTTGTAGCTTTTACGCTACATTGGTATTGTTTGACCTTGTTCTACCTCAATGCACTGTGCAATGATTTGATCTGTATGAGCAGTATGCAAGACAAGCTTTTCACTGTATCTTGGTACGAGTGACAATAATAAACCAATTCCAATTCATGTCTGAGATAACAAGCTTTAAGGAGCCAACTTCTGGTATGATATATAGAGTAAATGGCAGGGTTGTCAGGATTATTGGTGTATGGAAGGAACTTGGGGTGCAAGTCTAGCTCAGTAGAAGTGGAAACAGTTTTTTATTCTCTGCTAGATTATGTATTGCATTGAACTGCTGCTGCTAAGTTAACAAATTCCACGTCACATGCCGGTATTCATAAGCCGAGACACTGAGTATAAGCGTTGGGAGCTGTCTTAAACTTTGGTTAGACCACACTTGGATTACAGATGTGATTCAGTAAAGGGAGTGCAGAAGAGAATCTTCAGATGCTACCCTGAATGGAGGGCTGTACTTTTTTTTCAGAAAGATTTCCTAGGCTGTGTACATTCTCATTGGGGCATAGGAGGTAGATGGGTGATCACTTAGAGGTTTATACAGAGGGCATTGGTAAGTTAGGCAGTCAAAGTCTTTGTCCAGGACCAGGGGATCTAGAAGTAGATGGAACAGGTTTAAGATGAGACAGAAGATATTTAGAGGAGATCTGAGGGTTTTTCACACATGATGATGATGGTTATCTGGAAGGAACTACTATAGGTGATGATGGAAGCAGATACTGCTGCAAGATTCAAAAATGCATTTGAACATGTACATCAATAGGAAAGCAACAGAAAAGTAGGGGCCTAATGCTAACTAGAATCAATGTAGATCAGCGCTGACAAGGTGGGCTGAAGGGCTTGCTTCAGTGCTGTATGATTCTATGATTTTGTTTCCTGAGCCATTTTCTAGTTTTATTTCAGATTGCAATTATCTGCAGATTTTTGGTGATGCTGGAGAATGCATATGCTGGAATTTGGAGCACTGGAGCAACAATCAATCTGTTGGAGAAATTTAGAGCATCTTAAGAAAATTGTCAAAAGAAAATTGTCAATGTTTCCAGTCGCAATGTTGAATCTTGATACAGGATTTAGTTACATAGCGGTGACAGTTCCTTTCCTCCCACAGATGTTGCTTGACCTGCAGAGTTCCTCCAGCAAACTATTTACCGATGACTTTACCAATGATTTTAAATTTCATATTTTTATTACTATTTAATGAAATGTGTTACTTGTACCTCTTTGGGGTAGAGGTATGGGCAAAAATCCTTCTTGATGTAAGAATAGTGTGGTGTATCTATATTTATTGTATACCTTACCATCAGATTATCTGTGTGCATGCGCAGAGTCTGGCCTTATTGAAGAGGAAAATTTCTTCTTCAGCCCATCACTCCTAGTGGGACATAAGCCACAGACAACAGCTCACCAAAGTCCTCTGACCTGGAGTAGTGTTTCAAGCTATCTTCAGATGTAGCGCATCTTCTTGGTGTATTGTTCCTCTTTCAGAGGTGAGATCCTTTGAGCTTTGTAGCTCTGGGGTTTTACAGGATGGGGTTGCTAGCCCCATGCCCAACCGTTCCCCTTTCAGAGCTGGGCTTGGGACCATTCATGGCTGAATTAGAAAACCTCTAGCTTAACTGTATTCAATGACTTCGCCTGCACAGCATACAGAAGTCTCATGATTCACAACTTTGTGAAAAAGAAATACCTCTTCTTCTCCATCTGAAATAGCTGACTTCATATTCTGCATCTGTGCTCCTAAGTGCTATGTACCCTGACTAGTGGAATCATTCTTTTTGTAGCCATCCTGACAACTACTTTCAGAATTATGAATGCTTCAGTAATTGTGACTTTCCTCTTATTCTCATATACTTCAATGAATATAGGCCCAAATATTCAACTTACTTTCATATATCAATCTCTTCATCAAGTTAAGTGCCAAATGAATATTGGTTCCAATGCACCTGTGCCAATAAATACTGAAACAAACTATATGTAGTACTCCTGTAAGGTTGCATCAAAACCTCCCTACTTTTATCTACAATACCTCTTGCAATAAACTTCAACAGTCCAAATTGTTTTGTGCACCTGCATGTTAACATTTTGTGTTTTCTTATTAGGACTTCCAAATCCTTTGTATTGTAATATTATTAGTCTCCCTTGCATTAAATAATCCATACTTTATTCTTTCTTCCATAGTGGATAATCTCAAAATGTCCCAATTTATACGTCGTCTCCCAACTTCTTACCCACTCAGTTAACCTATCTATGCAGGCCCCACATATCCTCCTTACAATATATTAGCTCATCTATCATCAATTCAGTTGATCCCTTTAACCTTGTCATTAATTTATAGATTAATAAGCACTGATCCCAAAAACATGTCTCTAATTACTGATAGCTGATCTGTGAATGCTATATTTACACTAACTCTGTCTACTCCTAGTTTGCTCCTCAACTCCCATTACAATAAACTTATAACTCTGTGCACTCTTTAGAGTAAGCTTTCATCTGGCATCTTATTGAATGCCTCCTAGAAATCCAAATACACTATATCTACTGGTTCCCTTTTATCTGCATTCTTTGCCCCATCCTCAAAGAACTCGGAAAAATCTGGCAAGAATGATGGCTCTTTCATAAATCTCTATTGATGCTACTTTGATGACAATTTTCTGAATCTCCTGTTTTTACCTCCTTTGCAATGGATTCTGGTGCTTTCTCATTGTCAGATGTTAAGTGAACTGTCTTATCGATTTCTGCTTTCTCTCGTCTTCCTACTTTCATGGATAGTACATTAAAATTAATATTTTTTCTAAACCACTATAGAAGGTAATTTTGGAAGATTAAACCAACTCATCCATTATCTGTGCAATGACTTTATTTAAGCTCCTAGGATGCAAACCATCCAATCCAGGAGATGGTCAACCTTTAGTCCCTTTGGTTTGCTAGGTACTTTTACTCTAGTGATAGAGTTTGTTTTAGTTCCTTCATTCTTAAAGCCCCTTTATATTCTATTGGTACAGGCATAGTTTAGTGTCTTCTGGAATGAAAACTGATGTGAAGTAATAATTTAGAAATTTCTGCCATTTCTCAGTTACCCACTATTAATTTACTAATCCTGTACTTCAAGGGACCAACATTTATTTTAGTTACTCTCCCCTTTATATATATCTGCCTTGCAAATAAACCACTCTGTCATTTGATGTACTGTATGTATATACAGTATCTATGCCTTCGTGCTTTTGTGAAGACATCAAAAGCTGAGCAAGAGAGCTGAGGGTTGACCTTTGTCATTTGATGGCTTACAGCTGAACTGATATCTAACCTTGGCTGCATGCAGATCAAAAAACACAAGAGATTCTGCAGATGCTGGAAATCCAGAGTAACACACATAAAATGCTGGGGCACTTCAGCAGGTCATACAGCATGCACGGAAAGGAATAAAATGTTAACGTTTCGTGCTGAGACCCTTCATCGGGAAAATTAATCAATTTTGGTCCTGATGAAGTCTCGGCCCAAAATATTGGCTGTTTACTCTTCAACACAGATGCTGCCTGACCTGCTGAGTTCCTCCAGAATTTTGTGCATTACCCAAGTGAATGAATCCCTTTTAAATCTTAAAACCAGTGTGACCATCTGATACCTCTTAAATCGGCAGGGTACCTTCAATTTATGCACCAAGGGGAGATCAACCCTCTAGCTCAGGGGTGGGCAAACTTTCTGACTTGTGGGCCTTGACAGGGGGGCCGGACCAGGAGCAGATGGACGGAGTGTTTTGGTAATACACCTCATAAGAGAAAATAAAATATCATGGGATATGTAGAAAACATGTGCTTTAATTTCAATTGAAAATGAACAAATGCATTACAACAAAATATCTGTCTTTGAAGTCCCATGGTATTTAGCTTTTTATTGAAATGACTTTTAAAACACTGAAAATTAAGTGAATAAAATACAGCTTTTTTTTAATAGTAACAGTTATTATTTTAAAGCACTGAAATTTCTGTTATCCTTCAAGATATTATCATAATCACTCTCCTCTTGACTGTCTTTATTTCAAAAACGGTGCAGACTCGAGGGGCCGAATGGTCTATTTCTGCACCTATTGTCTATTGTCTATTGAGATGCAGGTCTACTTGTCCTGCTCCTTCTTATTCAATTGTCCCCTGTGCCAAAACTCAACAACGACCAGCACAAAGACAGAACAGTGACAGCGCGCCAGTATGCGGAGCGCGTTATTTGATCTGGAGCGCATTTTTTATTTAGAGAACGTACGTGCACCTGCGCACTACTCATGTCCATCACTTAACAGAAATGACGTGTAACATGTAAGGCTTATTGAAAAAATATTTTCAAATGCATTTTTTACATAACACAACGAAGAAACTTATTTTTAATTTCAGTGGGAACAGTGTTGTTGGTCTCCCTTTTTCGCCAGCGCATCCAAGTCTGGATTTAGTTTTATTGTGGCGATTCTCAGGATGGATCTGAGGTGTTGGTCAGTTAACTTGGATCTGTGGCTGGCTTTGTTGATGTTCATGATGCTGAATGCCTGTTCACACAAATAGGTCGAGCCGAACAAAGAGTAAAGCGCAAATGTGGAGTAATACACTGCACCTCAACAAAGGTCAATGTATATAGAGTGCGTCACCTATTGGGAAAACGCCAGAATTGTGGGGAGAAAACGTTAACAAGGTTTATTAATATAACTTCATCAAGTTCTGCGGGCCGGATTAAAAAGCATATGGCCCGCGGGCCGTAGTTTGCCCATGCCTGCTCTAGCTGGACTTCTGTGCATCTGACAAGTTTTGCCATTATTGCATGCATCATTGATTAAAAAAAGAGATCTCTTTGAGCACACGTTATTATTTAAATTATGTATCTTAGGAAGTGTGGAAATCTCAGGATATCCAATACAATATTGTTTATGGAGAGGAAGTACATTTTGATGAATATTTCAACAGTTGAAATGTTCTCATTAACAAGTTACGAAAGACACCAAGAGCAAAAATGCAAAAAAAATTGTCACAGACAACATCAGAATGCCTTAACACATCTGTCAGCATTTGAAAAGTGATTAACATATTAAATTACAGAGGCAACCCACACAAAATCAGGCTATTTGCCCGTTAGTCCCCATCAGCTTGTTTTGCTCCAATATACCCTCCTCTTATCTTAGTAACTTACTTAAACCCATCACCCCAGCTGCGGACATAGGTCGGCAAGAGCAGCTTGCTACAGTGCTCTGACCTGGGTCAATCTTTCAAGTTGTCCCCGGATGTAACCCACTGAAGATTCTTCTTCTCCCAGGGTGAGGTCTTTGGAGCTTCTTGTTGGTGTTTCTGTAGCTCTTCGTTTTTACATGCTAGCCCCCATGCCCAACCCTCCTCCTTTCGCACCCAGGCTTGGGACTGTCCATGGCGGAGTTCTCCTCTCATCATTCTTCATCAAAATTTGCTGGTGTAACCTCTCTTCCTTCTCCCTGTTATAAGTGGAGAACTGTTTCCTGTCACATTTTATTCTACATTGTTCCTGTTTTATCTTGTAGTTGATCTATCTTGCTCTACCTCAATGCACTTTGTAATGAATTGATCTGTGTGAATAGTATGCAAGATAATCTTTTCACTGTATTTCTGTACATTTAACAACAATAAACCATTTCCAATCCATTTCTGCTAGGGACACTTTAACCTATTCTCTTCTTTCTGCCTCAAAGCCAGCAAACTATCCATTCTACTAGCAATAGCCTGAGATTATGTACTATTCATTAGTTCTTTGCAAACTTTCTTTAATGGAGAAAGCTAGCTTACAAAGAATTTTTGAAACTCTTGACAAATTACAAACATTGAATTATTCTTGGCTTCATCCTTCAAACCTCAGTATTAATTTCATTCAGTATGATTTTCTCTTTCAAAATCAACACTGAATTTCTTTTATTACATTGTTTTTTGGTTTGTTACCACTTATTCTCTCATTGTTGGAGATAACTTGTTTGTGACATTCACCGTAACCAAAGTTTTCACTCCCAATCCTCAACTCTTGCTAAGACGTCACACTTGTTGGATTTGTGAAAATCTCAAGTTTGTATAAAATTATTTATTATCATCAGAGACTATCTAATAACACCAAATTTACACTAAATTGAGTGGAAAAGCAAATTGTGCAGAGAGATATAGATAGATTAAGTGAGTGGTCAAGGATGAGGCTGACGGACTATACCATTGGTAAATGCAAACACATCCACTTTGATAGAAAAGATAGAATATCATATTATTTAATTCATGAAAGATTGTATGATGCAGTTGTGTAGAGGAACTTAGGAGTATTTGTGGATGAATCACAAAAGGTTGGTTTGCAGGTGCAGCAGGTTATCAAGTGGGATGTTGGCCTTCATTGAATTTAAGAGCAGGGAGCCTATGCTGCAACTGTACAGGGTACTGTGAGACCGCACCTGCAGTACTGCAAGCATTTCTGGTTTCCATTCTTGAGGAAAGATATAATGGACTTAGAGGTGGTACAAAGTGTTAGGGATCATTATTTGCAGGGTGAACAGTATTGGATAACATAATTATGGATTAACTAAAATGAGAACCAGTCTTCAGGAAATCAAACCTGTATACAATTTAGCTTCCAACTGATACTTTGTGGCTAGTAAAACCAATCATTGGGTGTGGGGCATTCTCTGTCCTATTGAAACTACATTGGGAAACACAATAATGAATGTTCCTGCTGTTAGAACACTGTTAAAGCTGTATTCCTGACACGTAATGCACAGTTCAGAACAGGTCTGTTTTGTCACTTAACCTCCTGGTTATTTGTATATTCAACACAAAGGGGCCATATTTTGGATGTCTGGAGGCAGTGCAGAGGAGGTTCACCAGATTGATTCCGGGGATGAAGGGGTTAACCTATGAGGAGAGATTGAGTCGCCTGGGACTATACTCTCTGGAATACAGAAGAATAAGAGGGGATCTTATAGAAACATACAAAATTTTGAAAGGAATAGATAAGATAGAAGGAGGAACGTTGTTTCCATTGGTAGGTGAGACTAGAACTAGGGGACATTACCTCAAGATTCAGGGGAGAAGATTTAGGATGGAGATGAAGAAAAACTGTTTTCCCAGAGGGTGGTGAATCTGTGGATGCAGGTGAGTCTCCTTCATTAAATATATTTAAGATACAGTTAAACAGATTTTTAAATAGTAGGGGAATTAAGAGTTATGGGGAAAAGGCAGGTAGATGGAGCTGAGTTTACGGCCAGATCAGCCATGATCTTATTGAATGGCGGGGCAGACTCGATGGGCTGGATGGTCTACTCCTGCCCCTATTTCTTATGCTCTTTTGGAACAGATACCAGTATGGAATATCTAAAGGGACACTGCTAGTTGGGATGTGCTGCCAATGAATATATGTAATTCTGTACATTAATCTGACTGTATTCCTAATGGCAAAGCTCAGTAGGTGATTAAAGCAATTGAAACTATAGTTAAGCATTTTTTTTATTATCTTTGTGTTGAACATGTATAAAAACATTGTGAGAGTGAGATTTTTTGATTTCTCCTGGACTCCCTCACTCCTGGAGGTTTGCTGTGTGAATAAAGACTTATTATTTCCCAGTGATGGCTTCTGTATGACTTAGCTTTAGTCAGTCACAGCAGAATGAAGGTTCAACAGCTTGATTCTGGAGATGAGGGGATTTGCTATTGGGAGAGAATGAGTTGTGTGAATCCTTTGTCAGAAGAATAAGAAGGGATCTTTCAGGAACATATAAGATTATGAAAATAAAATAGAGGCAGAAAAGTTCCTTCTGCTGGTGAGTGAAACTTGAACTAGGGGAATAGATTTAGGACAGAGTTGAAGAGAAACTACTTTTCACAGGGAGTCATGAATTTGTGGAATTCTCTGCCAAAGAAAGCAGTGGAGGTTACTTCATTACATATATTTAAGACACAGTTTTTTTTTGCATAGCAGGGGAATTAAGGGTTCTGAGGAAAAGACAGGTAGGTGGAGCTGAGATCAGTCATGATCTTAATAAATGGCAGAGCAGGCTTGATGAGCAGATGCCTGACTCCTGATCCTGTTTCTTACGTCTTGCGAAAACAGACATCTTGATGCCTGTAATAATGTGTGATATTAGAATACATCCAGCGCAAAAAGTGGATTTTAATCAGGACTATATTTGAATTGGGGTCATAAATGAATATTAAGTATAATTGAATTGTGCTTGTTTAAGTTAGGAATAACCAGGAATCCTGAATAACCTTGAGTTGGTTTTCAAGCCCCTAAATTGAGGGTTATATCTATTACAGTTATCTTAGGTTATAAGGTGTATTTGGATGACAATAACCCTGAAATTCTGGGAATATTTAGATTGGTCCTACACAAAATCTTGTACCTATTTCAGTTAGTATTTATTAGGAAGATTTATTTATCAGGGTTAGAATTACCCTGGAATTCTGGCTGTATTTAGTATGGCATAGTGATAAAATTCTGAGCATACTTTAACTGTTATTACCTCATACCATGCCTTTATTTTGATCAATATTATCCTGCATTTCATGTATATTTGGGTTTGTAAACTGTAGGATCCTGGGTACATCTGGATTGTAATTATTCTTGATTCCTCTCTGTATTTGGAAAGAGATTTTCCCTGAATCTTGGATATTTTGGAATTGATATTGACCAGGATTCCTTGGCATTTTCAAGTTAATATTTAACCAAAATCTGTGTAAAATATGAATTGATAATACAATAGGATTCCATGATATACATTTAGACCAACATCACCACAGGATTTAGGGTATATTTTAATGGGAATTCTGGGAATATATAGATTAGGATCATTCTTAAAGTGATAGATACACCAGGGAAATAGGCCATTTGTTCCAGTGAGTACATGCCAACTATCAACCATCCACTTTACAGATCCCACATTAATCATCATTTTTGTTCATCTCCCACATTCCCATCAGCTCCTCTCCGATTTCATCACTCACCTGCATTCTCATGGCAATTTACAGTGACTAATCAGCCTACCAAACCACATATTTTTTAGATGTGGGAGGAAATTGGGGCACCCAGGGGAAAACTGCGGGGTCCAAACAGACTGCAACCAAGGTCAGGGTTCAACGCAAATCCATGGGCACCCAGAGGCAGCAGCTCTGCCAGCTTTTCCACTGTGCAGCAGCTTGAATGTTCAGAATATTTGAATTAAGATTGCAAGTTCAATGTGAGTTTATTTGCTTTTAATTATAAATAAGAACAGAAAATGCTCAGAAAATTCTGCAGTGAGAGATGCAGAGTTCATCAAGTCACCAGACCTGCTGAATATTTCTAACTTGTTATGCTTTTGTTTCATATTTTTAGCATCTTCATTTTTGTGCGGACATTACCACTGAACCATGACCACATCAGAGAGAAATCTGGCTGTGTTTGAAAAAGTTCTTCAAATGCTTCCATGTATGTGCTTTGTGCTTAAGGACTGGGAAGATTGAGGAGCCCCACCCCACCCAGTGCAGGTTAATGTTGGATTGGGATTACTCCCAAATGTGAGGCATGTCTGTAGCAGGGTTGCCTTTAATTTAAGATGTAGATCTGGATTGTTACAATATGTTGCTCTGTAGTGGCATCATGTGCGGTAGTAGGCTGGAAATCCCCGAAACAAATACTCGGTTTCCGTGCGCCTCCCACGTTAACCTGTGCCAATTCTCTTTCCAGCCTATTCCATCCCACGTGTCCACATACACACACCATCACCACCACCAACATCAACAGCATGTCCAACAGCCTGAGCTCATCAGGCTGTTCGTCCGTGACCATGTTCGCCGTTGGGCTTAGCCAGCGGCCAGCCTAGGAAATAGGAGCTGGATACAGACACTGATGGTTCCCGGGCATCAATACACACAGCATCCACTCATGGCCTGAAGCAAATTCCCTAACAGCTATTGCTCGCCATCGATTTCACTTTATTCTCTGTGGTCCACTGCATAAGGTCTCATTCTTTTTATAGGTAAAAAAAAGAGTGGCTGCAATTAAAGCAGCGGGTCGAGAAGCGGATCAGTGGAGAGCAGGGAGGCCCCGGATCCAGTCAGACAATCAGAATAGTGGGAACCATGCGGAAACAAGCAGGCTGAGAATGCGGGACCAAAATTGAAACTGGAGGAAAGATTGTGGGGAGGGAGCGAATTAAGTGGAATTGTCAACTGTAGAATAGTAAAAAATTTGAAACGGGAACGTAGATTGAGAGACAGCGAGAAACTAAAATGCACACTTCCTTCCGATCGCTCCATATCTTCAGTTAGCGACAGGCATTTCTGGAAATATTTCTAACAATATTCTTAAGTGTAATAACTGTGGCTAACATCTTTCCGTGTGCAGAGTCCCTTTAATCAACGCTGTTCTGATTTCACGTACCGTTGACAACCGGCAATGTAAACACGTCGCACAGAAAGTTTCGTCAACTTTTCCGCCGGGGATCCCTCCAGAACACCGCAATCAATTGTGTTACCTATTCCAGTAGAGTGGCGGAAGGTAAGTTACACTGCGGGAGGCGACTGCTACCCGGGGGAATTGCACGTGGTTGTAGTGCTGCTCTCTGGCGGCTGTGCGTTGTTAGAGTGGAGACAAACTCGCCTATTGCTGCCATACATCGAACTCCGCTGCTGGTCTCAAGCATTTCCACACCCTAGTTTGATGACTGAGTTATGCTCCATTTGATGCCAAGTAAGCAGGGTGAGATGGCTCTACCCCCCCCCCCCCAAATGCTTCCCACATCAAGAACTCCGCTCCAAAGCTAAAATGCCAATTCCCTCTCAGGGTTTCTGGAAAATCAAACATAAAATGCCAGACCCTACTATAAATCATCTCTCCCGCGCGGCTTCGAAAAAGCCACGCTAATTTAACTGTGGATACACTGGATGTATACGAAATGGGTTTAAACTGGGTTCAACTGACCAGATAACGTTTATGATGCTTCATTGTCAGGGATGATTTGCTTATGCAATCAAGAGAATCATTAAAAAGCACAAAGTAAAGCAAAGGGGGAAATAAAGCGGTATGTTAGACTCTGTTTTGTTGGAAATCCGGAGTGGCAGCGTATATACACCAACAAAAGCAGAACCTGACGAAAATATGCACCGTGGTTGTCCACTACACGCGACTTAAATTCGGCATTGTGCAAAACGCAGCACCTGTGCAGGCAGAAAGCAGAGTCGATGTTCCACGTCGAAGACGCTTGTAAGTTTCGGGAAAGAAACGTTCTCTCTCTGCAGTTGCTCCCTGCCCTGCTGAGTGTTTCCAATACTTTCTGTTATTTTAAATTTCCGATTCCCAGCGCATTGTGTTTTTTTTTTCTCATTGTTGTACCAGACCAGTAAAACGGGCAATGGTCAGATGAACTAAATGTGACAATAAATTTGCAGATTGTAATGCCGAGGCAAATCTGAGTTGCCAATAAATGTACTCTCGGGAGCCCTAAACTAGGCCTGACCTCCAAAGAATTCACACGAAGAGGCTGTTAAAGCCTCGGTTAACTGCAAAAGAATCAACGTTGTTCTTCTAGGGTTACCCAAATCAGTTTTCAAAAAGGTGTAAGTCTCGGTCAGAACCGCAAATCTGTTGCATACCCATATGTGCTTTACACGATTTGGGCCCTCTGCTGGTCTGTCCCGGGGGTAAAATCTCTTTTAATGACGATTCAATTCATTTAGCGCCATTACTGGACTCTTTTGTCCTCTGGGGCTGTGCGCCAAGTTACTGCCCTTTCCCCCCGGAAACTAACCGCGTGTGTGGTGGGACTTATCGGTACCGCGTAAATGAAAGGCGCTTCCAATTAATCGGGGCATTGTTTCTGCCCCGTGGTTGCATCTCCAGTGGCTGTGAGTCAAAGAGCGTAGTAGAAAGATCATTAACAAAAACGCGCACAGGGAATAGAAACCTAACGCTGACCCGAGGCGCTTTGTGAAACGGTTTCTTTGACAATGAATCGCCCTATTTATTCTAACCCAGCGGGTCCCCTTCCCGCAGTCATCTTTCCACCTTAAAGGATCCGTTTCATTTCGCTAAGAGGTCGCCAAGTTTCAGAGCTCCCGAGATAGTTACACCCGAGATAGATCTACACTATATTAAACT
This sequence comes from Hypanus sabinus, assembly GCF_030144855.1. Taxonomy (NCBI): domain Eukaryota; kingdom Metazoa; phylum Chordata; class Chondrichthyes; order Myliobatiformes; family Dasyatidae; genus Hypanus; species Hypanus sabinus. Next base: position 31,606,810 of record NC_082739.1, on the reverse strand, counting down.
ATATACAAGCCGCTCATTCATTTGGAGAGAGCGATCCTGCCGTTCAGTTTCAGAAGACTTATGGTTTATTTGCGAATTAAACCACTACTGGTGCCCAAGAACGGAAAAGCCTATGAAAAGTGGTGGATAGGGCCCAGTTCATCAAAGGGAAAGCCCACCCCACCATTGAGCATATCTACAAAGCAGGCTGCAACAAGAAATAAGCATCCATCATTAAGGACCCCCATCATCTAGGCCACGCTCTCTTCTGGCTGTTTCTATCAGGAAGGAGATACAGGAGCCTTCGGTTCCACACCACCAGGTTCAGAAACAGTTATTGCCCCTCAACCGTTAGGCTCCTGAACCAGCATGGACAAGTTCACTTAACACAACACTGAACTGACCATTGAACATATGCTTTCGGCTCACTTTTAAATACTCTACAGCTCATGTTCTCAGTTCTATCAATCAATCAATCTATTTATTTGTTTATTTATTTTGTTCTTTATTTCTTTGTATTTGGACAATTTGTAAGTGAATTTTCATTGATTCTGTTGTATTTCTTTGTTCTACTGCAAATGCCTGCAGAAAATGAATCTCGGGGTAGTATTTGGTGACATATAAGTACTTTGAAAATAATATTTACTTTGAACTTTTGCCTTTGCCATCTTGAAGTAAAATTGAAGGTGTATAATGTATATGATGGAAGATCCTTGCACTGAGGAAAGCTTGTTCCTTTTATTTTCATTTAGGGGTGTGAGTTTACAACCATATAGATAAAAGTTATTCCACGGATCAATTTCACTCTGTCTCCAGCATTTGTGACTTCATGAATCATACAGCATGGAAGCTGGCTCTTTGAGCCCCTGTGTGCATGCTGACTATGAAGTACCTATCTATATTCATCCCATTTACTAGCTCTTGGTATATACATAGCCTTCTGTGCTTTGGCAATTCAAGTGTGAATGTTGTGATAATCTCTGCTTCCACCATCTATTCAGACATGGGATTCAAGATTCCAACTACTTATATGTAAAAAAAATCCTCTTCAGATACCAGCTCTCCCTTACTTTATGTCCACGTCCTCTGGTTTTATATACCTACATTACACTGCAAACTTTCTTACGACCAACTCTTTCTTTATACCTCATAATTTTTACGGTTGATCAGGTTTCCACCCAGCCTCCTCCACTTCAAGAAAAACAAATTCAGCCAATCCATTCTCTTCTTATAAACAAAATGCTCTGTCAAAGTGAATCTCCTCTGCACCCTCTCCAATGTCATCACATCCTTCCAAAAATCTGTTGACCAGAAATGTATGCGATATTCTTGCCATGGCCTAACTGATGTTTTCTAAAGCTGTGCCATAACTGCCTTGCTCTTATATTCTATGTACCAGCTAAAGAAGGCAAATAGCCCACATCCCTTCATCAGCAACTCATTACCTGTACTGCCACCTTCTGACCAGTGCAAGCAGCTCCTTCAATGTTCCAAATGTGTGAGCATTCACTGCATATGTTGTATCCTTATTAGTCCTCCCAGAGTGCATCTCTTTGTATTTATTGAGGCTAAATTCCATCTGCCTGGGCTCTGCCCATTTTATTATCTGTAACCTGAGACTGTGCTTACCATCAAAACACCACCAATTTTCATGTTACCTCCAAACGTTTGAACTATACCTCCTGTCTTTTTATCCAGGTCATTGATACACATGACAAACAACTGGGATCCAGCACTGATCCCTGTAATACCCTGTCAGGAACAGGCTTGCAATCACAAAAATTATCCCTCCACCACCAACCTGTGCTTCATAATACCAAGACAGTTCTAGATCCCATATGTTGCAATCTTTTGGACCATTTTCCCAGAGGCCATGTAGACATCATCAAGCATACAACCCTCAAAAGATTTTGTTACCACCTCTGCAAAAAGAAAATTGCTAACATTAATTAGATCAGATCTTCTAAGAAAGCCATGGGGCTGTCTTTGAGTAGTCCATACTTTTCCAAGTGTAGATTAACCCTGTGCCCTGAAGTTTTTCCCAGTAGTGTCCCTACTATTGACATTAGGCTCAAGCCTATAATTGCTTGCTAATGTCTGCTACCTTTCTTGAACAAAATACCCCACTTGCTGCCCTTCAGTCATCTGGCACCTCACTTCACCAGTGAAGTTTTAAAAATCTCCATCAGGGACCCGGAAATCTCCTTCTTATCTCCCAGAGCAAACTGGGATACACTTCATCAAGGCCAGGGTATTTATCTGCTTTTAAGCCTGATAACATATTTAACACCTACTTTTTAGTGATGATGTGTTCTCCCTCTGTCCCTTTGAATTCTGCATCTGTAGTGTCCTTCTCTTTAATATAAATGAGAAGTATTTATTAAGAACTTGCCTATATCCTCCGGCCTCACACAGACTGCCAATTTAAACTCTTGTGTGTCCTTTTATTTCCCTGGTTTGCCCCTTATCCTTAACAAATATAGAAAGTATGAGTAACATTGTAAATTGCATTGGTGCCATGTTAAACTCAGTGGTGAAATCAATGGCTTCTGTCAGGTAACACAGCCATCAGTTCCTTCTGATCACTGGATTCTACAGTTACCAGTAACACTACAGATTATCCCTTTATGATTCTATACATCACCTCTATTGCTGCATTCTGCTGCCATTGCAAATATGTTCCATTCCACAAGAACGCAATAAAATAGCAGGAATAGGACACCTGGCCCTGCGAGCTTGCTCGACTATTCAATATGATCAAGGCTGATCTGCCCCAGGCTTAACTCTTATCAGTTACCCATAACTCTATATTCCCAGATATTTCAACAAAAAAAATCATCTACATCTTCTTTAAATACCTCCAGTGATCTTACCTCCACAAACATCACTCTCACACCCTGGTGTCAAGAATGCTAGGGATCCACCACCCTCTGTGAGAAGGAATTCTTATGCAACTCCTTATCTTGTAACTACTTTCCCTCCATTGAGACTCTCCCAAATCTCAACATTGATCCTGTCATGTTATACATTTCAGAAAATTTGCCCTTCATTTTTCTAAACTCAAGAATACAGATCCAACTTTTTTAGGCTTTTGTCAGTAGGACAGCCCCCTCATTCCAGGAATTAGCCTAGTGAACTTTATCCAGGCAGTTTCCATTGCCAGTAATAAACACAAGAAATTCTGCAGACGCTGGAAAACCAGAGCAACACACATAGAATGCTAGAGGAAGTCCTTCTTCAGAACTCGGCCTCAAACATCAACTGTGTATTCATTTCCATAGATGCTGCCTGATCTGCTGAGTTGCCCTAGCATCTTGTATGTTGCTTTCCATTGCCAGTGTATTGTTTCTTGAATAAGGGGACGAAAACTCTACACAGCACTCCAGATGTGCTTTTACCAGTACCCTGCACAAATATAACAATACTTCTCTACATCTACACTTCAATCCCAGGCAACCTTTTCTCTTCCAAATCAATAGTAAACATAGTGATTAATTGAGGTCCAAAGACTAATCCCACTAGGTACGTTTTGCAGCAGAAAAAGATAAATTTGTACCTACTCTCTATCTTCAGAGTGATCACCAATCTTTAATTCATGGTACTATTCATGCTTAGCTGAATGTGCACAGTTTTTTCCCTCCCCAAGGTTGGGGGAATCATAGGTTTATGGTGAGAGGGGAGAGATTTAAGGGGCAACTTTTTCACCCAGTGGATGGGTAGTATTTGGAACAAGCTGCCAGAAGAACTGGTTAAGACTTGTGCAGTAACAACATACTATATAAATAGCTCTTGGACAGGTACATGGATATGAAATGTTTAGAGGGATATGGGCGAAGCACAGGAAGGGGATTTTGGCTGGCATGGACCAATTGGGCTGAAGGGCCTGTTTTCATGCTGTATGGCTCTTTGATTCTGACTTTTTCCTTCACCACTCTCTTCTATGTGGCACCTTGCTAAATTTCTACTCAAAATCCAAATACAAGACCCCTACAAGATCCCCTCTGTTGACTCTATTTGCTACAAACTTGAAGAATTCTTTGATGAAGCCATGTTGACTTGGCTTGACCTGCATTAATCTTCTTAAAAGACTTACCATTTCTTCATTGATTCCAACTCCTGCATCTTGCTAACCACAGATATGAAGGTAACTGGCCTAACATGTCCTGCTTTTATTCATCCTCCCTTATTGAACATGGGAGCTATATTTGCATTTCAATCACTTGTACCTCTCCAGAACAAAAAGAAATCAGAAAATCTTCAAACAGTAGCTCTACTATCCCTGCAGCAATTTCTCTTAAACCCCTTGGATACAAGCCATTGAGACTTTAATCCCGTTAGGTTTTCCAATATGTTGCCCCTTGTGGCAAGGATGACTGCATTTGGGTAATTTACAGTGTCCTCCACTGGTTTATTATTATCAGAGGAAGCGAGACACAGAATGTTGACATAAAGTGATCTGGTATTGCTTTCCTTTTATTAATTCCACAACCTCACTCTTTAGTGGTCCCGCATTTATTCTGGTTACCATAGCATTGTTATACATCCATAGAAATTCTTGCTATATGTTTTGATGTGACTTGGCAATTTTCTCTCATAATTATTTTTCCATCTATTAGCTTTTTCATTTTTTACTGCTGATACATGAAAGTTTTTCCTAATCTTCTGGTTACTAATGGCTTTCGCCACTTTGCGTGCAGTAATTTTTTTTCATATTTTCCTCGAGCTTCTTTGTTAACTACTCTTTCTCATTGAGTCCCTTTGAGTAAATTGTAAGACAGCGTAGTCATACTAAACCTGGATGGAACATTGGTTAAACCATCCTCACAGTACTGCCTATAAATCTGGTTGAATTATGAAAAGATATGGAGGGACTGAAAATTTATATGGATAATAATGGATATGGGGGAGTGTGTGTATAATTATCAAGTGAAAATGAACAGATGGATTTCATTACTCTTGAGAAAAAAAGTGCTGAGGATAACTTATGCGAGATCTTTAAAATTACATAAAACTTTCACAGAGTGAATGCAGAGAGAGTGCTTCCATTTGTGGGGAAGCATACAATGTGAAGTCTTCAATGGATACATGTAGGGGATTCAGAAGAAATATTTTTACCCAAAGAATGGTGGGAATGCAGAACCTGCTAAGACAGGGAGTGGTTGAATTGAATATAATAGAATATATTTAAAGGGAGTCTGGACAAACATAGATAAGGAAGGATGGAAAAAGTCTCTTATTGAGAATAAATGCAGAGTAATACATACAAAATGCTGGAGGAACTAAGCAGGTTAGGCAGCATCTACAGCAAGGAATAAACAGTCCACGTTTTGGGCCAAGACCCTTCATCAGGGCTGAGAATAAATGCAAATTATTGGGTCTGAATTGCCAGCTTTTGTACCATCTAGCTCTGACATTTCAAATTGTCTTTGTTCTTGCCATTTAGTACCCATTGTAAGTACTATTTTAACCCTGAACATTCACATCATTGGTTATACAGTATTATCAACTTCCTCTGGTCCCATAGTGTTACTGTCTTTTCTAACTCAGTAAAGCTCCTGTTAGTTCCTATATGTTAGTTATTGAAATCCATCTTCCAAGCCTTCCCTGGTAATGCTCCCCAACTCTTCCTTCGCCACATTGACAATGACACTGCTGCTGCTTCACACACCCAAGCTGAGCTCATCAATTTTATCAACTTTGCCTCCAACTTCCACCCTGCCCATAAATTCACTTGGTCCATTTCTGACACCTCCCTCCCCCTTCTCAATTTCTCTGTCTCCACCTCTGGAGACAAGCTGTCTACTGACATCTTTCATAAACCTATAGGTTCTGACAGCAATCTTGACATTAACTCTTTCCATCCTGTCTCCTCTAAAAATGCTATTCCTTTTTCTCAGTTCCTTTGTCTCTGCTGCATATGTTCTGAGTATGAAACTTTCATTTCTAGGACATCAGAGATTCCCTCCTCCTTTCCCTTCCTCCACCATTGATACTGCCCTCACCCACATTTCCTCCATTTCTGTGCTCACCCCATTTTCCCATGCCTGAAGTGGGATAGAGTTCCTCATGTCCTCACCTACCACCCCATGCACCTCCACATCAAACACATCATTCTCCGCAACTTCCACCATCTTCAACGGGATCCTGCCACCAAACACATCTTTACTTCCCTCCTCTCTCCACTTTCCACACGGATCCCTTGTCCATTCATCCCTCCCCTCTATTCTAGTTCCTGGCAGATATTTCTGCAATCAACAGAAATGCTACACCTGATCATTCACCTCCTCCCTCGTCTCCATTCAGGGCTGCAAACAGTCCTTCCAGGTGAGACAGCACTTTACCCTCAAATCTCTTGGGGTCGTCTATTGTTTCTGGTGCTTCTGACATGGCCTCCTCTACATTGATGAGACCTGGCATAAATTCGAGGACTGCATTGTTAAGCACCTCTGTTCAATCTGACAAAAGCAGAATTTCCTAGTGACCAACCAGTTTAATTCCTATCCCCATTCTTGTTACGACATGTCAGTCCATGGCCTCCTCTTTTGCCACGATGAGGTAGCTCTCAGGGTGGAGGAGCAGCACCATATATTCCATCTAGGTAACCTCCAACCTGATGGCATGATCATCATTTTCTCCTTCCGGTAATTAATTTTTCTTTTCTTTTCCTTTCCCCGTTACCTCTTCGTGTATTCCCCACGCTGGCCTCTTACCTCTTCTCCTCGTGTGCCTATCACCTTTCCCCTCCTTCTTCCCTTTCTCACACGGTCCTCTCCCATCTCCTATCAAATTCTTTCTTCTCCAGCTTTTTGCTCTTCTTACCCACTTGGCTTCACCTGTCATCTTTTAGCTTGTTCTCCTTCCCTTCCCCTCCTCCACCTTTTTATTCAGGCATCTTCACCCTTCATTTCCAGTCCTGCAGAACAGTCTCAGCCTAAAATGTTGACTGTTTACTCTTTTCCATAGATGCTGCCTGGCCTGCTGAGTTCCTCCAGTATTTTGTGTGCGTTGCTTTGGATTTCCAGCATCCATAGAATCTCTTATGTTTATATCCAACTTGTGTGTTTTAGTTAGATCAGTGACATTGTAATTTGCTCCTGGTGCTTTTTTCACTATCAGGAAATTTGCAGATTTCCTGTTGTCCTGCTCCAAGGGCTGTCAGTATTCCATAGGACTCCCTCTGGAGCTTGGTTGTTAGTGCCATATCTAACATTGCAGATGCCATTGTTATTGCATACATCATCAATAATATCATGGAGATTATTTTGACCAAACACTGGAAACAGCTGCTAAATTGATACAGTACTAATGACCTTTGGATTGAGCACATAACCTTGGTCCTGATTGCTGAGTGCTATAATTTGAATTTGTCTCAAGATCCTAAAGCAGAAAACTGCGGATTTAGCACTCGATTGTCGATTTGAACAATATATTCAAGCAGGACCTAGTAAGAGTAATTGAAGAGTTCTCTGGCTGACATAAAAAAGCATATTGCAGGCTGGCTCAAAGATTGGATGAGAGAGTGCCCAGTTTCTTGGCTTTGACAGTGTTGCCTGTCCTCCTTCCTTCCAGACTAAGAGGGAACTCCCTCACTATATATCCCAGTCTAAACAATTCCATTGTGCTTTCTGCTGATAGCTTTTGTAAGTCACGTTAAGTGAAAAATATAGCAAAAGCATTTTGGCCTTTTGAATATCACTGGAGTCAATCAGTCCACAACAGGTGGCTCTGCTTTTACCTACCAAGGGCCTAACATTTGGAATTTTCTTCCTAAATTTCTGTCATACCATCTTCCTGTATATTTTTAAGACAGTTTTTAAATCTTTCTACCCAATATTTTATATTTCATCTGGTCTCTGCTTATTGGTGTCATCATTTGATAGTTCTGAATTAATGGCTTCAGATCTCTGAGGATCTAACCTGGTCCCAACCTATTGATGTAGTCATAAAGAAGGCAAGACAGCGGCTATACTTCATTAAGAGTTTGAAGAGGTTTGGCATGTCAACAAGTGCACTCAAAAGCTTCTATAGTTGTACCGTGGAGAGCATTCTGACAGGCTGCATCACTGTGTGGTATGGAGGGACTACTGCACAGGACCGAAAGAAGCTGCAGAAGGTTGTAAATCTAGTCAGCTCCATCTTGAGCACGAGCCTACAAAATACCCAGGACATCTTCAGGGAGCGGTGTCTCAGAAAGCTAGCGTCCATTATTAAGGATCTCCAGCACCCAGGGCATGCCCTTTCCTCACTGTTACCATCAGGTAGGGGATACAGAAGCCTGAAGGCACACACTCAGTGATTCAGGAACAGCTTCTTTCCCTCCGCCATCCGATTCCTAAATGGATACTACCTCATTTTTTTAATATACAGTTTTTCTGTTCTTGCACATTTTTAAAATATCAATTCAATATACAAAATAGATTTACTTGTTTATTTATTATTATGTTTTATTTTATTAATTATCATTTTTTTCTCTTTCTGCCAGATTATTGACCTGCTGCTGCTGAGTTAACAAATTTCATGTCACATGCCGGTGATAATAAACCGGATTCTGATGTGCCATTAGTAGTATTTCATCTTCCCATGGTCTCATTTGTTCCTGTATATCAAATTTAAGACTAATCTTGTTTCCTGTGTACTAATGCCATAAGAAATGTCAGAGATGTTCTCTTTGCTTTGTGTTGGTTGGATTCATAAAATATGCACTGAGGGCATGTGAAGTACTGGACTGTAGTACATGTGGTACCGCTGTATGAAAGGCTCTTGTACTTTCAGATTCCCCATCATTCCTTTGCATTGCTGTCATTAGTAATTTTCCATACTGCTTCCTATTCCTATCACTTGTGCCTGTGTTGGCCTTCCTAGGCACCCTCTCAGGAATAACAATGGCTTTCTGTAGACTGCATTCTTGTGCAACGCACACAAAATGCTGGAGGAACTCAGCAGGTCAGGCCACGCCTACGGAAATGAGTAAACAGTTGATGTTTCAGGTCGAGATCCTTCATCAGGACTGGGAAGGAAGGGGGAAGAAATCAGAATAAGAAGGTGGTGGGAGGGGAAGGTGCATAAGCCAGAAGGTGATAGGTGAAGCCAGGTGGGTGCAGGAGGGGAGATGTGGAAAAGGTAAGGGGCTGGAGAAGAAGGAATCTGATAGAAGGGAGAGTGTACCATGGGAGGAGGGGCAGCAGGGGGAGGTAATAGGCAGGTGAGGAGAAGAGAAGAGATAAGAGGGGAGCCAGAGAGGGGAACTGGAGAAGAGGGAAGAAGCAGGGGAAAAATTACCGGAAGTTAGAGAAATTGATGTTCATGCCATCCAGTTGGAGGCTACCCAGCTGGAATATGAGGTGTTGGGCCTCCGACCTGCGAGTGTCCTCACCATGACTGTAGTCTTGTGCTGTATAGGGACTGAACCCATGACCATGGCATTATTAGCACCATGCCCACACCAGCTGAGCTGTCTGACAAAATAATACTTCTTTTCTGACGAAAGAAACAAGGCTGAGCTTGATTTCTTCTTCAGTCACGCACACTACAGTATGCATTTGTTTCTGTGTGTCACTATTAGCATTAATATTGGAAGTCACCCAATGTTCTCTGAGTTTTATTGCTTTCTGTAACATTTGACTTCCCTCTCAGCCCTTTGCACTGGAGTATTCGGCAGCTTTTCAGCTTTGCTTTGAAATCTGGTCGAGCCAAAAATAACTTCATATTTCCTGTGATCCCCATTAGTTCTATTTGCAACATTTCAGAAATACCTTTGCTACATGCATTAGTTTAATGAATAATGCAGCAGAGTTCCTCTTAACACTTTGTTGCCATTTTACCAGTGTCATTTCAGAAGTCCTCTGATGAGATTTTGATCTATCCTGAGAATTCTAGATTCTTTCGGAATATTGTGAGATTTAATCATGTATAGCATAAAAATATCCTCAATTTATAATGTTAGGGCATATACTAGAGTTAGGTTATATCACAAAATATTAATTTCAACAACCAATCTTTAAACATGGATTGTAGATTAACTTTTAAATGCAGCCCTGGACAATAGTTTCCTGGAGCTGTGGACCCCAGTTAATTGAAAACCAGACAATACTGATTAATGTTCATTTTGGGTGTCTGGAGTGTGGGTGCGAAGAAGGAGGTGTGAAAATCGTATGTAATTCAAAAGAACCATTGTAGATACACTGTAAATGTAGAATTGTCCTTTGATCTTTAGCATATGAAATGTCATGCAATATTGGGTCAAACAAGCCTCTTCCTCCGAAAGTATCTCAATATGATGCCCGCTGATCGTTTTTGTTGATTAAAACACTTCTGTATCCATCAGCTTCAGTGTCTCTCTGATGACTTTGTTCACGTTGCAACAATAGAATACCTTTAACATAACAAGATGACTCGACACTTCACAAGGATGTTACCAAACAAAATTTAATATTGAGCCACACTGGAGAAATTAGACTCCTGCTTCAGAGGATCACAGAGGTAAGTGGATGAAGACAATTACATTGTATGAGTAGGGGGTTGTAGGGATTTGTAACCTGAGAAGTCATAGCTCCTTTAAGTGACAACCAACATGGGTGAGGAAACATTGCTTGATGAGAAGTGTTTCATGAACAGTAGAGTTTTTTGGATGGTCACCCATTTGCAAAGGAAAGATAAGCTAGGAATACTGTATTTGTCAATGTGGAACAGAGACCGAGTTTGTAAACCTGACGGGAGCAAAGGATGGTGGGAACTGTGAAGGTGGAGCACTGCGGGAGAGGTGTGGAATAGGTGGCAGAGAAGGAGTGCCAGGGGCAGGGGGTGACACAGGTGCAGACACACCCAGCCCTGAGACACCAGGCGAGGTCATTTGATTCCAAACAATTGGTGTATTGATCATTACAGAATGTCTCTCTGGTGCTTCCCACTCCCTCCCCTCTCCCTTCCCCTTTCCCCAACCATGATTCTCCTCTCCCTGCCCCCTTCCCACTCTCAGTCCACAATACAGACCCATATCAGAATCATGTTTATAATCACTCACATAGGTTATGACATTTATTTTTGCATTATCAGTACAATGCAATACATAAAATCACTACAGTGCTATGCAAATGTCTTAGGCACCCTATATATTTATGTGCCTAAGACTTTTGCACAGTACTGTAAATCTATGAGAATAAAGACATGCATGTGGGGTGGAGTGAGACAGGTGAAGACAGACAATTTTGTTACCAGATTGATGCTACTGCTAATCACGACAGGTTTCCCCTGCATATAAGTGAATCCCAGTTTAATCTGGTCTCATTGTGTTCATATCAATGATACAGCACAGATTTCCTCAAACAGTTGTGTGCTAGTACCATCAGTAATATTGCAGATGCCCGCTGATCCTTTCTATCATGAGTGGGCAAACGTAATGGGAGCCAGAACATCAAAGACACCGTGAGAGGCTGTCGGAGGGCTCTGCACTTGCTAATGGATTGATAGCTCTCAGTAAGGGAGTTTGCTGCCGATTCTCGAGTTTGGAGCTCGAAACAAAAAGCAACGCGTCAGACTGACTAACATCGAAATAGCGACTGTTGTCTCCCCTCTTGCTGTGGAAGAACAATATTTGGCCTTCCCTTGTTAGTGAGAGAGAGAGCCTGTGGGATGTTGAAAATGTTGGAGCAAACTGTTAGTTTTTGATGTACTGTAGATGATGGTTTCTCTTTGAAGGTTTTCTTTTGCTTGCATGGTGGGTGGTGGGAATGCTGATGCTTTATGCTAGAATAAGTGGGGGGAGAAGAGGAAGGTTGATGCTGCTTGTGCATGAGGGGCAGGGGGCTTTGGGGTTCTAACGTTTTTTTTCTGTCATTCATCCTTTGTGGGGTTTCCTTCTGTTTTGAGGATGTCTGCAAAGAGTAAGATTTTCAGGTTGTATATTGTATACATTCTCTTATATTAAATGGGGCTATTGAACTATTAAGCTATTATAGATTTTCTCCTGTCTCAATCAATATTTTAAAGGGCTAATCCTCTTGTTTCTGTGTTTTAATGCTCTCAGTAGAACTGCATGTTCAGTTTTCACTTTTACTTACTTTGCAGTTTTCCTCTGAACCTTGTTAGTTTGTGTGATCAGCAACGTCACACTCTTCCTGAGCTCTGTATTGAGTGTTACATCTCCCTACTTGCTTATCTAGATACTTACCTATAAATTTACCTTAATTTCTTCTTGCTTGGTCAGTCTGTTATTGAGCGCAAGTCTCCTCATTCTTGCTAGTGTTCCAGCTCTCTGGCTACAATCTCTGTCCTGGCATGCAGGCTCTGCATTGCTCTGTGCAGCGTTAGTTGGACTGCTGCAAATCCCTCTGTTTCATGCTAGATGTGATGGTGTTGTTAGTACTGTTGCCGATTTTCTTTGTTCCCAATGTGCTTGAATCATTGTTAATATTGCAAAACCATTTTGTTCTATCGTGCTGCGATGATAAGCAACATTGTCTGGCTCCTGTGTGTTCATGCCATCAATAACATTAGAATTGTCTCTAGTCCCTTTGTGGTAGCAGCATTAAAGTACTTTTGCATGAATCATTCTGTTTTCAAAGTGCTTTTGCTGTAACTAACATTGCAGATTTTATCTGCTTCCTATGTTAGTGTCATCATTATGCTATAATTTGTGCTGTTTCTCAGTGTTATATGATTTAAAATTATTTTAGCACAGAGTCAGTTGTGCTTGTGCTCCAAATCACCTCACTGGGCACTCTGACTCCTTTTAATCTTAGTTTGTGTCAGGGATGCATGTGATAATGTTATTCCTGAAGCAGATCTCCTTTGAAAGCACTTCAGGGGAATTCAGACCATGAAGTGTTGAGGGCACTCTTCAGCAGCACTCGCAGTGGGAGGACGTGGTTTTAAAATCACAATGCCGGTTGGGAGATTACTTAAGTATCCACATGAAGACTTGGCACCAACAACACTTCTCCCTCATCTTACGATAAAACAATATCTTCCATCCAAATTCCAGCCCAGTTCTGACCCTTTCTCTGCATACTCATAATGTTTTTTTGTGAACTCCACCTTCCTGCGACAACATGCTTATTTCCCCGAGCCTAGCAACACAGCCCCTCACACAATTCTGGGCTGTAATTTCCCCACTTACCCATCATTCCCAAACTCCCCCCTCCACTCATATGCTAAGCCAGTCACTTACCTCCACTGTTCAATACAAGTGCTGGATTGATTCCATCTTTAATCCCTCACCTCCCCCCCCCCCCCCACCCACCATGCCACCAAACTGAAGACACTGGAAACAGCAGTTCATCCCAAATCCAAGGCTCTAGCCTCAGATCTTGTCACTAACCTGCCAGACCTCAGGAGAGACAGACCAGATAACACATCCTCAAGCACGTAAGTGTGGAATCCATTGGACAACTTCATTTTTAATTTAAAAGGACAGCGCCGTAGTGAAGTGGTTAATGTGTTGCCAGCAACCAGGGTTCGACTCCGACACTGGCTGTAAAGTGTTTGTACATTCTTCCTGTCACCACATGGATTTCCTCCAGGTGCTCTGGTTTCCTCCCACATTCCAACCTGATAGGGGTGTACAAGATAATGAGAGGCATTGATCATGTGGATAGTCAGAGGCTTTTCCCTGGGGCTGAAATGGTGAGCACAAGAGGGCTTAGTTTTAAGGTGCTTGTCAGTAGGTACAGAGGAGATGTCAGGGGTAGGTTTTTTACGCAGAGAGTGGTGAGTGTGTGGAATGGGCTGCTGGTGATGGTGGTGGAGGCAGAAACGATAGGGTCTTTTAAGAGACTCCTGGACAGGTACATGGAGCTTAGAAAAATAGAGGGCTATGGGTAACCCTAGGTAGTTCTAGGATAAGGATATGTTCGGCACAGATTTGTGGGCCGAATGGCCTGTATTGTGTTGTTGGTTTTCTATGTTTCTATGTACAGCTTTGTAGGTTAATTGGTCACATGGGTGTAATTGGGTAGTGCATATGCATTGGGCCAGGAGGGCCTGTTACTGTGCAATGTCTCTAAATAAAATAAAACAATCATTTTCACATCTTACATGTTCTCGAGGACACATTAGAATTTCAAGCTCATATTCTCTGAGCTTTCTGCGCTATAGCAGTATCACTGCAGGATATCATCTGATCCTCTGCTCCCCGTAGGTAAATCCAATCAGTAATACCACATACTCCCTCTGGCATTCACATGTTTGTGACATTGGCAACATTTCAGAGTCCCTCACACATAAATGTAATGGTGCCTTCATTAGACTCTTGTGTTCCATCTCTTCCCTGTGAGTTGGGCAATCAATAACTTGGCAGATGACCCTTGCTAGAGTGCATTAGTGCAGTTAGTAACATTGCCGAACTTGGTGCATGCTTGTTTCCACTGGTATTATCTTTAACATTACTGATTTGCTTTGTTCCTTGTCTTCAGAAGGGCTGCAGTGGTTCAGAAAGATAGCTCACTGATACTTTCTCAAGATGAGTTAGAAATGGGCAATACACTTTGGATTCCAGAGCCATCCAGACCCCCAAAAATGAATAAGTGGAAAAATGTATTCTTTACTTTGTCAAACATCAGGTTCCATCTGATCACAGTATGATCTCATGATCAGTAGCATTGTAAGGCTCCCTCTGGTGGCTTTACTTTTATGCCATCAGAAACATTTAAGCTTTTTGCTGTTCTCTCTTTATTTGTTCCCACAGCAGGCCAGCTCTCCCGTTGGTGCTGCTCTCCAGTGTTCGCTCCATGGAAGACAAGCTGGATTGCCTTCGCAATGTGGCTGGCCCAGCGCGAAAGGAGGATCTGCTGCAGAAACGTGGCTCCAGGTCATCATCTCATTCACCATCGGTCTTCAGGCCATGCCACTCAGGGACTTGTGCTAATATTATTTTGTGCCTGTAAGCATTTTTGTAACTTTATGTGCTATGTATGTACTGTGTTTTGTACTTTGGTCCCAGAGGAACAAATTGTCTGGTTGAATGACAATTAAATTTGAACTTGAACTTGTACCACACATTATTTTTTCAAATGTACTCATTTTTGGGGCTCTGGGCACCTCTGGCAGAGCCATCATTATTACCCATCCCTAACTCTGCTTGAGAGAGTTGTGGTAAGCAACATTCATGAACTGCTGCAGTCCTCAGCCATTATCTTGTCGTGAGATGTTACGGAATGAATACACCAAAACTAGATGGAGTCAGCAAATGTTACTGATCAGACTATTGCATATGGACCGGGCTCAGGATGAAGTGACAATGAGATATGAGAGAATCCTCCAATTATACAGAACTTAATTAATCCTGGAACGAGAAGTTTATTGTGATATTCTCTGGGTGATATCTAAGGGACAAGGGAGGATCTTCCACCATAAGGTCAGAAGTGGAGACTTTGGGGAAGATGTTTCTAGATTTAGACCCAGTGGCAGTGAAGGATTGGCAATATATTTACAAATCAGTATTTTGTGCAAGTTGAATGGAAATCTGCAGGCTGCAATACCCTTACAAGCCAGCTGCCTTTATCCTGATTGTGAGGTTACAGTTTTGGGAGGGGAGGTGGCGGCGTGCTCAGTTCCTAACAAAGGTGTGATTGTTCATCCATTGTGTCTTTTGTGCGATCACAGGACACTGCTGGATATTTGGAATTTGTACTTGAAACTTGACTGGAAATATCCAATAGTGGAGAAACTGGTCTTTGGGCTCAGCCTGTCCATGATGACCATAAATTGCTCAAATGATTTAATCTAATTTAGCAGCACATAGTCTGTAGCTGGAGAGGATGGGAAAGGTAAGCAACAGGATGAGAAGTCTGGATGGACATGATGACTGTTTATGAAAGGAGAACCAAGGGTGTGTTACCCTAAATTGGAAAATTCAGTGTTGATATCATTGGGTTGTAAGCTACCTAAGCTGAATGTGAGATGTTGTGCTTAAAATTTGAGTTTGGTCTCACTGTAGCAGTGGGAAAAGGCCAACTGGAGACAGGTTGGTGTTGGAATGGGAAGGAGAGTTTAAATGAGATGTGGCCGGAAGTTTGAGATGACTGGGTGCTCTACAAAATGGCTGCCTAATCTACACTTGCTGTCTGCAGTAATGTGGAGGCCACATTGTATGCAACAGTACACCAGGTTGGATGAGGTGGTCATAAATGTCTGCTTTGCGTGGAAAGCCTGTTTGGGTCCCTGGATGGTGGTGAGGTAGGAGGTAAAGGGTCCTTCATTTTCAGGGGAAAGTGTCAAGAGACAGGAATGGGTGAGCAGACCTGGGAGTCATGAAGAGAGTGGTCTCCACAAAAAGCAGAAAGGTAGGGAGACGGGAAGATGTGGCAGGCCATAGGATCACATTTGTCCTCTCTCTTCTCACTTTGTTATCATTGTAAGTTAACATAGGAATCCCTCTGATTCATTGAGGTTTATTGTGACGAATAATGTTGTAAGATTCTCTCATGTCTCAGTTTTATTGCATCCTGGGTCTGAAACTTTCAGTTTTAGTGTGAAAAATAACACAGCAGATTACATACAATTCCTGCATATTCATGCTATTAGTTACATTTCAGTTCTGAAGGATGACCAAAGGATGGCTAAGGATGTTTAGGGAGCTCCTGAACCCTAGATTCATCCTGGAATGTTATGGTTGCCATTGCAGTCCTGCTGAAATTATTGCTTGAAACTTTTGACTTTGCTGGGCATGAAGGAATGTATCATAAGATACAATGTGATTTAGAACTGGATGTTCCATGACACATTCTTCTGATTACAAGAAAAAATAACCTTTGAATAACAATACCCACTGTGTAGATTTCAATTATTTTCTAAAGATGTTAACAAGAATAGCAAGTACAGATCCCTTTAGAAATTGGCAATCTGCCAAAATTGGTTTTGCCTATTTGGAATTTCTAGTGGGGATAAAGGCAACAATCCAGGTTGAAAGTGAATTGCTTTTCGAGTTAAACGTCAGTAAAAAGCAAGATCGCATGTTCATACTTAACAGAATTGACACCCTTTTTCTTCTTTTCAGCTGTGCTTATTGCAACAAGACTAGATAGTAGCTTGTTCAACACTGGGCATTTTCAAAGAAAAATACTCCACCCAACTCCAATCTGTTTTTTATAGATGGTGCCCCATTAATCTCATTATCTGTGGAGATTATGATCGCAGAGATAGTTGCTCATGGAGATTTAAGTGCCAAATTTAAAAAGTGAATGGGGACTGTCGGTACTTTCTACAGAGATTAAGATCATGGAGACAGTTTTACTTGTGGGGTTTTAAGTGCTAGATTTAAAAAGCGAGTGGGGCTCATAAGCACTTTCTGCGGAGACTGAGTTTGTTTGAGTCATTAGACACTGGGTAAGTTAGGTTTAAGCAGAGCAGCCATTGTCTGAGTGGGACAGCATTCGAGTGGTGAGATGAGGCTTTGGCTCAAGTGCTTCAGCAAGGGGATGTATAGGCTAGGTTGAGGTTTCTCTTTCTTTGTCTATAAGCTGGAGTAGTGAAAATGGTGTGCTCCTTATACAAGGTACGGGAGACCTCCAGTCTCCTGACTGATGCACCTATGAGGTTAATCTGGGTACAGCTCCTTACAGACCGTATTTGGGATCTGTAGCTGGATGACTTTTGTTTCCTTTGGGAGAATGAGGAGAAGAACAACAGCAAGGTGGCCATACTTGAATTGCAGGAGCAGGTTGCTGGATAACTATCAGGAAAAGGGAAAACAATAGGCAGATATTATGGGATAAACTGTTAAACAAGCATACCACTTTGGACACTGTCGTGATGGTTGGAAGGGGGAAATTATCTAGCAGGGGAAAGCTGCAGCAAACAGGTCTCTGACATTCTGTCGGGCTCTGTGGCTCAGAAGGGAAGTGGGGGAAGAAGAGGAGAGTAGTGGTGATAGGGGTTTCAATAGTTAGAGGAACAGACTGGGATTCAGTGGATGTGAAAAAGGCTCCTGGATGGTATCTTGCCTCCCAGGTGCCAGGGTCACAAATATCTCAGATTAGGTCCGTAGCACTCTAAAAGGGAATGGTGAGCAGCCAGAGCGCGTGTATTGTGGTACATATTGTTACCAATGACGTGGTAGGAAAAGGAACGAGGTCCCAAAGATAGAATACAGGCAACGAGGTAGGAAGATGAAAAGTGGGAGCTCAAGGGCAGTAATCTCTGGATTGGTGCCTGTGCCACTTGCCAGTGAGGGTAAGAATAGGGTGATTTGGCAGATGAATGCATGGCTGAGGAACTGGTGGAGGAGGCAGAGTTTCAGATTTCTGGATCACTGAGATCTCTCTTGGAGAAGGTATGACCTGTACAGAAGAGGCAGGTGAACTAAAGGGGGCCAATATCCTTTCAGGCAGGTTTGCTAGAGCTATTGGAGAGGGTTTAAACTAGTTTGGCAAGGGGATAGGGACCAGAGTGACAGGTTGGGTAATGGCAGAGTCAGTGTAAAGGTAGATGCAATGTGTAGAAAAACTGTGAGGAAGGATAGGCAGTGGAAAGGGCAAAACTGCAGTCAGTGGAATAGGTTGAATTGTGTCTATTTTAATGTGAGGAGTATCAGGAACAAAGGTGATGAACTTCATGTATGGGTCAGCACATGGAACTCTGTCATTGTGACCATTACGAAGACCTGGCTGTCACAAGGACAGGAGCGGCTGCTGGATGTTCTGGGGTTTTGATGTTTCTAAAGGAACTGGGAGAAAAGTAAAAGAGGAGGAGAGTGGCATTGCCAATCACGTTTAGCATCACAGCTGCAGAGACGGAGGAGGTTGTGGAGGGGATTGTCTAGTGAGTCAGTATAAGTGAATTCAGGAACAGGAAAGGAGCAAACACTCTTATAGGAGCATTCCATCGGCTGCCCAATAGCAACAGGGAAATTTACAGTATATAGTATATACCCAGGGAGAATTCTTAGAGATAGGATTTACAAACATTTGGAGAAGCATAGTTCGACTGGGGATAATCAGCGTGGCTTTGTGAGGGGCAGGTTGTATCTCACAAGGCTGATTACATTCTTTGAGGATGTGACAGAACAAATTGATAAAGGTAGGGCACTGCATATGGCATATATGGATCTTAGAGATTCATTTGACATGGTTCCCCATTGTACTTATTCAGGAAATTGATGCA
Organism: Hypanus sabinus; assembly: GCF_030144855.1. Classification (NCBI taxonomy): domain Eukaryota; kingdom Metazoa; phylum Chordata; class Chondrichthyes; order Myliobatiformes; family Dasyatidae; genus Hypanus; species Hypanus sabinus. The sequence goes on along the minus strand of NC_082739.1, from coordinate 31,587,736 downwards.
TGTGGGATCCAGGAAAATGGCTGTGTGGATGCATAAGGCAGAGGGCAGCAGGGATGGAGGATATTCTTCCTGGATGTTGGTGACCAGTGCTGTTCTGTAGGAATCTGTTCTGGAATATCTGCTCTTGTGAATTTTATAAATGACTTGGATAAGGAACTGGAAGGGTGGCTTAGTAAGTTTGCAGATGAAGCAAAGACTGGTGATGTTGTAGATAGTGTAGAAGGTTGTCATAAGTTACACCAGGACCATGACAGAATCTTGATTCTTTGCATGCAGTTTCAAAGGGAACCACCAAATATTCCCATTTAGGACTACACAGCTGAAATCCACAATCAGAATCAAAATCAGGTTTAATATCACTGGCATATGTTGCGAAATTTATTGTTTTATGGCAACAGTACATTGGAATACATAATAATTAAAAGACTGTAAGTTATAGAGTCTTTGGTGACATACCAAATCTCCTCAAACTCCAAATTAAATATAGTGGCTGTTGTGCCTTCTTTGTAACTGCATCGATATGTAGGGCCCAGGATAGATCCTCAGAGATGTTGAACATAGGAGCTTACAATTGCTCACCCTTTCCTCTTCTGATCCCTCGATGAGGACTGTTGTGTTTCCCCTTGACTAACCCTCTAAGAAGTCCACAGTCAGCTCTTTGTTCTTACTGACGTTGAGTGCAAGGTTGTTGCTACAAAACCACTCAACTAGTCGGTATATCTCACTCCTGTATGCACTTTTGTGACCACCTGAATTTCTGACAACAATAGTTGTGTTGTCAGCAAATTTATAGACTGTATTTAAGCTATGCTTAGCCACACAGTCATGGGTGTAGAGTGCTAAAGGGCCGGCACAACATCGTGGGCTGCAGGGCCTGGACTGTGCTCTACTGTTTGATGTTCTATTTCTGATATTCTACAGACCATGGCTAGGAAGTTCCCTGACACTGCACTAAGAATGCATGGCAGTCAGTATCAAGCAAACAGTTGTATATATGTTGTAGGGTACCAACATTATGGAATGCTTTGTGGTCCAGGTGCGTGTCATTGGGACAAGGCAGAAATACAGTTTAGCATAGATTAGAGAGCCTGAAGGGGCTCTTGTCTATGCTGGAGTGCTCTATGCCTCTATTTCACCCCAATTCTGCAGTACGTAATAATGAGCAATGGACACTGTGGATTGATTTTGCTGCCTTGGCTCAACATTCTTCAACACACTCAGCTTTAATGAGTAATCAAGTGATATTAGGCAAGCCTTTGTCAATTTTGGCAATCTTACATCAAACAAGTAAATAGGCTGCCAACTCCAACACACAGGTGTCTGTCCAGCAGTCTTATCTCCTTGACAACTTTCTGTACAGATATGTGCACTTGGTCATTTACAGCCAGCTGTTTTTACATTTGCTGGTTTAGAAAGCTCTTTCATCTCACCTAGACTAATCAAAACTCTGTCAATGACTCAATGAAAAGTTAGCTGAAGAAGTTAAGAATATTGAAAGAGAAGGCAAATAATACTATAATAATAATTTGAAGGCCGGAAAATTGGGAAAAATATATAAAACAGTAAAGGATAAAGTAAAGCGAAGAAAGCCTAAATTAGGAAGCCCTATAACAGCATATAACAAAGGAAGGGAATAGATAAATTAAATATTGGTTCCTTTAAGGATGAGACTAGGAATCAATAAAGGGTATTAATGAAGTGGCAAAAACTTTGAATTTTTTTTTAAATCAAGGGAAAGAGGGAGCGAATAATTGAAAAAGGCACCAAAATAATGGAACTAAAGACTGACAACACCTTTGGGCATGATATCCTGCTTCCTAGGATATTAAAAACGGCTGCAGGGGTAGTGGATGTTTGGCTGCAATCTCCCACACTTCACTGAACTTTGGTCAGTTCCAAACAAATTGGAAGATGACCAATGTAGCATGTCTATTTGAAAACCAAAGAAACATGAAAAGCAAGAAGCTGTAGATGAGTTAGCAAGACACCCACCTCTGGGAAAGTGCTGGATCTGTTACTTTAGCAGAAAATTTGGAGAATCAGTGCAATTGTGGTTCTCAAAGGGAAAATCATGTTTGACTTATCTATTGGTGTTCTTTGGGAATTCAGTACAGAGTTAATAAAAGAAAAGTAATTAGATGTTTAACTCTGCCAAGGACAGTCCCACGTCCAGTTGCAAAAGGCGGAGTGATGTGCTAGCAACCCCATCCTGTAAAAACCCAGAGCTAAAGAAATGCCAACAGAAGGTCCAAAGACCTCATCCCTGGGAGAGGAAGGATATTCGAAGATGGACTACACCTTGGAGAACTTGAAAGACTGAGGACTCTGGCAAGCTGCTGTTGGTGGCCTATGCACCTGTAAGGGTGATGGACAAATACAAACACAACATTAGATATTTGATTTCCTAAAGTTAAATGAGGTCAGAGCTCATGACACTGGAGGTAATATTGGCATTCATGAGGAATCAGTTGACAGTCAGCAAACAGAGGAATAGGATAATTGGGTCAATTTCAGGTTGGCATGCTGAAACTCTTGGGTTCACAGGGATCAGTGCTCCGGCCTCAAGAATTGGCAGTCTATATTATTGACTTAGTTGAAGGGGACATGTATATTGTACTTAAATTTTTTTCAAAAGAAGATTAGGAAAGCAAGTTAAGCAGTGGATGCAAAGAGTCTGCCAAGGGAAATAAATAGGCTACACATCTAGGTAAAAGGTTGACAGATGGGGAAATGTGAGGTTATCCACTTTGGGGTGTAGAATAGAAAACTATTCAAATTATGGAGACCAGAATGCAGGTGTAAAGAGGGTTCTGATAGTCCTGATGCATAAAGCCAAGGAAATTACATGGAGGGACTGCAAGTAAGTTGGAAAGCAATAGAATATTAGTCTTTATTGAAGAAAGTTAGAGGGAATATAACAATAGGGGAGCCAAGAAACAGTTCTTGAAAGTTTTAATGAGACTACACCTGGAGCAAGCATTTGGACATGTTGTAACCTATGTCAGCAAGTGGCTATTTAGCCACTTTGGGAAGGTTTACTACTTGTGCATCAAACTCCTTCCCCATGCCACTGCCAACTGATTGACCATTTTTGTTGGACTGACTTTCATCTACCCAGATGTCAGGTGTTTCCTCAAATTCCCTTTGTCTTGTTTGTAAGATTGCAAATTTCCTCTGGGCTCAGGAACAATGTAGACTTCATTTAGTTCCCATGTATCAGTGCCACCAATAATATTACAAATTCCTTTTGACATGTGTTCTTGGATTATCAATTACATTTCATATCCCCCAGCAACTTCGTATTAGTGCCATATTAAGATTTTAGGTTCCATTTGGTTGGCATATGTTAGGCCATCATTAGAATTTCAGAAGCCCTCTTGTTCCTTTATGCATTGTTGTAAGCAATCTCCGCAATCCTTTGTGCTCTTTTTAATTGGAGTGTGGCCATTTCCCTCTGCTTTCTGTTTTTTAGTGCGATCTGTACAGAGGCAGAACAATGGCAAATTCTTTCCAAACACTTTCCAAATAGTTCTGCATGTTTTTGGTGTCTGAATGGTTGTGTTCTCAGCAATATTCTAGAGTACCTTGCTATTTCTATTTTAGTCCCAGCAGAAGAATTTCAGAATCCCACTGTTTAGAATTGTTAGAAAACTTTAATCGAGGTTATGGGGTAATAGCCATTTGTACAAACAAGAACAGGCTTTCAAATTATTTCAAGTGAAAGTTGTCAAGCGATATCAATTTTGAAGTCACAGGGATAGCTGTATCAACTATATTGACTGCAAAGAGGCAAACACGAGGAAATCTGCAGATGCTGGAAATTCAAGCAACACACACAAAATGCTGGTGGAACGCAGCAGGCCAGGCAGCATCTATAGGGAGAAGCGCTGTCGACTGCAAAGAGAGCAAGCTACTGACTGACAGTACAAGGACACTGAGGAGATAGGCTTTTTCAAGTTCATAAGACAGTCTCTTATAACTAACGCTTGTATAAATATGCCTTCCTAAATGTTGTGACACCCACCAGTAGTATCAAGGCACTGAAACCAATCATAGGTATGGGATATTTGGAGATTTGCACCCAACACAGGGAAACACAGCAGAAAAAATGAACAACATTGAAATTTCCGGGATGAGGTCAGGGAAGTGTTCCGTCAGGCTATCTTGCCTGACACGTAACACATGGTCTTGGGCATATTTGTTCTGTTAAATGATACTTGGGGTGTTTGTGTACCCTAAAGACCGTAAGACATAGAAGCAGAATTAGGGCATTTGGTTCATCAAGTCTGCTCCACCGTTCCATCACGGCCAATTTATTATCCTCTCTCCTGCCTTCTCCTCGTATCCTTTGATGCCCTGACTAATTAAGAACCTGCCAAACTCAGCTTTAATATACCCAATGACTTGGCCTCCCCAGCCACCTGTGGCAATGAATTCCATAGATTCACTGCCCTCTGGCTAAAGAAATTCCTCATCTCTGTTTGAAAGGGACGTCCTTGTATTCTGAGTCTGGGCCAGAGAACCATTCCTCAATACCATGGTAGAAGAAGGCTGTTTTAGATGTTTGGATTCCCAACAAAATATGTGAATGTTTAGACGTGGCCATATCGATTGCGATGTGTTCCTATGTAATTCCATGTTTATATTTCGTGCATACAGAAATATTGTTATAATAGTTATATAATAATAACTATGCAGGCATTGCTATTGAAAATGTTTGTTTGTAACCTGCTTTTGTCTTGTGCTTAGAGTATAAACATTTTAAGTACTTTGAGATCAGATAAATTAATTTTAGAGACTCTTACAGGAGGTTACACCAGGCAATTCTTTTACCAAGTTTCCTCTGTGCATCTGTTTTTGTGCTAAATAAAAACCCGTTATATCTAAAGTTCTGATCTTGGTATGGTTCATTCAAAATCACAATAGACTCCGTCATGTACTTGCCTGATCAGTGACTCTGCATGTTAATGCTGATTACTAGTGTGTGAATGCAAGATTCTGTATTTCCCTCTACAGTTGTAAATTGGATTTGTTTCTTTTGTTCCTGTGTTGTGCATTGGACAATGTTACCAGTTTATTCTGATAATGTTTCAGCAGCACTGTAAGAAGTTCAGAAACTTAACATTTGATTCCAGTAATAATGCTTAACATTTCCACATTTTTGTTTGTAGGTGCAAGTAAATAACAACGCAAGGCTCCCTCTGGTGGCTGCATCTTTTAGATAACCCTCGGGAGACGGTCATCATTGTATGATAGAATTCTCCCTGCAGTTTGAGAGGGAAAAGAGCTGGAAAGGGACACTTTTATTTATGGTGACAGAACTAAGGCTGGAGTTCCTGGGGCAATTCGGAAGGCAGAGGATAGATGCACCCCAAAGATGAAGAAATATTGTTCCAGGAGACTAACGCAACCATGACTGACAAGGGAAGTCAAAGACAGCATAAAAGCAAAGGAGAGTGCATATAAAATAGTCAAAAAATTATTGGGAAGCTTTTACAAAACAACAGAAAGCAACTAAAAAAAGCCATAAGCTGAGAAAAGATGAAGTATGAAGGGAAGCTAGACAATAATATAAAAGAGGATGCCAAATATTTTTTCAGATATATAAAGAGTAAAAGAAAGGTGAGAATAGATATCAGATTGATGGAAAATGATGCTGGAGAGGTAGTAATGGGGGACAAAGAAATGACAGACAAACTTAATAAGTTTTTTTTGCATCAGACTTCACCGTGGAAAACAGAATGCCAGAAATTTGAGAGTGTTAGGGGCAGAAATGAGTGTAGTTGCTATCACTAAGAAGAAGGTACTTGGGAAGCTGAAAGGTCTGACAGTAGATAAGTCATCTTTTCTAGTTGGACTACACCTAGGGTTCTGAAAGAGGTGGCTGAAGAAATTGTGGAAGTATTAGTAATGATCTTTCAAGAATCACTAGATTCTGAAATGGTTCTGGAGGACTGAAAAATTGCAACTGTCATCCACTCTTTAAGAAGGGAGGGAGAATTGAAAGGAGGGAGAAGAAATGAAATTAGAGGCCAGTTAGCTTGACTTCAGTGGTTGGAAATACTTTGGAATGCATTATAAAGGGTGAGGTTTCAGGGCACTTGAATGCAGATGATAAAAGTAGGCCAAAGTCAGCATGGTTTCCTTCAGCGGAAATCTTACCTGGCAAACCTGTTGGAATTCCTTGTGGAAATAACAGGCTGGATAGACAAGTGAGAGTCAGTGGATGTTGAATACTTGGATTTTCAGAAGGCCTTTGACAAGGTGTCACAAATGAGACTTAACAAGATAATAACCTACCGAATTACAGGAAAGATATTAGCATGGGTCGAAGAAAGGCTGATTAGTGGGAGGCAAAGAGTGAGAATAATGGGGGTCTATTTTGGTGGCTGTAGGTGTCTAGTGGTGTTCCGCAGGGGTCAGTATTGGGACCGCTTCTTTTCACATCATATGTCAATGATTTGGATGACAGGATTGATGTCTTTATGGCCAAGTTTGAAGATGATAAAAAGATAGGTGGAGGGGCAGGTAGTGTTGAGGAAGCAGGGAGCCTGCAAAAGAACCTAGACAGATCTGGAGAATGGGCAAAGGAGTGGCAGATGGAATATAGTGTAGGGAAGTGTATGGTCATGTACTTTGGAAGAAGGAATAAAGGCATAGACTATTTTCTGAATGGGGTGAAAAATCAAAAATCAGAGGTGCAAAGGGACTTTTGGAGTCCTTGTACAGGATTCTTTAAAAGTTAACTTACAGGTTGTGTCAGTGGTAAAGAAGACAAAATGCAATGATAGCATTCTTTTCAAGAGGACTAGAACGTAAGAGCAAGGATGGAATGCTGAGGTTTTATAAGACAATGGTCAGACTGGAGTATTGTGAGCAGTTTTGGGCCCCTTATTAAAGAAAAGATGTGCTGACATTGGAGAGGGTCCACAGGTGGTTCTTGAGAATGATTCTGGGAAAGAAAGGATTCAAAGTTAAAAGTTCAGAGTAAATTTTATTATCTAAGTACAAATATGTCGCCAAATACAACCCCGAGATTTATCTTCTTGTGGATGTATTCAGCAAATCTACAGAATAGTAATGATAACAGGATCAATGAAAGATCAACCAGAGTGCAGAAGACAACAAACTGTGCAAATGAGATAACGAAATAAAGAGTCCTTGAAAGTGAGATCATTGGTTGAGGGAACATTTCAGGGATAGGGGAAGTGAAGGTGAGTATATTGTCCCCTTTTATTCAAGAGCCTGATGGTTGAAGGGCAATAACTGTTCATGAACATGGAGGTGTGAGTCCTGATGCTCTTGTACCTTCTATCTGATGGCAACAGTGAGAAGAGAGCATGGCCTGGGTGGCGGGGAATCTTTGACAATGGATGCTGCTTTTCTGTGACAGTGTTCCCTGTAAATTGGCTCAATGGTGGGGAGGACTTTACCCATGATGTACTGGGCTGAATCCACTACTTTTTTCAGGATTTTCCATTCAAGGGCATTGGTGTTTCCATACCAGGCAGTAATGCAGCCAGTCAATGTACTCTCCACTACACACCTTTGAAGTTTGCCAAAGTCTTATATATATATCATGCCAACTCCTAAGCAAGTAAAGATGCTACAGTGCTTTCTTCGCAATTGCACTTACATGCTGAGTCCAGGACAGATCCTCTGATATAGTAGCACCCAGGAATATAAAGTTACTGACCCCCTCCACCTCTGATCCTCTGATGAATACTGGCTCACGGACTTCTGGTTTCCCTGTCCTGAAGCTTACAATCAACTCCTTGGTCTTGTTGGCATTGAATGAGAGGTTGCTGTTCTGACACCACTCAGCCAGATTTGAAATCTCCCTCCTATATGCTGATTCATCATCACCTATGATTCGGCCCACAACACGGTATCATTGGCAACCTTAAATATGGCATCGGAGCTGTGCATGAGTGTAAAGCAAGCAGAGCAGGAGGCTGAGCACACAGCCCTGTGGTACAACTGTGCTGATGGAGATTGTGGAGGAGATGTTATTGCCAATCCAGACTGACTAGGGACTGCAAGTGAGGAAATCCAGGGTCCAATTACACAAGGAGGTACTGAAGCCAAGCTCTTGCAGGTTTTTGATTAGTTTTGAGGGGATGATGGTGTTGAATGCTGAGCGGTAGTCAATAAAGAGCATCCTGATGTATGCATCTTTTTTCAATTAACTTTTTAATGTTTCTACAATGAAACAAAAAAAACAGTAAAAAAAAGAGGTTTATACAGTGCAAAATAAATGTATCAAATGTACAGTTCATAACAGTTAAGGAAAAGCACCCATAGTAGAATCGTATAGTTACCACCCCACCCTCCCACTACCCAACTCCAAGCCAACCTTACGCTATATTGAAAAGTTAATCAGAACTTTTATCACCAAATAGCTGTATTTATAAAAAGAAGGTGTATTGCCTACTACCTGAACTGTAATATGTTTACACATCAACAAAAAAAAGTAAATCTTAACCGAAAGAAACTGGAAGTAAGGGATTTAAATGCAAAAGAAAAAAGGAGAGATGAACCCTTAATCTAAATGGGAATTATGGAAATATTCAAGAAAAGGTTCCCACACCTTTTGGAACTTTATGTCCGAATTAAGCAGTGAATAATGAATCTTTTCACAGTCTAAGCAGGACGTAATGTCTCTGAGCCATTGAGCATGAGTGGGTGGGGCCGCATCTCGCTACCTAAGAAGGACTGCACATCTGGCCAAAAGAGAGGTGAAAGACAATGTACAACACTTAGTCGGAGACAGATGCGTGTCAACTTCTCCTGAAGTACCGAAAAGAGCGATCAAGGTTCCAAATAGCAATTAAATATATGGGATAAAGTTAAAAAGACATCTCTTTTAGGTTTTAGGTTTAGGCAAAGGGCTAGGAAGTGCGGAGATGGCCAGATTCTTATTAGAGTTCAACTCCATTGCCACCCATATTGGGCAGTCAGACTGATTGTAAAAGTAAGACCAAAAGATAAGAGAACGTATGTTGGCTGCCCAGTAATATAAACGAAAATTGGGCAAGGCCATACCACCTACGTACACAACGCTGTAAGAACTCAGCAGGTCAGGCAGCATCCGTGAGAAAAGAGTAGCCAGCGTTTCGGGCCGAGACCCTTCATCAGGAATGGGGGGGAAGAGAGGGCTGAAGCCCAGTAATAGAGATAGGGGAGGGGGTAGGACTAGAGGCGCCAGGTGGAGAACCAATCAGAGGAAAGATAAAGGGGGGAGATAAAGAACTGTAGAGATAAAGAAGCAGAAAGTTGAAAGGGGAGAGGGGCAGACAGGGACCTGGGATAGGGGAAGGGGGAGGGGGAGGGAATTACCGGAAATTGGAGAATTCAATGTTCATAGCACCAGGCTGGAGGCTACCCAGACAGTAGATGAGGTGTTGCTCTTCCAACCTGAGTTTGGCCTCATCATGGCAGTAGAGGAGGCCATGTATGGACATATCTAGATGGGAATGAGAGGCAGAGTTGAAGTGGGTGGCAACCGGGAGGTCCTGTCTATTGTGACGGAGGTGCTCGACGAAGCGGTCCCCCAATCTGTGTCGGGTCTCGCCGATGTAGAGGAGGCCGCACCGGGAGCACCGGATGCGGTAGATGACTCCAGCAAACTCGCAGGTGAAGTGTTTTTTATCATTAAACAAAATATACTTTATTCCAAAATAAAATTATGTGCAATAACCATTCAAAGACTTTCAATTCTTTACAGTTGGTACCATTACTGTCCTTACATTTTCAAAGTCCTAATGTTTTGCCACCCACGTGGCACTTTGTTCTTCCATATTTACATTCAGGGGGTATACCCCCAACACCCCTACCCCTCAACTCCCGCGGGAGAAGGACCCTAGGCTGTGGTCCTTCCCCAGCGGGCCCTTGCGGTGGCTGCACCGAGTTTGAGTGCGTCCCTCAGCACGTACTCCTGCAGCCGAGAATGTGCCAGTTGGCAGCATTCCCCCACGGACATCTCCGAGTGCTGATAGACCATCAGGTTTCGGCCTGACCAAAGAGCGTCTTTCACTGAGTTGATGATCTGCCAGCAGCACCGGACGTTGGTCTCTGTGTGTGTCCCCGGGAACAGCCCGTAGATCAGAGAGTCCTCTGTTACGCAGCTGCTGGGGATGAACCTCGACACTGCCCTTTCCATCCTCCTCCACACCTTCTCCGCGAACCCACAGTGTGCAAAGAGGTGGATCACCGACTCCTCCTCCCGTGGGCAGAGGGATGTGGAGACGACGATCCGGGCATACAGGAGGGATCGGACTGGGAGGGCCCCTCTCACCGCCAGCCAGGCGAGGTCTTGGTGCCTGTTTGTGAGGTCTGGTGATGAGGCATTTTGCCAGATGAACTGGACGGTCTGCTCAGGGAACCACCCCACTGTGTCCATCTTGTCCTTCTCCTGCAGTGCCTGCAGGACCTTACGTGCTGACCACTGCCTGATGGCCCTGTGGTCAAAGGCGTTGACCTGAAAGAACTTCTCTACAAAGGACAGGTGTGGCGGCAATGACCAGCTGACGGCGTGTTGCACGGGAAAGGGGCCAGACCCATCCTTCGTAGCCAGGGCGACAGGTAGAACCTGGGCACGTAGTGGTACTTGGTGCCCACGTACCTGGGATCCACACACAACCTGACGCAGCCACACACTGAGGGCGACATTGGGGACGTTTTTGCCCCCGTTGTCCAGGGACTTGTGCATGGTGGTCCGTCTGACCCGCTCCATCTTGGATCCCCAGACGAATCTGAAGACTGCTCGGATGATTTCCGAGCTGAAGGAGCGGGGGACTGGCCACACCTGCACAAAGTACAGCAGCCCTGAGAGCACCTCACACCTGATGACCAGGTTCTTGCCCGCTATCGATAGGGAGTGCCCTCCCCACAGCCCCAGTTTCTGTTTCACCTTGGCAGTCCGCTCCTGCCAGTTCCTGTTGCCCGCCTTGGCCCCTCCGAACCAGATCCCCAACACCTTCAGGTGATCAGCCCTGATGGTGAAGGGGACACTGGATCAGTTGGGACAGTTGCCGAAGAGCATGGCTTCACTCTTCGTGCAGTTGACCCTGGCCCCCGACGCCTGCTCGAACTGTTCGCAGATGCAGATCAGCCTGCGAACTGACCTCGGATCAGAGCAGAAGACGGTGACGTCGTCCATGTACAGGGAGGTTTTGATTTGTGTCCCTCCACTACCTGGCAGCGTCACCTCTCTTATGCCCTCATCCCTCCTGATGGCTTCGGCAAAGGGTTCTATGCAGCACACGAACAAGACAGGGGAGAGAGGGCAGCCCTGCCTGACTCCAGACCTGGTGGGGAAGCTGTCTGTTTCCCACCCGTTGACCTGAACTGCGCTACAGATGTCCGTGTAGAGCAGTTTGATCCAATTCCGGATTCCCTCCCCAAATCCCATTTTGGAGAGTACATCCGCCATGTACGTGTGCGATATCCTGTCGAAGGCTTTCTCCTGGTCCAAGCTGACCAGGCAGGCGTCCACCCCCCCGTCCTGCACATAGGCGATGGTGTCCCTCAGCAGCGCGAGGCTGTCTGAGATCTTCCTGCCCGGTACAGCACAGGTTTGGTCCGGATGGATCACCTGCTCCATTGCAGACTTGACCCTGTTGGCGATAGCCTTGGACAGGATCTTGTAGTCCACATTCAGGAGAGAGATGGGCCTCCAATTTCTAATGTCTTCCCTCTCCTCCTTCTGCTTGTAGATGAGGGTGATGATGCCCTTCCGCATGGATTCTGACATGCTGCCCACCAGCAGGTGAAGTGTTGCCTCACCTGGAAGGACTGTCTGGGGCCCGGAATGGTGGTAAGGGGGCAGGTGTGGGGACAGGTGTAGCACTTGCACTTGAAGGGATACCACCTACCCTTTTAGATTTTTGAAGGTGATCTTTATTTAGTCTGGGACGTTTGCCCTTCGATAGATAGGCCAAAATAATAGAATCTAACGAATCAACAAAAGCTTTAGAAATAAAAATTGGTAAAGATTGAAATAAGTATAAAAATTTAGGAAGGATATGCATTTTAATGACATTAATTCGACCTATCAGAGACATGAATGGGGTGATCACTGTACTAGACTCTGTTTCATATGATTTAAAAGATTTGTGAAATTTTCTCCAAAAAGATGCTTCTAAGTCCTTGTTACAGTAATGCCAAGGTAAGTAAATTGATTATTTACTACATTAAAAGAGAGGTTATGAACTGATGTAGGTACCTTTGCTATCCACGATTGAGCGAAGAGCCAATGAGATGGCATCAGCTGTGGGCCAGTTGCTCCAGTAGACAAATTGGAGTGGACCCAAGCCATCTCTGATGCAGGAGCTTGTATGTTTAATTACCAACCTCTTAAAACACTTCATCACTGTGGATGAAAGTGCAACTGGGTGAAAGTATTGAGACAGGTTACCATGCTCTTCTTGGGCACTGGTGTAATTGAAGCCTACTTAAATCGGATGGGTACCACACAATGAGAGGTTAAAGATTTCAGGGAACACACCAGCCAGATGGTTAACTCAGGTCTTTAATACATGGCCAGGTACCCCATCTGGTCTGTGGATTCACCCTCTTCAAAGCAGCCCAAATGTCAACTTCAGATCACCGAAGGATGTGGGGGTACACGATGGTTCCTCCATGTTCTGACGGTCAAAGTGAGCATAGAAGGCATTGAGTTCATCTGGAAGCAAAGCCCTGCTGTCTCCCACGTTGCTTGATAAAACTTTGTTAGAAGGTGATAACATTCAAGCCCTGCCACAGCTGTCGAGCATCCCTTGTTGATTCAAGTTCGGTCTGGAATATCCACTTTGGATGTGAGATGGCTTTCTGGAGGTCATTCCTGCATGAGGAGAGCTTCATGGCATTGGGCCTGTATTCAATGGAGTTTAGAAGAATGGGGGGGGGGCAGTGGATCTCATAGAAACCTATTGAATATTGAAAAGCCAAGATAGAGTGGATGTGGAGATGATGTTTCCTATAGTGGGTGAGTCTAGGACCAGACAGTATAGCTTCAGAATAGAGGTACATCCATTTAGAACAGAGATGAGGAGGAATTCCTTTGGCTAGAGGCTGGTGAAATTGTGGAATTCACTGCCACAGATGGCTGTGGAGGTCAAATCATATTTCAAATGGAGGTTAATAGGTTCTTGATTAGTCAGGGCATCAAAGGTTATGGGGAGAAGGAAGGAGAATGGGGTTGAGGGGGATAATAAATCAGCCAAATGGAAAGGTGGAGCAGACTCGATGGGCTGAATGGCCTAATTTGCTTCTATATAGGAAAATCAAAGTCGTGAAGATGGAAATTACTGAGGCAGAATATGGAGTGCTGTTCCTGTAATCTCTGTCAAGTTTCAAATTGGCAGTAGAGGAGGACATGAACAGACATGCTGGTGTGGGTGTGGGAATGGGAAGTGGAATTAAACAGCTGGCCAATGGGAGATCTTGGTTGTTACAGTGAATGAAGTGAACGTGCTCGATGAAGCAGTTCGTCAATCTGCATCGGGCCTCACTGAGGTAGAGGAGGCCACAGCAGGAGCACCGGATCAAAACTACCATTGTGTACCTTGTCAACACCCCTAAACTGAATTTGACATAAATGACAGTTAAACATTTCTAATTTCGGCAAGGCCTCTCTGCAGACCAAATCACGGAACACAAGATGGACCAATTTGGGTTACACTTGGTCATCAAGAATGCCTTTAATTAGCTTTGTATACATTGGTGTGAAATTACGAAAGGCTAATATTGCAGGGTTCTTTCCGAACAACATTTGCAACTGTTATTTCTCAGAGTAACGCTGCAGAGTTAAACATAGAATATAAAACAGTGCGGCACAGTACAGGCCCAGTCTGACCTTTCCTCCCACACAACCACCCCCCCCCCCCCCAGTTTTCTAGCTAAGAATCTCTTCAATGTCCCTAATGTATCTGCCTCTGCCACCACCCCTGACAGGGCATTCCACACACTTACCTCTGACTTCTTCCCTGTACTTAACTCCAATATTCTTAAAGTTATGACCTCTTATATTAGCCATTTTCACCCTGGGAAACAGTCTCCAGCTGTCCACCCTATCTATGCCTCTGATCAACTTCTGCACCTCTATCAAGTCAAAGTTCAAAGCTATGGATAAGTTTTCTGCAGTCCTGCCGAAGGGTCTCAGCCTGAAACGCCGACTGTACTTTTTTCCATAGATGCTGCCTGGCCTGCTGAGTTCCTCCAGCATTTTATGTGTGGTGTTCAAAGTTCAAAGTACATTTTATTATCAAAGTTTGTATACTTTATACGATCTTGAGCTTCATCTCCTTACAGGCAGCCAAGAAACAAGGAACCCCAATAAAACCCATTAGAAACAAAAGAAGGCAGTCAAACACTCAGTGTGTAGAGAGAGAACAAAACACAAATCATGCAAACAATAAAAGCAAGCAAACAGCATTTAGGGCTGAAGTTCACAACACCAGGCATCACTGTAGGCCAATAGTTGCAGGCCACAGCCTCAGTCCAGCACAGAGACAAGCAAATCCCGCAGAGCAGCGAGCTGAACTGGCCCATCTCTCACCCCCGACCCCAACATCCCAACCATTTCAATCTGGCTGGGTACTTAAAACATCCAAACCTTGGGTCATTCCTCGCCCACGGGCCCAGGCTCTGCCATCTTGACTTGGCCAGCACCCAACCTTTCTAATTCGGCCTGGCTCTCAAATCGATCAAACCTCAGATCTTTTCTCGCCTCGTCTTGGCTCCACCAGGTCTGCTCCAGCAACTCCAGCCCAGACATGCTGCAACTGTCCTGCCCTGGTGAGACTCCAGCCACGCTGCAAAAAATGCCGATTCAGCTCAATTCCAACAGGGAAGCCACAGGCCAATGTTTTCAGCAATTGTTTACCAGGAAAAGTGTGAATAATAAAGAACCTGGTTGCTTTCTTTACTTCATTGGTTACCAGAAAGTAGTCACTTAAACCAGCAAATAGTGCTATATTAAATGTCTTATCTTCCATCACACCAAAGAATAAAAGCCCTAGCTCTGTCAACCTAATCCAGACAGCATCCTGGTAAATCTACTCTGCACCCTCTCTAATATTGGTTGGAAGTTTAACTTACTCTAAAACAACTCTTTTGTCACTGGAAGTGTCAACTGTTCTGTTAGAAAGCTGAGCATGGCGAAAAGCACCACCCCAGCCCTAGACAGTAAATGTCAATCAGAAATGCAGAGTAACACACAAAGCCCAAGGGATCAGGCAGCATCTATGTAGAGAAATAGACCACTGACAATTCAGGCTTCAGCCTGAAGGTCTCAGCCAGAAACATCGACTATATCTATCCATTGATAATGCCTGACCCACTGAGTTCCTCTAGAACCTGATAAACAGTAATCTCGAAAATGTATACAGTATGGAAATGATTTATATACATATACTTTCCAGTGCAGTTTAGCTGGTCCTCATAAGGAGCTATTAGCCAAGATTAAAATTCATAGAATAGATCTGATTGGGAGGTCGTTAGAGTGCAAAAAGTAGAAAGTGAAAGGAGTGATATTGATTTGCAATGGATTGATTGAATAACCCACAAAGGTCTGTGACAGGGCCACGATAGTTCAACCTTTTTTTTAACAATTAAGATCTCGGGATAGAAAGCCAATATTCAAGTTTGCAAATGAAACAATATGTAAGCTGTGTAGCATTATGCTGTTAAGACCAAAAGACCATAAGACATAGGCACTGAATTAGCCACTTAGCCCATCGAGTCTGCTCCGCCTCTCTATCATGGTTGATTTATTATCCCTTTTGACCCTATTTTCCTGCCTTCTCCCCAAACCTTTGAAACCCTGACTAACCAAGAACCTATCAACCTCTGCTTTGAATATAATCAATAACTTGTCCTCTACAGCTGTTTGTGGCAATGAATTCCACAGATTTACCACCCACTGGCTAAAGAAATTTCTGCTCATCTCTGTTCCGAGGCTGTGCCCTCTGGTCCTGGACTCCCCCACTATAGGAAACATCCTCTCCACATGCACTCTCTCTTGGTCTTTCAGTATTTAAGAGGTTTCAATGAAATCCACCCTCCACCCCCCCCCCCATTCTTCTAAACTCCAGCAAGTACAGGCCCAAAGCCATGAAATGCTCCTCACATATTAACCCTTTCATTCCTAGATTCATTCACATGAATCTCCTTTGGACCCTCTCCAATGCCAGCAGATCTTTTCTTAGATAATGAACCCAAGACTGCTCACAATACTCCAAGTGCCATCTGACCAATGCCTTTTAAGGGCTCAGTATCACATCCTTGCATGCTGACATTGCTTTTGCCTTCCTCACCACCAACTCACCCTGAAGTTAACCTTTAGTGAATCCTGCACAAGGTCTTCCAAGTCTATTTGCACCTCTGATTTATGAATTTTCTCCCCATTCAGAAAATAGTCTATAACTTTATTCCTTCTACTGAAGTGCATGACCGTACCCTTCCCCACATTACATTCCACCTAGGCCACTTTGTTTCCCATTCTCTCAATCATTCTGCAAACTCCCTGCTTCTACAACACTATCTGCCCCTCCACCTATATTTGTATGATCTGCAGACTTGGCCACAAGGCCATTAATTCTGACTTCCAAATCATTGACATACAACCTGAAAAGAGGTGGTCCCAATACCATCCAATGTGGAACACCACTTGTCGCTGGCAGCCAACCGGAACAGGCACCTGTTACTCAAGCTCTTTGCCTCCCGCCAATCAGCCAATCCTCTATTCAAGCTAGTAATTGTATTAGTTTAAGTAGTTCGTCGAAGCTTCAGCAAATAATTTCTAACATAGCAATATAATATAGCAATTATCACGTTCTGCTGGCGACCTCTTGAAAGAATGGAACAAAATGCTTTCTATATTTGAAAAAAATGTAATTGTGGAAATCCAGAGATATTCAGGGCAAGCAGGTCAATGTAAATAGGTCATTAAAATGTCATGCACAAGGACAGAAAAGAACAGATTTCTGGAATACAAATAATGCTTTGGCTAAAGATCTGTTGAGACCACATCTGGTGCATTATGTTCATCTGGCAGTCACACCACAGGAGGGGTGTGCTGTCCCGAAGCAGTGCAGTATAGTTAATTTAAGAGGCGATTACAACGTGCCCTATATTCCCTGCAGTTTAGAAAGTGAGGTACTTTGATCATTGCTTCAAGATATTAGGGAGAATCATAGGCTAATTTTAGCTAATTGGGGAGTTCATGTCTAGGGCATGTACTGTGGAAGTTAGAACCAAGGAGGTAGGGCAGGAAACTATATGCCAGCCTTAATAAAATTCCGGAATTCCTTTACACAAAGTAATCAATGACAGTTCGAGCAAGTGTTAATTTTGACTCCAAGATTCAAGTCTTTAAATTATGTGGGTTAAGATTATATGGGATTACATTCACAGATCAACCATAATTTCACAGAGTGGCAGAACACATGAAGATAAATGGCCCATTCCTGTTCCCACATTCCTTTCAGTGTTATTAAAGATGCCTTCTTGTCAATGTACTGTATACCAGCAAAACTGGTATCAATGCAGATTCCTTCCGATCCTTTATTAATTGTTTTATGAGTAATAATAATCCATAAATACATATTGAAACTGAAGATAAAAGCTTAAAAATCCTTCTTGAATTCCAGAGCTTGATGTAGTGTTGCATGGCATGTTAATATGTTTGAGGAGACACAACTGTAGATGCTGCAAGCTGGAGCTAAAAAGCAAGCGGCTGGAGGAACTCAGCAGGTCAGGCAGGACTCTGAGTTCCTCCAGCAGCTCATTTCTTTGCATGTTTAAAGAAGTTGCATCAGGATCATATTTGTTCTCAACATTGGAAAGGCAGAAAGTGAAAAAAGAACTACAGATACTGGAAATCAAATACCAAAACAGAAAATGCTGGAAATATTCAAGTCAAGTTTATTGTCATTTAACTATATAAATGTCTATAACATCTATAACCATATAATGCATATAGAAACAAGACAATGTTTATCCAAACCTGGGTGTAAAGCACAGTAGTACACATAACACACAATAAGTTATGAAGGTATGGATAAAATCTACAGATGAATTACCCATAAATAACAAACTTAAGTGCATTAATATTAATTATTGTAAGGTTCGGAACAGATTAACCAGTGACACTTTGAATATGATGCTGCAGGAATTTCAGAAGACTGATTTTCATCTTGACCGTTCTTGTTTTTGTGCATCGTAGTCTCCTGCCTGATGGTGAAAAGTCAAAGAGGATGCTGGATGGATGGGTGGGATCGATAACAATACTCAGGGCCCTGCTCTTGATAAATGTCCTGATGGATGGCAGGGAGACACCTATGATCCTCTTGGTTGTTCTCACAGTCCTTTGTAGGGGCTTCTGGTCCGATGCTCAACTGCTCCCATACCAGATGGAGATGCAACTTGTCAGGACACTGTCATTGCTGCTCTTGTAAAATGCAGTTAAGATGGTGGGGGTGGTGGGAGAGAGCCTGGCCTGCCTCGATCGTCTTAGGGGGTGGAGACACTGCTGAGCCTTCTTGTTCAGGGAGGTGATATTAAGGGACCAGGTGAGGTCATCCATGATGTGAACTCCCAGGAACTTGGAGCACTTAACTCTCTCTACAGAGGAGCCATGTATTCACACAGGGGGATGGTTCATCTGCACCTTGCAGAAGTCCACAATCATTTCCTTTGCCTTCTCCACACTCAGGCTTAGGTTGTTCTTCTCAGATTAATCCACCAGCCGCTCCACTTACTCTCTCTACTCCTGTCTTGTCATTGTTCTTGATAAGGCCAACCACTGTTGTTTCATCTGCAAAGTTGATGACACGGTTTGAGGTGGATCCTGTGACATAATCATGCATCAGCAGTGTGAACAGCAGCGGGCTGAGCACACGGTCTTGGGAAGTGCCGGTGCTCAGCCTGATGGGACTTGCTGCCCATATGGACTGACTGTAGCCTTGCTGTTAAGAAGTCCAGTATCCAGTTGCAGAGGGAGATGTTGAGACCCAGCGAGGACAGTTTCCCCACCAGGTTCTGGGATGTGATCGTGTTGAATGCTTAAATGAAGTATTCACCCCATTGTGATCAAGATTCAAGATTCAAGATTCAAAAACTTTATTGTCATCCTAACCGTACATCAGCTCTGCAGGGCAGAATGAGATAACGTCTCCCAGGAGCAGTGCAATCATAACATAACAAACACAACACTAAATAATAAACATAAAATAAATAGTAAAACACAACAGCCACATGTCAGTTAAAAACAAGTTATAAGTGTCCTGTGCAAGTTAAAAGTGTCCAAAGCAGAGTCAAGTAGAGCAGCTATTTAGCAGTCTGACTGCCTGTGGGAGGAAGCTGTTTAGTAGCCTTGTGGTTTTAGTTTTGATGCTCCTGTAACGTTTGCCTGATGGCAGAAGAACTGACAGTTCATGGAGAGGGTGTATGGGGTCTTTAATGATGTACCGTGTCTTCTGGAGGCATCGACTCTGAAAGAGGTCTTGGGCAGAAGGTAGGGAGACCCCAATATCCTTCTCTGCTCCCCTAACCACCCTCTGCAAGGCTTTTTTGTCAGTAGCACTGCAGCTGGAGTACCAGGTTGTGATGCAAAAGGTCAGTACACTCTCAACCACTCCTCTGTAGAATGTAGTTAAGATGTTAGTGGGGAGTGATGCTTGTTTAAGCTTCCTCAGAAAGAGCAATCTCTGCTGGGCTCATTTTACAATCCCAGTGGTGTTCCTGGACCAGGTGAGATTGTCTGAGATCTGCACCCCAAGGAACTTGATGTTTTCCACTCTCTCCACTGTGGAGCCGCTGATGCTGATGGGTGTGTGCTCAGGCTGAGACCGTCTGAAATCAACGATCATCTCCTTGGTTTTGGTGACATTAAGCATCAAGTTGTTGTCACTGCGCCAGCTCTCTAGGTGATTGACCTCCTCCCTCTACATTGTTTCATCATTTGTGCTGATGAGCCCCACCACTGTGGTATCATCAGCAAATTTAATGATCAGGTTCTCCTTGAATATGGCTGCACAGTCATGAGCACTGAATATAGTAAACTAGATTAAAGATTAAAGATTCACCCAGAAAGACTGCTTGGAGGAAGTGAAAGGACAACTGGTGGGAATGTAAGGGTGGACCAGGGAGTTGTGAAGGGGACAGACCCTGCAAAATGCTGAAAGGGAAGAGTGGGAAAATATGACTGGTGATGGAACCTCTCTGAGAATGGTAGACATTGTTAAATATGATCTGGTGAATGCAGAAGTTGCTGGGGAGGAAGTTGAAGGGAGCTCTATTCTTGTTCTGTCCCAGGTGAGTGGGGGTGAAAGCCAGACTGAAGATACTGTTACTTAGCAGTGATCTTTAGGTAACCTCCTGCCAGAAACACTTCATGGCTGACATGCATATTGTTTCTTGAGTGGTGCCGTAATAACAACCTCTCACTCAACATCAACAAGACCAAGGAACTGATGTGGAACTCAGGAAGGGGAAGTCAGGGGTCAGTGATGGAAAATGTGATTTAAATTCCTGTGTGTCAACACTTTACAGGATCTATCCTGAGCCCAGCACATTAATGCAATCATGACCAGTGGCTCTACTTCATTAAGAGCTTGAGAAGATTTGGTTTGTCACCAAAAACTCATGCAAATCTCTAAAGATTTAGAGGTACAGCACAGTAACAGGCCCTTCCAATCTAACAAGCCCACACTGCCCAATTACACCCGTGTGACCAAATAACCTATTAACCCGTATGTCTTTTGAAAGTGGGAAGAAACCGGAGCACATGCAAGAAATCCACATGGTCATGGGCAGAACGTGCAAACTCCTTACAGACAGCAGTGGAACTGAACCTTTGTCACTGGTGCTGTAACAAACTGCTACAACCCCTTGCCACCCCCCTTATTTAATGCAGAAAGCATTCTGATTGGTTACATCACCGATTTGTATGGAAGCTTCAATGCACATGATCGCAAGAGGCTGCGGAGGGTTGTAGACTCAGCCAGCACATCACGAGCCCAACCTTCCACACCACCAACAGGGTCCTTAATGGTGGATGTCACCTTCAAGAGGCAGTGCTTCAAGTAGGAGCAGGCCCTGATGAAGGGTCTTGGCCTGAAACGTCGAGTCCTAATGAAGGATCTCGGCCCGAAACATCAATTTAGTCTTTTCCATAGATGCTGCCTGGCCTGCTGAGTTCTTCCGGCAATTTGTGTGTGTTGCCTCAAGTAGACAGTATCCATCATTAATTATCCACATCTGAGACATACACTCTTCTCATTACTACCAACGGGGAAGGGGTACGAGAGCAGGAGAACCCATGCACAGTGATCTTCCCCTCCATTGTCCATTTTTTGACTGGCCCACAAACCCATTATTATAAGGTGTGTTCCCTACCTTATTATTCATTTTCTGCACTATTTACTTGTTGTGGTAATTTTATGTCCTTGCTCTCTACTGCTGCTGTATAACAAACAAATTTCACGTCATGTAAGTGTGGTGATGCAGCTGATTCTGATCTTGATTTGGATGGTAGAAAGTAAGGAACAAGCCCAAACATCTCTACAGCACAGACGGAGAAAGTAGCATGGAAGAGATATACGATACATTTAGCTGTGGCACAGAATATAAGGACAGGGAGATCATTGTGCAACTAGTTAGGCTGAGTGCATTTGTGGTCAGAGAATCATAGCAAGGATGTGATTAGACTGGAGAGGGTGCAGAATGGATTCACCAGGATGTTGCCTGGAATTGTGTTTTAGCTTTGAGGAGAAAGTGAACAGGTTTTAATTGCTTTCCTTGGAATGGAGCAATTTGAGGGCTGACCTAACAAATGTATGCAAAGTACAAGGATATATATATATATACTGTGGATAGTGAGAAACATTTTCCCTATGCATAACTTTAAGTAACCAAAAGGCATAAATTTAATGTAAATGGTTGGAGACTTGACAAACTTTTCATCAAGTATTTGGCTGAATTTGATTCATATGGTACAGAAACAGGTTTTTTGATCCATCATATCCATGTCTGCAATCAAGTACCTATCTGTATAAATCCAGTTTAATCCTGTTTAATCTATGGAGAGCGAAATTGAGGACCTATGGACAAGATTCATGTATCAGAGGGAAATGAGAGATTGTTATGTTCTATGTTTGAACAAGACATGACTTACTTTCAACATGCATGATACAGCAATCAGACTCGACGTCTTCTCCATTTACAGAATGGACTGAACTGCTGATTTGGGAAAGGGAAAAGGATGAAGAGTGTGTTTCATGATAAACTCTCATTGGTGCTCCAATGCGACAATTTTGTCAAACTCATCTTTCCTGACCTTGAATACCGAACAATCAAATGCCATATGTTCTGTTTACCTAGAGAGTTCTCCTCCATAATCCTGACTGCAGTTTACATACAACCAATGGCCAGTGATGATCAAGCGCTTGAGATATCCCATGATGCTGTCTCCAAGCTAGAAACAGTCCACCCTGACACATTTCAAATCATAGTCGGGGACTCCAACCAGTTTTGCTTGATGAAAACCCTGCCCGATTATCATCAGCATATAACCTGAAGCACCAGAAGCCCCAACACACTAGACCACTGTTATACTAAGACAAAGAATGCCTAACGTTTCATACCCTGACCATATTACAGGAAATCTGATCACTTGGCTGTCCTTCTCCTACCTGCACACAGGCAGGGGCTAAAAAGCAAAGCTCCAGAGATGAGGACAACAAAGAGTTGGCTGTAGGTGGGGGGGGGGGGCAAAGGAGCAGCTATGGGGTTGCTTCGAGTCAGTGGACTGGGCCGTGTTCACGGACTCATCTGTGGATCGGAATGAACACACAGTGGTTGTAACGGACTTTAGTAAAACAGTTGTTGATGAGTGTGTCCCCACAAAATCATTCAGAGTCTTCTCCAATCAGAACCCCCAAATGAACCAGGAGATCCACAATCTGCTGAGGGACAGATCAGAGATATTTAAGTCTGGTGACCAAGGATGCTACAAAAGGTCCAGGTATGATCTCTGGAAAGACATCTCATGGGTGAAGTTGCAATTCCAGACTGAACTTGAATCAGCAGAGGATGCTCAGATGTTGTGGCAAGGCTTGAATGCTATCACCTCTTATATAGTTAAAACAAGCAACATGGGCGACAGCAGGACTTCACTTCCAGGTGAGCTCAATGCCTTCTGTGCTCTCTTTAACCATAAAAATATGGAGGAACTATCACAAGCTCCCACAGCTCCTGATGATCCTATGATTTTAGTCCCTGAGGCCAATGTGTGAGCAGCCTTCAGAAGAGTGAACCACGAAAAGCATCCGACCAGACGGGGTACCTGGCGAAGTATTAAAGACCTGTGCTGATCAACTGGCTGGATTCTTCACTGATAACATTAGCCTTTCGCTTCGGCAGTCTGAGATACCCACCTGCTTCAAACAGGCTTCAATTATACCGGTGCCTAAGAAGAATGTGGTAACCGTTCTCAATGACTATCATCCAATACCACTTACATCCACTGTGATGAAGTGTTTTTAGAGGCTTGTGATGAAACATTATCAACTCCTGCCTGAGAAGTGACTTGGATCCACTCCAATCACCTACTGGAGCAACAGGTCCACAGCAGATGCCATCTCATTGGCTCTTTACTCTGGAATATCTGGAGAGCAAAGATTCATATATCAGGATGCTCCTTATCAACTACAACTCAGCATTCAATCCTATCATCCCCTCAAAAATTAATCAATAAGCTTCAAGTCCTTGGCCTCAATAGCCCATTGTGCTATTGGATCCTTGATTTCCACACTTCCAAGTCATTTCAGGTTGGCAACAGCATCTCCACACTCACCATCGGCACAGGTGCACCACAAGGCTGTGTGCTTAGGCCCTGCTCTACTCTCTTTACACTTATGACTGTGTGGTTAAGCACAGCTCCAATGCCATATTCAAGTTTTCTGACAACACCACAGTTGTAGGCTGCATCAAAGGCAGCGATGAATCAGCATATCGGAGGGAGATTGAAAATCTGGCTGAACAACGCCACAACAACCTCTCACTCAATGGCAGCAAGACCAAGGAGCTGATTATTGACTTCAGCAGGAGGAAACCAGAGGTCCATGAGCCAGTTCTCATCAGAGGATCAGATGTGGAGATGTTCAGAAACTATAAATTCCTTGGCGTTATTATTTCAGAGGACCTGTCCTGGGCCCAGCACGTAAGTGCAATTGCGAAGAAAGCACGGCAGCACCTCTATTTTCTTAGTAGTTTGTGAAGATTTGAGCCTGACATCTAAAACTTCAACAAACTTTTATAGATGAGTAGTGGAGAGTATATTGTCTGGCTGCATCAGGGCCTGGTATGGAAACACCAATGCCCTTGAATGGAAAATCCTACAAGAAGTAGTGGATACGGCCAGGTCCCTCACGAGTAAAGCCTTCCCCACCATTGAGCACATCTTTATGAAGCATTGTCACAGGAAAGCAGCATCCATCATCAGGGATGGCCACCACCCAGGATATGCTCTCTTTTCGCTTCTGCCATCAGGGAGGAGTTACAGGAACCTAAGGACTCCTAACACCTAGTTCAAGAACAGTTGTTTCCTCGCAACAATCAGGCTCTTGAACCACAGGGAATAACTACACTCAGCTTCACTTACCCAGTACTGAAACATTCCCATAATGTGTGGACTCACTTTGAAGGACTCTTCATCTCATGTTCTCAATATTTATTGCTTATTTCTTCATTATCATACTTTCTTTTTTTTTGTATTTGCAGTTTGCTGTCTTTCACATGCTGGTTGAAAGCTGAAGTTGTTGTGGACTTTCATTGATTCTATTATGGTTATTATTCTAGTAAGGATTTGAGAATGCCTGCAAGAAAATGAATCTCAGGGTTGTATATGGTGACATAGGTACTTTGATAATAAATTTACTTTGAACTAATAGCTGACTATGCTTTAGTAACTCAAGTGCTCATCCATATTCTTGTTAAATATTATGAGAGTACCCACCTCCACTAAGCTCTCAGACAGTGCATTCAAGATTGAAATGACCCTCTAGGTTAAATAGTTATTCCTTTGATCCCCTATAAACTTTTTACTCCTCACCTTAAACATAAGCTCTCTAGTCATCAACACCTGTACCACAGGGAAGAATTCCTTACTATCTACATTCTCATGGTTTTGTAGAACTCTGCCAGGTCCCTCCTTAGCCAATCCAAAGAAAATTAACACAGACTATCAAGTCTTTTCTCATGATTACGTCACTCTATCTAAATCAGAATCGTCCTATACTTAATGTGGTATATTCCAGATGTGGCCTCATTAGCTGTACCATAATTATTTTGCTGATATTCTCTGTGCTCTAGATAATGAAGGCTTGCATACAGTCTGCATTCTTCATCTCCCTGTCTACTTGTTTCCCCATCTTCAAGAGTCTTTGGGCGTGTACACAAACATCTCTCTGTTGCTCACTATTCCCTTGGTCCTTAGCCTTCATTATGAATGACGTAGCCCTGCTTGACCCCCAACATGTGTTGCTTCATACGTACCAAATTCCATCTGCCAATGATCTGCCCAATTTATCAGACAATTAGAAAAAGTGTTGCCAAGCTCCAGAGAAGGGAGACAGAGAATGAAGCTGGTGAGTTGCTTTGGTATACAAAGTTAGAACAGAAATGAGGGGCTGAATGGATTCTTCTGCATTGTACTTCTCCAAATTGATGCACATCATGTGCTTCTTCATTGTTTTTCACAAGCTACAGATGTTGAGAATTGTACAAACATGGACTTTTGCCAAGGATAAGCATGTTATCTGATGGTATGTTGTTTTGCACATGATGGTAAAAGCACTAGTCATGGTGCTTTGATATTTGCTCAGTTAGGAACAGGAGGGATGCCAGGCAGGGTAGTTGAATGCTCCTCCTACGGTATGTGAGAAGGCAGGGAGACCTCCAGTGTCGCTGATGACTATACCTGAGAGAAGTGCATCCAGCTGCAGCTTCGAACAATCCGTGTCAAGGAGTTGGAGCTGGAACTTGAATTCCGGATCATTCAGGAGGCTGAGGGGGTGATAGGTAGGACATATAGCAAGGTAGTTACACCCAAGATGCAGGACACAGGAAACTGGGTGACAATCAGGAAGGGGAAAGGGGTGAAACAGCCAGTGCAGAGTACTCCTGCGGCCATCCCCACCATGAACAGGTTTATCGCTTTTATAATGTTGGGGTAGATGATCTTGCAGAGGAAGGTCACAGTGGTTGATCTCTGGCACTGAGTCTGGCTCTGTGACTCAGAAGGGTAGGAGGTGGCAGAGAAGAAGCGAGCTATGGTGATAGGGAATTTGTTGGGGGAACAGAAAGGAAGTTTTATGGATGGGAACGAGATTCCAAGATGATATTTACCTCCTGGCTGGCAGGGTCCTGCACATCTTGGATCGACTCCTCAGTGTTCTTAAGTGGGAGGGTGAATAGCCAGAAGTCATGGTCCAAATACTTACAGGTACCAATGACATAGGTAGGAAAAGCAACGAGGTTCTGCAAAGGGAGTTCAGGGAGTTAGGTGCTAAGTTAAAGGGCAGGACCTCCAGGGTTATGATCTCAGGACTGCTACCCATGCCATGTGCTAGTGAGGCCAGAAGATTATACATATGACTAAGGAGTTAGTGGAGGTGGGAGGGCTTCAGAATTTTGGATCATTGGGCTCTCTTCCAGAAAAGGTGGGACCTGTACAGAAGAGACTGTTCACACCTAAACTGGAAGAGGTCTAATATCCTAGTGGGAGGTTTGCTCGTACTGCACAGTGGGGTTTAAACCAGAGTGCCGTAACAGTTAGTGGAGAGATTGTGGAGAAAGACTTTGTTAAGACCTCAAACAAAGTCAGGAATCAAAAGGTTGAGCATGGTGCAAGTACTGTCCTGAACTGCCAATATTTCAATGCAAGGAGTATTGTAGGAAAGGCAGATGAGCTCAGGGCATGGATCAGCATGTGGAATTATGACATTGTGGCCATTAGTGAGACTCGGTTGCAGGAGAAGCAGGACTAGCAGCTCAGTGTTCTGGGGTTCCATTGTTTTAGAATGGGAGAGATTAAAGGAGGAGGGGTGGCTTTGTCAGGGAAATGTCACAGCCGTGCTCTGTCAGGACAGACTGAAGAACTTGTCTAGTGATGGATTATAGGTGGAACTGAGAAATGAGAAAGGTATGACCATAGCAGTGGGGCTATATTACAGCCCACCCAACAGTCTGAGGGATTCAGAGGAGCAAATTTTCAGAGAGATTGCAGACTGTTGCACGAAACATAAGGTTGTTATAGTAGGGGATTTTAACTTTACACATTTTGACTGTGACTCCCATACTATAAAAGGGCTGGATGGGATAGAGTTTGTCAAATGTGTTCAGGAAAGTTTCCTTAATCAGTATGTAGAATCCCAATGTGAGAACATGTGATACTGGATGTTCTATTAGGGAATGAGACTGGAAAAGTGACAGAAGTTTGTGTCGGGAAGCACTTTGCATCCAGTGACCACAATGCCATTAGTTTCACAGTAAATATGCAAAAAGGTGGATCTAGTCTACGGGTTGAGGTTCTAAGCTGGAGAAAGGTTTTAATGGTATCAGAAAGGATCTGGCAAGTGTGGATTGGGACAGGCTGTTTTCTGGCAAAGGTGTACTTAGTAAGTGGGAGTCCTTCAAAAGTGAAATTTTGAGAGAATGAAGCTGTGCTTGTATATGCCTGTCAGAATAAAAGGTAAAGTTAACAGGTTTAGGGAACCTTGGTTTTCAAGAGATAATGAGGCCCTGATTAAGAAAAATAAGGAGGTGCGTAGCAGGTAGAAACAAATGAGGTGCTTACGGAGTATACGAAATGCAAGAGAACACTTAAGAAAGAAATCAAGAGGGCTAAGAGAAGGTATGAGCTTGCCCTAGCAGACAAGGCGAAGGAGAATCCTAAGAGATTCTATAGATGTGTCAAGAGCAAAAGGATTGCAAAGGACAAAATTTGTCCTCTGGAAGATCAGAATGGTAATCCATTTGTCAAGCCAAAAGAGATGGGGAGATCTTAATTTTTTGCATCAGTATTTACTAAGGAGACAGACACAGAGTCTATAGATGTGAGACATCAACTTCATGGACCTTATACATGTTTGCTGAACTGAAGCAAATTAGGATGGAGAAAATCCCCTAGGGCCTGACAAGATGTACCCTCGGACCCTGCAGGAAGCAAGTGTAGAAATTGCCAAAGGCCGATCAGAGATATTACGTCCTTAGCAACAAGTGAGGTACCAGGGGACTGGAGGACAGCCACTGTTCCACTGTTTGAGAAAGGCTCTAGAAATAAGCCAAGAAATTATAAATACAAGAAAATCTGCAGGTGCTGGAAATCCAAAGCAACAGGTACAAAAATGCTGGAGGAACTCAGCAGGTCCGGCAGCATCTATGGAAAAGAGTAAACAGTCGATGTTTCAGGCTGTTCATCAGGACTGGAATGGGAAGTGGGGAAGAAGTCAGAATAAGAAGGTGGGGGAGGGGAGGAAGATGTACATGTGGCAGGTGATAGGTGAACTGTGAGAGGGGGAGGGGTGAAGTAAAAGCTGGGAAGTTGATTGGTGAAAGAGATAAAAGGCTGGAGAAGAGGGAATCTGATAGGAGAGGACAGAAGACCATGAAAAAAATGGAAGGGGGAGGAGCACCAGATGGAGGTGATGGGCAGGAAAGGAACAAAGGTGTGAGAAAGAAACACACATGGGGAATGGTGAAGGGGGAGGGGCAATTACCAGAAATTTGAGAAATCAATGTTCATGCCATCAGGTT
Organism: Hypanus sabinus; assembly: GCF_030144855.1. Taxonomy (NCBI): domain Eukaryota; kingdom Metazoa; phylum Chordata; class Chondrichthyes; order Myliobatiformes; family Dasyatidae; genus Hypanus; species Hypanus sabinus. Next base: position 31,558,915 of record NC_082739.1, on the reverse strand, counting down.
AGAGGCTATCCAGATGGAGTATAGATGTTGCTCCTCCAACACATCAGAATGGGAATGGGAAGTAGAATTGAAATAGATGGCCACCGGGAAATCTTGCTTTTTGAGGTAGACTGAGCGAAGGTGCTTGACAAAGCAGTCTCCCAATCTACGTTGGGTCCCACTGATATACAGGAGGCCATACTGGGAGCACTGGATGCAGTAGATGACCACAACAGATTTGCTGGTGAAGTGTCACCACATCTGGTAGGACTCTATGGGGAGAGTATTTGGAGAGGTAGCATGGCTTTATGCATGTAGGTTATGCCTAACCAATTGTATAGAGGTTTTTCAAGGAAGTTACCAGGAAAGTGAATGAAGGCAAGGCAGTGGGTATTGTCTATATGAACTTTAGCAAGGCATTTGACAAGGTCCTACATAGGAGGTTGGTCAAGAAGGTTCAGTCGCTCAGCATTCAAGATGAGGGAGTAAATTGGATTTGACATTGGCTTTGTGGGAGAAGCCAGAGAGTGGTAGTAAATGGTTATCAATCTGACTGGAGGCCTGTGACTAGTGGAGTGCCACAGGGATCAGTGCTGGATCTGTTGTTGCTTGTCATCGAGATCAATGATCTAGATGATAATGTGGCTAACTGGATCAGCAGATTTACAGATTGGGGGTGTAGTGGACAGCAAAGAAGGCTTGTAGCAGGATATGGACCAGCTGTAAAAATGGTTGAAAATTGGCGAATGGAATTTAATATGGAGAAGTGAGAGGTGCTGCACTTCAGTAGGACTAAACAAGATAGGTCTTATACAGTGAACAGTGGGGCACTGAGGAGTGTGGTAGAACAACGGAATTTGGGAATACAGCTACATAACTCATTGAAAGTGTTGTCACAGGTAGATAGGGTTGTAAAGAATGTTTTTGGTACGTTGGCCTTCATATATCAAAGTATTGTGGACAGGAGATGGGATGTTATGTACAGACAGACATAGTTTATTTATCCCGAGGGAAATTGGGTTTCGTTACAGCCGCACCAACCAAGAATAGTGAAGAAATATAGCAATATCACCCATAAATAATTAAATAATAATAAGTTAATCATGCCAAGTGGAAATAAGTCCAGGACCAGACTATTGGCTCAGGGTGTCTGACTCTCCGAGGGAGGAGTTGTAAAGTTTGATGGCCACAGGCAGGAATGACTCCCTATGACGCTCAGTGTTACATCTCGGTGGAATGAATCTCTGGCTGAATGTACTGCTGTGCCTAACCAGTACATTATGGAGTGGATGGGAGTCATTGTCAAAAATGGCATGCAACTTGGACAGCATCCTCCTTTCAGACACCACCGTCAGAGAGTCCAGTTCCACCCCCACAACATCACTGGCCTTACGAATGAGTTTGTTGATTCTATTGGTGTCTGCTACCCTCAGCCTGCTGCCCCAGCACACAACAGCAAACATGATAGCACTGGCCACCACAGACTCGTAGAACATCCCCAGAAGTTGTAGAATCATGTTGAAGTTGTATAAGACATTGGATGGGCCTAATTTGGAGTATTGTGTGCAGTTTTGGTCACCTACCTACAGCAAAGATGTAAATAAGGTTGAAAGAGTACAGAGAAAATTTACAAGATGTTCCTGGCAACACACACAAAATGCAGGAGGAATTCAGCAGGCCAGTCAGCATCGATGGAAAAGTGTACACTCAATGTTTCAAGCCGAGACCCTTCAGCAGGACTGATGTTGCCGGGTCTGGTGGAGCTGAATTATAAGGAAAGATTGAATACGTTATGACCTTATCCGTTGGAATGTAGAAGGTTGATCGGAGATTTGATAGAGGTATACAAACTTAGGAGGGAGATAGATAGAGTAAATGCAAGCAAGTTTTTTCCACTGAGGTTGGATGGGACTGCAACCAGAGGTCATGGGTTAAGGGTGAAAGATGAAATGTTTAAGGGGAACATGAGTGGAAACTTCTTCACTCAGAGGGTCGCGAGAATGTGGAATGAGCTGCCAGTGCAAGTGGTGAATCCTGAGCTTGTTTTTAACATTTAAGAGAAGCTTGGATAGGTACATGGATGGTAGGGTGTGGAGGGCCATGACTCCTGTGCAGGTCGATGGAAGCAGGCAGTTTAAATGGTTCAACATGAACTAGAGAGGTTTCTGTGCTGTACTTTTCTATAACTCTATGACTGTATGTATGATATATATACCTGGCTATGACAAGAGGCTTGCTTGTAGTCAAGTTCACCTGTGTGGCTGAAATGGGGAATCTCGGATTGCTCTAATTGAGGCATAAAGGATGGAAAGGGAATTTGATGGAGATCCAAAAAACAATTATGGTTACACAAGATAAATGAAGAACAGCTGCCTCCATTCCTAATGGTTCAGGAACCAGTGGATATGTGGTTAAAATCGGGCGAAGGGTACAAGAAGAGCTCTGAGTAAATTCCTTTCTTTCGATTAGTCTTGACGAAGGGTTTCGGTCCGAAATGTCGACAGCACTTCTTCCTATAGATGCCGCCTGGCCTGCTGCGTTCCACCAGCATTTTGTGTGTGTTGCTTGAATTTCCAGCATCTGCAGATTCCTCGTGTTCGAGTAAAATCCTCTTTGCTCATAATGTGGTTGCATCTATCATTCTCTGTCTGTAAAGATAGTGGAATGCGCATATATTTGTGTCCTTCAGAAAGGAATTGAATAGGAACTTGGGAGAGAATAATTTGTCAGGTTGTGGGGTAAAAGACTAATGAGATTGCTTTATGGCTAGTGAGAGAGAGACTCTCGGCTAAATAGTGTCCTCTGTGTTAATAGCATTTGGTGATTCTTTGATTCAATATCTGTGATATTCCAGCTATGTTGACTGCACCTGTACAATCTGACTTCTTGAGGATAAAGAGGGAAGAATGGGCTGAATAATGAAGGTTGCATTGTTGTTACACTGATAGTTTCCAATTAAAATTGCTAAGTCTTAGGCATGTTGAAAAGCATGATGCAGTAGACAAGAGGTTATGGAAGGACAATCGCCTGTTAAAGCAGGGTAATGCATGATTGTTCTCCTTGAATATTTTGTGGTCAACAACAGAGCATGTGTGTTTTGCCCCTTCACATACTGTAAGTACACTTTAGAAAGATATCTGTCACTTTAATGATATTATAGCTCATGTGATCCAAGGGAAGAATAAGGTTTAATAAGACTTATGAGAGCAAAGCTTAAAACAGCCTGGACAACTGGATTGCTCTATATAGGCCCAATTTGAGTGGGTCAGTAGATTGCCATTACTTCAGAGATATTCTATTAACTTTGACCTTAGCATGCAGTGTTTCCATTTGGTTTTGTTTATTGTACACCCTCATAGAGTGGGTGCATGTTCAATATTAGGAGGAACATGTTGATGTTTATATTCTCCGTTAGATAGCTGAGATTACCAATGCACAAAGTTAACATTCATAAATAGACTAGTGGGAGAGTTGTCCATAATATCAAATTCCTCAACTTAAATTGGAAGACAGGCTCCAATGACAATATACAGTACATCATGTACGTTGCCTCCTAATTGAGCAATACACACTATACGGCAGGACGGAGGTAATGACACTGGAGGTTTCTCTGAGGAGATAGTTCAGTAGCTTCCAAGGCTCATCAGAAAATGTTTATAATCTTGATTGACTGGCATCATATGTGGTGAGGGAGGCACCTCAGCTGATGGTATATTGGCCTTCTGGTGAGTGGCAGATAGAAGAACGGGGTGGAGTAATCTTCCTTAGCAGTTTCTCCAAAGTCTATACGCTCTATTCAGAGTTAAGCTTTTGCTTTTGTCCATGTTTTTGCAGGGTCACCACAGTGTTTGGTGTACCAGTCAAGCACCACATTGAGAAAGTGGATGAGGAAGAAATGGTGACCTGATAGAGGTGTATAAGATGATGAGAGGCATTGATTGTGTGGATAGTCAGAGGCTTTTTCACAGGACTGAAATGGCTAACACGAGTGGACATTGTTTTAAGGTGCTTACAAGGGGGATGTCAGAGGTAAGCTTTTCACACAGAGAGTGGTGGGTGTGTGGAATGCACTCCCGGCAACGGTGGTGGAGCCGGATACAACAGGGTCTTTTAAGAGACTCTTAGATACTGTAGGTACATGGAGCTTAGAAGAATAGAGGACTAGTATTAGGGTAATTCTAGGCAGTTTCTAGAGTAGGTTACATGTTTGGCACAACATTCTATGTTCTATGTATGATGGAAGAGGAATATGTGTCATTGTGACTATCCCCTCAAAGTACTTATTCATATACTGGGCATCCACAGGAGCAAAATATATGTAGAGTAGATGAGCACACTGCACAAGGAGAGATACCAAGCACCAATGGACTGCAACCAGGCTTGTGGAAAGGAGATTCACCAGGTAGGATGGATGAAAGTCAAGTCTATGGAATTCTGCTGACCTGCAGGGGAAAGAAGAGGACAGTAGAGGGGCGCACTGAAGGACAAACTAATGGGAAAGCAAGTTGAGATGTATATAGAGCCATGGAATACTACAGCACAGAAACAGACCCTTCGGCCAATCTAGTCCGTGTTTGATGAGTATTTTCCTGTCAGGTTAATTGCATAATGTGACTGCAACGTGAGGTTTATGTCAATCGTGTGATTGTGTGGAGCCAGAAGAACAACATTGCTGCTCTGGAAGTGACTAATACATCTGCAACAGATACGGGCAATGCTCCGGTCAGAGTGACAGACCAGCAGGTTTTTGCTTCCAATGAAGCACAGTTTGAGCCCATCAGATCTTCACTAACAATAAGACAGTGGCAAGTGTGTGGATTACTGAGCAGAGAGAGGCTGGGTTCCATGAACTCACATGTTTCAGTGGTGTTCTGATTCTGTAGATCATTTTAGAATGTCTCTTGAAGCACTGACTGTCAGATAGCATCCTCACCGGTGCCTTTCACTTGTACTTCCAAAGGGCAGGAACTCACTTTGACCAGCCACTAAGGGTATCTGCCTCACCCTATCCTGGAAGGCCTGAGAGCCAGACATCAGGCACAGGATAGCACCGGTTAGTGCCCTTCTAAAGTAAGGCTAGTGAAAAGACACTGATGGTACTTAGATTGACAAATAATTGTGGTTCTTATTTCTTTTCTGTGAGAAATACAAATTTTTCTCGATTAAAATGTCCTTTATATTCATACTTTAATCGTAATGTACAGTATAACGCTGACTTAAATGTTTGCATCTGTTGTAGTGAGACTGAAAACTGATATTGAACGATCGTTCCGTGGATTTAATGCAGGAAGTAAGAGACCAATGCATCAGGGTGCTTAGATTGTTAATAATTCAAAACAGGTTCATGCTCTACCACCTGGAGAGAAACGATGAATGTTAAAAGTGTAGGTGCCAAGTAATTTGTTGCCGTTTACTATAAGTAAGGTCATTTGTGGATCTTGTTTAGTACAGTGACCTTTGTCACAGCATTCATTCTCGTAAGGCAGTTCGGTTTCTCACCTCGTAAGACCACATATATTAATAGCTTTCTTCTATGTAGAAATCAGACTTTTGGCAGCTACCTCTGATGGTTTCAGACATTCAGCAGATCTTTCAAAATGTGAAGTACATCATAAAATGTCATTGTAAATGGCATGCATATATTCTCACCATAAAGACACAACTTATTTTACATTCAAAACAGTCGAGTCATTCTGTGATAATTCACATTCTATTAAAAATACAACTTTGCAGTTGTAAAGATTGTTATTGAAATGTAGCCATCACCTTCAGTGGAGTAGATGTGATTTAACTCACCCTTGTGAGTTAACACATCTTTGATCCCCAGTGGAGAATAAAGTAATGAAATGCAATTGGTGGTAGAAAACATTTAAAAAATTGCTTTCCTTTAAACACCTTTTTACTGAATGCCACTGCCATCTCTCTGTCCTTTTAGCTACTTTAGTTTGGAAGTCTCAGGACAGTGAGCATTCCTGCACTTCCAAATACTGAACAAAGGCATGGTCTAATAGGACATGATAGCAGCGACAATTCACCACTCCTTGACAAGGTTCTGCAGAACATTCTGTAATCACTAGATGTACAAGATGATAAGTTGACAGCCAGCAACTTTTTCTGAGGGTGGCAATGGCTAATACCAAAGTACATAGTTTTAAGATGACTGGGGATGTCAGAGGTATGTTTTTCACAGAGAGCGGTGAGTGCGTGGAATGCGCTACCAGTGATGATGGTAGAAGCAGATACATTGGGGACATTTAAGAGACTATTGGACAGGCACATGGATGAAAGAAAAAATAGAGGGCTATATTGGAGGGAAATGTTGGAGTAGGCTAGGAGTTTGGCAAAACATCATAGTCTGAAGGGCCTGTATTGTGCTATACTGTTCTATGTACTGTGTTAATGCAACTTGTCCACTGACTGGTGACAAACTTGGTTGTGAATTAAGGCTATAATTGGAATGTTTGCAATCACCTTATGGATATTTGCATTTTACTGGTATAACAATTGATCAGTTTCCTTTATATATACGTATATAGTGGAAAAGACCCAAGGTGTAGACTGTGCAAGGAATCCACTGAAACCATCCAGCATGTTGTAGCAGGGGGCAAGATGCAGGCAGGGACAGCATATACTGAACGGCACAACCAAGTTGCAGGAAATGTATACAGGAACATCTGTGCTGAGAATGGAATGGACACTCCCAAGTCCAAATGGGAAACACCCGAGAAGGTAGTGGAGAATGACAGAGCTAAGATCCTGTGGGACTTCCAAATACAGAATGATAAGCAGGTACGGGCCAACCAATTAGATATAGTGATACTGGAGAAGGAACAGAAGAAAGCCATAGTAATAGGTGTGGCAATCCCAAATGACAGTAACACCAGGAAGAAAGAACATGAGAAGCTGGAGAAATACCAGGGCTTGAAAGAGCAGATAGAAAGGATGTGGACAGTTAAAGCCAGAGTAATCCCGGTGGTGATGGGAGCACTTGGAGCTGTGACACCTGGACTGGCAGAGTGGCTCCAACACATCCCGGGGACAATATCTGAAATCTTGGTAAAGAAATAAACAGTCAACTTTTTGAAATCAGGCTAAGTGGCAGGAATACACCTTTAATAATGTGCAGGAACATGCATCTATTGTGCTTTTGCATGTAGTTATATACTGATTGATTGGCCGAATCAAAGGTGGTGACGAATCAGCAGAGAGGAGGGAGAGTGAAAATTTTGCTGAGTTCTGTTATAACAACAACATCTTAATGTCAGTAAGACCAAGGAGCTGATTATAGACTAGAGATGAAGGAAAGCTGAGGGCAATGAGCCAGTCATCAGTGGAGAGGCTCAGCAACTTTAAATTCCGAGGTGTTATCATTTCGGAGGACCTGTCCTGGGTCCAGCATTTAAGTGCAATTATGAAGAAAGTATGGCAGTGTCTTTACTTCGTTATGAATGTACCACATCTCTGAGGGGCCGAAGGGTGCGGGGTAGCCCCCTCCTCTGTGAGAATCGCAAGATCACTATTGATTTGGGTCAGGAGACCCAGGAAATGAGAGGGAGACGTGCGGAATGTCTCGTTGCCCGGCGATATAAAGCTACGGGACACGGCCATTGTCTCTTGGAGACGGACTTGTGTATTGCAATACTGTGCTATGTGGAAGCCCTCGGGCAAAGTGGGCTGGTTGAGGGAGGGATTGCATCACCCCCAACCTGATTGACATCTGAGATCCTGTGAGTCAGGATAAAACAGGGTCTGTGGGAACAGCCCCTTCAGACGCACCAGAAGAAACGCTAGCGATCCCGTAATAGCGGAAGCCGATGGGAGGAGGCCACGTGCGTTCGGTTCCATTTTGCCCCGGAACTGGTGGCTTTTACCATGGAAGAACGGCTTTTAGCTAACAACGGGGAAACCAACTCCTAAAGACTCTCGAAGGATTGGCATCATAAAAGGGCTGGGCAAGTTTAACCCTTCTTTCTCTCAAAACAAAACGCTGCAGCCTGAACGAACTAACAGTGACTTTTATATTTCCATCAGACAATACATTATCCCCTAGACAACGATAGAGCTATTTCTTATTGATTATTATTATACCCGCGCTTTTAGATTTGGTATTGACGACGTGTATTATCTGTATGTTTGCATTGATATTATTTTTGTGTATCTTTATCAATAAATACTGTTAAAAATAGTACCATCAGACTTCAATGGACCTCTCTATCTTTGCTGGTAAGTGACCCAGTTACGGGGTTCGTAACAACTTCTTCAGGAGTGTGCGGAGATGCGGCATGATATCTAAAACCTTAACAAACTTCTATAGCGTGTGTGTGTGTATTTTATATATATATATATACACACAGTATGTGTATGTATATTCAGTATTTATATATGCATTGCAAGAGCTTCACTTCAACATTGCCTTTTCAGCCATTATGTGAAATGTGATGGCTGAGCTTCCATTTTCCAAAGTAGGATAGATGGGAGTCACTCAATGTTAGGGTGCTGCTGCAAAACTTAAAGCAAGTTTGGACTGCTGGCATTCTGGCATTGAATTCTAGGGTTCAGAGGTTTGCTGAGGGTTCATTGCACTCGAGTAATCTCTCGCCCAAAAGATTATAAGGGCTGCAAAAGGCTTTCCTCACTTGTGCTTCTGCTGCCACCATTTTGACAGTGAGCTTGGTGTTTTCCATTAATCATCCAGTGTAGTCCGCTATTGCTTGTGGTGAGACGACGTTGACCAGTGCTGGAATATCCAGTCCAGAGCCGCTTACTGCCATCCTTCCATTTACTGTGTCAGACCAATTGGTTCATAGATGGGCCAGGTGAAGCAAAGGTACAGAGAAAATGTTCACTAGGTGAGAATCATCCACCATTTGATGATTTGTGACAGATTGGACATATGGTATAAATCGGTGTTGATTTGTACTGACATTAAAATGATCAGCAACAGATGGCACAGTAGCGCTGCACACTATTACAGTGTCAACGACCTAGGTTCAATTCCGCTACTGTCTCAACGGGTTTGTATGTTCTCCCCATGATCACATGGGTTTCCTCTGGGTGCTCCAGTTTCCTCCCACAGCCCAAAGAAATACAGGTTAGGAAGTTAATTGCCCACATGGGTGTAACTGGGTTGCGCAGGCTCACGAGCCAGAAAGGCCTGACACCCTGCTGTTCCTCTAAGTGAAAATAATTTTTAAAAAGAAGCTGGTAATGCAAGAGAATGTCATCAGGTCCAGCAGTATCTATGGACAGAGATTAGTAATAGATATTTTGGCCCTCCATTAGGATTATAAAGGAAAATGACAGAAGCTTAAATAAGAATGTAATGGGAGGGGAGGAAGGTGGTACCAGGGTTCAAATTTCTGTCTGTTCATAGTCACTCATGGAAGGTTGGCATTGCTCAGAGGTCAGAGTGTTTTGATCATGTTGAGGAAAATTGTGAGAAACCAAATTCATAACTTGCTGCAGTGCTTGTGAAGAAGGAAACCCACAGGGCTGTTGGTTAATCACCAATGATTAAGCACATAGCGCCAATGATATATAATTCCAGGTCAGGATGTTGGCAGCTGGAGATCATCATGCAGGTGTTAGAGTACCTAAGCAATTCCTCTTCCAGGTAGTAAAAATTATCCTTTGTTGTATGCTGTTGAAGAAGCATTGTCAATTAGTTGTTATTTATCTTGCCACATTAACTTGGCAGTGTGCAGCAGTGAATAGTGATAGACATATGTTGGTTGGCAATCAGGTAGGGTATTTTATCCTGAAAAGTCAATTGACGTGGCACAAATAAAGACAAGTGGAGACTATTCTTTTTTGTCTTTGAGGCTGTATTACACAGAGAAGTCAGACCATTCTTCACTGCTTTTGGAACTGCGCACCTCAGAGACAAATAATGAGCATTTCTTCGAAGCTCATCCTGTGTCCTGAAAAGAATGGAAGTCCTTTCTGAAGTCACAAAGTGATTTCCTTATTACAGGGCAGATAACATTTGATGTGCTCAAGTAGCATGCTCAATTTATGTTTTCTCCAGATTAGTTTCTGCATACTCATGGCCCCAAGGTGTTGAAGGTGAGTGAACTCAGCCAGCTCCATCGTAGGCACCCTGCCTCCCAACATCTTCAAAAGGCAATGCCTCAAAAAGGGGGCATCCAGAATTCAGGCCCCCATCACCAAGGACATGCTCTCTTCTCATTGCTACTATATATATATATATATATTTCTTCTTACAATTTTTTTTAATGTATAGCACTGAATCGCTGTCACGAATCAACACATTTCACGACACATGCCAATGATATTAAACCTGATTCTGACCAGTGCTTGGACTACTTTTGATTAAATTAGGCTGGGACCGGTACTTGTACAAACTGATGAAAACTTGTCACGTATGTTCCAAAGTCGTGCTTCTGAAGATGATGCACTGCCATATTTTTAAGCACTTATTCAGTGGAATGGGTAGTCAATTGAACTGTGTTGGGCAGAATGCTAACAACCAAACCAAGAAGACCCAACTTTAAATTGTGTGCTGTGCTTAAAGGCAATAGAGACTCTATCAAAATCTTAAATGTCTGCAAATTAGATGGTGTTATGTTTTAGGTGAGGAACCAAATTTTCTCACTCTCATTCACAATTGAACCCTTTCATTAACAATGAAGGATCAGAAAATTGGTTGTTTTAGTACCTTTACCTCTGTACTTTTATGTCAACTCTCAAGCCACTTACAAAGTTACTGGACATACATAAATACTGCCTTGCTCTGCTGAGGGTTTCCAGCATTCTTGGGTTTTCTTTTCAGATTCCCAGCCTCCGCAGTTTCTATTTTTCACAATGTTAGGCTGTTTCTTGGACATTGGCTACTCTCTTGTGTTTTGCCAAATTTGTCTTTAAGGATGAAATGTTACAGTATTGCCTTTGACTGCCAGATGAATGTGAAAAAATATTACAGATTCATTGGAAGATTAATAAGATCTCATCCTGTGTTTCAGTTGAGATTTATTCATCAGTGCGCATTTAAAGAAAACTATTCTGCGTACTTATTATTTTAATTTTAATTTTTAATTTAGAGATACAGCACAGTAAAAGGCCCTCTGGCCTAATAAGCCCACACTGCCCAATTGAACTAATGAGACCAATGAACCTACTAACCCATACGTCTTCAGAAAGTAGGAGGAACCAAATTTTACTTGGTCCATTTCTGACACCACCCTCTCCTTTCTCAATCTCTCTGTCTCAATCTCTGGAGACAAATTGTCAACCAACATCTTTTATAAACCTACTGTTTATACCTACTGATTCCCACAGTTATTTTGTTACTTCCTCCCATCCCATCTGCTGTAAAAATACTATTCCCTTTTCTTAGTTTCTTTGCCTCCACCACATGTGTTCCCAGGGCGTGGGCTTCCATGCGTCCTCCTTCTTCAAAGAACAGGGTTTCCCCCCCTCCATTATTGATACTGCCCTCACCCACATCTCCTCCATTTCCTGAACATCTGCGCTCACCCCATCTACCTGCTGTCGGAACAGTGATAGAGTTCCTCTTGTCCTTACCTACCACCCCAACAGCCTCTGTATCCATCACATCATCCTCTGCAACTTCCGACATCTCCAAAGGAACTCTATCATCAAACAGGTCTTTACCTCCTTCACCTCTGTCCGCTTTCCGCAGGGATTGCTCCCTCCGAGATTTCCTTGTCCATTCATCCCTCCTCACTAATCTTCCTCCCGGCACTTATGCTTGCAAGTCCAGCAAGGATTGGAAGATCACCCGTCTCCAGACCACAGATCCCGCACGGGTGCAACTCCCAAGGCCCTGGATGTTCCCAGACAGCAACCCCTGCTGCCTCCTGCTCGGATCTCGATTCCATCGGACGGCCCCAGATTACAGATCTCACCGTCTCCAGCCCCAGCCATGATGGCTCTGGGCCCCACCTGACCGGTTACACCTCTATCACTAACACCAGTTCCATCGATCCCTCAGCAGATCCAGATCCCGGATTCCACTGTCACCAATGCCGGATCCTATGACCCTGACACCTTCAGACTGCTAATTGTGTGGTCACTAGCTCCAGCTCCAGCCTAGACTACAACCACCAGCACCTCCAGGCTGAGACTCTAAGCGCTGCCGTTGGACCCCTTAATCTCCCTTTCCCTCACTTCCATTCTGCAACCCCATGCCTCTCAGGCCCCACCATTAGCTGTTGGGTCCTTGGAACTTCCATCTTCCTCCCACCCCACCTTCCCTGAACACCCCAACCCTCCTCTCCCCTCTGGCACCACCAACTCTCTTCCGCCCTCTAATCAAAGCTCTAATCCTTGCCGCCTCTTCACAGTTTCCTCCAACCTTCCCACCTCAGAGACAGAACATTCTATCATCATTAAGGGCCTCACCCTTGTTCCCCTTTTCCTACAGCTTAGTGAGTTCTGTACCCTGTGCACTGTTCACTTCTACCTCCTTCCCAAGATCCACAAACCTGATTGTCAGGTAGGCCCATTGTCTCTGCCTGCTCCTGCCCCATTGAACTTGTGTCCTCTTGCCTCGACTCCATTCTGTTCTCCCTTGTTTCAATCCCTTTCCATCTACATCCACACTGCTTCTCACGCCCTAGATCTCCTCAGTAACTTTCAATTCCCCTGGCCCTGACCGCCTCACTTTCACCAGTCCCTATACACTTCTATCACCGATCAGGAAGGCCTCAAATCCCTCCATTACAATAAAAAAAAACTACAGTCCATAAGCCAACACTTCAGTATCTCAGACAGGCTCATTCTCATCAGTGAGGCAGAGAGAAATTGCTCCCTCAATAACGAGAGCAGGAGAACAGCAGCTCGCTGTTCTGATGTTACAATCCTCCGCATTGCTTCTCCAGCCCCCGAAGGCACACGCTTCCAGGTCGCACGGTAGGTACGGAAACCCACCACTTGTGGAAAACCAAGCGACACACACAAAATGCTGGAGTAACTCAGCGGGCCAGGCAGCATCTGTGGAAAAGAGTGAACAGTCGACGTTTCAGGCCGAGGCCCTTCATCAGGACTGGAGAAAAAAGATCAACAGTAGAATTAAAAGGCGGGGGGAGGAAGGGAAGGGAGAAACTCAAGGTGATAGGTGAAACTGGGAGAGGGAGGGATGAAGTAAAGAGTAGGGAAGTTGATTGGTGTCAAATCAAGAAGCTTGCAAACAGATCTGGAAGCCATGTGGTACAAGCTGGTGGTAAAGGCATGTTCAGAGGAAGGATAAATGACTGTGGTAGCGAGTTTGGGTAAGCACGTGGTCAAAGAGTTGGAGGGCCACAGAGATCGCAGAGGGGAGCAGTAAGAGACCATTTCACTGAACTCCCATCGAAGAGAAGATTTGAACTTCTTCAGTGTAGGCATCCCTGGAAGAGAATTGAAGTTTAAATCTTCCCTTCAATTGGCGCCATCTTCACCTTCATAATTCCTTTGTCCATTCACCCCTCCCCACTAATCTCCTTCCCAGTACTTTTCCCTGCAAGCAGCCTAAATGCTACACCTGCCCATTCACCTCCCCTCACCTCCATTCAGGGCCCCAAATAGTCCTTCCAGGTGAGGCAACACTTCACCTGCAAATCTGCAGGGGGTCATCTATAGTGTCCGGTGCCCCCGATGGACCCATTGTAAATTGGGGGACCTTTTCATCGAGCACCTCCGCACCACCTTCCATAAGCGTGACTTCCCGGTGGCCAAACATATTAATTCCAAGTCTCATTTCCATTTTGATGTGTTCATCCATGGCCTCTTGTGCCAAGATGAGGCCACCCTCAAGTTGGGGGATCAACACCTTATAGTCTGTCTGGGTAGACTCCAGCCTGATGGCATGAATATTGGTTTCTCCTTTGGGTAAACACATTTCTACCCTCCTGTTCTCCTATTCTCTACACTGACTTTTTACCTCTTCTCACCTGCCTACTACTTCCCCCTGGGCCCACTCCACCTTCTCTTTCTCCTCTCCTCTCCTATTAGATTCCTTCCTCTCCAGCCCTTGACCTTTCCTACCTATCACCTTCTAACTAGCCTCCTTCCTCTCACTCAAGCTTTTTATTATGGCTTCCTCCTTCCTTTCCAGTTCTGAAAAAAGATCGCAGCCCAAAACGTTGACAATCTATTCATTTCCTTAGATGCCGCCTGACCTGCTGAGTTCCTCCAGCATTCTGTGCGTGTTTCATTGGTGGGCTGCCTTATTTCATTAGGAATTTGAGGATACTTGGCATGTCACCAAAGACACTCATGGATTTCTACAGATGTACTGTGAAGGGCATTCATCATCATCAGGTATGGAGGGGTCACTGCACAGGATTGGAAGAAGAGGCAGAAAGTTGTACAAACTCAGCCAACTCTCTCATGGGCATGAGCCTCCTCAGCATCAAGGACATCTTCAAAAGGTGATGCCTCAAAAAATCAGCATCCATCATTAAGGAGCCCCATCACCCAGCACATGCCACATGCCCTCCTCTCATTGCCACCAGAAGCCTGAAGACACACACTCAGTGCTTCAGGATCAGCTTTGTCCCCATCACCATAAGATTTCTGAATGGACAATGAACCCATGAACACTACCTTTTCTTCCCTCTCTTTTTGCACTACTTATTTCATTTTTTCATATACTTCTGACTGTAATTTATAGTTTATTTTATTATTATGCATTGTAATGCACCGCTGTTGCAAATCAACAAATTTCACAGCATGTGCCAGTGGTATTAAACTTGATTCTGTTTCTGAAACTGGAGCACTGGGAGGAAGCCCACACGGTCACAAAGGAGAATGTACAAACTCCTTACAGGCAACTGTGAGAATTGAGCCAACATTGCTGGCAATCTAATAGCGTTATGCTAACCACTACACTACTATGCCAGCCCTACAGTTGTCGCATTTTGTCTTCAAATTAACCATTTTACAACAACATTTTAACATTATAAAACATTATAGCTTTTATAACACCGACTTGACTTTAAAATGTGTTTCTGGCATGAAGATCAGGAAAAGATCTGTATAAATGCTAGGTTTTTTATATCAAAATAAATTTTATTCATAATTTTAAAATTACAAGAATTAACTGTTCAATCTCTTTTCACTCTTTACATTCATTGTCAATGCTTTCAGTATTGTTCTGTTACCTACCTACGCATCAATAACACTGCTGATTCTCTGCATGAATGCAAGTTCTTAAATAAATTTAGGCAATGAGGAATAAGTTGTTTTTTTGCAGAAGAACCCCAGTGAACTCCAGTCTTTACCACTTGTAATGCACACTTTACATTTGGGGTCACTGGATAGGCAAGAGCGTAAATAAGAGACAAGAGAATTCTGTGATGTTGCTGGAGGACAGTTCATCTTGTGAATTGTTTACTTGAAGTTCATTCCAGTCATTCATCAAGGCACTCAAAGTAACAGGTTTGCACAGAGATTAAACAAGAGCCTTTATCTCTGTAAACACAGGACTGCTCCAATTAAAACTGTTTAGTGAGCAGAAAGGAAGTTTTGTAAGTGAGTATCTCCTTCGTGCAATAATGCTATTTGTCAGTTTGAGGAAGTAGCACAGAGGAAGGCAGAGTGCAATTATTTAATGTGCTGTTGCTTTGGAGTCAGCCTGGCTTTCTTAGTTGAATAATTGACGTTTTGTAAAAGAATGTGGAGAAAACGTGCAGCCAATGTGCAGCACACTTATACCAAATGTACTACTGGATAGGGCCATGACTGCTGGTCTCGGCCATGGTTCAAGTATAAAGTACCAGCACCGTTCAAGTGAGGGTGTAGTTGAGCTAAAGTTAAATCGAAATTAGCCAGAACCTCACCGAATTTTTGGTGAGCGGTGTGCCATAACCCAGCTTGCCTGCTTCAATGGAATATCAAAAACTCACGTATCATAAGTGAATTATCTCACTTGTAAAGATATTACTAATATAATAAAAAAGGCATGCAGCTTAATATCTATCAATCCTTCTAAATTAGCACTGTTGTGGTGAGCACAAGGTATTTCAGTATCTCAACTAGGGCTCATTCTTTGTGCAAAACCTTACAGAAATTTGATGATAATGTTCACTTGAGGCAACTTATTTTGTCTGCAGTTTCACATGCACGATCACACACATAACACTGCATACACACTTATACCAAACAGTCCAAACTGAATTCATGAGTGGCAGCATTGACGTGTTCCCTCTCTTTAGCTTAAGTACATTTGAAAAATAATAACTCCACCTGCACATTCCAACACCAGCATCCTGCTACCAACCAGTCCTTCCTATTTCATCAACACAAAGCTGAAAAGTAAGATCTTCAAACCTGGGTCTGTACTGGATTGCAAGGATATCCCCTTACAGATAACAGATGAGTTCTTTGGGAGGGGGGAGGCAATTTCATTCAGACTTACATGGAAATTTTCAGTAGAGAACAAACAGATATGTCGTCAAGTGTACCTTAGAAAGCCTCATTTTGTTTGGTGAACCTTATGTGATGCTTAGTTCTAATACTGGCTTATTGTACAATAATTGAAGCATGGTTTCACATTGAAAATAGTTTTCATCTAATTTAAAGTTGAAGTTAATGATAAACTTAGCGTCTTAAAGAAGTTCTAGGAATATTTGGCTGGAATGAATATGAATTGCTTTGTATGAATACATTATATATTTTCATCTGTGCCTGTTCAGTTTGGTATGAAGTATCCCACACCATTATTTGAATTCCCTCGTCCTTATTGATCCTTCAGCTCATATCTCAAAAACATTACTTTCTTACAGAACCCTTTCTCTGTGTACTTTGACTGCTTGTCTCTACACCATCAATGACCTCATTCACTGAGTGCATTCATTATGAAGTGTTTAAAACATCAGGGTGAGTGAGTTCTCTCTGGATCTATCACAAATTACTGAATTGTAATACGTGTACAACAGTCATTTAAACATATTCTGACATCAACCAGCTGGGATGGTTAAAAATATTATCAGTCTTTCTTGGACAATCTATAAAACGCAGCATACCAGCAACACATTTAAATGTGCACGATTGCTCCATGGCCCTGTGAACTCTATACAGTCAGTTGACATTCACGGCAATTACAGGTCAGATAACCCAGAATTTCTGCTGCATAGATAAACATAATTTGCAAAACACATCTGTGTTTCTTCTGAAAACTGACTGTTAAGTGTAATCTGAGAATTTAGATGTGAAACTTGTTCGCAGATTTGATTCTGAATACAAAGAAGTGAGCAGGTTGGTGCAGTACCACATATTGGTGTGTGACTTGCATTCACTGCCATCCTCTCCTCATCAACCACCCACAGCTTTCATGGAAATGCCCAGATTTCTCCAAGCACAGAGGTCCTATTTTCCTGCTTAGACTCGTTGACTGGGAAGCTAGGTTTCTTTCCACTCTACACTGAAACTCACAATCCGGACCTGAAGCCTACCTGTTTTCCTCCAAAGGAGGAGCCTTTAAAAACATGCCTCATGCATGAGAAGTTGGTAACAGTAGGCTCTTTCACAAAACACACATTGGCTCACCACGCGCCACAGTTCGACAAAACTGTACTCACAACAAGGTCAGAGGGGATCTGAAGTAGAATTTTTTTTTGCCCAGAAGATAGCTGAGAACTCAAATGCACAACCCGGGCAGGTGGTGGAAGCAGGCACTATGAGCTGAAAGGTTTACATATTATCTTTCATGGATGCTGCCCAACCTGCTGAGTGTTTCTAAACATTTTGTTTTTTATTTCAGATTTCCAGCAGCTGCAACTTTTTTTTTGATTTTCATTTAATATTTATAAACTCTTCAATCTGTAACGCGGGCACACAATATAATAGAGAAGATGATCGTGTGGTAATGTGGAAGGAAACAAAAGTGTTTTTACAAGCCACTATAGGGAGGTGGATATCAAAATGAAGAAGAAAATAGTGAAAGAAGTGGATTACCTTGATCAAAGCAGCCACTAGAATGACTGCAGCATCTTGGTCGATGTTATCTTGGAGAAGGCTGGTTCTTTGGGCTACTAGGAATTGATACTGATTTGAAGACACTTGCCCAACTGCTTAAAAATGACATCTGTTAGTGAATAAATTGAATATTCATGGTTGCAACACAGATCCCAATGGAACATCATAAGCATTCTCCTGTCTTTTAAAACACAAGTCCATTATCCATACTCTCTGTCTGCTTCTGCCCAGTCAGCTTTATAACCCAGCAGAAGATTGTTTTCATGCACATTAGGTTCACAGAAGAATCCCTTCCCCTAAGTTTCATCTTCAAAAAATTATGAGGTTGATCATCAGGGCTTGTTTTTTTACAAATCCTTTCTGGCTGATTCTGATGATCAAAACTTGTAGAGGGTGGATCTAAAAGCTTGTGTATTCTGCTAAGGCAAAGTAAGATTAAGACTAACTTTATCTGTCACATGTACAGATGATGTACATATATCGAAACATAGAGGGCAATGCATTGTTTTTATCAATGACAAAAGCCTGGTATAGATACATCAATCCCAGGAGCTGATGAATCTACAAAAAAGTAGTGGATACGGCCCAGTCCAGCACAGGAAAAGCCTTCCCCACCATTGAGCACATTTATAAGGAGCTCTACCACAAGAAGGCAGCATCCATCTTCAGGGACTCATGCCTGAAGACATGTAACATGGATCCTGGACTTACTCACCAGGAGACCACAGTGTGCAGATCAAAAATAACACCTCCTCCTCGCTGACAGTCAACACTGGTGCATCTCAAGGATGCATGCTTAGCCCACTGCTCTGCTGTCTCTACACTTATGACTGTGGCTAGACACAGCTCAAATGCCACCTATAAATTTGCTGATAACACAGCTATTGTTGGCAGAATTTCAGATGATGACGAGGAGACGTACTGGAGTGAGCAACAACCTTGCGCTCAATGTCAGTAAGGCCAAGGAATGGATTGAGGACCTCAGGAAGGGGAAGTCGAGGGAACACACACCAGTCCTCATCCAGGGGTCTGCAGTGGAAAGGGTGAGCAACTTCAAGTTCTTGCGTGTCAACATCCCTGAAGATGGAGATCGCCAAAGTTGCAGGAGGTATAGGAGCATTAGATCCCACACCACCAGGTTCAGGAACAGATATTATGCTACAATGACCAGGCTCCTAAACCAATGTGGATAGGTTCACTTACCACAACTCCGAACTGATTCTATAACCTGCAGACTCACTTTCAAGCACTTAGTTATTACACTGTTTGTCTTCTTTTGCACATTGGTTGTATCTCAGTCTTTGATTTTGTCTAGTTTCCATAAATTCTGCTGTAGTTATTTATTTTCCCGTGAATTCCTGCAATAAAACGAATCTCGAGGGTGACATACTATATGTACAGTGCCTATAGAAAGTATTCAACCCCCCCCCCCACCCAGAAGTTTTCATTTTTATTATTTTACAACATCGAATCACAATGGATTTAATTTGGCTTCTTTTTACACGGTTCAACAGAAAAGACTCTTGTGTCAAAGTGAAAACAAGTTTTCACAAATTAGTCTAAATTTATTACAATTATTAAAGACAAAATAATTGTTTGCATAATTAGTAACCCCCTTCAAGTTAGTATTCAGTAGATGCACCTTTGGGAGCAATTACAGCCTTGAGTCTGTGTGGATAGGTCTCTATCAGCTTTGCACATCCGGACACTGCAATTTTTCCTCATTCTTCTTTACAAAACTGCTCAAGCTCTGTCAGATTGCATGGGGGTCATGAGTGAACAGCCCTTTTCAAGTCCAACCACAAATTCTCAATTGGATTGAGGGCTGGACTCTGACTTGGCCATTCCAGGACAGTTTTGGCTTTATGTCATTGGGGTCATTGTCTTGCTGGAAAACAAAGCTTCTACCAAGTCATAGTTCTCTTGCAGACTGCATCAGGTTTTCCTCCAGAATTTCCCTGCATTTTTCTGCATTCATTTTACACTCTACCTTCGCAAGCCTTCCAGGGCCTGCTGCCGTGAAGCATCCCCACAGCATAAATAAAGCCACCACCCTGCTTCATGGTAGGGATGGTGTGTTTGGTTTGCACCAAACATAGTGTTTAGTCTGATGGCCAGGAGACTCAATTTTGGTTTCATCAGACCCTAGAGCCTTCTTCCAGCTGAATTCAGACTCTCCCACATGCCTTCAGGCAAACACTAGCCAAAATTTCCGGTGAGTTTTTTCAACAGGGGCTTTCTCCTTGCCACTTTCCCATAATGCTGCGTCTAATGAAGCACCCAGGCAAAAGTCATTGTATGCACAGTCTCTCCCATCTCAGCCACTGAAGCTTGTAACTCCTGTAGGGGTGTCCTAGGTCTCTTGGTGGCCTCCCTCACTAGTCCCCTTCTTGCACAGTGACCCAGTTTTTGAGGACGGCCTGCTCTAGACAGATTTACAGCTGTGTCACATTCTTTCCATTTCTTGAGATGATTGACTTAACTGTACTCCAAGGGATATTCAGTGACTTTGAAATTTTCTTGTATCCATCTCCTGACTTGTGTTTTTCAATAAACTTTTTCACGGAGTTGCTTTAAGTGTTCTTTAGTCTTCATAATATAGATTTTGCCAGGATACTGACTCACCAGCAGTTGGACCTTCCAGTTACAGGTGCACTTTACTACAACCCATTGAAACACCTTGACTGCACATGTCTCTAAAAACAGATCTCTATTTAACTAATTATGTGATTCTAAAACCAATTGGCTGCATCATTGATGATTTGATGTGTCATATTAAAGGGTGTGAGTACTCATATAATCAGTTATTTTATGTTTTATATTTGTAATTCATTTAGATCACTTTGTAGAAATCTGTTTTCACTTTGACACAAAAAAGTATTTTTCTGTTGATCAGTGTCAAAAAAAGCCAAGTTAATTCCACTATAATTTAATATTGTAAAACAATAAAACATGATAACTTCCAGGGGGGGGGTTAATACTTTTTATAGGCTCTGTATAAATACTTTATTGATTTGACTTTGACTTTGACCAACACAGCCCATGGGGTGGCCCACAAGTATCACCACACCTCCAGCTTCAACATAGCATGCCCACAGCTAAATATCCCTTTGGATTATGGGAGGAAAATGAAGCATCTAGTGGAAACCCTTGCAGTCACTGGGCAAACTTACAAACCTTACAGACAGCAGCAGAAATTGAACACCAATCTTCTGATAGTGTCCAATGAGCATAATACAGAAATTGGATTTTGATGAGAAAGGGACTTCAGTGAGGTAGGGGCAATGGTGGAGATTTATATTTAAAAGATTAAACAAATAAAGTTAATTAAACAAATTAGCTTTGTTTATTTAGCTGCAGTGCTTGGGAGCTGAAGAAACCTTTGTGACCCAAAGCCAATTACATCTGCAGTGAATGTTAGCAACTTGAGGAATTTCGGCTCAATACTGATGAGGTGGAGTCCAAGATTCAAGAACTGTAATCCTTTGGGAAAGGGAAAGATCAGTTTTTTTGAAAAGGAACAGGAAGGTATAAGCATGAATGAGGGAAGTAACACTGAAGAAGCCTCAGACCTTGCACTTGTCCAAGAGGTCCAAGTTACTTATAGGCTGGGAAGAGACTATGCAGAGAACAAACAAATTGAGCAAATTACTGTGATCCATGGTACCATTCACGTTGAGGGTGTGAAGTGGAACGTAGTAATGGTGACATATTTAAGGAAATAGAAAGTGTTTGCAGTAGATTTGTGCTCTTAAGGCAGTATTGCTTTCCCATGTTTAGATTAATGACATTTGTCTACACTGGACTGTGAAGGGCAAATCTATTTACAATTCACATGGAAATCAACAACATCAACAGGACAAAGGATATTCCACTGAAGGAAAATGAGTAACCCACCTTTGCCTCTTCTCCTGTCGGTAGAAACAGTTCTGCCCAGCTTAGTGGCTAAGCCACACGTGAAGACCAGGAGCTAGAGTTGGTTGTCAGAGGTTATTCGAGGTGCACGCCATTGGAAGCATTTAATAGGTAGTGGGAGGTTGACCTCATTACCACCCTTGGCTATAACAGCCTTAAGAAACCAAGTGATGTTATAAAAGTTTATTAAATTCTGAGGCATATAAGTAGGATGGGTAGTGTGAGTCTTTTTCCCAGTGTCGGGGAGCCTAGAGCTACAGGGTACAGGTTTAAGGTGAAAGAGGAGATTTGAGAGTTACATTTTGACATAAAGGTTTGTGTGAAAAATCTGCACTGAACTGCTCGAGGTGGCAGAGACAGATAAAATTAGAACATTTAAAAAGGATCTGGACAGGTACATCAATACCAAAGGCAAAGAAGGATATGGTATTAATGTAGGCAAATACAGTAGGATGAGTGAAGACAGACACACAGTTGTAAGGATGAGTGGGTCAACAGGGTCCATTCTGGTGCTGTAAAGTTCTGTGACTCTATGGTGCATAGCACTGTATTCAACAGCTGGACCAAGCCTGCTAGTACTTGTTATACTACTTCGGAAAATAAACAGAGCAAGAAAAAAAAATCATCTTGAATTCTTTTGACCAGACTGAAATCTTCTAACACATCCCAGCTGCCACTTGCTGCTCTTCACTATTTGAAGTATATTTTTGCTGCTGATTTCACTGAAGTTAAGTACTAAAGACAAGCAGATCCAGAAGCGAAGGAAAATATATGTACATGGGGAATGGGAGAGGATTCATTACTGGGAATCCTGAGATCCTGAGCAACACTGCATTGATAGAAATTAATAAACAGTCAATGTTTTGGGGTGAGACCCTTCATCAGGACTGGAAACAAAGAGGAAAGAAGCCAGAATAAAAAGGTGGGGTGGGGGGGAGAGGGGAAGGAATACAAACCAGATAGACAGTAACAGGTGAAGCCAGGTGGGTAGGGGAGGGAGATGAAGTAAGAAACTGGAAGGTGATGAGGAAAGGTATAGGACTGGAGCTCAAGGAATCTGATAGGAGACGAGAGTGGACCAGAAGAGAAAGGGAAGGAGGAGGGATACGAAAAGAAGGTGAAAGGGAGGTGAGGAGAAATGAAGATCCAGAGGATCCAGAGTGGAGAACTGAAGAAGAAGGAAGGGGGAGGGGTAAAATGCAACCATTTACTACCACTTCTTACAAAGCCAATGTCTAATTCAATTTACTCCCTTATCTCGAATGTCAAGTGACTGAACCTTCTTGGCCACCTTGTCTTTATCAAAGGCGTTGCTGTCTTGCCTTCATCAAATTTCCTGGTAACTTCCTTGAAAAACTCTATAAGATTAGTTAGGCATGACCTTCTTCTTCAGCTGTCCATCGATTTTCGATGATAATTGAGGCCTGGGCAAGGTTGTATGAAAGACCGGCAATTGCCCAGGCTGCAAGTCTCCCCTCTCCACGCCACCAATGTTGTCTAAGGGAAGGGCATTAGGACCCATACAGCTTGGCACCGGTGTCGTCGCAGAGCAATGTGTGGTTAAGTGCCTTGCTCAAGGACACAACACACTGCCTCAGCCAAGGCTCGAACTAGCGACCTTCAGATCACTAGACTTACACCTTAACCACATGGCCACACGCCACACGTTAAACATGACCTACCATGCACAAAACCATGTTGACTATCCCTGATCAGTCCCTGAGTATCCAAATAAATATATATGCAGTCCTTTAGAACACCTTCCATTATCTCACCCACTACTGACATCAGGCTCACTGGCTTAAATTTTTCCAGCTTGTTATTAGGGCCTTTCTTAAGCAACAGAACGACATTAGCTATCCTCTGATCCTCTGGCGCCTCATCTGTGACTGAGAACATTTTAAATATCTCTACTAGGGCCCTTGCAATTTCTGCACCAGCCTCCCATTAAGGTCTGAGAGAGCACGTTGTCACTCGTTAGGGATTTACCCATTATAATTTGTTTCAAGACACCAAACTCCTCCTCCTCTGTAATCCCTATATGATCCATGACCTTGCTGTTGTTTTGCTTCACTTCTACATACCCTGTGTCTGTCTCCCAAGTAAATACAGATGCAAAATATCCATTTAAGATCTTCCCCATCTCTTTCAGCTTCATGCATAGGTTACCACGCTGATCTTGCAGAAGACAAATTTTTCCCCCTTGTTATGCTTTTGCTCTTTATATATCTGCAGAAGCCCTTGGGATTCTCCTTCAGCTTGGCTGCCAGGACAACCTCGTGTCTTCCTTTAGGCCTCCTGACTTTCCTCTTGAGTTCTCTGATTAACAGATGCACATTGGGGAGGATTTTGTGGAGGCATCTTTGTCATTTGCTTATGTCCACATCCAGGGAGAGCTGCTGTGTTATGTTTTGGAACCAAGGCTTTAATGAATGCTCAGAAAGGTGCCGAGTTTACGCTGCTAACAACTCCTACCTCTTTTTCATTGCCAAAGATTACTCATGCTCCGAATGTTAAATCAGTTGTACTTGAGAGTAATTAACTAATGTCTGGTAATAATTCCAGTGTTTATAAACAATTGTGGGTGTGCGTGCATAATGTTGGGTTTACATTCCTTGTATTTAACTTCTTTTTGCCAAAGATATGTCTCACTCCTAAAAATATAGAAAAATATAATAAATCAAAATACTGTAATTTACACAGTGCAATGCAGATCAGTTATGTTAAATGCATTTTTGTGATACCCTGGAATGCTTCATTCCCACGCAGTACAAATAGTATTTATATTACATGACATCAAACATTTCTGTCATAGACAACCCAAAGTGCTTAATGCTGCACATCTTAGAACTGGATCCTGTGGTGGGAGGGTCCTCAATGTGGTCTTTCTCTGTTGGAGCTTTGCGCTGCTTTAAAAAAACACTTTATACTTCAGCTAACTGTGCCAATCTGCAAGTCTGTTGTGGGCAGTTTCTTGAACTGCGAGACAACAAATATTGATTGGCAGACCAGATGGCAATGCTCATGAAAAAGATAGTTTCCCAATTGTAATGTCACCTTGGGTGATAGTTTGTAGAGTACATTAATGTGCTACGGAGTTCCTGGGATGAATCTGAACAAAATCAGTCCGTTTCTTTCCAATGCTTTGTTGAAGCATACTATTGTGGGGATTGGGGGACAGTCGCATCAGGTACGATATGCTGACTCTTCTGAACATTGGGAAGATGGGACTTACCCACAACATCCCACCTTTTCTACACTGGGAACCCTTGCTTACTCGATCCATGGGAGGCTCATTTATTACACCGCTGCTACCTTGGAAGTGGCACCGGAGGTGAGGGGGAAGAACCAGCGTCCTGGTGAGGTTGAGACAGTATGCTAATCAGCCGCCACTCCCTAGCGTACTCCTGGCTAACGTTCAGTCTCTGGACAATAAACTGTGTGAACTGAAAGCCAGAACCTCATATCAGCGGGAAACAAAGGAATGTAATGTTTTGTGCTTCGTGGAGACCTGGCTGACGGAGCAGATACCAGGTCATGCTATCGAGCCCTTTGGGTTCTCCCTGTTCCGGGTGGACAGGTCTAAAAACCTCTCTGGGAAGAGTAAAGGGGGTGGGGTATGCTTCATGGTCAGTAATGCTTGGCGTGACCCCCGAGATGTGAATGCTTTCAGATCCTTTTGTTCCCCGGATCTGGAGCACCTGGTGCTGTTGTGTAGACCTTTCTGGCTGCCTAGGGAGTTCACGGCTGTTATTATCACAGCTGTGTATATTTCGCCATAGGCTGTCTGTCGTTTTGAAAGTCGGTTCACTCCTCCATCTTGCTTCTGCCATTGTACAGGCAAAAGCTGAAACAAGGAGTAGTCATAGTTAAAACCGTCCACTGTTGGTGGGCCCAATCGGTCTCCATGCTACAGGACTGCTTTAATGACATCGACTGGAATGTCTTTTGTGATGAGGATGTCTCTGAGTTCACCGAAGGGACCACGAGCTTCATCCATTAGTGTATTGAGGACGTTGCCCTCAAAAATCAGTCAAGGTCTATCCAAACCAGAAACCCTCGTGCAAGCAGCACTTACTGTGCGACACAGAGCTTACGTTGCTGGTAACCGACATGAACTGAAGAAATGCAGCTATGATTTACGCAAAGTCATCAAGGCAGCAAAACGACAGTACGGGGACGAGATCCAGACACAACTCTCCACCAACAACACACGTTGCCTATGGCAAGGTCTGCACACCATCACAGACTTCAAAGCTAAGCACAGTGGTGCTGTCAACATCGCTGCCTCTCTCCCAGATGAGCTAAGTCTTTTTTACTCTCAGTTTGATATCGCCAACACTGAGCCTCCGAGGAGAGCCGCCAAACTGACCTGCATCTTGGTCATCTCTGAGGCTGAAGTACGCAGGTGTTTCCAAAGAGTGGACAGTCGCAAGGCTGCGGGACTGTATGGTATCCCAGGGCGAGTACTCAGGATGTGCACAGCACAACTGACAGGTGTGTTTACAGACATTTTTCATCTCTCCCTCTCCCAGTGTAGAGTGCCGTTTTGCTTCAAAACATCCATCATTGTCCCTGTACCCAAAAAGACCAACGTAACATGCCTGGATGACTGGTGTCCTGTCACACTCACCTCAATAATAAGCAAAACACACCTATTGTCGAAGGGTCCTGACGAAGGGTCTCAGCCCGAAACATCGACAGCACTTCTCCCTATGGATGCTGCCTGACCTGCTGTGTTCCACCAGCATTTTGTGTGTGTTGCTTGAATTTCCAGCATCTGCAGATTTCCTCATGTTTGCTCAATAATAAGCAAATGCTTTGAGAGGCTGGTCAAGGACTACATCTGCAGCTTGCTACCACCCACATTGGACCCCCTACAATTCATGTACCGACACAACTGATCAACAGATGACACAATAGCCACAGCTCTACTTACTGTCCTTACACATCTGGAGAAGAATGCTTATGTGAGAATGCTGTTCTTGGGCTACAGTTCAGCATTCAACACCATAATTCCCTCCAGGCTCAACAAGAAGCTCAGAGACCTCGGCCTTCACCCTGCCTTCTGTAGCTGGATCCTGGACTTCCTGTCAGATCACCGGCAGGTGGTAAGAGTGGGCTCCCTCACCACTGCCCCTCTGACCCTCAACACAGGTGCCTCTCAGGGATGTGTACTAAGTCCCTTCCTTTACTCCCTGTATACCCATGACTGTGTCGCCACCCACAGCTCCAATCTGCTAATTAAATTTGCTGACGATACTACATCGATGGGCCTTATCTCCAATAATAATGAGACAGCCTACAGAGAAGAAGTCATTGCCCTGACACAGAGGTGTCAAGAAAACAACCTCTCCTTCAAGGTTGGGAAAACAAAAGGAGCTGGTTGTGGATTACAGGAGGAATGGAGACCGGCTAACCCCTATTGACATCAATAGATCTGGGGTTGAGAGGGTGTACAGCTTTAAGTTCCTCAGCATATACATCACCGAGGACCTCACATGGTCTGTACATACCGGCTGTGTGGTGAAAAAAAGCACAACAGCGCCTTTTTCATCTCAGACAGTTGAGGAAGTTTGGTATGAGTCCCCAAATCCTAAGGATTTTCTACAGGGGCACAATTGAGGGCATCCTGACTGGCTGCATCACTGCCTGGTATGGGAACTGTACCTCCCTTAATCGCAGGACTCTGCGGAGAGTGGTGTGGACAGCCCAGCACATCTGTAGATGTGAACTTCACATTATTCAGGACATTTACAAAAACAAGTATGTAAAAAACATCCAAAGGATCATTGTGGACCTAAGTCACCCTAACTACAAACTGTTCCAGCTGCTACCATCCAGGAAACGGTACCGCAGCATAAAAGCCAGGACCAACAGGTTCTGGGACAGCTTCTTCCACCAGGCCATCAGACTGATTAACTCATGCTGACACAACTATACTTCTATGTTATATTGACTATTCTGTTGTGCATTCTATTTATTATAAATTACTATAAATTGCACCTTGCACATTTAGACAGAGATATAATGTAAAGATCTTCACTCCTCACATATGCAAAGAATGTAAGAAATAAAGTTAAATCAATTCAATTCAATAAATTCAAGTTTCTTTCCCACCGCAACCATCTTAAAGGCAGTATGTTGAATATGCCTGAAGGTTCTAATAGGAAGACTTTTTCACCATCAGCCGCAATATGTTTTGATGTTTTTTGAAGGTTTTGCCAATAAGGTTTTCTGCCATGTGGCTCTAACAGTCACCCTGGGCATCATTCATCAAGCTCTTTGTTTTTTTTCCCCTGGAAGAGACAGAATGTTATACCAGTTGCTTGTTTTTGATTGAAGGTGCCCTTTTGGAAAATAGTCTCTATTTATTTTGCACCCATAATATTTCAAAATGTCCTGAAGTGATCCATAAAATTCTAACACAAAAATATTGCTCCTGAGACATGTTCGGATCTGGGCCTTGATTAAAGACATGAGTTTTAAGGAGCATATTAAGAAAAAATGTTAAAGAGCTTAGGAGCTTAGCAGGACGGTAGCGCCTAACAGCGACTCCTTTGCTTGCATCTTCAGAAAAAGCTCTATTTCTATCTTTAATATCTCTGTTTTTCCCTTTCAGGGTTCTTTTGAAGACCCTGACCTGGAGTTACACGCTGGCTTCGGTTCTTTGAGGAAATGGGACCCGCTCTCGGGGCCTCACGACCAGCCGCTTTTCGATATCCCAGGATGCAGCCTGGAAGACCAGCATGCCTTCAGGGTGCTGGATTTTCGTGGTTCTGGAGGTGGGCAGACTCAATGCTGGTGCCACCACCTGATGCATCGTGGGCAACGGAAGATCGTAAGCAGGCTGTGTGCCCAGGGACCCGAGCTTCTTGGGCACAGGGCTCGAAAAAAGTGATGCAACAGACTTTTAACACCATAAATCAGTGAGATGCTTGTTATGCCTCCCCTCTCCCTTATTAGGGAGAGAGGGAGCTTGTGGTATGTTGATTTACTGGTGAATGAGTAGTCTTCAGGAAACTGCAAGTCTGTGTCTTTACTGATGCTTTGCTGCACGCTTGAGTGCTTGGTGAGGGGTGCTGATGCTTTTTTGCAGGTGGGGGAGAGGTCCTTTCTTTTCTGCTGCTTATATGTGGGAGGGGGGAGCTTGGTGAGGGCTTTGGGGTTCTAACATTTAACTGTCATTCATTCTTTGGGGGCACTCCTCTGTTTTTGTGGACGTTTGTGAAGAAAAAGAATTTCAGGATGCATATTGTATACATTTCTCTGACAGTAAATGTACCTATTGAAAGCTATTGAAAAAAAGAAAAATTAAGATTTTTCTCAGGGTGAAGCTCTTTGCATTTTGGCAGTTAAAAGCTGATGTGCAAAGCGATGAAATTTGGAGTAATAATATTCTAATAGGGGATGTAAAGATGCAACAGTCCATTATTAGGAATAAAGGGGGCCTTTTCTAATTGGCTGCTAGTGACCAGTGGTGTTCCACAGGGGTCTGTGTTGGGAGTGATTCTTTTTACATTATATGTCAATGATTTGGATGACAGAATTGATGGCTTTGTGGCCAAGTTTGCAGATGATACAAATCTAGATGGAACAAAGATGAGGAGGAATTTCCTTAGCCAGAGAATGGTGAATCTGTGGAATTCTTTCCCACAGGCTGCTCTGGAGGCCAAATATTGTATGTATATTTATGTATATTTAAGGCAAGAGGTTGATAGATTTTTGATTGGTCAGGGCATGAAGGGATATGGGGAGAAGGCAGCAGTTTGGGGCTGAGACTAAAATTGAATCAGCCATGATGAAATGGCAGCGCAGACTCAATAGACCAAAAGGCCTAATTCTGCTCCTATATCTCATGGTATTATGGCTTAGTCGTGACACTCTGTAGATGGTGAACACAAGTGAACAACCTGCCCTGCTCCTTTAAAAAATGAGAAAGTTGTACTCGTGATATTGTCAAAGCAGCAAAAAAAAACAATTCCAATTGAAGTTAGAGACAGAATCGGATGTTTGTCAGGCAGGGTTCGTAGGTCATTACTTCCTACAAGGCAAAACTAAACGTCATGACTGGCCATGATGCTTTATTCCCAGGTGAGCTCAATGTCTTTTATGCACACTTCAGAAGAAAAACTACACCTGTGTGAATACCTACAGCATCTGGTGACCCAGTGATCTCTGTCTCAGAGGCCAACGTCAGACATCTTTCATAAGGCACCAGGCCTGCTGGTGTACCTGGTAGGGTACTGAAAACCTGTGCCAACCAACTGGAAAGAGTATTCAGGGACATCTTCAATCTCTCACTGCTGCAGTCGGAGTTTTCCACTTGCTTCAAAACACAATGCCCAAGAAGAGCAGGGTGAGCTGCCTCAATGACCATCATCCAGTTGCACTATGTACTGTGATGAAATGCTTTAAGAGGCTGGTCATGGCCAGAATCAACTCCTGACTGAGCAAGGACCTGGATCTGCTGCACTTTGCCTATTGCCACAATAGGTCTACACAGAATGCAACCTCATTGCCTTGGACCACCTGGACAACAGCAATACCTATGTCAGGCTACTGTTTATTGATTACAGCTCAGTGTTCAACACCATCATACTCTCAATACTAATCAATAAACTTCAAAACTTGCGTCACTATACCTCCCTCTGCAACTGGATCCTTGACTTCTGCATCAATGACCACAGTCTGTGTGGATCAGAAACAACATCTTCTCCTCGCTGGCAATCAAAACTGGTGTACCTCAAGGGTACATGCTTAGCCCACTGCTCTACCCTCTCCACACCCATGACTGTGTGGCTAGGCACAGCTCAAATGCCACCTATGAAGTTGCTGATAATGCAACTGTTGTTGGCAGAATCTCAGAAGGTGATGAGGAATAATTGTGGACTTCAGGAAGGGGAAGTTGAAGGAACACACACCAGTCTTCACTGAGACATCAGCAGTGGAAAGGTTGAGCAGTTTCAAATTCCTGGGTGTCAACATCTCTGAAGATCTATCCTGGGTCTAACATATTGATGCAGTTACAAAGAAGGCATATCAACAGCTATATTTCAGTAGGAATTTGAGGAGATTTGGTATGTCACCAAAGACACTTGCAAATTTCTACAGATGTACCATGGAGAGCATTCTAACTGGTTCCATCACCAGCTGGTATGGAAAAGCCACTGTACAGGGTTGGGAAAATCTGAAGAAAGTTGAAAAGTCAGCAAGCTCCATGGGCACTAACATCTCCAGCATCCAAGGCATCTTCAAGAGGTGATGCCTCAAAAAGGTGGCATCCATTAGTAAGAACACCCCTCACTGAGGACATGCCCTCTACTCATCGTTGCCATCACAGAGGAGGTACAGGAGCCTGAAGACATACATTCAATTTTGTGGGGATAGCTTCTTCGCCTCCATTATCAGATTTCTGAATAGTCCATGAGCCAAACCATGAGCACCTCCTCACTAATCTTTTGCTCTCTTTTTGCACTACTTATTTCATTTATTATATCTATATCTTACTGTAATGGTATTGCAATGTACTGCTGCCGCATAACAACACATTTCATGACGCATGCCAGAAATGTTAAACCTGATTCCCATTCTGATGCACAGCTTGGTAGGTGAATTGGCCACTGTAGAGTGTCCCAAGTATGCAAGTGAGGGGTAAAATCTCAGGGGAGACAATGGGTCGATCAGGAGAATAAAATGGGATCAATGAATATGGAGGCTTGATGGTCAGAATGAACTCAGAGGTAAGTTACATATAAAATAAAAAGCCTAGTGCTAAACTGTACCTGAAGTCCTATACTTCATACTGACACTTTCATTTGTGATTCATCTGTATCCACGTTTCATTTAGAGTCATTGGACAGAAACAGGCCCTTCAGCTGATCTAGTCTATGCCAAAGTATTAATTTGCCTGCACCCAGACCATAGCCATCTCATCCATGTACTATCCAAATTTCTCGCGTTGAAATTGAATCTACATCCACCACTTCCGCTCACAGTACATTCCACACTCTCACCACCCTCTGAGTGAAGAAGTTCCCCCTCATGTTCCCCTTAAATGTTTCACCTTTCACCCTTAACCCACAACCTCTAGTTGTAGTCTCGCCCAACCTCAGTGGTAAAAGTCTGCTTGTATTTACCCTATCTGTACCCCTCAGAATTTTGTATCCCTCTATCAAATCTCCCCTTGATCTTCTACATTCTAGGGAATAAAGTATGGCTTTTTTAACCTTTCCCTGTAATGCAGGTCTTCAAGTCCCAGCAACATCCTTGTAAATTTTCTCTGCCCTCTTTAAATCTTATTTACATCTTTTCTGGAGGTAGGTGACCAAAAATGAGCATAATACTCCAAACTAGGCCTTACCAACGTTTAATACAACTTCAACATAACATCCTGTCTCCTGTGCTCAATACATTGATTTATGAGGGCCAATGTGCCAAAAGCTTTCTTTACAAACCTATCTATCTGTGATTTTGGACTTGTATACCCAGATGCTTCTGTTCTACCACACTCCTCAGTGCCCTACTGCTCACCATCTAAGACCTACCCTGGTTGGGTACTCTCAAAATTGCAATGCTTCACACTTGTCTGCATTAGATTCCATCTGCCGTTTCTGAGCTCATTTTTCCATCTGATTCATATCCTGCTGCAAGCTTTGATAGTCTTCCTTACTGTCCACTACACCCCCAACCTTGGTGTCATTCAGAAATTTGCTGATCCAGTTTACCACATTATCATCCAGATCATTGATATAGATGACAAATAACAGCGAACCCAGCATCATCACTGTGGCACACTACAAGTCACAGGCCTCCAGTGAAGGAGGTAACCATTTACAACCACACTCTGGCTTCTTCCATGAAGCCAATTTCTAATCCAATTTACTGTACGTATGTGTGTGTAGGCCTCCGTTAGTCTCGATAGACCATGGATTTGCACCTTTGAAAGATTCCAGGGCGTAAGCCTGGTCAAGGTTTTTTTATGGGAGACTGGCAGTTGCCCAAGCTGCAAGTCTCCCCTCTCCACGCCACCGATGTTGTCTAAGGGAAGGGCATTAGGACCCATACAGCTTGGCACTGGTGTCGTCGCAAAGCAATGTGTGGTTTAGTGCCTTGCTCAAGGACACACACGCAAGCCTCAGCCAAGGCTCGAACTAGCGACCTTCCGATCACTAGATGAATGCCTTAACTTCTTGGCCACGTGCCAACACACAATCCAATTTACTACCTCATCTTGAATGCTAAGTGACTGTACATTTTTAATCAACTTCCCATGTGCGACCCCATCAAAGGCCTTGCTAAAGTCCATGTAGACAACATCCACCGCCTTACCTTCAACAACTTTCCTGGTAACTTCCTCGAAAATCTCTATAAGATTGGTTAGATACAACTGATCGTACACAAAGAGATGTTGATGATCCCTAATCAGTCCCTGTCTATCCAAATACTTATATATCTGGTCCCTTTGAATACATTCCATAACTTTCCCACAACTGATGTCAAGCTCACCAGCATATAATTTCCTGGCTTATTTGTAGAGCCTTTCTTAAACAACAAAATAACTTTAGCTATTGTCCAATCCTTTGGCACCTGACCCATGGTGAAGGATGTTTTAAATATCTCTGCTAAGGCCCCTGCAATTTCTGCACTACCCTCCCACAGGGTCTGAGGGAACATCTTGTCAGGCCCTGGGGATTTATCCACCCTAATTTACCTCAAGACATCGAGCACCTCCTCCTCTGTAATCTGTATCGACTACGTAACCTCGCTGCTGTATTGCCTCACTTCTGTCCGTCTCTTGAGTAAATACAGATGCAAAATATTAATTTAAGACCTCCCTAATTGCTTTCAACTCCATGCATAGATAACCAGTCTGATCTTGTCCCTTACTCTATAGAAGACCTTAGGATTCTGCTTCACGTTGTCTGCTAGAACAATGTCATGCCTTCTTTTAGCCCTCCTGATTTATTTCTTGTGTTGTCTTGCATTTCTTATATTTCTCAAGTACTTCATTTGTTCCTGCCTGCCTATACCTGCTATGAACCTATTTTTTTTCTTAACCAGGGCCTCAATATCTCTTGAAATCCAAGGTTCCCTCAACCTGTTATCCTTGTCTTTTATTCCAACAGGAATACAGGATTACATAAAAGCTTTGTACTCACAAAATTTCACTTTTGAAGGCCTCCCACTTACCAATCACACCTTTACCAGAAAACAGCCTATCCAATCTACACTTGCCGGATGCTTTCTGATAGCATCAAAATTGGCCTTTCTCCAATTTAGAATTTGAACCTATTGACCAGACTTATCTCTTTACATATTTACTTGAAACTAAAGGCATTATTGTCACTGGATGCAAAGTTTTCCCCTACACAAATGCCTGTCATCTGCCTTGTCTCATTCTCCAATAGGAGATCAAGTATCCCATATGCTCTCATTGGGACTTCTATGTGCTGATTAAAGAAACTGTCCTGAAAACTTTTGACAAACTCTGTACCATCTGGTCCCAGTCAATATGTGGAAATTTACAATCACTATAACAAACTTATGCTTCATGTCTCTCTACAGATTTGCTCCTCTAAATCCTGCTGACTGTTGGGTGGTCTATAATATGATCACATTAATGTGGCTGTACCTTTCTTATTTCTCAGTTTGACCCATAAGGTCTCACTAGATGAGCTCTCAAGTCTGTCTTGATTGAGCACTGCTGTGACGTTTTCCCT
This sequence comes from Hypanus sabinus, assembly GCF_030144855.1. Lineage (NCBI taxonomy): Eukaryota > Metazoa > Chordata > Chondrichthyes > Myliobatiformes > Dasyatidae > Hypanus > Hypanus sabinus. The sequence continues at coordinate 31,524,359 of NC_082739.1, read as the reverse complement.
TACTAGTAATCCCACCCCCTCCCTTGAATCCCACTCATTCTATCATGTCTAAAACATCGGAATCCTGGAACACTGACCTGTCAGTCCTCCCCCTCCTGCAACTAAGTCTCACTAATGGCTATGTGCTGATCCATGCCCTGAGCTCATCTGCCTTTCCTACAATACTCCTTACATTGAAATATACACAGCTCAGACATTAGTCCCAACATACTCAACCTTTTGACTCCTGACCTTGGAGTTAGACCTAACAACATCTTTCTCTATAACTACTCTACTACCTGTTCTGGAGCTCGGGTACCCGTGTCCCTGTAACTCTAATTTAAACAGCTCCCCCACCTCCATGCAGCACTAGCAAATCATCCCACAAGGATATTAGTCCCCCTCTAGTTCAGTCGGAAACTTCCCTTCTGTACCGGTCCCACCTTCCCTTGAAGGGAGCCCAATGATCCAAAAATCTGAAATCCTCCCTCCTGTACCATCTCCTTAGCCACATGTTAAACTGTATGATCTTCCTATTTCTGGCCTCGTTAGCACATGGCACCAGTAGCAATCCTGAGATCACAACCCTGGAGATCCTGTCCTTTAACTTTGTACCTAACTCCCTGAACTCACTTTGCAGGACCTCATCATTCCTCGTGCCCATGTCATTGATACAGATGTACAGAATACAGAATCTAAAATCTCTGGCACTTAAGAATGTTGCAAATTCAACCCAAGATGTCCCTGATCCTGGGACCCGGAAGCAACATACCATCCAAGAATCTCATTCTTGTGCACAATACCTCCTCTCTGTTCCCCTAACCAACCAATCCCCTATCAATACAACTCACCTCTTCTCCCTACTTCCCTTCTGAGCCACAGAGCCAGACTCATTTGCAAGAACTTAACTGCTATGGCTTTCCTCTCTTCGGTCATTCCCCCCACACTGACAGTATCCAAAGTGATATACCTGTTGATAAGGGGGATGGCCACAGGGTACTCTGCACTGGCTGTTTAAACCCTTTCCCTTTCCTGACCTTCACCCAGTCTTCTGTGTCCTGCACCTTGGGTGCAATTACCTCTCTATAAGTCTTATCTTTCAACCCCTCAGCCTCCTGAATGATCTGGAGTTCATCCAGTTTCAGCTCCAACTCCTTAACACAGTCTGTTAGAAGCTGCAGCTGGATGCATTTCTTGCAGGTGTAGTTGTCATGGACACCAGAGGTTTCCCTGCTTCTTCCCCACATCCCGCAAGAATAGCATTTCACTATCCTGTCTGGCATAAATCTATGGTCTATGCCCCTCCTCGCCGAAGCCTCAATTTCCCACTCTAACACTGGCACAATGATCACTCCCACAATGGCTGTTCCGCTTAAACCTAAATTCTTTTTATTGGATCTTGACAAATACCTAATTATCCTCAATCTAATGTCTCCTCAGGAACTATAGTGCGCAAAATGTGCCAGCTGTCCCTCTGCTGCGCTTCGTTTCGATTCTCTCCCTCTTCACAATCCAATGTTTCCTTGGGAACTGTGGCACACAAAATAGTGCACTTGACCATGCACCTCCCACATGCAATGATGACCTCAATAATGTGCACGACTTGTTTCAATCTCTCAGTTGCAGAAACTGAGCCATGACCTTTTGTCACAATATGACAAGAAGTACGTCAAAGAGAAAGTAGCAAGTTGTAGGATTTGAAGAAATGTGCAAGTCAATTTTCAACAGGAAGAATCGGTGATAAAAATTTCCTAAGGCCAGGATAACTGCATTCCATAACTTTTTTGTAACTTCTGAACTGTCTTCAATACAACCCACCACGCTCACTTACAAAGAAATATTTTAGTAACCATATGTTGTATTTGTTAAATTCACATTCAAAATTCAGTTCAGTTCAATGTACAGCTGCTATGATATTATGTAAGCCTTCAATGCAAGAGGCCAAGACCTTTCCTAATATTATCTTGGGAAAATAAATCTAATTTCCTTGCATAACATCGCCCAAGTGTGACTCCATTGTGGTTGTCTTTTGAAATGGCTTGGCAAGCCGGTCAGTTCAATTCCAGAGCAATTTGTGATGTACAATTTCTTGCTAAAGAAGCCCACATATGCCTTTCAGTTTAGGAGTTTTTTCCCCATTTCTTTTAATCTCTTCAACAATAAAAACACACTGATGTAAGTCTTACAACCTCTGAGGTGTCAGATGACTCCAGTCGGCAACAAAACAGAAAATTAGAAGTTACCATTAGCTCCTACACTATGGTCTACTCTGGACAATGTTTTGACAATTGCACTCAGATGTGGCACAGAGAACTCACTTTGATAACAAATTTTGCCATACAGGGTGCAGTAGGAGAAGTAGCAACATTTTGAATAAGAGCAAATCATTCTCATCCTCAAAATGGGGAATATAGAAACATAGAAAACCTACTGCACAATACAGGCCCACAATGCTGTGCTGAACATGTACTTACAATAGAAACTACCTAGGGTTACACATAGCCTTCTATTTCTCTAAGCTCCATATACCTGTCCAGGAGTCTCCTAAAAGACCCTATTGTATCTACATCCACCACAGTTGCCGGCAGCCCATTCCAAGCACTCACCTCTCTCTGCGTGAAAAACTTACCCCTGACAACTCCTCAATACCTACTTTCAAGCACCTTAAAACTATGCCCTCTCGTGCTAGCCATTTCAGCCCTGGGAGAAAACCTCTGACTATCCACACAATCAGTGCCTCTCATCATCTTGTACACCTCAATCAGGTCACCTCTCATCCTCTGTCGCTCCAAGAAAAGGCCGGGTTCATTCAACCTATTCTCATAAGGCATGCTCCCCAATCCAGGCAACATCCTTGTAAATCTCCTCTGCACCCTTTCTATGGCTTCCACATCCTTCTTGTAGTGAGGCGACCAGAACTGAGCACAGTACTACAAGTGGGGTCTGACCAGCGTCCTATATAGCTGCAACATTACTTCTCAGCTCCTAAACTCAATCTCACAATTGATGAAGGCCAATGCACCCTATGCCTTCTTAACCACAGAGTCAACCTGCGTAGCAGCTTTGAGTGTTCTATGGACTCAGACTCCAAGATCTCTCTGATCCCCCACACTGCCAAGAGTCTTGCCATTAATACTATATTCTGCCATCATATTTGACCTACCAAAATGAACCACCTCACAGTTATCTTGGTTGAACTCCATCTGCCACCTCTCAGCCCAGTTTTGCATCCTATCAATGTCCTGCTGTAACCTCCGACAGCCCTTCACTCTATCCACAACAGCCTCAAACTTTGTGTCATCAGCAAATTTACTAACCCAGTCCTCCACTTCCTCATCCATGTCATTTATAAAAATCACGGAGAGTAAGGGTCCCAGAACAGATCCCTGAGGCACACCACTGGTGACTGACCTCCATGCAGAATATGACCCATCTACAACCTTCTGTGGGCACGCCAGTTCTGGATCTACAAAGCAAGGTCCCCTTGGATCCCATGTCTCCTTACTTTCTCAATAAGCCTTGCATGGGGTACCTTATCAAATGCCTTGCTGAAATCCATATACACTACATGTACTACTCTTCCTTCATCAATGTGTTTAGTCACATCCTCAAAAAATTCAATCAGGCTTGTAAGGCACGACCTGCCTTTGACAAAACCACGCTGACTATTCTTAATCATATTATGTCTCTCCAGATATTCAGGATCTCAGGATCTTTTCCATCAACTTACCAACCACTGAAATAAGATTCACTGGTCTATAATTTCCTGGGCAATCTCTAATCCTTTTCTTGAATAAGGGAACAACATCTGCAACCCTCCAATCCTCTGGAACCTCTTCCATCCCCATTGATGATGCAAAGATCATTGCCAGAGGCTCAGCAATCCCCTCCCTTCACCTCCCACAGTAGTGTGGGATACATCTCGGAGACTTATCCAACATGATGCTTTCCAAAAGCTCCTGCACATCCTTTTTCTTAATGTCTATTTGCTCAAGCTTTTCAGTCTGCTGGAATTCATCACTACAATCACCAAGATTCTTTTCCGTAGTGAACACAGAAGCAAAGTATTCATTAAGTACCTCTGCTATCGCCTCCAGTTCCATACACACTTTTCTACTGTCACACTTGATTGGTCCTATTCTCTTATGTCTTATCCTCTTGCTGTTCACATACTTGTAGAATGACTTGGGGTTTTCCTTAATCTTTCTAGCTAAGGCCTTCTTATGGCCCCTTCCTCCTAATTTTATTCTTAAACTCCTTCCTGCTAGCCTTATAATCTTCTAGATCTCTATCATTACCTAGTTTTTTGAACCTTTTGTAAGCTTTTCTTTTCTTCTTGACTAGATTTTCAACAGCCTTTGTACACCATGGTTCTTGAACCCTACCATCCTTTCCCTGTCTCATTGAAACGTACTTATGCAGAACTCCAATGCAAATAGCCCCTGAACATTTGCCACATTTCTGCCGTACATTTCCCTGAGAACATCTGCTCCCAATTTATGTTTCCAAGTTCCTATCTGATAGCTTCATATTTCCCCTTACTCCAATTAGGTGCTTTCCTAACTTATCTGTTTCTATCCCTCTCCAATGTTATGATAAAGGAGATAGAATTATGATCACTATTTTCAAAATACTCTCCCACTGAGTGATCTAACACCTGACCAGGTTCATTTCCCAATACCAAATCAAGTACAGTCTCTCCTCGGTAGGCTTATCTACATATTGTGTCAAGAAACTTTCCTGAACGCACCTTACAAACTCCACCCCATCTAAAACCCTCGCTCCAGGGAGATGCCAATCCATATTTGGGAAATTAAAATCTCCCACCACAACAACCCTGTTATTATTACACCTTTCCAGAATCTGTCTCCCTATCTGCTCCTCGATGTCCCTGTTACTATTGGGTGGTCCATAAAAAACACCCAGTAGAGTTATTGACCCCTTCCTGTTCCTAATTACCTCCCTCCGTAGACAACCCCTCCATGTCTTCCTTCTTTTCTGCAGCAATGAAATGCATCAAAAGGGATTGTGTTCCTCATGGAGGCGGGGGGGGGGGGGGGACAGTGGGAAAAGGGAAAAAAACAGAAAGAGAAAAAAACAGGAAAAGAAATGCAAGATGAAAGAAACCCATATGATTGTTGTGATCTGAGACCATTATTTGGAAAAAGAGAAGGGACTTAAATTTATGAGGCACTACTGCTGTGCAGGGTTGGTGAGTTTTTATTTCCCCCAATGCATGATAAAATTCAGAAAGGGGTTGGATTACATTTGAGTTTCTCCTGGGAGCAGCACATTTAACTCCTGGGAGGAAGGCATTTAAAAGTATAATTGTAGGAGCCCATTCCGAATCTTTTCTAAACAACACTATTATTGAGAATGTACACTAAGTGGGTCAGCAGCCAGGCCCCAATGTGAAGACTGCTCACCTGCTCTACTTTCAGGGAAAGGTCTGTTAAAATCCCAGATAAAAATAAGGATTTTTGAGGACATTACAAAAGGGCTATAAAGGAATATTGTAAGAATAATTGAGTGGGCAAAGATCTTAACAATGGAAATATAATATAGGAAAAGGTGAAGTTGTCCAATTTGGTAGGACAACTGATAGACTGCAGCACTCTTTGATGTGGAGGGATGTGTGTCCTTGAACATGTACTGTGAACAGGTGGAGTTGAGACTGTAGTCAGATCAGCCAGAATCTTAGTAAGTGGTGCACAAGTTCAAGGGGCTGAGGAGCCTCTTCCTACTTCTAGTCTGCATATCAGTGTGTATGGCCATCTGCGACTGGGGTTAATGGGAGAATAAGTTATCTGCAAATCTGTAACCACCACCAGATTGATTAAATGCCTGAAGAGAAAAAAAAAGTTGGGTCCAATCATATCAGAAAACTACAGACGCTGGAAATCTGACATAAAAGAGGAAAATGTTGGAAATACTCAATGGGTCAGGCAGCACCTATGAAAGAGATGCAGAGTTACCATTTTAGGTCAAAAACCTTTTGTCCAGACTGGGAACGGAGACAATGTCAATTTTAGATTCATAGTTTCATTGAGATGCAGAGCGCAGAAACAGGCTACAACATCCATGCTGACCATAAAGTATCTGTACTGACCCTCTGTATTACCAGTTGTTCTGCAACATTTGATTCCTTGTCAATTTAAGTGCTTGTCTAATTCTTCAGCATTGAAAGAGTCTCTGTCTCCACCACCTACAGAGACAGTTCACTCCAGATTGCCCCCATTTTGCGTGAAAGATCTGTCCCTCAAGTCATCTCTGGGCTCCACGGTAGCATAGCGGTGAACGCAACATGTTTACAGCTTGGGATGGCAGAGTTCTGAGTTCAATTCTGGCATCCTCTGGAAGAGAGACTGGACATTCTTCTCGTGTGCATGTGGGTTTCCTCTTGGTGCTCTGGTTTCGTCCCACAGTCCAAAACTGTACCCGTTAGTAGATCACTGCAAATTGTCCTGTGATTAGGCTGGGGTTAAATTGATGGGTTAATGGGAGGTGAGGCTGGGTGGTCTGAAAGGGTCTGTTTCATGCTGTATCTCTAAAATTAAAAATATAAATAAATAGTTTACCCCTTACCTTAAATATATGTCAGTAGTTTTAAATACCTCTATCATGAAAAGATATTAATAACCTTGAAGCAGTACAGAGAAAATTTACAAGGATGTTGCCAGAACCTAAGGGCATGAGTTAGAGGAGAAGCATGAAAAGGTTAGGATTTTATTCCCTGGAGCATAGCAGAATGAGGGAAGAGCTTAAAGTGGTATACAAAATAATGAGGGGCCTAAATAGGATAAATAACTGCAGGCTTTTCCCTTTGCTTGGGTGAGACAAGAACGAGAGGTTATAGACTTAGGGTGAAAGGTGAAATATCTAATGGGGAACTTCTTCACTTAGAGGGGGGTGAGAGTGTGGAAGAAGCTGTCAGCAGAAGTGATGAATACAAATTTAATTGCAACATTTAAGAGAAGCTTGGATAGATTCGTGAATGGGAAGGGTATGGAGGACCATTGGCAGGGTGCAGATCGATGGGCTAGGAAGAAAAACAGGTCAGCACAGATTGTATGGACCGAAGGGCCTGTGTCTATACTGTAGTGTTCTATCACTCTATATGGAAAATGTTCTTATTGTCTAACTATGCCCCCTATAATTTTGTACACCTCTACTGGTTCTCCCCCTGAACTTTCTGAAAACAAGGAAAACAAGCTCACCCTGTATAGATATACTTTTCAATGAAATGATCTATGTCATGCAACACCTTGGTGAATCTTCTCTTAGCTGTAGGAAGGATGGAGCAGGGATGGACAAGAGAAAGGGAATATCTCTGATTGAATAAGGCCAGAATTGCGGAGGGTATTATCTGCAGATGAAGTCATCTGGTTGAATATGGAGACTGGTGGAGTGGAACGTGAAGAACAGAAAGCTCTCTCCTAGCTCTGTCCAGATGGAAGCAGGTCGAGAGCAGAGATATGAAAAATAGGTGGGAAGTGGTCAAGTTCTGTGGTCAAGGGGAACTCATGGTTCAGGAAGGAGGAAGGCATCTTAGAGCCACCTGCATGAAAAAAATGTCATTAGAACAGATTAGAGGATCTGAGGGAACGGAATTAAGTCCCTGCAGGAGGTAGGATGGGAGAAGATATATGGTCAAGATAGCTGTGAGAGTCTGTGGGCTTGGACATTTACCACTAATCTATCCCTAAAACCAGAGTTAGACATCCGAAAAGGGAAGGAAAGAGTACAAAATAGACCATCTGAAATCATGAAAAATTTCATTTCTGTTTGAATGCTGAATGTCAATGATGAACCAGAGATGGAGTTAAGAGAATGTTCTGAGTAGGAATGAAACAGAGACTGTAGCATGGTAGCATAACAGTTAGCACAATGCTACTAGAGCACCAGCGACCTGGGTTCAATTCCTGCTGCTATCTGAAAGGAGCTTGTATGTTCACCCCATGATCTGTGTGGGTTTCCTCCAGGCGCTCCAGTTTCCTCCTACAGTCCAAAGACTTGTGAGTTAGTAGGTTAATTGGTCACATGGGAGTAATTAGATGACACAGGTTCATTGGGCTGGAAGGGCCTGTTACCATTTTATCTCTAGATAAAAGACACTGCCCTACACATTCCACAAACATTGTGAGTTCCCATAGCAGCACCTTTGGCCTGGAGCAGTTGTTCAATTGGATTCACTTAAAGAGAGGCTAGTGGAGTGGGAAGTAAGGACAAGGAATCTGTATCCTTGCTGTGTCCAGGAGGAGAATGAACATTCAACTCACTGACCTCCGTTGATACCCCTGCCCCCCCCCCCCTTACCCCATCCCTATCTATAATTTTAGTCTGGTTCTCTTTCTCTCTCTTTTCCCCCCTCACTATAATCCCTCCCCCCCAGCCCTACCTTTCTTTCTCTTTTATTTCCCATAATTCTCCACCTTTCCCCTAGCCCATTTCCCTCCAGCCTATCACTTCCCAGCTCTCTACTTCATCCCTCCTCCCACTTCTTAACCCCCCTCGACCATCCTATGTTACTTCACCCCTGATGAAGGGTTTTGGCACGAAATGTCGTCACTACCTCCTCCCATAGATGCTGTCTGGCCTGCTGAGTTCTGCCAGCATTTTGTGTTTTTATTTATTTCCAGCATCTGCAGATTCACTCGTGTTGCCTCTGATTCTAATAGTACATTTTTACTTTGGTTGGCAGAGAAAATAGAATAAGCTCCTTTAATTACACTTTTAAAAAATCCTTCCTCCATGGAGTGAATTACAGAGTGGAATCTTATCTTCAACATCAGAAGGCAATTATAAAATACTGTTGTGGGTTACAAAATGTGTGATTGCTAATTTCCCCAGCTCTTACCTTCAGATATCTGATAACATGTATCCTCTTTCCACTGTGTTAAAGTCTGAGGTACCAAGACCTACTGATTTATTCAATGTAATCTTTTACATAAATTTATAATAAATGTTTAGCATATCTAAATCACTCATTGACAAATTAAAACCAGCACCATCTTTACAGCAGAAAATGAAATGCTTTCTGGCCAATGTCTTGACCTGCTGCCTGAATTCCTCCCGCAGTTTTTTGGGTTTTTTCCTCGGGATTCAACCATTTGCAGTCTCATTTCTCCAGTCCTAACGTCATGTCAGTTCAGTTCCCTCCAGTTACTTGGTGCTGCTATCTATTGCTGATGCCCCTGAGCAGTGCAGTAACAGGCCGATCAACTATAAAAGACACTACAGTCTACAGTGTTTGATAGGAAGTGAATAACTTGAGGTCTGCATCCATTCTGGTGTCCCCCTCACTCCTTTTCTCCTTCCCCACCCTCAGAGTTGCCCACCTTCTCCCATGGTTCCCCGTCTCCTTTCCTGTATTCCATGGCCCACTATCTTTTCCTCATAGATCAATTTACCTCTTCCACCTATCACCCCCACCTAATGTCAGCTATCACCTGCCAGCTTGCTCTCCTCCCACTCACCCCCACCCACCCCCACCTTCTTATTCCAGCTTCTCGTCCCTTCCTTTCCAGTCCTGATGAAGGGTCTTGGCCCAAAATTTATTTCTCTCCATAGATGCTGGCTGACCGCTGAGTCCCTCTAGAATTTTGTGGGTATTGCTCAAGATTACCAGGATCTGCAGAATCTCTTGCCTGTCTGCCTAATTTAGAGATGTTGAAAGTGGGTGAAACATGTGATTGATCTGTTAAATTTGCACAGGGCTGCTTTGTACTTCAGGTATGTGTTATGTATAGCTAGTCATGGAAAGTGGAGGAGTTCGACTCTTAACTCTTCTGCCAGGATGGCCGGGCAAAACTATTCAAAATTGTTCATTTCTATTGATGTAACCATACCATTCATAAATAAACAGGATTTTCAGTTAAAATAATATTTAGAAAAAACAGATGTCATTATATTGGAGCAATTACACTGAGACTCTGCATGCTTCAATTTATGACTTACTGGAGGAAATTTTGCAGGCAAGATTAGATCCTGTGCAATAGATATCTGTCTGCTCAGATATACGTTTTGAAATGCATCTGGTGTATAAGATAACCATGCGAGGAGAGGGGAATAGAGATAAAAACCAAGAATGTCAAGGTGCTGACACAGCTCAGTCTGAACCCTCTGTGAAAATTACACCCAGTTTTCCTGTTGTTTCCTGACCGCCTTACGACAGCGGATAGACTCGCGTCCCAGACGTTCAGCCTGAGCTAAAAATAAATGCCAGTCTGGAGGGAGTGAGAGCACAGCCAAATCTGGTGTTTACACCCACAAACAGCAACTAACATATCATAACAAACTTATCTCACAAGCCAGAGGCAATCTGAAGCTCAGGGACGCAGGGAAATCTGCACCACATACTGTGTTAAAAACTTATCTTCAGAAGTGCTATCAACATATGACCAGTGAAACAACCTGCTTTTTGGCACCCCTGATTTAGGACCAGGGACAGCTTCAGTTTACTGTGAAATAATTCATTATGTTAATTGATCGATTGGCTTGTTCACCCAGTTTCCCACTGCCATGCCTCCAGCCATTGAGATAGAAGCTGCCAGTAACCCTAGGTCAGACTCTCCAGCAGAGCAGTAACTTTCTTATTCTCTAACATTATTGTTGTCTGCCTCTTGTAATTCCAGATAGTAGATGCAGAAAGTGTTCATACACTCATGCTTTGGAAACAATGGTTGACTGTGATTTAATTCACTGCAAAGCAATTTGCCCTTTGTTCTTAAATAAGTCTGTATGCTTTTGTTTAATAATAGTTAACACTATTCCCTTATCCTTTACAAACACAGAGACTCTGCAGATGCTGGTAATCTTGAGCAACACACACAAAAGTGCTAGAGGAACTCAGCAGGTCTGTTAGCACCGATGGAAATGAAAAGGCAGTTGACGTTTAAGCCCTTCGTCAGGACCCTTAATCTTTCCTAATTCCTTGTCAGATCTGAAATGCCCCCAGAAGATTTCAGGGACAATTACAAGTGTGTGCGGGGAGAATGGGTGCGTTAAAGTGGGCACAGTTTACTCAACTTCACTTGCCCCATCACTGAACTGTTCGCACAGCTTATGGACTCACTTTCAAAGACCTTTCATCTCAAGTTCTTGATATTTATTGCTTATTTATGCATTATTTTTATTATTTTTTTCTTTGCCTTTGTATTTGCAGTTTGTTGTCTGTTGCACACTGGTTGTCCACCCTGTTGAGTATGGCCTTTCATTGATTCTTTACTGTTATTGGATTTGTTGAGTATGCCCACAAGAAAATGAATCTCAGGGCTGTATATGGTGACATATACTGTATATACTTTGATAATAAATGGACTTTGAACTTTGTTTCCTCACTGACTATTTCAGGTACACTCCACCACAACTGGAGCACAGAGCAACAGCATTATCAAAGAAGTAGAAAGCATGCAAGGGTGAGGAGAAGACAAACACTCCTGAAAGCATTGCGCTGTGCAAACAAACAGCCACCAAGTAACAAAGGGAGAAATAAAATAGCCTGTAAAGTGCGTAGCAGGAGATGACTAAGATTGACATTAGCAAGAGACAATAGGAGGCATGGTGAGAAAAATCAAAGAAACGATCAGTTGGGAGAGACAAAGAGATTAGGTGTGGGGGATCAGTTCAAAATGGAAGCCTGATACCAACACCAAAAATCCACAGGACAAAGTTACTCATATTTCTTGGGTTGGAGGACAGTGGTGTTGACCTACCACTCAGAATGCTTGTGCTTTTCCTGTCAAATTTTACTCAAGTAAGCTTATGGTAATTCTTATGCTGCCTTGGTACCATTTACTTCATTTTGCATTCCATTTATTTTTACCAATTATAAATTTGTTTTGATGTATCAAACAGCTGCAGTTTTTTGCTGTCTCATTGCAGTTCACCAGTTTGACAGAGTCCATGATACTGTCAGAAATTCCCAGATAACCAGTGAAAAATTCCATTCTCTAAAACACCCTGATTCTTTCAAAATACCCTCAAAACACTGTGCAGATGCTTGCTCTCTCCTGAGTGATTAACTATACCGTACAAACAAGAGAAAATCTGCAGATGCTGGAAGTTTCAGCCGGACCCTTCAGTACACTGTAAATTATTTCTCAGATCAGCAATAGGCATAACCCTGAATCGTCTGCTCTGGGTTGATGGCATTAAGAGGTTGAATTTACTACAATACATACATACATATACATACACACAAGTAGTACTGTGCAAAAGTCTTAGGCACATTTTTATAGCTAGGGTGCCTGAAACTTTTGCACAGTACAATTTGTCAAAGTGGAATGGAGAGCGAGTTTGTAAATCTTGTGGGAGCAAAGGATGTTGGGACTAATGACAGTGGAGTGCCGCAAGAGGAGTATGGGACAGGTGGCAGAGAAGGAGTGCCAGCAGCAGGGGATGCCGTGGGTGGGAGACACATCCAGCCCTGAGACACCAGGCAAGGTCATTTCATTACAGAATGTCTCTCTGATGCTTCCCACTACCTCCCCTCTCCCTGCCCCTTTTCTGAACCATGAATTCTCCTCTCCCTGCCTCCTTCCCACTCCCAGACCACAAAAGAGACCCATATCAGAATCAGGCATTTCATCACTCACATAGGTCATGAAATTTGCTTTTTTTTTGTGGCAGCATTACTGTTCAATACATAAAATTACCGCAGTAATTGAGAGAAAAAAAGTAGTGAGGTAGCAGTGTTCATTATCCATTTAGAAACCTGATGGCAGAGGGGAAAACATTGAGAATGTGTCCTCCTCCTTGACGGTAACAATGGGAAAAGGGAATGTCATGGGTAAACAGGTCCTTAATGATGGATGTCACCTTTTTGAAGTATCACCTTTTGAAGATGCCTCAGTGCTGGGGAGGCTAGTGATCTTCAGAGATGTTGATACCCAGGAACTTGAAACTGTTGAAACTACTCACCCTTTCCATTGCTAATCCCTCGATGAGGATGGGTGCAAGTTCCCTTCACTTCTTCTACATTGCTGTACATGTGAACCATTGTTTTGGAGATCGGCTGCATGTATTTGCAGTTTGCTCCAAGTCTGCAGGCATCTTCTGTGAGAGGCGTTCTTGTGTGCCTTCTCTCCCCACCTCCCTGCAACAATCAGGACAGGGTAGAGTTGAGAAGAGCTGCGAGCACAGAGCAGACTCACTCACTCACTAGTGAGGCCACTCTTCCCACACCTGCTCACTCCCCCTTTCAAAGCTGCTTCTGTGATCAGTCCTGTTACTCATCTCTGATTTACAAACAGATCTCAAGAATGGAACCCTGTCGTAAGCTGGTGAGGACTATGTAGTCACAAACCAGTTCCAACTTGAGCACAGGTGTAATCAAACATTCTCTTCACTGGAAGATAACTGATGATTGGCAGGAAAAGGAGGAAGCAGTTAAAAATGATGGCTTAGAATGTGTGGTATTGAATATCAGAGTCATAGATGCTTAGTACCAACTCTTGGGAAATAATGGACAGAAACTTTATGATGCAATGAAATCTTCAGGGTAAGACAAAGGCAAAGAGCTCAATGTCTCCCTGCCTCTAGGAGTTCAGACTCTGCGACCCTCAGTCTGTGTAGTGGTTCACCCTTGCAGCCAATTTCCATTAATGACCTTTAACTAATGTAACCTTTTGTTATTGGACTGGTCACTTGAAAGTGAATAGCCTGTGTCTGATTATTTCCGACTGTAAAATGCAATTGTAGACAGACAATCGTGAGGAATAATTAAACATTTAAGACAATTGCACATGTCATTGATGTTAGTTAGAAACTAATACAAAAATTGGACTGTTTTAGTGTCTGTCACATAAATATTGGTTTTACTGTACTTGGAGTCGATTTCACTCATTTTCACTTCTGGGTGAAATTCCACCCATTGCAAAATTAGAGTGGACGTTGCCAGTTATGATCTATGTTGTTCTGAGGTTATTCAATGTTCTGGGGGAGAAAAGCAGAAAAGGAAAAGAATTTAAATAGAACCATTCATCATTGAAGGTTAGGTAGAGATATGGAGAAAATACTGCATGATGTGCAATTGCTTTGGTTGGAAGTAAGGAATAGTAGGGGACAGAGGACACGACTGGTAATTATCTATGGTCTCCAAAATGTCACATCATGACAGGACAAAGCAGAAATGTGGAAACATCAAAACCATGGTTAAAACCATGCTGTTCATCGACTATAGCTCAGCATTTAATACCATCATTCCCACAATCCTGATTGAGAAGTTGCAGAACCTGGGCCTCTGTACCTCCCTCTGTAATTGGATCCTTGGCTTCCTAACCGGAAGACCACAGTCTGTGCAGATTGGTGATAACATATACTCCTCACTGACGATCAACACTGACGCCCCTCAGAGATGTGTGTTTAGCCCACTGCTCTACTCTCTCTATACCCATGACTGTGTGGCTAGGCATAGCTCAAACACCATCTACAAATTTGCTGGCAATACAGCCATTGTTGGTAGAATCTAAGATGGTGACAAGAGGGCGTACAGGAGTGAGATATGCCAACTAGTGGAGCGGTGTCACAGCAACAACCTGGCACTCAACGTCAGTAAGACCAAAGAGCTGATTGTGGACTTCAGGAAGGGTAAGACGAAGGAACACATACCAATCCTCATAGAGGGATCAGAAGTGGAGAGAGTGAGCAGCTTCAAGTTTCTGGGTGTCAAGATCTCTGAGGATCTAACCTGGTCCCAACATATTGATGTAGTTATAAAGAAGGCAAGACTGTGGCTATACTTTATTAGGAGATTGAAGCGATTTGGCATGTCAGCAAATACACTCAAAAACTTCTATGGTTGTACCGCGAAGAGCATTCTGACAGGCTGCATCACTGTGTGGTATGGAGGGACTACTGCACAGGACTGAAAGAAGCTGCAGAGGGTTGTAAATCTAGTCAGCTCCATCTTGGGCACTAGCCTACAAAATACCCAGGACATCTTTAAGGAGCGGTGTCTCAGAATGGTAGCATCCATTATTAAAGACCTCCAATACCCAGGGCATGCCCTTTTCTCACTGTTACCATCAGGGAGGAGATACAGAAGCCTGAAAGCACACACTCAGCGATTCAGGAACAGCTTCTTCCCCTCTGCCATCTGATTCCTGAATGGACTTTGAAGCTTTGGACACTACCTCACATTTTTAATATACGGTATTTCTGTTTTCACACATTTTTAATAATCTATTCAATGAATGTAATTGATTCACTTGTTTATTTATTATTATCTTTTATTTTATTTATTATTTTTCCCTCATTGAACTGCTGCTGCTCAGTTGACAAATTTCACGTCACATGCCGTGATTCTGATTCTGAAGAGAGTTGCAATTATTATGGGTGATTTTAATCTGCATATTGATTGAACTAATCAAACTGGCAAGAGAATTGTGGAAGAAAATTTTGAGGAGTCCATCAGAGATTCTATCTTAGAGATGCGTGTTGCCCAACCTATCAGATAACATTTTATTTTAGATTGGTCACTTGTAATGAGGTAGGATGAATAAGAGATCTTAGTTAAGAATACTCCAGGGGATAGTATCACAACATGGTAAAATTCCAGACAGAGCTTGAGGGCAAACACCTCAGATTCAAAACCAGTGACCTCAACATAAATAAGGGCAATTATGAAGATAAGAAAGAAGAGCTGAATAGAATGGAATGAGTGAAACACTGTGGGATGAGTAGTGGCAGGCACTACAGTAGCTGCTTGTGCAAGCAGAATTTTGTGCTGATCAGAAAGAGATAAAAAGAGAAAGGGCAACACACACAAAACGCTGGAGGAACTCAGCAGGCCAGACAGCATCTATGGAAAAGAGTACAGCTGACATTTCGAGACCCTTCAGCAGGACTGGAGAAAAAAAACGATGAGGAGTACAGTTAAAAGGTGGGGGGAGGGGAGGGAGAAACACAAGGTGATAGGTGAACCTCCATACCCCCAAAAGAAAGAAAGGCTTCAAAGTTCTCCATCTTTCTTCTGGACACTAGAACTAACCAGTTCCCCTCCACCACCACTCTCTTCCGTCTAGCAGAACTTGTCCCCACTCTTAATAATTTCTCCTTTGGCTGCTCCCTCTTCCTTCAAACAAAAGGTGTAGCCACGGGCACTCGCATGGGTGCCAGCGATGCTTGCCTTTTTGTCGGCTACATGGAACAGTCCACGTTCCAACCCTACACTGGTCGCCGTTCCATATTTTTTCTGCGCTACATCGACAACTGCATTGGTGCTGCTTCCTGCGCTCATGCAGAACTTGTTGACTTCATCCACTTTGCCTCTAACTTCCACCCTGCCCTCAAATTCACCTGATCTATTTCTGACACCTCCCTCCCCTTTCTCAATCTCTCTGTCTCTATCTCTGGAGACAACTTATCTACTGATGTCTATTACAAACCCATGGATTCTCACAGCAACTAGGACTATACCTCTTCCCACACTGTTACTTGTAAAAATGTAATTTCCTTCTCTCATTTTCTCCATCTCTACCGCATTTGCTCTGAGGATGAGGCTTTTCATTCCAAAATGAAGGAGGTATACTCTTTCAAAGACAGGGGCTTTGCTTCCTTCACCATCAATGCTGCCGTCAACCATGTCTCTTCCATTTCATGCACGTCTGCTCTCACCTCATCATCCTGCCATCCTACTATGGATGGGGTTCCTCTTGTCCTCACCTTCCATCCTTTTAGCTTCACTCACTCACACACTACCTGTGTTATCCATTTATCCCACCCTATTGATCTCCCTCCTGGCACTTATCCTTGCAAGTGGAACAAGTGTTACACCTAACACCCCTGCACTTACTACTATTCAGTGCCCAAACAGTCCTTCCAGGTGAGGCAACACTTCACCTGTGAGTCTGTTGGGATGATTTACTGTGTTCAATGCTCCCGGTGTGGCCTTCTGTATATTGGTGAGACCCGATGTCGATTAGGAGACCACTTCGCAGAGCACCTACGCTCCATCTGCTAGAAGAAGCGGGATCTCCCAGTAGCCACTCATTTTAATTCCAATTCCACTTCCCATTCCCATTCCGATATGCCCATCCATGGCTTCCTCTACTGTTGTGATGAGGCCACATTCAGGTTGGAGGAACAACATCTTATATTCTGTCTGGGTAGCCTCCAAACTGATGGCATGAACATTGATTTCTCAAACTTCGGGTAATGCCCCCCCCCCCTTCACCATGCCCCATCCTGTTTTTCCTCTCTCATCTTATCCTCTTGCCTACCCATCACCTCTTTCTGGTGCTCCTCCCCCTTTTCTTTCTTCCGTGGCCTTCTCTCCTTTCCTACCCGGTTCCCTCTTCTCCAGCCCTGTATCTCTTTCACCAATCCACTTCCCAGCTCTTTACTTTACCCCTCCCACTCCTGGTTTTACCTACCACCTTGTGTTTCTCCCTCCCTTCCCCCCCCCCCCCAACCACCTTTTAACTCTACTCCTCATCTTTCTTTCTCCACTCCTGCCGAAGGGTCTCGGCCCGAAACGTCGACTGTAATCTTTTCCTGCCCAGCTTGCTGAGTTCCTCCAGCATTTTGTGTGTGTTGTTTGGGTTTCCAGCATCTGCAGATTTCCTCTGTTTGTAAAATGAGAACTATTCATGTTTAACAAAGGAGATCAAGTAAAATATTAAATCAAGAACTAGAATATGCAAAGTGGCTAGTGCTAGGGATTTTGCAGGAAACAACAGAAAGGGAAAAGGAAATGAGGTAGCACCATTAATAATTGAAGGAATCAAGAGTATGTTAGGTAGTGAGATGGATGTAATGGTTCATAATGTGGAATTAATTCGGTGGAAGATTGAAATGTTAATAAGTTGGAAGAAAGATGATTATGAGATCAAACTGGGAACTAATATCAAACCAAAGAACAGGAGCCTCTAACAATATATAAACAAGGAAAAGGAGAGGAAGATATGGATGGGAATGCCAGAGAGTGACAGCAATCGGGTCAACTCATCCAAACCATTGGAGTCACCAAAGTAAGCCTAACATTTATCTGGATTTGGCCCATAATTCTCTTGACCTTTCCTATCTATATGACCATCCAGATGCATTTTAAGTGTTGTTATTATACACATCTGCACAATTTCATCAAGCAGCTCATACCTTATTGAGTTACAGAGCATTCCAGCACAGAAACAGGCTCTTCAATCCAAACAGTCCAGACAAACCAAGATGTCACCTTAGCTAGTCTTATTTGTCCGTTCAGTCCAGATCCCTCTAAATCTTTCCAATCCAAGTGTCTCTTAAATGTTGTCAACCAATTCCTTTGCAGCTCATTTTGCATATACGTGTGAATGAACCACTCTCTGTGTGAAAAGCTTGCTTTATAAGTTCTATTAAATCTCTCTACTCCTAAAATCTATGTCTCCTTGTTCTTATTTTCCACAATTCTGAGGAAAAAAAGACTGTGCATTCACTTTATCTATACACCCTTATAAGGTCGCCCTTCATTCTCCTGTGGTTCAACAAATAAAATCCTACCCTACTCAACCTCTCTATTTATTTATTTATTCATTTATTTCAAGGTACAGCATAGGGGAAACCCTTCAAGCCCAACAAGCTGCACCTCCCAGCAACCCACCTATTTAATCTCAGACCACTGAATATTGACAATATACTTGAAAATCTTTTCTATACTCTTTCTAACTTACTGGCATCTTTCCTATAAACTGAACACAATATTCAATTATTGAAAAGGTGTAGCCATGGGTACTCACAAGGGTCCCAGCTATGCCTGCCTTTTTGTCCGCTACATCCCAGCTTGCGTTCCAAACCTACACCAGTTTCATTCCTGCACGTTTCTTACGCTACATTGGCGCAGCTTCCTGCGTCCGTGCTGAGCTCATCGACTTCATCTACTTTGCCTCCAACTTTCACTCCGCCCTCAAATTTATCTGGTCTATTTCTGACCCCTCCCTCCCCTTTCTTGATCTCTCAGTGTCCATCTCTGGAGACAGTCTATCTACTGATATATTTTATAAACCCACTGATTCACACAAGCACCTGGATTATGCTGCTTCCAAAAAGGCCATCCCTTTTCCTCAATTCCTCAGTCTCCCCCAATGTCTGCTCTGAGGATGAGGGTTTTCATTCCAGAACTAAGGAGAAATCCTCCTTCTTCAAAGAAAGGGGCTTCCCTTCTTCCCCCACCAACACTGCCCTCAACCGCATCTCTTCTATTTTGCAACATCCCACTACCCCACCAGGGATAGGATTCCTCTTGTCTTCACCTACTAGCCTCCGCATCCAGTACTTAATTATCTGTAACTTCTGCCATCTCCAATGGGATCTGAACACCAAGCACATCTTACCCTCCCCCCAACTTTCCATTTTCTGCAGAGATCGCTCCCTTGTCCACTCATCCCTCCCCACTGATTTCCTTCCTGGTACTTGTCCTTGCAAGCCGAACAATTACCATACTTGCCCCTACACCTCCTCCCTCACTACCTTTCAGGGCCCAAGCAATACTTCCAGGTGAGGTGACTCTTCAACTCTGAGTCTGTTGGGGTCACCTGCTGTATCCAGTGCTCCCGATGTGGCCTCCTCCATATCGGTGAGACCTGATATAGATTGGGAGACTGTTTTGTTGGGATTTCCTTGTAGCCACCCATTTCAATCTCACTTCCCATTCCGACGTGTCAGACCATGGCCTCCTCTAACCCCACTTTCTTACTCTGACTTCTCCCTTCCTTTCCAGTCCTGAAGGAGGGTCTCAGTCTGAAACATCGACTGTTTACTCTTTTCCATAGATGCTGCCTGACCACCTGAGTTCCTCCAGCATTGTGTGCTTGTGTTGCTTTGGATCTCTGGCATCTGCAGATTTTCTCTGGTTTGTAATAACATTCAAATGTGGCCTCACCAATGACTTGTATTCACCAGCTTCTATGTGAATACAGGAGACAAGGAAACTGCAGATAATTATTTTATATGTAAGTATAGTGGATTCCAGGTAATTGGGACATCTTGGGACCAGTACATTTTGGTCCAGTTAAGCAGTTGCCCCAATTAGCCGAGGTTTCAAGGCGTTAAAAACATATAAAAAAAGACAAACTACTGTTTAACTGAGTAAGAAATTATGTATTGAAATGAAATACAAAACAAGTTAGAATACTAACAAAACTACTACAGTAGTATAAAACTGTAGTTCCTAATAGTTATTGACAAGAATTAATCCAGTATACCCATTCTCTTGATTGACTGTAAATGAACAAAATCAGCGCAGACACCTGGTGTAGATAATGGACTGCCTTCATACAATGCTTTTGATGATTGCAACCTCCAAATCTTCATTTTCATTGTATTCAAGGATTGTCATCAGTGGTGTGCCACAGGGATGAGTGCTGCATCCATTGTTCTCTGTCATCTACATCAATGATCAAGAAGATCATGTGGTAAACTGGATCAACAAATTTATGAATGAAACCAAGAAGGCTGTCAAAGCTTGCAACAGGATCTGGGCCCCCTCTGCAGATGCTACTGGACTTGATGAGTTCCACCAGCGTTTTGTGTGTGTTGCTCAAGATTTCCAGTATCTGTAGAATTTCTTGTGTTTATACTTGGAGTTCCAGCCATGCGCCGCCCTCTGCAAAATGAGTCTGCACACCTCATCTTTTAAAATCTCCCTTTACAACCATATCTCCCCATTCAAGGCTCGCCCATTACTGGAATCTTCAGGCCAGGCAGCACCTGTGGAAAGAGTAACGGCGTTCCCATGTCTGCTAACTTTTATCAGAACATATAAACTTTCCCAACACAAGCTGGAGCTCAAAGGTGAAATCTGCAGCTGTCATGAAACGATGTCAATATAGTGTAGAGAATGTCAAAGATTTTTGAACCTAGAACAGCGCATCACAGTACAGGGTCCTTTGGCCCAGAATGTTGTGCCAACCTATTCAAACCTACTCCACAAACCTTCCTTTTACACAGTCCATAACCCTCCATTTTGCCTACATTCATGAGCCTATTCAAGATCGACCTCTGCCACAACCCCAGCAGTGTGTTCCAAGCACATACTGCTCCCTGTGTAGAAAGCCTATCTCTGACATTTCCCCCAAGCTTTGCATGCTAGCAACCCAGTTTCTATTCCTGCCACTGTTGTAAGGAGTTTGCATGTTCTCCTCGTGACCGCGTGGGCTTTCTCCAGATTATCTGGTTTCTCCCACATTCCCAAAAATATATACAGGTTAGTAAGTTGTGGGCATGCTGTGTTTGTGCCGGAAGCATTGCGACCCTTGCAGGCTGCCCCAGCACATACTCGGAATGTGTTGGTCATTGACGCGAACAACTCATTTCACTGCATGTTTCGATGCCCATTTGTCAAATAAAGCTCATCTTTAAACTTTCCTCCATTTACCTTGGAGTGATGTTTTCTGGTATTGGCTAATGCCACCCTGGGAAAAAGCCACTGGCTGTCCACTGTTTCTATGCCTTATAATATTATACAACTCAATCAAGTCACCTCTCATCCTCCTTCACTCCAATGAAATAAGCCTTAGCTTATTCAATCTTTCCCCAAAAGTCATGTTTTCTAGTCCAGGTAGCATCCTGATAAATCTCGTCTTCACTCTCTCTAAAGTTTCCACATCCTAGGAACAACAGAACTGAATACAATACTGTAAGTGTGGTCTAACCAGTTTTATCGAGCTGCAACATAACCTCCTGGCTCTTAAACTCAATTTCCCGACCAGTGAAGGCTGAGAGACCATAGACCTTCTTAACCACCCTATTGACATGTGCAGCGACTTTCAGCGTTCGATGGAACTGGGCCCCAAGATCCCCCTGTTCCTCTAACACTACTGAGAATATCATGGCTGCAATGTCACAGTTCTAAAGTACCTCTAAGACTTGCCTCAATGGGAAAATGCAGGAGATGATTAGAAACATCATCGTTCCAGAGTTTCCCTCAAAATCACTCATTGATCATAGAAATACATTGCTGCTCTTTCTGTGTTACTGGATTAGTATTCCATAAATCCATAATGTCTTCACCATATACACTGCAGAAGTTTGAAAGTGGTTTACTAATAAATTCCCAATTCCAATTAGGGTTATATAATCAATGCCGAACTTGTCAGTAACACTCACATACCACATAAAAATAAAAGGAAATATTAAATAAGGAATAATCTAATATTCAGTTTTCGAATCATGCCATGGGGCCATAGACCATGAGGAACAGTGTCAGGTATGATATAGATTCCAAGGTAAATACATTTGTTATTCCATTTGGATTATTATTGAAATTACTGTCAGTTGAAATATCGCTACACGCAGGTGTGGAGATAATTTAGTATTCTTCACTGTCCTTTTACACCTCTAATTTTGGTGTCATCCTCAAATTTGCTGATCCAGTTGACCACTCTAACGTCTAGATCGCTGATATAGATGACAAACAACAACAGACTCAGCACTGATCCCTGCGGTACTCCACTAGTCACAGGCCTCCAGTCAGAGAGGCAACCATCTACTACCACTCACTTGCTTCTCCCACAAAACCAATGTCTAATCCAAATTACTACCTCATCTTGAATGCCAAGTGATTGATCTTTCTTGACTAACATCCCTTGAGGGACCTTGTCAAAGGCCTTGCTAAAGTCCATGAAGACAACTGTCAGGCCCTGGGGATTTATCCACCCTAATTTACCTCAAGGCATCGAGTACCTCCTCCTCTGTAATCTGTATCGACTATGTAACCTCGCTGCTGTATTGCCTCACTTCTGTCCGTCTCTTGAGTAAATACAGATGCAAAATATTAATTTAAGACCTCCCTAATTGCTTTCAACTCCATGCATAGATAACCAGTCTGATCTTGTCCCTTACTCTATAGAAGACCTTAGGATTCTGCTTCACCTTGTCTGCTAGAACAATGTCATGCCTTCTTTTAGCCCTCCTGATTTATTTCTTGTGTTGTCTTGCATTTCTTATAGTCCATAAGTACCTCATTTGTTCCTGCCTTCCTATACCTGCTATGCACCTCCTCCTTCTTTGTCTTAACCAGGGCTCAATATCTCCTGAAAACCAAGGTTCCCTCAACCTGTTATCCTTGTCTTTTATTCTGACAGGAACATACAAACTCTGTAATCTGAAAAATTCACTTTTAAATGCCTTCCACTTACCAAGTACACCTTTGCTAGAAAACTAATCCACACTTGCCAGATCATTTCTGATACCATCAAAATTGTCCTTTCCTCCAATTTAGAATTACAATTTGAGTACCAGACACTATTTACTTTGAAGCTAATGGCATTGCGATCATGAGGTGCAAAGTGTTCACTGACAAACTTCTGTCAATTGCCTTGTCTCATTCCCTAATAGATCAGCATGCTCTCATGGGCTCCCATTTGCAGCACTGGTAAACCTTCCTCTTTGGATATTGGTCCCACCAAGTTCAGGTGCATGCCATCCTGTCTGTGTAGGTCCCACCTTCCCTGGAAGAGAGCTCAACGATCCAACAATCAGGAGCCCTCTCTCCAGCACCAACTGCTTAGCCATATGTTAAACTGCATGATCTTCTATTTTCTGTCCTCATTAGCACCCGCCCAGGGTAGCAATCCTGAGATAATAACCCTGGAGGCTCTGTCCTTTAATTTAGCACCGAACACCCTGAACTCATTTTGTAGGACCGCATCACCCTTCCTACCCATGTCATTGGTACCATTGTATATGACCCTCCCACTTAAAGATGCTGTGGACCCACTCTGAGATGTCTCTGACCCTGGCACCTGGGAGGCAATAAATCACCCAGGAATCCCCTATCATGATAACACACCCCTTCTCCACCCCACTTCCCTTCTGAACCACAGAGTCAGATGCAGTGGGAGACCTACTTGAACTTGTGGCTTTCTTCTGCTCTGTCATATTCCCAACCCCCCAACAGTATATTAAAAAGTATATAAGACGTTAGTGAGGCTTAATATGGAGTATTGTGTGCAGTTTTGGTAATCTACCTACAGGATAGATGTAAATAAGTTTGAAAGAGTACAGTGAAAGTTTACAAGGATCTTGCCAGAACTTGAGGACCCCAAACTATAGGGAAAGTTCAAATAGGTTAGGACTTTATTCTCGGGAATGTAGAAGATTGAGGGAAAATTTGATTGAGGTATACCAAATTCTGAAGGTTATAGATAGGGTAAATGTAAGCAGGCTTTTTTCATTTGAGATTAGGTGAGACTACTACCAGAGGTCATTGGTTAAGGGTGAAAGGTAAGAAGTTTAATGGGAACATCAGGGGGAATTTCTTCACTTGGAAGATGGTGAGAGTGTGCAACGAGCTGCCAATGCAAGTTGTAAATCTGGGTTTGATTTCAGCATTTAAGAGAAGTCTGGGCAAGTACACGAATGGAAGGGATATGAAGGACTATGGTCTGGGCGCAGGTCAATGGGACTAGGCAGATTAATGGTTTGGCACAAACTTGGTGGGCCGATGGACCTGCTTCTTTGCTGTAGTGTTCTATGATTCTATAATTGTAATATGAATAAGAACTGTATTACTTTCAGGACCGCTATCTGGTTCAAAACAAGCACAGGGTAAGATAACGATGAACTGAAGATGTTAGATTGATACAAGGTTCTTGTTAAATTTGCTTGTTTTGCAGCATGGGTTTCAATGAGCCCTAATCTTGGTTTCACAAGATTAGAGCTGTTGCAGAGTTTTCATTTTCATTTTATGTTAAAAGTTATTGCTTGGACAGCATCAGAGTTGAATTTAATGTAAACTCCCGTGGCACCTGATTTTTATTTTGTTCTTTCATTGGAACAGTAGATTTCAGTCTAAATTAATCAAGTAACAATAACTTGGAAATAACTTGTCTCCTGGTAACCAAAGCTGCATACTCTGCAAGCATACACTTCCCTGACTAAATGCAAGTTGTTGCAATGCAATACTTATAAGGTAGATAAAATCAAAGTTTTGTAGTGGTTTGCTGTTGCACAATTGCGTGAAATTACTTGAGCAAGGGCATTAACAGATGTGCAGAGATTGTGAAAGCCGTACACCTGAATATTAATTTGACCTTTATTATTTTGGTTTATGATTTTATTGTGCAGAGTGTAAGTGGAATTACCCCTTTCTCCTTACTGTTTCATTTACAATCAGTCACAAAAATACCAGTGTACTGATTGTAAGAGAATGACATAGTGCTCTTTTGGGCCCCAGAGCTAATGTTAGCTTCCTTCAGGATTCCATCTTCTGCTGTTTGTTTTAAAATTGCTCCTGTCCTAAGATCATTATCTTTTCTTCAACTTTAGCATTCCTTCTTTCATTCCATATGAGATAACAACAGCATTTTAATGAAAAAAAATTCTGAGGTACTTAACACAAACATTAGGAAACAAAACTTGAGAGGATTGTATCTTGATGACAGAAAGCTTGCCGAATGAGAAAGCTTTTAAAGTTTACTCCCATATCCAAAGGCATGTGAGTTAGTAGAGCAATTAACCATTGGTAGTAGAACCTGGGGAAGCTGAGAGAATTGTGGGGAAAATAAATTGCACTGTGTGCTAGCAAAGATTCAATGGGCTGAATGGCCTCTTTCTATTTGGTAAGAAAATGTGCAAATACATGTTCCATTAATACGCCAGGTTGGTTGGTCAATCGGTGGAACTGTAACACTGCCTGGTTCAGCGGTCTAATTGCTGAATCTGCTAAAGGCAGATTGCTTCAAAATCTCCTTACCACATATGTGACTATGCAACTACTTCAGTCAATTGCTCCATCACAACACCCTCCATACCCTTCATTAACAGTGAAAAGCAATTAGTCAATAGACAATGGACAATAGGTGCAGAAGTAGACCATTCGGCCCCTCGAGTCTGCACCGCCATTCTGAGATCATGGCTGATCATTCACTATCAAAATCCAGTCCCTGCCTTGTCCCCATATCCCTTGATTCCCCTATCCATCAGATATCTATCTAGCTCCTTCTTGAAAGCATCCAGAGAATTGGCCTCCACCGTCTTCCAAGGCAGTGCATTCCACACCTCCACAACTCTCTGGGAGAAGAAGCTCTTCCTCAACTCTGTTTTAAATAACTGACCTCTTATTCTCAATCCAAGTCAGTTGAATAATAGACCAGTGTAATGCTAAATAGATCACCTGCCCTTTTTTCTCAATTACCCTTGGAACCGGGAGTTCTGTTTGCCTGTCATAGAGAAGATTGAACGATTGCTACAGAACTGTAAAAGAATCAGCTCTTCACTCTGTGTGCAGTACACTGACAAGCCGCAGTTTGATTAAATTTGTGACATGCCTTCATATGGAGAGCTCCCACAGTGATGTCCTGGGTCTGGACAATTGAACAACGACCATCTTCCTTTGCACAAAGTATAACTCCAGTCATTTCCCTTTGATGTCTCACACAAAATGTAGGTCAGGCAGCATCTATGAAGTGAAATGGACAGTTGGCGTTTCGTCCCTGAGTTGATACGAAGGGTCTCGACCTGAAACATTGACTGTCCCATTTCTCTCCTCAGATGCTACCTGACCTCCAGAGCTTTCTGTGTTGCTCCAGATTCCAGTATCTGCAGCCTCTTGTGTCTCCCTATTGATTTGTCTTTCTGGGGCTCCTTGATGCCACTCATCTTCAAGTGCCACCGTGTCTGTCATTCAACGACAGTCATTCTTGTTTGAGCAGGTTATTGATAAGTGCTGTTTGATGACACAGTCACTGACAACTTCCATTATTACTGATCATTAAGTTAAAGCTGACTGTGTGGCAGTTGACCAGATTGAATTTGTCCTGAATTAGGCGTTTAATGAAGACCAATAGAGAGGAGATATATGTGCCTCCGAAATCACATGTTAATTATCCCATGCTGTAGTAACTTTACTTACTTATTTATTGAGATACACCACGGAATAGGACCTTGGAGCCGTGCTGCCCAGCATTCCCCCCCAATTTAATCCTGGTCTAATCACAGGATCATTTACAATGATCAATTAACCTACCAACTGATATGTCTTTGGACTGTGGGAGGAAACCAGAGCACCCGGAGAAAACCTATGTGGTCACAGAGAGAACGTATGAACTCCTTACAGGCAGCACGGGGAATATTTGGCCTTTCTAATGGCATGATGATACTGTCCCAGTGCTGACCTCACCTATGAAGCCATAGCCCTCTTGCTAAAAGTAGCCACTATCAAATTACCACTTTTCAAAAAACACATCCAGAAAGCTGAAGTTCACACAACACGTTGAACTATGAAGTAGATTGGCTACAGCTGCAGACGACCATGGACATATACTCAGTGGCTACTTTATCAGTAACAGGAGGTACCTAATAAGGTGGCCACTGAGTGAATATCAGCTTTTTTGAAAATAACTGCTACTGTGACCGTGACTACACTGGTAGCAGGGGCAACCAGATATATTCTCACATCAGGTCCAATTTTTACTTTAGACTTTTGAACATTAACTGAAACATTGTGTTGTGTGTTAAGGTTGACATCCATATGAATACAACTGTGAATAATGCTCGAGAGACACAGAAATACTGCCAGATTTGGACATGACTTGTACCTCCTTTCTGAATACTTTAGGAAGCTTGCATGCACCACTTGTGCTTTCAGCTCGTTCCACGCATTCATGACCCTCTAAGTGAAGAAGTTTCCACTCATGTTCCCCTTAAACTTTACACTTTTCACCCTTAACTGATGACCTCTAGTTCTAGCCCCACTCAACCTCAAAGGAAAAAGCCTGTTTGCACAACTACAGCTGTGAAGATCCCTGCTGCACCTGATGACCCTGTGATCTCCATCTCAGAGGCCGATGTTAGACTGTCTTTAAGGAGAGTGAACCCTCGCAAGGCGGAAGGTCCCGATGGAGTACCTGGTAAGGCTCTGAAAACCTGTGCCAACCAACTGGCAGGAGTATTCAAGGACATTTTCAACCTCTCACTGCTACGGGCAGAAGTCCCCACTTGCTTCAAAAAGGCAACAATTATACCAGTGCCTAAGAAGAATAATGTGGGCTGCCTTAATGACTATCACCCAGTAGTATTCACTGAAATACTTTGAGAGGTTGGTCATGACTAGACTGAACTCCTGACTCAGCAAGGACCTGGACCCATTGCAATTTACCTATCACCACAATAGGTCAATGGCAGATGCAATCTCAATGGCTCTTCACACAGTTTTAGACCACCTGGACAACACAAAGCCTAAATCAGGATGCTGTTCATCGACTATAGCTCAGCATTTAATACCACCATTCCCACAATCCTAACTGAGAAGTTGCAGAACCTGGGCCTCTGTAGCTCCCTCTGCAATTGAATCCTCAACTTCCTAACCGGAAGACCACAGTCTGTGTGGATTGGTGATAACATACGTATTGTCCTCGCTGACGATCAACACTGGTACACCTCAGGGGTGTGTGCTTAGCCCACTGCTCTACTCTCTCTATCCCCACGACTGTGTGGCTAGGCATAGCTCAAACACCATCTATAATCTTGCTGATGATATAATCATTGTTGGTAGAATCTTAGATGATTACAAGAGGGCATGCAGGAGTGAGATATGCCAACTAGTGGAGTGGTGTCACAGCAAAAACCTGGCACTCAACGTCAGAAAGATGAAAGAGCTGATTGTGGACTTCAGGAAGGGTACGACAAAGGAACACATACCAATCCTCATAGAGGGATCAGAAGTGGAGAGAGTGAGCAGTTTCAAGTTCCTGGGTGTCAAGATCTCTGAGGATCTAACCTGGTCCCAACATATCGATGCAATTATAAAGAAGACAAGACAGCGACTATACTTCATTAGGAGTTTGAAGAGATTTGGTATGTCAACAAATACACTCATAATCTTCTATAGATATACCATGGAGAGCAATCTGTCAGGCTGCATCACCGTCTGGTATGGGGGTGGGGGGGGGGCTACTGCACAAGGCTGAAAGAGGCTGCAGAGGGTTGCAAATTTAGTTGGCACCCAGGGCATGCCCT
Organism: Hypanus sabinus; assembly: GCF_030144855.1. Classification (NCBI taxonomy): domain Eukaryota; kingdom Metazoa; phylum Chordata; class Chondrichthyes; order Myliobatiformes; family Dasyatidae; genus Hypanus; species Hypanus sabinus. The sequence continues at coordinate 31,495,448 of NC_082739.1, read as the reverse complement.
TTTCTCACTGTTACCATCAGGAAGGAGGTACAGAGGCCTGAAGGCACACACTCAATGATTCAGGAACAGCTTCTTCCCCTCTGCCATCCGATTCCTAAATGGTCATTGAACCCTTGGACATTACCTCACTTTTTAAATATATATTATTTCTGGTTTTTTTGCACATTTTTTTAATCTCTTCAATATATGTATACTGTAATTGTGTTATTTATTTATCAATATTACTATTTTCTTTTGTTTTTTCCCTCTATATTATGTATTGCATTGAACTGCTGCTGCTAAATTAACAAATTTCATGACACATAGTATTAATGGTAAGACTCTTGGTAGCATGGAAGATCAGAGGGATCTTGGAGTCTGAGTCCATAGGACACTCAAAGCTGCTACGCAGGTTGACTCTGTGGTTAAGAAAGCATAGGGTGCATTGGCCTTCATCAATCATGGTATAGAGTTTAGGAGCCAAGAGGTAATGTTGCAGCTATACAGGACCCTGGTTAGACCCCACTTGGGAGTACTGTGCTCTGTTCTGGTCGCCTCACTACAGGAAGGATGTGGAAACCATAGAAAGGGTGCAGAGGAGATTTACAAGGAGATTGCCTGGTTTGGGGAACGTGCCATATGAGAAATGGTTGAGTGAACTCTGCCTTTTTACCTTGGAGCGACAGAGGATGTGTATAAGATGATGAGAGGCATTGATCGTGTGGATAGTCAGGCTTTTTCCCAGGGCTGAAATGGCTAGCACGAGAGGGCACAGTTTTAAGGTGCTTGGAAGCAGGTACAGAGGAGATGTCAGGGGTAAATTTTTTATGCAGAGAGTGGTGAGTGCTTGGAATGGGCTGCCGGCAACAGTGGTGGAGGCGAATACGATAGGGTCTTTTAAGAGGCTCCTGAATAGGTACATGGAGCTTAGAAAAATTGAGGGCAATGTGTAACCCTAGGTAATTTCTAAGGTAAGTACATGCTCAGCACAGCTTTGTGGGCCAAAAGGCCTGTATTGTGCTGTTGGTTTTCTGTGTTTCTATGTTTCAATGCCGGTGATAATAAACCTGATTCTGATTTACCTTATCTACATCCCTCATAATTTTGTATACCTCTACCAAATCTCCCCTCAATCTTCAATGTCCCAATGAATAAGTTCCTAACCCATTCGATCATTCCTTATAACTCAGGTCCTCCAGACCCAGCAACATCCTTGTGAACTTTCTCTGTGCTCTTTCAAACTTATTTGCAGCTTTCCTGTGGGTAGATGCACACAATATTCCAAATTAGGCCTCACCAATGCCTTATACAACTTCAACATAACATTTCATCTCCTGTACTCAATACATTGATTTATGAAGGCCAGTGTGTCAAAAGCTTTCTTTACAGCCCTATCTGCCTGTGATGCCACTTTCAACGAGTTATGGGCCTGTGTTCCCCGATCAATTTGCTTCGCCGTCGTCTTCGATACTGTACTGTTCACTGTGTAAGACCTGCCCTGGTTGCTCCTAACAAAATGTTACACTTTGTACTTGTCTGTATTAAATTCCATCTGCTATTTTTCAGCCCATTTTTCCAGCTGGTCCAGATCCCTCTGCAAGCTTTGATAGTCTTCCTCACTGTCCACTACACCCCCAATCTTGCTGTCATCTGCAAATTTGCTGATCCAGATCATTGATATAGATGACAAACAACAAAAGACCCAGCACCGATCCCTGTGGCATGCCACTCGTCACAGAACTCCAGTCAGAGAGGCAACCATCTACTACCACTAACGAGAAAAAAAATCTGCAGATGCTGAAAATCCAAACAACACACACAAAATGCTGGAGGAACTCTGCATGCCAGGCAGCATCCATGGAAAAGAATACAATCAACATTTCGCGCTGAGACCCTTCATCAGGTCTGGAGAAAAAAGATGGGAGGTCAGAGTAAGAAGATGGGGGGGAGGGGAGGAAGAAATACAAGGAAGTTCATGATAGGTGAAACTGGGAGAGGGGAAGGAGTGAAGTAAAGAGCTGGGAAGTTGATAGGTGAAAGAGATAAAGGGCTGGAAAAGGGGGAATCTGTTAGGAGAGGACAGAAGGCCATGGAAGAAAGAGAAGGGGTAGGAGCACTAGAGGGAGGCGATGAGCAGGTAGAGAGATATGGTAAGAGAGGGAGTGGGAATGGGGAATGGAGAAGGAGAGGGGTAGAAGAGCCATTTTCAGAAGTTTGAGAAATCGATGTTCATGCCATCAGGTGTATACCCAGATGGAATATAATGTGTTGTTTCTCCAAACTGAGTGTGGCTTCATTGTGGCAATAGAGGAGGCCATGGACTGACATGTCAGAATGGGAATGAGAAGTGGAACTAAAATGGGTGGCACTGGGAGATCCCACTTTTTTTGACAGATTCAGTGAAGCAGTCTCCCAATCTACGTCAGGTCTCACTGATATACAGGAGGCCACACCAGGTGCACCGGATACAGTAGATGACCCCAACAGACACAGGTGAAGTGTCACCTCACCTGGAAGGACTGTTGGAGCCCTGAATGGTAGTAAGAGAGTTGGTGTAGGGGCAGGTGTAGCACTTGTTCCACTTGCGAGGATAAGTGCCAGGAGGGAGATCAGTGGGGAGGGACGAATGGACAAGGGAGTCGCACAGGAGTGATCCCTGCAAAAGCAGAAAGTGGTGGGGAAGTGGGGAAAGATGTGCTTGGGGTGGGAGTCCATTGGAGATGGCGGAAGTTACAGAGACACGTGGAGGCAGGTAGAGTAGTAGGCGATGACAAGAATAACCCTATCCCCAGTGGGCTAAGGAGATATCCCCTTTCTTCAAAAAAAATTACTTCCCTTCCTCTACGATAAATGTTGCCCTCACCCTCTTCTGTGCCATATCAAATGCCCTAACCCCATCCTCCCTCCACCCCACTAAGGATAGGGATCCTCTTGTCCTCACCTACCACCGCACCAAAGGAACCTTATTCCTGGTAGGGTGGCGGAAGGATAGGGTTAGAGCAGACATGTGTGAAATGGAAGAGATGTGGGTGAGGGTACCATTAATGGTGGAGGAAGGGAAGTCATTCTCTTTGAAGAGAGAAGACATCAGGACATCTCCTTAACCCACTAGGGTTAGGTTTCCTCTTGTTCTAACCTACCACCCCACCAGCATCTGTATCCAGCACATAATTCTCTGTGAATTCCACCATCTCCAATGGGATCCCACAACCAAGCATATCTTTCCCTACTCAAACCCCTCAATTTCTGCTTTCCACATGGATTGCTTCCTGTGTGACCCCCTTGTCCACTTGTCCCTTCCTTCTGATCTCCCTCCTGGTACTTATCCTTGCAAGCAGAACAAGTGCTACACCTGCCCATACACTTCCTCCCTCACTACTATTCAGGTCCCTAAACAGTCTTTCCAGGTGAGGCGACAATTCACCTGTGAGTCTATTGGGGTCATCTACTGTATCTGGTGCTCCTGGTTTGGCCTCCTGTATATCACTGTGACCCAACATAGATTGGGAAACTGCTTCGCTAAGCACCAATGCTCTGACTACCAGAAAAAGCAGGATCTCCCAGTGGCCACCCAGTTTAGTTTGACTTCCCATTCCCGTATGTCAGTCCACGACCTCTTCTACTGTCGCAATGAGACCACGCTCAGGTTGATGGAGAAACACCTTATTTAGTCTGGGTAGCCTCCAACCTGAAGGCATGAACATCGATTTCTCAAACTTCTGGTAATGCCCCCCCCCCCTTCACCATTCCCCATTCCCACTTCCCTCTTTCACTTTATCTGCTTCCCTGCCCCTCTGGTGCTCCTCCCCCTTCCCTTTCTTCCATGGTCTTCAGTCCTCTCCTATCAGATTCCCCCTTCTCCAGCCCTTTATCTCTTTCACCAAACAACTCCCTACTTCCCCTCTCCCCCCTCCTAGTTTCACCTATCACCTCCCATCCTGTATTTCTTCCTCCCCTCTCCCCTTCTTACTCTGACTTCTTATCTTTTTGCTACAGTCCTGATGAAGGGTCTTGGTCTGAAATGAAGACTGTTTACTATCTTCTATAAATGCTGCCCGGCCTGCTATTACTCTTGCATTTTGTGTGTGTTACTACCACTCTCTTTGACTTCTGCAAAGCCAATATCGAATCCAATTTACTACCTCATGTTGAATGCCGAGCAATTGAACTTTCTTGACCAATCTCCCGAGAGGGACCTTGTCAAATGCCTTACTAAGTCCACGTAGACTGTATCAATTGGTCTTGCCTTCATCGAATTTCCTGGTAACATGCTTGACAAAATTCTATAAGATTGGTTACTGATTAAGTTGTACCGATTCGACTGAACTCAAGGCTTGGGTGGAGATTTAAGCGCTGTGCTGAATTGGAAAGATCGGCTACAGGCCAAATAGAGGCCAAATACAGGCAAAGTCCAGGCCCCAGAGTGTAATGATTCAACTGAACTCAATGTTTAGATGGAGACTTAAGCACAGGACAGAATCAGAAAATTTGGTTACAGGCTGAATCAAAGTGAAGTCCAGGCTCCAGAGCATATCAAGGCAATTGAACCCGATGTTTGGTCATCAATTTATGCATCTGGCCAGATTAAAAAGGTCAGGGTATATAGGCTTGAGGTGAGGGATGGTCTGGTTCAGATTGCTGCTCCACAAGGATTACTTGGCTCTGTGCTGAGCTATATTGAGCTATGGGCCTCTCTTATGAGCTTCAGAAAGCTATTTGCTTGCAGTTTTCTTTTCTCTCTCTGCACATTGGGTGTCCAATGGTCTTTTTTATATATATGGGTTCTTTTGGGTTTCTTTGTTTCATGGCTGCCTTTAATGCATACATACTTTGACAATAAATATACTTTGAACTTTGTTAGACATGACCTGTCACTCAGAAAGCTATGCTGACTATCCTTAATCATTCCCTGTCTATCCGGCACCTTACAGTACCTTCCAATAATTTTCCCACAACTAATGCCAGACTCACTGGCCTGTAATTTCCTGGTTTCTGTTTAGAGCCTGCCATAAACCGTGGAACAACATTGGCTGTCCTCCAATCCTCTGGTACCTCACCTGTCACTAAGGATGATCCAAATATCTCTGCTAGGGCCCCGAAAATTTCTGCACTTGCCTCCTGCAGGGTTGGAGGGAACACCTTGTCGGGCACTGGGGATTTATCCACCCAACTTTGCCTCAAGACAGCAAACACCTCCTCCTTTGTAATTTGTATGGGGTCCATGAGGTTGATGCCGCTTTGCTTCACCTCTATAGATTCTGGGTCTGTTTCCTGAGTAAATACAGATGCAAAAAAAAATCATTTACTATCTCCCCATCTCTTTTGGCTCCACACATGGATTACCATTCTTCTCACTTAGAGCCTGGTCACACTTCTTTCCTCACTTGGTTGCCAAGCTCACTTGTCTGTTGTGCATGGGGCTCTTGTTCGTCCTTAAGTGTACAAGCATTCAAATTGTCATCACTTGGAAGGACCTAGAGTGGATTTCCTCTGACAATGATATTTCTGGTTGTGCGACACTGAATCGTGAATGTGCCGAAGCATTTGTGACCAGAACAGTCTCGGGTGGGTCACAATTCCTGTCTCAGGAAGGTTAGAATCCGGTAGGACGTGATGTAAATGACAACGGGCTGTAAAATAGGTGGAGTCCTGCACTGTCCCGAACACTCTGGCCCCGAGGATTTAAAGGCTGCGGTGCAGGCAGGGCAAGTAGGATCACCTCGGTCAGCCATCTCCACACAGGGCGCGGGGAGAGGACGTCGGCCGCCGCCGGACCAGTCCAGTCCACGCACTGAGCCTCCAGGTATAAGCTGTTCTACGTTTCTGCTTTGTCGCACACGCGGATATTAATGTGGAATGGTCTTTTGTTTCAATACCTCTGCTGCTGTGGTTTAATAATCCTGGCTGGGTGTTAGAGTTCCCTCAATTTAAACTCACGAACTGAAGGCGGGATCGCCCGATCTGATGCACGGCAGAGCGCGCCGCCTCCAGAAAGCCAACGTGCATTGGGAAAGTCCGAACGCATCAGTCCCCCCACAGCTGTGCACGATTATATTAGCCGCTGTGCGCAAATTTGCGTACATCAGTTAGCTGAATATCAGCAGCACGCAATGTTGACGGTGAACAACAGCAGCCGCATCAGTCCTTAAGCACCAGGCTGTGTACTAATCCGGCAACGAGCGGGTCAACCACAGCACACCGGGCAACACTGTGTGAATGAAGAAGCGCAAGCGGTGACCGTGAACACAGAGTGTACAAGGGATTGTGGTCCGCAGGGTTCATCTGGTGTTTAAACTGGTATACTTATTATTGTGAACAAAAAGGATTTGTTTGCATAAGCCACCTTTAACTTAGCAAGACATCCTAAGGTACACTACAGGAGCATTATCAAACATATTTCAACATGGTAATTGGTCTATTATTATCAAATGTGCCGAAATACAGTGGAAAATTTCTATTTGCTTGCCATCCAGACCGAACATGTCCTACATGCCTATACCAAGGAAATACAACAAGAAAGAAAAAACACAACAGAATATAAGAATATTACAGAGTAAGTGCAGTGCAAGTAGACAAATAAACAGCCAAGACTCGTAAGGAGTTAATGGGCAGATATCCAAAAAAATTGCTGTAAATAAATAGGTTTATAGAAACACCTTTCAGGCAGAAAGGGAGGTGAAGAGGATTATGGAGGAATTTCAGATTGGGGGTCCTTGCGGTTGAAGGCAAGGCGGTCAGTGGTGAAGTGATAAAATCCAGGGTAAGTGATATTAATCTGTGCATATCTGTGAACGATATGTATTAATCATTGTGAACAATAGGCATTAATGGTACGAAAGTATCTCTGTCAGTTATTCTCCCTACATAAGTCACAATGCAGAGTAGAACATATGAATCATTGCACATGGAAGAGAGTGTGAATCATTGTGCATGGTTCAAGCTGTGTGTATCAGTTTGTCTATCTCAATGTACAGCTGAAAGGCAGCCCCAATCGCCCTGACAACACTGCTCACTAGGCACCACTATAGAGGAGGTCACACAGGGATCTCATCTCTATTGTTTCATAGGTGATTGACATGGACACACTCGCTGATGTCTCTTGGCTGTGTGTGTTTTTGAAACAGGCAATGATCTCTCATCTACACCCAACTCTAAAAGGTGTGAAGCATCACTTCAGTGGAATTTTACCATCTTTTCCAGAATATCTCGGGTATTTTACCAGTTTAGCAGGTGCCACCCACAACCCCACATCCTGGAGACCTTGACCCTTCCCTGAGTTCAGAAGAGCTGAGTGAGTTTGTCCTCTCTAATGTATAGGCTGGGAACTTTCCTGTGACCTGGAGCCTTGCAGAAGACATCAAAAGATGGCCAGCTTGGACTTTGGAAAGCCGTTCCACCAATCTGGTTATCTTCTGAGTGGATGGAACAGGAAGTGGTGGCAGTTCTGCAATATGCTGGCTAGACATTTAAATTCAGGTGGTATCTATGACAGTAACATTGTATGTTCCTGTTCATGTTAGCAGCAAGTACGGACAAAGCTCATCTCACCTTGACCCTGTGCTTTATTACTGCAGTTATATTAATAACAACAAACACTAATCTTGGTTAAGACAATAAGACATATGAACAGAATTAGGCCATTCAGCCCATCAAATCTGCTCTGCTCATCATGGGTGATTTATTAATCCACTTAACCCCATTCTCCTATAAGACCAACAGGCTATCATGTCATTATCAGTAAAGTGGGCAGCTATTGCCAGAAAGAAGAAATAAGAATAAATTGTTTTTCTGCTTCCTTCCCTGCGGACGGTCAGAGGATCCAACAATTTAAAAAAGACCTTTTGCTTCTTATGCTTTTAGGCAGACCTTAAAGATGAATTATTACCCAGAAATAATGACGGGAAGCTGCAGCTCCTACCCTCTGCTTTCCATTGGACAGATGGTAAGTTGTACAGATATCTGGGCAACCTCTTGTTGGAGACCTGAGATGTTGTGGGTAGTTAAAGCATAAACTGCTGGCACAGAAACAACATGAGCTCTCTCAGAGCCCCAACATATACTCAAAATTCAAAACATTTTAAGAGAACTTCTTGAAAACTGAGCAGATCACCCTGATTTAATTTAAGAAAAATCATGGTTCTTTAGTCTAGTACAGTATTTTCAGGATATCTCTCTATATATATATATTACTGGATAAAGGAGAACCAGTGATTACACTACACTATCTGGACTTTCAAATGGCAATTGATATAAAAGATTGTTATATGAATTAAGAATCCGCTTTGTTAAGGATAATGTTTTATTATAGTTTGAGGAGTAGTTAAAGTTCAGAACACGGGTAGCAAGCTACATGACGGGTGTGCATCAGAACCAATAAAGGGCCCTCAGCTCAGTGATGGTGGCCTCAGCTTTTCAGAATCTCTGTTGATAAGGGAGGAGAAAGGGAAGAGAGCAAAATGTCCAGCTTTGTCGATGATATGAAGTGGGTGGGAAAGTCAAATGGGAAAGAGTCTGCAGAGGAATATAGGATGGTTTAGAGAACAAATAGTGGGAACTTAATATGCAAAACTGGGGTCCTTTGTGTTATTAGGAAGTGTGGTAAAGCAATATGACCACTCTTTTTTAACACTAGTGAAGTATTGAATGATAAAAACTATATGTAAGGTAGTGTCTAATGTGAATTACAGTTTATAGGTGAGAATTGTGTTTTCAATACAGCTATTTTGTGCATATAGCACCCAGAGACAATGCCAATCCTCATTCTGGAACAAATTGATTTTAGCAAATACAGTCAGCACCCTATGTAATCATATACAGGGAAGCAGGTCTGGATAAAAAGACAAGCTCGGCTTTGAGATTTATAAAGTGATCATCAATTATTTGCAAGCTTGACCAAATCATTCAGAGTTAAACTTATTGGAATTAGTCAATGCAGAGTCTTGAAACAATGGAAACATTGGAGTATTTTGAATATTGCAAGGGTGAAGGCATGTTTCTACCTAAAAAATATATTTTTCTCCTGGTCTCTCATGAGTTTCTACCACAAGAAGAACAGGGGAGAGAGGCCAAAGGTAAGCCTCCTTTCTGGTAAAGGTAAGAGGCTGTGCCCAGGAAGGTTTATTCCCCAAGCATTTTTCAGGTTGATGAGGTTGGAACATAATGGTTGAAAAGTTAACTCTGTTTTCCTTTCCACAAATGCTGCCTGATTAGGTAAATACAAGCAGTGCTATTCAAGGGCATGTTTGGTGAGGTCCTTATATACTGTCTAGGTTATGACATCAGCATCCTTTGCAAAGGTAAAAAGAAATGTATCTATTCCTCATTCCATCAAGAATACAAAAGCCGTGCAGTTTTTGGCAAGTAACCCTTGTGCAGCTTCATGCGGCTTGTATGTTTGGCTTTGCCTCTTTTTTGTTTTCATCCAGTCATCCCCATGCTAATGTAGACGCTGATGTGGTGGAAGAGGCCACAAAGGTCATTTCTGGACTAGCCTTCAGGTGACACCAACTGCCATCATTTAGATGAGATTGTTACAACACTATTTTCACGTCCTTGGTGTTTGTCACCTCCAGTTGATCTCTAACACAAGCTTTACACCCCGATGGACCTGGATTCGCTGCATTCTGAGTGCTTCTATTCTCTTCACTTTAACCTCCAAAAGCACTCAGAGGTGTCTCCTGAAAGTCTGGTAACTTGTTCTTGTGTATTCCATCATGGCCTCCCATAATCTCAGCATCTTCTACTAGTTTGCAGGCAGTAAGGAGATCCTCTTTAACAGATACTGGAATGACTTCAATTAGCATAAGTAAGCTTCAACTTGTGCCAGTTATTCACTAAATTGCACCCAAGGGTGTGCACTAACGCAATAAAGTCCTCCCCACCATTGAGCGCATTTACAGGGAGTGCTGCTGCAAGAAAGCAGCATCTATCATCAAGCTCCCCCACCATCAATACCATGCTCTCTTCTTGCTGCTACCATCAGGCAGAGGCACTGGAGCCTTAAGTCCCACACCACCAGGTTCAGCAACAGTTATTACCCTACAAACATCAGGCACCTGAACCAGCCTGGTTAACTTCATTCACCTCAACACTGAACTGATTCCATAATCTGTAGAGTCACTTTCAAGAACTCTCCAACTCCTGTTCTAAGTATTACTTTTTTTTTATTTGCAGGATTTGTCTTCCTTTGCACATTTGTTATCTGTCAATTTTGTTCGTACATAGTTTTTCATATGCTTTATTTTCCTGTAAATGCCTGTAAGAAAGTGAATCTCAAGCTCGTACAGTGACATACATGTACTTTGATAATAAATTTACTTTGACTTTGAAATGATGATTGCTGAAAGCCAAATACTGCTATCATGATAATGAGGAGAGCTTTCTATGCCATGTCGTTCGAGTGTGGATTATACACACATTCAGACTTCTGCACATATTTTTGAGCACCATCCAATTTCTATTTCCCTGCTTCTCCACTGCGCTTTAATGTGTACAGGCAGTTGTATTAATTACTGTAGGTTTACCAGTGGGTTGAGGGAATAGCACTGAAGCAGGCAGTCCAGAAGATCCAAATTTGTTGAACCTAGAAGGTATACTGGAATGATTTCAGAGAACAAGTATAGAAAAATAATTGCTTTATTTTAATGTCATCAGTTAAGACACAATTGGTCAGCATAATAATTACACAATGTCCCCAAATTTGTAATAGCTCACAGATCTCATTTAAATGTCCTGGGGTTAGAAAAGGGACAATGCCAGAGACCAATGGGAAGACCCTCTTAAATTGCACACTAACCACTGGAAATCCCTGTGCATTGGACCACAATTCATCAGTGAACTGACCAATTTGAATTTATATGCTAAAATATATGTTTTGAACAAACATGTGTTTGAAGGATTTTTCAGTAGCTGAAGGCACATTAGACATTAGATGTTGAAGGAAGCAGAGTTGCCATTGATGTTGGTAGGTTTTAGAGTTAGGAAAAAGTCCAAACGGACCTCACAGGAAATAATTTCACAATTAGATCCAGTGCCATTTCCTAACAAGCTCAGAAATAGAAGGCTATAGCAACTGAATTTGTGGCTAAAGGTTGGAGAGCTTTACATTTCTGAGATCTTGAGATTGTTTCTATGGCAAGTGGGATCAGGTCCAGGGCATCACAACAGATCCAGAACCAATTCCTTCTCAGTGGAGTTTGTGCCTTGCGTAAGGGTTTAACTTAGCTTGGTAGGGCATGGAAGCTGCAAGAGTAGGCAGGAGGAAGAGTTACAAAGCTGGAAGTGGAAGTTATAAATATAAGCCACATTCAGTAAGTCAGTGTCTGAAACAAAAGCAAACAGCAATTAGTGTCAGCATTCAGCAAATTACGTTGTTAGAAGTTGGATCTAAAGGCACCATGTTAAAAAAAAACAAGCTGCAGGTGCAAGGAGATGGATGAATTAACAGCAAAAATTGGTGTAAATAGATGTGACTCATTGCCATCACAGAAATGTAACTGCATTGTGGCCAAAGCTAGAAGCAAAATATTCCAGAGTATTTTGACATTTAAGTAGGACAGGCAAAAAGAAAGTTAGGGTAGCACTCTTATTAAAGAAATGAGATGAGTGTATTCTTTAGAAAAGAACTGGGATTTGGAGATTGTGGTGCAGAATGAGAATCATTTTGGGTGGAACCAATTAGCAGGAGTGGGGGGGGGGGGGTAAGAAGACTGGCGGGACGCTTTCAGGCTGCTGAGTAGTAGTTACGATCAGAATATTTCCAGGTTTGCTGAGGTGGTGGAAATGCTAATAATCATAATGATGAAAAGCAGCAGATAGAGCACATTGTGGAAGATATGAGGTTATTCACTTTAGTAGAGAGAACAGTGATGCTGAATAGTTTTTAAATGGTGAGAGACTAAGTAAGAACTGTTGATGTTCAAAGGGACTTTCTTGCTTTTGTGCAAGTTTGGGAGGCAAATGTTATATTGACCTTTATTGCAAGAATATTTGAGTACAAGAATAAAAATGCCTTTTTACATTTATGTTGGGCTGTGGTTAGACTTTACTTGGGGGATTGTGTGCAGTTTGGGTCTTCTTACCTAAGAAAGGAGATGTTGCTTTTGAGAGAGTGCTGTGGAGATTTATCAGTCTCATTCCTCGGCTGACTAGTCCATGAGGAGAGAATGCTTCATTCTCTATGGCCTGAGGAATAAGAGTACGTTGAAACATACAAAACACTTCTGCTTGATAGAGTAGATGTGGGAAGTATTTTTCCCTTGGCTAGAGAGACAATGAATGTGATTTACCGTCTCAAAATAGGGGTTAGGCTGTTTGGGACAGAAAGGAAGAAAAAATTCTTCACAGAGTGTGGAAATCTTCTGATTTCTGTTCTCCAGAATGCCATGAAAGATCAGTATCAATTGTATTCAAGCAGATTCAGTGCCTTGAAAAAGTATTCAGTACTCAGCACTTTGTTTCCATAAATGATCAGGGGACTGCAATAGTGGTGAGAGGTGGTTCAACTAAGTACTGAGCAAAAGGGGATGAATACTTTTTGAACTGCTGACTTTTCAGTTTGTGAATTTTTGGTTTTTTATGCTTCACAATTTTCCCTGTTTTTTATTTGGGGTTCTACTGCGAAAAAAGGGGCATGTATTCACATATTAAAATTCGCAGTAAGTTGATAAAAATCCCTGGTTGTAGTTCTCATTTATGTGAACAAAGGGTTGGGGATGAATACTTTTTCAAGGCACCGTAGATCAGTCTCTGGATGTTAAAGGAACTAAGGGAACCAGAGTTTGAGTAGGAAACTCTTGGCATTTGAAGTAAAATGGTGAAACATGCTTGAGGGACAGAATGACTCTGCTTCTGGTTTGTACATGCTTAGGCAAATGACCAAATAGCATAAGAGAGATAAGAATAATGTTTTTAATTATCTTGACTGAAAGGTGAAATAGTATCACAGAGTTATTGCAGGGAGTATTTTGACATGAGAAACCGTTCAAAGTTAGTCGCTATAAGTATGAGCCAATCCCTAACAAATCCAATGATGACATCAGGGAGAAGCCCACAACCTGGATCTTCACAGATTTGCCATGAGGCAGAAGGTGGAGAACTTAAAGCCAGAGCTCACTGGATGCTCAACAAGATAGAGATTTAAAAAGGCATATGAACAGGATAAAAGTTATGAGAGAAAAGATGAAGCAGTTCGGAGACTAAAGATAACATCTACCCATGGAGCTAATAGGACATGATTTTGGTAATAATTGAGTGCTATACATCACTGTTTTCTAAGGATGAAGTTGCTAAAGTCTCAGCAAAGGAAGATACAGTTAAGTTTCTGGAAGGGCTAAATAATTGTGAAGAATAGACAGATGAGTTCCACTTAATGTGGATAAACCACTCTGTCCATATTGCTGACAGAGGCAAAGAGAGAAATTGTGAGATTTCTGCTTGTTTCCTTCCAAACATTCAAGCATTTATTGAGTCAGGACTGGTGCATGAGGACAGGAAAATCTGAAGAAGTGTATTCTTGCCGTAGACTGAGTGCAACAAATGTTTACTAGACTGATTCCTGGTTGGGATCCAATAGAAAGAAATAGATAGGGGGGAAGTTTCCAATGACTAGAGAGCCCAAAAACTGAAGCCCCAACCCCAGGATATCCCATTTAGAGCTGAGATGTGGATAAAGTATTTAACCCAGAAGGAGGTGAACCTGTGGAATTCTCTATTACAGAAGGCAGTGGGTGCTAGTCCATTAAATTTATTCAAGATGGTGGTAGATGCTTAATGCTAAAGGACAAAGGGAGATGGGGAGAAGGCAGGACCAGGGTATTAAAGTGGTTGATCAACCATTGTCTATGTCTGCTATTATGGTGTGTCTTTCTATGTTCCTTAGGAAATCAAGGAATATAATGATAAACACTTTTGAATATTGAATGTTCATCATTTACCTGCTAAAAAGTTATTTTTTTCTGATGTAAAAGATCAGCCACAGTCTTATTGAATGGTAGAGCAGATTTAAGGCTATGTTAAAGGCCTATGTTAAAGACAAATCATGTTCAATTGAATGCAATTTGTTAAAGTGTCACATAATATCAAAATAAATGGCATGGAGTAAAATAAGAAGGGTAATGACATGGATAGAGATTTGGCTAAGTAACAAGAAACAAACTGAAGGTTGTACTTCAAGTTCAAGGAAAGTGCAGGATTTGTACTCAGACCACTGTTTTTCTGAAAAAAATATTAATGACTTGGATTTGAATATTTCTGAATTTGCAAATGATACAAAATTTGGAGGAACATGTGTATGGAAGAGGCTGATAAGTGACAGACAACATTTAATGCTGAGAAATGTAAAGTGTTTCATTTTGGACAAAAAGCTGGGAGGAAACTCTAAATCAGAAGGCATAATTCTAAAAGAGCATAGAAACAGAGAAATCTAGGGGTATATCTTCACCCATTGAAAGTGGCGGGGCAAATTGAGAAGGTGATGAAAATGCATGTGGGATGTTGGGATTTAAAATAGGGGAAAGATTGTTCGAGAGAGAAAGCTATGAAATATTTGATTTGGCAACAAGTGGTAGATTGTTTTCATGTTCTGGACACCATACTTTATGAAATTGTGAAGGCTTTTAGAGAAAATGTGGAAGGAATTTACAAATATAACTATAAGAAATTTAGTTATATGGATAGACTAGAAAAGCTTGAGGTGTTCTTCAAACAGAGGAAATTGTGAGGGAATCTTGTTTGGACAAGGTAGAAAGATGACGAAGTTAGTGGAATGAAGGTGATTGACAAAAGAACCAGAAGTGATATGAACAGAAACACCTTTGTGCAGTGAGGGTCAGAAATACACTGCCAGGGGTAGTAGTAGGGGTAGGTTCATTTGTACTGTCAAAAGGAGCTCGAGAAGTACCTGAAATGAAAGAATTTCAGGCCCATGAGGAAAGAGGGGATCGGGACTGGCTGGACCAAGGAAGAAAGAAGTTATGAGATATACTGATTCGGTTAGCTACATTTGTTGGAGGGGCTTGTGTGGAGCATAAAAAGCAGATGGACTAAAAGGATGCTCTGTGATAAAAAGACTATGTCATCCTATATGAACAAATACTGTTTTCTGCCTTTTTAATCAAATGGATCATATTGTCCAACAACACAATTGTTGATTGCAGATCAATGCATCAATGTTAAAACTGCAAAATAAAAATGAAGGACTAATGCACAGCCTAAAATGATTAGAACAGTTATGTTTAAGACAATGAGACTTATTGGGGAACAGACCTGTCTTCAACACCTTACTCAATGCAACTGCAGAGTAGAATATATACCTCACAATCCAACTGTCTGGTTCCAGTTGTTGGTCCAAAATATGTCCACCTTGATGCTGGAGACAGGTTATCCCACAACTTTCATTTGTGAGTCCAGGAACACTCTAGGATGTGACTTGGGTGTGTTGGAAACTGAAAACAAAGCCTCAAAAGAATAACAAGGGGTGTCCCTTTCAGACTGAGACTCATAGCAAGAAATGAGCAGATGGAGCTTTATTCACTACCAAATGTAGGCTACATACTTATGACATTATTTAATGGAACAGTCTGAGGGAGTTCTGTTCTGTACATAAGATTTATCATAACTGCCCCAGTTGAGTTTTATGGGCTCTGTATTAAACCTACACTATACATTAATTGGGTTTGCTTAACCTGGTGGCTTTGTGGGAAAGATCTTTTGCATCTGTTGTGTACAGTATTTGATTCTTGTCACTTCATAGAAAAGCACTTCAAAATTTTCCTGACTGGATCCTCAAAGTGGGATCGTGTTCCCCAATAAGAAGTTAGTTACTAATACATGAATACATCTGAAGTATTTTTCTATTAACTGAGCAGTTGCTTCCTGTGCTTCAGAAGCAGGTCCCTATTGACGTGAATGAAAGCACATCAATGGTAGGATTTCCTGATAACTGCTACCAACAAAGATTTTACTGCCAACAGCAGGGTGAGCTTGCAGCCCAAGAAGTACCAACTGGACATGAGTACTGTCCTTCAGGTAAGCAATATGCAATGACGTACCTCGTCAGTTATCTCTGCCTTACTCCTGATAAAGAGTGATTTTAAATTCCATTTGTCAATGTACCTGACTTAATTCTGGAGTATTTTGTTTAATCTCTCGAAATGGGTATAATTCAAGAAAGATTTTCTCCTTGGTACATTGAATTCATCTTTCATGAAAGTTTACATACACCACTGAAGATTATTTTTCTCTGGTTCTTTTCTGTCTATCTGGTCCTTTTCTTTCTTCTCAATGTGATGAACAGTTTCTGTTTGGAAAAAGCCTCCTTTTGTTAATGAATTTTCTAGTGGAATTTAACTATCTGACCTCTCTGATAAGTATCCCCACTATCTGATGTAGGTCTCTCACAAAGAATCCTAAATAAAACTAAGATGATAAAACAACAAGAAAAAACAGAAAGTGCTGTAAATAAACAATGGCTTCTTTGAAAGAGAAAATTCAGTCAGAAAAGCCTGGGCAAATGTGGAGTTAAATTAATCTGCTTTAGACTCTTTTGTGGAGCGGAATAGAAAAATGCTGCTTTAATTCTTGTTCTTGGTGTGTTTCAAAGTACAATAACAGTAATGCACGTGGAATTGGGAGTGATAAATTTATGAAGAATACAGGTTAATTAATGGAGCAAAAACAGAGAAGGAATAAATGGGTTATTTTTTGAATTGGGGACTGGAACTTCGAGGGAGCACCAAGGACTTTCGGTGATTCAACATGAAGAATGTTAGTGGTATAGTAAGTGGACTTAAGTGCAAGAAAAATAGTTTCTCTCTTACCGTATTGAGAATAAAAATGCAGATGTCAGAAACTTTAAATAAAAAGAAAATATTTTTGGAAACAGAATGTCATCTGTGGAAGGAGAAATATAAGTAACATTTCAGATCAAAGACCTTTTATCAGAACTAGAAAACCAAATTGCAGAAAGGGTTGTAGGACGGTGAATAGCAGAAAGGGAATATCTCTACTAAGGTGACACTAACTTTACCAAGCTGATTCCAATATCTTGTTAATAGGTGAATAAGGCCATAGATAGCCTCTGGAAATATTGGGATCACATGAACAATTTACCTTATCCTATCAGAAGTACTAACCTCTTCATTTCTGTGCATCATTTTGCAACATAAAATTACCACGTTTTCTCATTTCCTCAATCTGATGAAGGGTCTTTGCTCTGAAACATTAACTCTTTTTCTCTCTCCGCAGATACTAGCTGACCTGTTGTGCATTTCCAGCACTTTGTGTTTTCATTCTAATTATAAAGTGAGATTTGCATCCAGAGTACTGTGCACTGGTCTGGTCTGAAGGTTAAGCTAGAGATAGAGGGAGTGCAGCAAAGATTCACCAGATTGGTGTCTGGGATGGCAGATTTGTCACATAAGAATAGATTAAGTAAACTTGGCCTGTACTCTATAGTCTAGGGTTTAGAAGACTGTGAAGTGACCTCATTGAGACATACAAATTTCTTACAGGGCTTGACAATAAAAAAAAATGTGGATATTAGAGGATCGAGGAATATGGGTTAATGCAGAAGAAAGCTGTGAGAGGTAAAATATCAGCCACTTCTACTTACAGTATGCTTTAGGAAAGGATCTGGGATAAATTGATGGTGCTGGAGTTTATCTTCCATAGCTCAGAGATGGTTCCATAATACCATAAGATAGAGGAGCAGAATTAGGCCATTCAGCCCATCAAGTCTACTCTGCCATTCTATCATGGCTGATACCGAATCCCAGTCAGTCCCATGTACTTGCCTTCTTGCCATAACCTTTGATGCCCCAACCAATCAGGAAGCTACCAATTTTCCACAGCTGTCTGTGGCAGAGCATTCCACAGATGCACTACTCTCTGGCTAAAAAAAGTCTTCCCTACCTCTGTTCTAAAGGATCTCCCCTCAATTTTGAGGCTGTGCCCTCTAGTTCTGGACACCTGCACCATAGGAAACATCCTCCCCACATCCACCTTATCTGGTCTAATCAATATTTGGTAGGTTTCAATGAGTATATTTAAGAATTAAGGACCTGTTGGGACCTGTGGATGTGTTTGAACGAAAGCATTGACAACCCTGTTATTCCCACAGGAAGGAAAACATCCTTCTATTTTCCAATACACTGTAAAAGCTGCAGACTGAATATTAATTTAAGTACAGAGTACAGAAAAAGACCAGAAAAGTGATCATAGCTTATGGCATTTTGACGCGTGTGTAATGTCACACAACTTAATGAGGCTTTTGGTCTTTTAACAAAAGCATATCAAGCTTTTTTTGGCTGTTTCAAAAGGTCTGAAAAAACTTCCGTCTTTAATGAAGTACTTCACTTTAAAAAAAGATATTACTGGTATTGTCGATTACAAAGCAGAATGGCTCAAAAAACTTCTATGAACAATGTGCTGTAAGCACTTAGCTGGTCAAACAGCATCTGTGAAAGGAAAGGAATTGTTAATATTGCAGGTTGAAACCCTGATCTGGTGCATCAACAATACCTTTCCTCCAACAGATGCTGCTTGACACTTTGAGTTCTTCCGGCAGATTGTTGGTTGCTCCAGGTTCCAGCATCTACACCCTCTGTGTCTGCAACTCTGTATTGCTGGTTGATATTACTTTAAAAGGTGTTATTTCAACCAGAAACATTAATTGTATCTCTCTGCATAGATGCTGCCTGATCTGTTGAGTATTTCCAGCATTTTCAGTTTTTTTTAGCTTGTGTCATAAATGCATCTTATTATTTGTTCAATTATTTGTGGTAATATTACTTTATGAGTTGAGAGTGTGAGTTATAGGTTCTTTGTGCACCTTGTTCTGGAGGAACATCGATTCATTTGGCCGTATACGTGTGTATGGATGAATGACAATAAACTGAACTTGAACTTAAAAATGAGATAATATTCTCTTTTAACTCCCTTTTACCAATTGCTTATATCTAAGGAATTCATTATCTATGATAGTCTTCTCGGAGATGCAAAATCCACAAGTTTGGTGTCACCAAATTTCTGGGTTGTCTTTCCTGTTGCTTACATTTACCCTGGGTCATTTAACAGACTGTGGGCTTTAACCATTTCCCTTCTAGAAAACACCTTACTCTCTGTAATGGAAGCTGAGGGTAAATAGGTAAATTAGTTTATTATTGTCACATCTACTGAGGTATGCTGGTCTTGCATACTGTCCATACAGATCAATCTTTTACAACAGTGCATTGAGGTAGTACAAGGTAAAACAATAAAAGACTGCAGGATAAAGTGCTGTAACAAAGAGAAAGTGCAGTGCAGGTAAACCATAAGGTCCAAGATTCTACCAAGATAGATTGTGAGGACAAGAGTCCAACTTATTGTACTAGGAAACTATTCAATAGTCTTATAATAGTGGGTATTAGCTGTGTTTGGGGCTGGTGGTCTATGCTTTCGGGGGGGTGGGGAGGAGAAGAAAGAACATCCGGGGTGGGAGGGGTCGTTGATCGTGCTGGCTGCCTTACTGTTGCAGCGAGAGGTACACAGGAGATTCTGTAGATGCTGGAAATCTTGTGCAACTCTCACAAAATGCCGGAGGAACTCAACAAATCAGGCAGCATCTCTGTAGGATAATAGTCAACCTTTCAGGGGTCCGTGGAGGGAAGAATGGTTTCCGTGATGTGCTGAAATCTCTGCAGTGACTTGCAGGTCATAGGCAGAGCAGTTTCCATATCAAGCACGATGTATTAATAGGATGCTTTCTATGGTACATTGATAAAAATTGACTTGGGTCAAATTGGACATACCAATTTTCTTTAGCTTCTTGAGAGTGTAGTGGTATTAGTCAGCTTTATTGACCATTGTGTCAGTGTGGTTGTACTAGGACAGGCTATGGACAATGTTCACCCCTAGGAACTTGAAGCTCTCAACCCTCTTGACCTCAGCACTATCGATATAAACAGGAGCATGTACACTGTACTCCTCCCACCCCACTGCTCCACCACCCCTTCCTGAAGACAATGACCAGCTCTTTTATTTTGCTGACACAGAGGGAAAGATTGTTATCATGACACCAAATCACTGGACTCCCTATCTCCTGCTTGCACTTTGACTCACTGCTATTGGAGATGTGGCTTACTATGGTGGTACTATTTGCAAACTTGTAGCTGAAGTTAGAGCAGAATCTGGCCATGCAATCCTAAGTGTGTAGGGAGTAGAGTGGGGGGGCTGAGGACACAGCCTTGTGGGGCAGAAGTGTTGAGAGTAATCATGACAGGAGTTTTGTTGCCAATCCTTACTGATCACATTCTGTTGGTCAGGAAGTCAAGGAACCAGCTGCACAGGGAGGTATTGAGTCCCAGGTTTAGGAGTTTGGAGGTGTGTTTGCTTGGAATTATAGGTTGAGATTAATTCAACAAACAATGATCTGACAGCCTGTGGCTTTACTGTCCAGATGTTCCAGAGATTAGTGTAGGGAGAAGGACATGGTGTCCGCCGTAGACTTGTTTTGGTAGTAAGTGATTTGCAGTGGGTTGAGGTTGTCTGGAAGGCTGGAGTTAATGCATACCATGACCATCCTCTCAAAGCACTTTGTGATAGTGGATGACGTTAAAGCACGTAACATTGTCTTTCTTCGGTAACAGGATGATAGTGGTCTTCTTAGAGCAGGAGGGAACCACAGTTTGAAGGAGGGAGAGGTTTAACACCCGTTAGCTGATATGTGCAGGATGTAAGATCCCTCTGTCCACTTGATGGAATCTGTTACATTTCCATAATTAAGTCCACACTTGCACAATATCTTTAACTTTTCAGCATATTTAAGTTTGCTGACGACACTACTGTCATTGCCAAATCAAATGTGGTACCGAATCAGAATAAAGGAGGGAGATTAAAAATCTGGCTGAGTGATGTCACAACAACAACCTCTCACTCGATGTCAGTAAGACCAAGGAGCTGATTATTAACTTCGGGAGGAGCAAACCGAAGGTCCATGAGCCAGTTCTCATCCAGGGGTCAGAGGTGGAGCTGGTCAGCAACTTAAAATTCCTCAGTGTTATAATTTTAGAGGTTCTGTCCTGGGTCCAGCATGTAATGTAAATGCCATTTTGAAAAAAGCACGGCAGCACCTCTAGTTTCTTCTAAGTTTCTGAAGATTTGGCATGCCATCTGAAACTTTGACAAACTTCTATGAATGTGTGTTGGAGAGTACAGTGACTGGCTACATCATAGCCCAGTATGGAAACACTAATGCCTTTGAATAGAAACTCCTGCTAAAAGTAGTGGATGCAGCCTAGTCCGTCATGGGTAAAGCCCTCTGCACCATTGAGCCAATTTACATGGAGCATTATTGCAGGAAAGCTATATCCATCAACAGGGAGCCCACCAGCTAGGTCATGCTCTCTTCTCACTGCTGCCATCAAGAAAAAGGGACAGGAGCCTCAGGACTCACACCACCAGGCTGAGGAACAGTTATTATTCCTCAACCATTGGGCTCTTCAACCAAAGGGGAAAACTTCACTCAATTTCACTCACCCCAAAACTGAACTTATGGACTCGCTTTCAAGGACATCTCATGTTCTCAATATTTTATTTATTTATTAATTATTATTATTTAATTTTTTGCTTTAATTTGCTCCTTGGTTTGATGTCTCTTGCACATTGGTTGTTTTTCCATTCTGTTGGGTGCAGTCTTTCATTGATCCTATTAAGTTTCTTTTATTTACTATGAATGCCTATAAGAAAATTAATCTCAGGGTTATATGCTGACATATATGTCCTTTGATAATAAACTTACTTTGACTGTGACTTTGAACCCTTCTGTGTGGATTTTAAACTTTAATTTCCGCCACAGTCAACATTTGCTTCTACCTGTTACTTGATGACATTCCCTTGTACTTATGTTAGTGGTTCCTCTCTGGCCAAAAAGTTTGGTGGTGATCTGCCCTAAACCTCTTTAAGTGTCACAGACATTGAGATACAAGGCACAAGGCTTTTCTATCCTGTTCATAAATTACACTACTGTGTCAGGCCTCTGCTCTCTGGCCTCTAACACAAGATCCAATTCAGTTCAATACCATGGATTAGTGGGACATGTGACTGTAAAATCCACTCACACTCACTTTGATGACCTATTTCATTATTTTAATTTTGTTATCCACAGTAATATATAGCAATGTGATTTCCAGAGTCAACAAATAAAATGATTCAATAACGTACAAAGGCTTTCTCACTTTTTCTACTTATTCAGACATTGAGAGAGAAAACGAGTAATGTTTGAATCCTGAATAATGTTTTTCAATACTGCATGAGAATCAAAAAATGCAGATGCTGGATTCTGAAGTGAAAACAGAAAATGCTGGGAA
Source organism: Hypanus sabinus (assembly GCF_030144855.1). Lineage (NCBI taxonomy): Eukaryota > Metazoa > Chordata > Chondrichthyes > Myliobatiformes > Dasyatidae > Hypanus > Hypanus sabinus. The sequence goes on along the minus strand of NC_082739.1, from coordinate 31,473,126 downwards.
AACTCAGCATGTCAGACTCGGCAGAATCCATGGAAAGAGAAACAGCTAATATCTCAGGTCATGAGAAAGAAACAACTTGCTGGAGGGAGCAGAGAATGTTCCCGATAGGGTGAATTATTGGCACAAGTGAGGGATTGCCAGTGGTGTGTGTTGCTAATGTTGTATAGTTTGTGTTATGTTATATAGTTTGGTCAACATGCCTGGCAGGTCATGTCATACTAATGAAACAAAAAGTTAAATAAAAGGATGGTAGACAAAAATAGCCCATACATTTTTATTCATTTAAAGGGTTTGTGCTTCACAGTCTGAGTCAGCATTTCATTGCCCATCCCTAATTCTGTTCTGATACAAACCGAGAGAGGAATGAGTTTTTGAAGATTTTGATACTGAGTCCTGCAATCTGCAATGTTTTTGCTGAGCTTTAATTTTAACTTTTAAATACTACTAACCTGAATTTAATTTCCACATTCTCTTTCACACTTCTTTTTCCTAATCTTCCAGTTACTGTCCCCTCTTACTTTCACTTCTCTTTTGCCACCATTCCCTTTTACTTCTGCTTTTCTTTTCATACCTCTTATTCCCTTATCCTCTCTGCTGTCACTTTTATTTCCCTCCAGCACTTTCCATTCACTTTTCACTACTTGTATTTTTCTCCATTTTCCCATTCTCTCCATTAAATCTATACATTAATTCTTGTCAGGTTCCAGGCTGATGTGTTAGGGATGAAATGACCAAATGTGCCCATGCACAAGGACATTGATTTAAGTAAGGGGAATAAAATATAAAGTGTAGAAACAGGAAATTATAACCTCAGCTCCCACTGAATGTTGATCTGAAATTTCTTGACAACCATGAAGAATGCTCATGCTATTCTCCATTACAGTTCTGATATCACAATTCGAGATTATTTAATGGCATTTCCAGTGAGAACAAGAAGAACAAAATAATTGCTGCTCCGTATCTGATGCAGCATATAAAATGTACACTAAGATAAAAAAACACAATAAATGTAAATACAGAAGATATGCAAAGATTGATTAAACATACATAAAGTGATGCTAGCTTAAGGAGTGTCTGTACATAAAGTAATTCTGACAGGAAACAATAAGGTGAATATCTATTAATAGTAGACTATGTTCTTCTTCAAGTTATACCAAGGTGTATATTATAGCTGATTTATATCCACGCAAAGATATGATGACTCATTATGGGTGAGGGATCTAGTGCAAAAGTGTCTTGGTTTACTTGGGTCCAAGGTATTGTTGCCCATTGAGGGGAAATCTGTTTTGAAACCAATCATTGACTTGCTGACAGAATACGTATTCATCAGTCTTCAGTAGCAAAAGCTGAAGACTGAGGTTTAGTGGCACAGACATTATCCAAAGGGCATCTAACTTTGGTTAAGCATTGATTGCCTCATTCGCTAATGACCTGGCTTGTACCTACATATTGAATAGTGTTTCATCTTAAATATAAGTGAAATAACTTTATATAATCCATTTAGATGATAAATATTGGAGCTAATCTCTCAGCCTTGTACACTGGGATAGAGACATCAAAACCATTAAAAATATATCATTGACCACCAATGAAAAACAGCAGAGGTACAGACTGCAGCAAATTAAGTGGTATTTTCTTGAAATTAATGGGCTAGTCCTCAGCAGGCCAGACGTGATCAGTTGATTAAAATTAAAAAGTTGTTTCTTTTTAAGAATTGTCAATTAAAAGGCAACATTGATAATGTGTATTATGCAAAAAATGGGCAAGTATGCTTGTATTTCAGTGCACATAAAGAAAGCTGTGAATGTAATGTCAAATTGTTTTCTATCAGATAATAGAACTTCATTCTCTTCAACCCCTTATCACCAGTAATAGTTTTCTGCAAAAAACTCATAAATAAGTTGCCCAGTTTTGTCAACCAGTACCTATTTTTTTACCATTCTGTAAGGTAATGAGGGAATTATACTTGCCAGTCTGTGAACAAGATATCCCAATTTACAAATGTTTGTACTTTACCGGTTATATCCTTCACAACTCTGACATACATTTGTTTAACACCCAGAATTCTCCACTCCCACTCCTCCCAGATTCAGTGTTGATACACCTACATGCATAAAGAAATCTTTTATGCATGTCTCTAACATTGAATCTTTTATGCATGTCTCTAATGTACATTTCCCTAATGCTGAATCCATATCTATTCATTTGAAAGCTTAAGTTAATTATGAATATAACCAAGATTTAAATACTGAAGCTAATGTACATTTTAACATCCCCTGTGGCCCCAGGAAATCCCAAAGCTCTTCACAGCCAATTACTTACTTTTAAACCACTCGATTGTAATTTAGGCAGAGACACCAGCCAATAAGCTAGCCCAAGGCAATGTCCCACACATAGCAATAGGACAAATCAATTTTTGTGATGCTAGATAAGATGAAAGTATCATACTATCATTTGTATCCACCAGAGAGAGTAGATAGAACCTCATTTATGGTCTCATCCAGAATTCATCTCTGTGTTTTGGTGGCTGATATTACCCCAGGTATAATCAAAGCTTAAAGTTCAAAATATCACAATGATAAAACTTTCTCTCCTTCACATAAATACCGCAGCCAAAGCCAGTACCAGGTGAGTGGGGGATGGGGAGGGTTGGGGGTGTGATGAATGTACTTTATATAAACAGAGATATCCTCTCAAAACATCTACTCACTCTTCTTTGGATTAATATCATCCTCGGACTGTTTGCTATTTTCAATGCCACTATATGTCAGGCTATCTACACATCACATCTGCTCGATATGTACTATGGTTTGAGGGTTTTTCCCCACAAATCTCTCTTTAAAAACTGTTCTCATGGGTTTCAAACCAAGGCCTAGCTGTTGTGGTTAATCTAAAAAGTCATACAGAAATTGCAGATATTTTGAAAAATTATTAGAGACGGTGTGTTTTCAGAATTGTCCTATAATTTTCTGGATTCACTATGCAATGGCCCTGTACTACAAGTGAGACCCAGCAGAATGTGCAAAAAAGACTAGCTCTACACTTCTTAACAATTTCACTCAGAGAAACCACAGTATGGCTGGTACGGGGAATGGAAAATGTCACGTAAGAGCATTCAAGAGATAGTTTTTTTTGAGGTTAGTCTAAATGCATTGCTGAGGAAAGTATCTTTACTATACCTATAATTCAGGCCTGCATATTGAAGAAAATATTCACTATTTAAAAGAAATCAATTTAAAGAAGCAATTTTGTCATACCACCATTTCTGTTGGGCATTTCATTAAGTCTGACTTGTCTATAACTTCCTACTGCAAGATTGTGATGACACACTGCAGTGGATGTTGTAAGTTACAGAGTCATAGTAAAGTTACAGCACCGAAACAGGCCCTTTGGCCCATCTAGGCCATGTTGAACCATTTAAGCTGCTATTTCCATTGACCTGTACCCGGACCGTAGCCCTCCATACCCCTCCCATCCATGTACCCATCCAAACTTCTCTTAAACGTTGAAATCCAGCTCACATTGTGCACTCTCACAACTCTCTGAGTGAAGAAATTTCCCCTCATGTTCCCTTAAACATTTCACTTTTCACCCTTAACCAATGACCCCTAGTTGTAGTCCCATTCAACCTGTGGAAAAAAAACCTGCTTGCATTTACCCTCTCTATACTCCTCATAATGTTGTATACCTCTATCAAATCTCCTCTCAATCTTCTACATTCTAAGGAATTCGGTCCTAACCTATTCAATCTTTCCATATGACCAAACATTGGTGTAAATTTTCTTTGTACTCTTTCAGCCTTATTTACATCTTTCCTGTAGGTAGGTGACCAAAACTGCACACAATACTCCAAATTAGGCCTCACCAACATCTTGTACTACTTCAACATAACATCCCATCTCCTGTACTCAGTACTTTGATTTATGAAGGCCAGTGTGCCAAAAGTTTCCTTTACAGCCCTATCTACCTGTGATGCCACTTTCAATGAGTTATGGGACCTGTATTCCCAGGTACTTTTGTTCTAGCATACTCCTCAGTGCATTACTGCTCACTGTGTATGACCTACCCTGACTGGTCCTGTCGAAGTGCAACACCTCACACTTGTCTGCATTCAATTCTATCTGCCATTTTTCAGCTCATTTTTCCAGCTGGTCCAGATCCTGCTGCAATCCATGATAGCCTTCCTCACTGTCCACTACACCCCCAATCTTGGTGTCATTCGTATGTATAATTATTGCCATGTTAGCTTGTAATTGTTAAGAATTATAATCATTATTTCACTGAATCTGCGTCAAAAATATTGAAGGATTCAAATGATATGCCCGTTTTCAGAACATGAACAACATATGTTTCTCTGTGTATTTTGCATTTATTGGTATACTGATGAAACTTACCATTTTGTCATTGATGTTGATGCAATAAATTGTTTTTTTCAGTATCAATGCCAGGCAGATATATTCAAATTTAGTTTATTCTTGCTTTACTTTCTTCCATGCATATCTTAATTAGGTGATTTAAAACCATACATGCAAGTTTTCAGATCAAAGGAATATGTTCTGTTTTAATCTCTTTAATTCCTGAGACATATTCTATTTAGATATCAATGGTCAGATTTACTGATGCTGTTCCTTGATCTGATGTTGACAACTCACTCCATCCATACTCTGCCCCTGGTCCAGCTATGAAAGGGTCTGAAAGTTCAGTGAAGAAATGCCATTACTCAAATGGCCTGCAAACTTTTAGTTGTGGCACCAGCTGACTCTAGCAATGTCAGACATAAAATCTATAAATGACTTTTTAAAAACGTTCAGAAACAAACAATTATAAATGATAATTAAAATGGAGATAAATGAATATTATTTCTTTAAAATAAGATATATTAAAATTCAGCCAAAATTATATAGAAACACTAGTAAATAATAATTTAGACAAACTGACCATTTCCATTTGCTTCCTAATCCTTGCCTGGTCTTGGAACTTGAACTAGGCATGTTGCAAGACTGGGCTGTCCTGATTGGTGATATAAATCAATCTGTAAGTCCCCATCAGCCTTGTTTAAGGACACAAACTCAGATTTCCAGGATTCACCATTGTTTAAATGGCAAAGCAGAGGTCCTGTTTGGATTCATCAGTAGTAGCCAGCAAGATCTAACCCAATATTTTTCCCTGCCTTGTGTCATTCTCCCTTGGTTCCCCTGCCTTCTGCTATGAGTGCTACAGGATATTTGAATAATACTTTTGCCATGGAGAAAGAACTATTAATACTATCAGGCAAAATTGGGTTAGCAAGGATTGAAAGGTAAACAATTCTGTGGTAATGGAGGTAAGTGAGCAGGAGGTGATTTCAAAAGCAAGGTGATCTCTGATGTGCCATGAGAACAGAAAGGCAAGGGGCTGGAGGACAATGTGAGTTTAGAGAGAGGACCGGGGAGAAATTTAGTACTGAAGATTAGATAAACGGGGGAAATGATAGATACCGATTACTCATTGTCTTGATTAGGGAGCTTAAGGTAAAGGAACACTTAGTTCAAAGTACAAATTACATCTGTTATCAAAGTATGTATACTTCATACAGCCTTGAGATTCACCTCCTTACCGACAGCCACAATACAAAGAAACCTAGCAGAACCAATTAAAACAAAAGAAGATCTTCGTACACCCAATGCGCAGAGAAAAAAAAACAAACCGTACAAACAATAGAAGCAAGAAAATAGCAGAGAAGAGTAAACCTTGTGGAGCAGCAAACTGAACCCTTGACTCCGGCCCTGACACCCTGATCCTTTCAATCAGGCCCAGCGCTAAAATCATCCAAACTTCGGGTCGTTCCTCGCTCTCAGACCTGGTCCCTGGATCTTGATATGCTCTTGGACCTGGGCCTCGCCACCCCAATTTGGCCCATACCCGACCTTTCCAATTTGGCTCAGTGCGTAAATCGATCAAATCTCAGGCATTTCCTCACTTTTTGGCCCAGGCTGCACCTCAATTCTGCCTCCCCTCAGTTCCATTGCGTCAAATTGCCTCCAAGTCTGCTCCAGCAGAGGCCGTACATTGGCTCATTCCTTGCTCTCCAGCCTGGACCCAGCTGCCTTGATTTGACCTGTACCTTCAAGACTTCAGTTCACACTATAAAAATGCCAGGTCATATAGGTGGTTCAAAAGCTCAATTCTGACAGGGTGGTAATCAGGAGGTTGCATTGATCATTTACCAGAGGAAGTGGGATTAATTAATAAAATATTTGATCATTTTCTTTGTTTTATTTGCCACCATACGTAGTTGCTGAACTTCACCAGTGCCACCTTAAACCAGAAGGAGGCCGTGATCATAATATGATAGAATTTACCCATCAGTTTGAGAGGGAGAAGCTAAAATCAGATGCGTTAGTATTACAGTGGAGTATAGGGAACTACAGAGAGGCATGAAAGAGGAGCTGGCCAAAGTTGATTGGAAGGAAACATTAGCAGGGATGATGGTAGAGCTGCAATGGCTGGAGTGTCTGGAAGTACAAACGTAATTTGGAAGACACAGGAAAGATCATCATTATCATGATTTGCCATGCTGTATGACGTTGGCGATCTTGATTATGGTCTAAGGCCATGATTATTCTACAGAAATAGTTTGTCACTGCTTTCTTCAGAGATTGCTTGCCTGGTGTCAGTGGTTGTACAACCAGGACTTGTGGTATGCACCAGCTGCTTACTCGACCATCTGCCACCTGCCCGCATGGCTTCATGTGACCCTGATTGGGGGCTAAGCAGGTGCTACACCTTGCCCAAGGATGTATGTATGATGTAGGATCGATGCATCACAATAAAGAAGTATTCTAAAGGGAGGATGAGACCACTGTGGCAGACAAGGGAAGTCAAAGACAGCATAAAAGCAGAAAAGAGGGCATAAAATATGGCAAAAATTAGTGGGAAGCTGAAAGATTGGGAAGCTTTTGGAAAATCAAACCAATGGCAACTAAAAAAGCAATAAGGAGAGAAAGATGACGTATGAAGGTATGCAAGCCAATAATATAAAAGAGTCTTTTCAAATATGTAAAGAGTAAAAAAGAAGCAAGAGTGGATATTGGACCACTGGAAAATGACTCTGGAGAGTTAGAAATGGCAGACAAACTTAATAAGTATTTTGCATCAGACTTCACTCTGGAAGACACCAGTTGTATTCCAAAAATTTGAGAGTGTTGAGGACAGAAGTGAGTGCAGTTGCTGTAACTGAGAAGGTTATAAAGGAGAAGGTGCTTGGGAAGCTGAAAGGTCTGGATTTTATTTAATTATTTATTGAGACATGGTGCAGAATAGGCCCTTCAGGCACTCTGAGCCATGCTGCCCAGCAACCCTTGATTTAATCCTAGCGTAATCATGGGAAAATTTACAATGACCATTTTACATACTAACCAGTACGTCTTTGGACTGTGGGAGGAAACTGGAGCACCCGCAGGAAACCCATGGGATCCCAGGGAGAATGTACAAATCCCTTACAGACAGTGGTGGGAATTGAATCTGGGTCACTGGTACTGTAAACCATTGTGCTAACCACTATGCCAATGTGCTGTCCTTTATCTATGAAGGTAGATGAGTCACCTGGACTAGATGGACTACACCTCAGGGTTCTGAACAAAGTAGCTGAAGAGATTGTAGAGGCATTAGTAATGATCTTTCAATAATCACTAGATTCTGGCATGGTCTCCTGCAATGACTAACTCAGTTAATTGGCCAGGCCTAAATCCGGAGTACCCTCCTCAAAAACGTTGTGGGAGTGATTTCACCAAAGTGGCAGCAGCAGTTCAAGAAGACAGCTCACCGCACTCACCTCAAAGAAGGCCAAAAAGAACAGTCAAACCATATATGAAGAAACTTTCTGATATCTATGATCATTCAAGTTTGCATCTCATTTTTTATGAGGTGAGGTATAAAGTACTCCAAAACTGATAAGTTTCCCCTGAAATGGTCAAAAGCAAAGATGGCCTTGACTTACTTTCTCCACAGTAATCATCCTCATAAACTCTTTTCCTTTGTCTCAACTGCATTCACCTTCACAACTAACTACAAAGAACTCACGGACTTGACACCATAAAATAAGACCATCACGCACAGGAACTGAACTAAGCCAGTTAGTCCATTGAGTTTGCTCCACCATTCCATCATGGCTGATTTAATTTCCCTCTCAACCCCATTTTCATGCCTTCCCCCTATAACCTTTGATACTCTTACTAATAAAGAACATATCAACCTCATCTTTAAATACACCCATTCACTTGTCCTCCACAGCTGTCTGTGGCAATAAATTCCACAAATTCACAACCCTCTGGCTGAAGAAATTCCTTCTCATCTCTGTTTTAAAGGGACATCCTTCTATTCTGAGGCAATACCCTCTGGTCCTAGACTCCACCATTTTAGGAGTTTTAATAGGTTTCAATGAAATCCCCTCTTTTTCTTCTGAACAGTGAGGTCAGGCCCAGAGCTATCAAACGATCTTCTACATTAACCATTTCATTCCTGTAATCATTCTCATGAACCTTCTCTGGACCCTCTCCAATGCCAGCAGATCCTTTCTTAGATAAGGGGCCTAAAAATGCTAATAATACTCTAAGTGCAGTCTGAACAATGCCTTATAAAGCTTCAGCATTTTCATACTCTAGTCCCCTTGACATGAATGCTAACATTGCATTTGCCTTCCTTACCACTGACTCAAACTGCAAGTTAACCTTTAGAGAATCCTGCATCAAGACGCTCAAGTCCCTTTGCACCTCTGATTTTTGAACTTTCTCCCAATTTAGAAAATAGTCTATGCCTTTATTCCTTCTACCAAAATGCATGACCATACACTTCCTGACATGGTATTCCATCTGTCAATTCTTTGCCCATTCTCCTCATCTGTCTAAGTCCTTTAACACAATCCCTGCTTCCTCAACACAAACTACCTCTCCGCTTATTTTTGTATCATCTGTAAACTTGGTCACAAAGCCATGAATTCTGTCATGCAAATCATTGACATATAACATGAAAAGAAGCAGTCCAAACACTGACCCTTGCAGAACACTGCTAGTCAGCAGAGGCCAACTAGAAACGGCCCTCTTTATTCTCACTATTTGCCTCCTGCCAATCAGCCAATCTTATATCCATGCTATTATCTTTTTTTATAATACCATGGGCCTTTATCTTGTTTAGCAACCTCACGTGCAGCGCCCTGGCAAAGGCTTTCTGAAAATCCAAGTAAACATCCATTGATTCTCCTTTGTTTTGAATAAAGTATATTTTGATTTAAAAAAATGTGGATAACGTAGTTAACATGTTGTTCAGTGGCGACCCCAGCATGTTGATTGTGAGAGATTTGATAATGATAATACTATTAAAGGTCAAGGTTAGGTCATTAGACTCTATTTTTGGAGGCATCATTGCCTGGCACTTGAATGGCAACAATTCTGTATGTCACTTATCAGGCCAGGCCTCAGTGCTCTAAAGGACTTGCTCTCTTCTTTAGAGCTAGAGAAACTGAAGGTGATCACTGCACAATGGAAAGCAGTGAGGGTAGCAGTTTTATTGAGGACGAGGGCTTCAAAATTGGATTCCAAGGTGCATTTAAACTGGTCAGTAATGAGCAAAATATGTGATGAAAGGCAAAGGAATAAACAACAAATCTTGGAAGGACAAAAAAATGCATGAATCTGGAGAGTCAGAAGGAAATGGCTTTGAAGGGGAAGGGAAATGTGAGTGCAGAGGGACACGAAGGTGATCAGAGACAGCACCATCGTTGATTGAGATGACAGTAGTAATGGGACAAGGTCAAATGGAAACGTGAAATGGCGATTATTAAGATGGCTCAGGGAGTTTACATAGTGAAAGATTAAAAACAGAAAGGAGAAAGCATAAAATAAGATAAACTGAGATGGAGATTGAGCAACTCATCCTTACTGAATTCAAATGATCTCTGATCATGCTACAGTTTGAATATCAACGCTGATTTTCCCAAATAAAGTAAAATTAACACTGAACTGCTGACTGTTCCTTGTTAAAAGGTACATGAGCACTCTTACATTTACTATTTTCTTAAATTCTTTGAATTTCCTGTTAGATATCTATCAGAACATTCATTATTAAACACAGTAAGACATGTGGCATACATCGGGTGTAGTTAAGGCAGAGGCTGATAGATTCTTGATAAGCCTGGGCATGAAAGGTTACGGAGAGAAGCCCAGAGAATGGGGTTGAGAGGGAAATTGATCAGCCATGATCAAATGGCAGAGCAGACTTGATGGGCCGAATGGTCTACTTCTGCTCCTTTGCCTTGCGGTCTTATGTGCCCAGGTTGGAGTCACAAGAAACTGCCAATGCTGAATATAGAGTAGCGCATAAAACAAACTGGTAGAGGAACTCAGTGAGCTGAGAACCAATTTTGAGGGAAAGGCTTTGGGTCAAGACACATCCTTCCTGACGAATGAGTCCTTACAGCAGTTTATTTTGCCATGTGTGCATATTTTTGAGCTCAACATTGATCCTTTGTCATTTATTCACTTAATCTGAGATGACATCCAATAACTGGCTTCACACACAAAATGCCGGTGGAACGCAGCAGGCCAGGCAGCATCTATAGGAAGAAGTACAGTCGACATTTCAGGCAAAGACCCAAAACGTCGACTGTACTTCTTCCTATAGATGCTTTTTGGCTGCTGCGTTCCACCAGCATTTTGTGTGTGTTGCTTGAATTTCCAGCATCTGCAGATTTCCTCGTGTTTGCAAGAACCGGCCTGTATCTTTAGACATGTGAAGGACAATTAATTTGTTATAACAGATAATGGCAACAGATCATTAATGTGTTCATGTGCCAACAATAAAAAAAAACATTTATACAGTGTCTTTCATGGAGCAAACAAGCAGTAGCATTTTGAAAGAAAGTTTGATACCAAGCCACATAAGAAATCATTGGAGCAGTTATGCAACAAACTTTTTAAAAATAGCTTTAGAGACAGAGAGCTGCAGAGAGGGAATTCTAGAACTTAGGACCAGAACTTGGCAGCTGCTGACATGGCTCCAAATAATGGAAAATTAAGTTGAGGAATGAATCAGAGGGCGGAGTCAGAAGAGCAAGGGAGTTCTTGGAAAACTGTACTGCTGATAGAGATAGTAGTATAGTGGCTGATGCCATAGAGGGATTGAAAAACCAGAGTGAGAATTGAAAAGGCAGTGTATTACTGAAGCAATAGGCAGAGCTATTATGTAGGCAAGTTCTGGAGTGAGTCAGCAGCTGGCTGATACCAAATTTATGAAGAACAGAAGATCCCAAGTGTATGAGGGACAGGACAACAGAGGCCAGTTAAGATTGCATTACAATGTAAAAGTGTGTCGAATTGGTAATTTCTATGTCAGTACACAGTACGAAAACTCAGTAAGGACCATTATTTCCATTTCTGCAGTCTCATTGTTACACATGTGATAATGTTAACTCGATCAAGTCCATGTTTCTTACCCAAACCTTTTCCAACATTAGTGGTAGAAAGCCTGTCCTCCATATGGAGCTTCCTGTTTTGTTGGGAATTCAGTATCAAGGAGCTAGAATCACTTCCAGAGTGAGCGATGATGAGGAAAGAACAGCCAGATACATGTATAATATCAAGTAGGGAAAGAGGAGGGCAAAAAAATCAGTGAGAGAAATACATGGTCTGATGATTAAGGGATTGAAGGGAAAATGAAGTTAGATTCTCTAACTGAGAGTCTTTTGGTGGAGGAATTATTAGTTGGTTTTGGGGAAGGCCCATACCAGCAGCAGACTGGAGTGAGGTAAGGTAACAGAGTTATTTGAGGGGAGAGGGAAAGAGCATCAGTTTGTAAAAGAGGTAGAGTGTGTGCGCAGAGGTGAGATTGGGTATTATGTCGAGGTGTAATAGTGGATGAGACAGAAGTTCCAGCATGAATAGTTCCAATTGGAATTGATGGAGAAAGTGAAAGATGTCACTGTTAAGTGAGAAATTTGGAAAGGGGCAGAGCTGAAAAGATGAAGAGCTGAATAGGGTAGAGTTTACTCAGTAAACTTCAGTCAGAGTGAAACTAAGACAGAGTCAATTGGCCTAGGGAATTGAATAGAAGTGGAAGAATGTTGGAAAATGATTGTTGAGACAACATGTGTACAATCTGGATGGATCATGACAAACAAATTTTCTTTGGATTTTCACTTTATAATATTTAAAATAAGATGTAAAGTAAGTTACTTTAAAATGTTAAGTAGTATCCAAGTCCATGAAGTGCGCTGATAAAATGAGTGTCTCCAACATTTGGAATTCCCCTTCATGTTTCTGTACTTCAGTGTTCTTCTTATGCTAATTATGATCAAGAGATGTTGTGCACATTACCAAATTAATGCATGAAGTCTCTGTTACTTATTTTCAAATGAAAACTCTGTGATCATGAGCTGAAACCACGTTGATTGCTTTTTGAAACTGTCAGTTAGCTTCTGCTAACGTTGTGGTTACAGCTGAATGTGTTGTATCAATGCTGCCACCATCTCATGCTCTCCAAACTGATCTTGTTCTGTCTCACTGCTGAGCCCTGTCCATTGAGAGATTTAGGATTACATAATCTCCTCCCTGCTGCATGGCATTTTTTGGAATAAAACAAAACATTTTGGAACCATAAATATTTTTGAAGCTTCATCACTGTTATGATGTAGAAAATTTGCGAGCAGCTCTGGGATAAATAGTGACATTATCTGCTTTGTTTTCATTGATATTGGTTTAGGGTTAACTGTTGATCCAAAAACTGAGACAAATCTCCAGAGATAGTATCTAGATATTTTGGTATCTTTAACACTGTTCTAGGCAGCCGGCTAAGGCTTTAATTGAACTTCTCATGTAAAAGATCATATTCCAAGTAATGCAGCACTCCATAAATTCTGCAATAAACATCAACTGAAAAGATACCATAATGCCACAGAAGAGACGATTGAAGTATTTTTATATATATATAATATATTTATACAGTACTGTGCAAATGTCTTAGGCACACACAGGTAAAGTGCCTAATAGTACTGTAGTCATTTTATGTATTGCACTGTATTGCTGCCACAAAAAGACAATTACGTATTTGAGTGATGATAAACATGATTCTGATATGTGTGTCTAATATGGACTGAGAGTGGGAAGGGGGCAGGGAAAGGGGAATCATGGTTGGGAAAAGGGGAAAGGAGTGGGGAGGGAGCAGGAAACACCAGAGAGACATTCTGTAATGATCAACAAACCAGTTGTCTGGTATCAAATTACCTTGCCTGGCGTTTCAGGGCTGGGTGTGTCTGCCCCCACACCACCCCCCACCACCAGCACTCCTTCTCTGCCACCTCTCCCATACCCCTCTCATGCACTTCCCCCTCACCATTCCCAACATCCGTTGTTCCTGCCAGATTTACAAACTCACTCTCCACTCCATATTGACAAATGCAGTACTGTGCAAAAGTCTTAGGCTCCCTAGCTATATATGTGCCTGAGAATTTTTCACAGTATATATATATATATATATATCTTGCTGGCCAAATTTGATTTATTGCTGTTATTATCAACTGTACAGTATATTCCCTTCATACACTGGCTGGGCAGTGAGCAACTGAGTCAGATTATTTCACTTAAGGCAACAATGAAAACATGAAAACAGCTCTAGGACAAAACAAAATGCCCAGTGTGTCTTTTCCTGACTGATGTCCAGTGATTTCTGCTGGAAAGTATCTGTGAATTTTTGGGAATGGACTCTGCAATTTGGAGAACCTGGGAAAATGCTCTCAATGACTCTGTTTAGTCCTGCTGTCTCCAGGAAAGAAAGCAAGGCACTCCTGCTCAGCATTGCTGGTTCTTACACTTCAATTGCCCCTATCAAACGAGATAACTTGCTTCATTTTCCATTTTCTAAGTAACACAGTTGCTGTCTTTGCAGTCAATTGTTAGACTATTGGTTAGTTTCACATCCTGTAGTGAGCTCACACTGAGCAAATATGATAATGTAACCCACTCTTTTTAATACTGGGCCTTAGATGGATTAGTAGGATCTTCCTGCAGGGACTGCAATAAAGGCTTGTTAAGCGCCTAGCTCAGACAAGAAATTGGTAGAGTTTTAGTAGATGAGATGTGGGAAATTGTCACTTGCCTTGGCCCTTATCTGATAAACTTCCACCTTCAAGTTTGATACCTAGTGTACTAAACAGCAGGTAAACTTTATGGCTTTTAAAAGCACGCAGATTCAACGTAATAACAATAACAATGTTTAACATACAAATCCTACAAACATTAGGGCATATGATTAAACTCTTGATCAAGCATTTTAAAGGAGAATGTTTAAAAGTCTAGAAAAGGACTTCTACAACTTAGGCCTGTTTAGTTTAATTTATTAATAAAGAAAAGTAAATCAAAAGGACCAGTGTAAAGGTACACAGATTTATGATTGATTGAGGAGTTTGACAGTGGTGAGTTCATAGAAGGATAGAATGAAGGTGCATTCTGGTGCTGGAATCCAGTGTTGGTCTGTTCAAAGCAAATTATCAATCTGATCTTCAAAGTTATGATCATGTTTAACTGCTCATAGACTTCAGTAGTCCATAGTCAGCAATCATTACCTGGCTTTGGACCAGTAAAGGATAAAAAGAACTGTGTGCTTACTGCATTGATAAAATAAAACTGTAAACAAGGGGAAGCCCAAGGAGATTGAGGTTTCAATCTACATTAATAAGTAATGGGCAGGCTCAGGAAATGATCAAAGAAACTAATAAAAAACTGAGCTTTATGTGTCATGAATTGATATAAAGAGATCATCATCATTTTGTGCCATGTTGTATGACATAGATGATCATAGTCTATGACATTGATTGTTCTTGGCAAATTTTTCTGCATAAGTAGTTTGCCATTGCCTTCTTCTGGAATGTGTATTGACAAGACGGGTGACCCCAGCCATTATCAATACTCTTCAGAGATTGTCTGCCTGTTGTCAGTGGTTACATAACCAGGACTTGTGATCTGCACTGTCTGCTCACAGGACCATCCACCACCTGCTCCCATGGCTTCACATGACCCTGATCAGAGGGGGAGGGGGCTAAGCAGGTGCCACACCTTGCCCAAGGGTGACTTGCAGAAGGAAGGAGCTCTTTCCACCCTCTTTGATAGAGGCATATCGCCACCCCACCACCCAATGTCAAAAAGATTGAAAGAAGACAGAGAAAATTTACAAGGATATTAGTGGAACTTGAAGATCTGAGATATAGGGAAAAGCTGAATAGATTGGGATTTTAGCCCATAGAGCGTAGGGGACGGAGGGGAGATTTGATAGAGGTATATAAAATCGTGAGGGATATAGACCGGGTAAATGCAAGCAGGCCTTTTCCGCTGAGGTTGGGTGATGAGGACTAGGATTAAGGGTGAAATTATTAAAGGGAACATGACAGAGAGGGGTGTGTAAAAATGGCCCAAAGGATAATTGGGGACCCAAGTCACCCCAACCACAAACTGTCCCAGCTGCTACCATCCGGGAAAAGGAACTGCAGCATAAAAGCCAGGACTAACAGGCTCTGGGACAGCTTCTTCCACCAGGCCATCAGACTGATTAATTCACGCCGATACAATTGTATTTCTCTGCTATATTGACTGTCCTGTTGTACTTATTATTTATTACAAAATACTATAAATTGCACATTGGACATTTAGACAGTGACCTAACAAGGATTTTTACTCCTCATGTATGTGAAGGATGTAAGTAATAAAGTCAATTCAATGAGGGGAAATTTCTTCATTCAAAGGGTGGTGAGAGTGTGGAATGATCTGCCAGTGGAATTGGTGGATGCAGGTTTGACTTCAATATTTAAAAGAAATTTGGATAGGGACATGGATGGGAGGGGTAAGGAGGGCTATGGTTTTGGTGCAGGTGGATGGGACTAGGGGACTAAGCAGAGTAAAGGTTTGGCACAGACTAGATGGGCTGATGGGCCTGGCTTGCTTCTGTGCCATAGTATTCTATGACTCTATCCCTGGTATAACTGAGTTGTGCTTCAGCTATGCACAGCCCTGGTGCATTGAAAAGGTACTGTCAATAGTTGTAAGCATTGAAGGGAGTTGATTTATCAAACTTTTACAAATTACATTCCAGGAGACATTACAAAGCCCAGGAATGCATTCCCTGAAATCTAGGCTAATGAAACGTATGGTGTGGGTGTTGAATTTTGAATTAGGTCTGTCTGCATTGTCTCCTCCAAAAATTCTCTATTGACTCTATACTAACATCTTCAGTGAAAATTTCACAAGGGTGCTCAGCCCGTTGTGGAGGCTTGGGTGATGGAATTGTGTTAGCATCTTTACACCAACTCCAACTTTTTATTTCCCTACTGAGGGGCAGATCAGGAGTAGATAGATTTGGGCTCTTGTTTGCAGAAGAATGCACAACACGATACTCCTCAAGAAGTCTAAGAACAGAGCGAGGCTAAACTTTGAAGCTGAAGTAGGAGCAGTGTTGTAGGGAATAGCTGGCGGTTATAAAGTACTGATGGCAGGACGGTGAGCTTTATTTTTAATGTTGTTCTTTCTGCCCAGCTGTGGCTTTAGAAGAGTGGAGAGGTCCCAAATTACAAATTAGTCATTTTTTTCCCAATATTTCAGTGTAAACACATGAGCCGCTAGGTCTGGGAGGTTATGGGAAGAGAGGAAACAGCGATTGTAATCTGTTAAAACGCACACACTTCCCCAGAAGAGACACTGAAAGAAAAAAAAGTCAGAAAAAAAATGCGGTAACTAGCTTGGCGTCACATCCGCCTGATCCGCCACAGAAGGGGGGAGATTTAATTATCAGGCAAGTGCAGTGGGAGTCCTCACAGAGATCTTGACAGTAAAAAAAACTTTCAGCGATTGAGCCCGAGTTGCGACTGTTGGAGCAGTCCGTGGGCAGAGCTCGAGCTCAATGCAAGTCAAACCCAGTCAGCGTACTCACACATTCAGCGACGCCCTGAATCCGTGAGTGGCTCAGCCTCATCAGTGAGAATTCACCTCCGCAAAAGGATTTTGGAGAGAGAACAAGAGAAAGCGGCGCACTACCCAACTCCTTTCGCCGGCAGCACCCCCACCAAACTTTTCACCAGTTTTGTGCTAAGTTGCTGAGCCTCGGCTCGCAGTGTGAGAAGAGGACGATGAAGGCAGCTGTCGAGCAGCCGGCTCTGACTATAATTAAGACGGAGAAGGCTGATGGTGAGTGACTGCGTGCAACCCGCTCTGTCTCTATGCGGTGGGTGTGCATTCGTGAACGGGACAGTCCGCGGGTTATCACCCGGGGTAGGCGCATTGTGATCGTGTCTTCCTTGGACTGCAAGGTCGAGCGCCGTTCGGCGCTTTAAATGTGGGTTTCGGCATCCCAGTGCATTCAGGGTTGATACTTTATTCTTAAATTGCATACCCCGCAACTTTTTACATATAATTGTATCAGTTCTGCCGCAGTTTTGTTGAGCTAAATTTGACATAGGTCTGTGACTCTGTGTCGGTATGTGTCTTTGTATGCATGTACATATATCTGTACCGCGTTTGTGTACACATCTGTCTGTCTATATGTGTTTATCGTGTATATGTCTCTGTTTGTTAGTGCATATGTGTGTCTGTGTATGTGGGGGTGATGTGCTTGAGAATTGTCGCGCCCTCAGACCCGCACTCTACCTGTTGGACCCGGAACCAGCACGTCTTCTGACTGAACTGTCAGTGTGTTCTCCCCATATCTCAAAGAGTAATGAGAGGACATTGTGCCCTGACCTGAACTCGAGTCTTTTTCCTTTTATTTAACATTTTCAGTTGGTTTATTATTGGAGTTTCGCAACCCGGCTTTCACGGGGCTCTGGCTTAGCTCCAAACTGCGCAGCGCATGTTTATTGCACTTATAGCTCTTAAAATCACGGAACCAGCTCTGGGCTGTGTTATACTTAGAAACCTGCACTTCACACGGAGCACTTTGTTTTATACATTAACCTCTTCCAGCCCTTTTTTGATTTATCCCTAAATGTGGGGGTTGGTTTATATTACGGCGATCACAATAGGAGGATGGGCGATGTGTTTCCGAGACCTTTGATGTAGGCGTGTCCCAGATTGGCAGCTGTTTGAAAAAGTCACGATGGACCAGTGTTAAGGATTAAATCCTCAATGTTATTGTAAAATTACAACCCGCAATATTGTGTGCAAAAAAAATCTTCAAAGCGCAGAAAGGATGCACTGAGGGAACCGGTTTGTGCAGACAGTTGTTTTCGTTATTTCAAAGGTAGTCAGTCAGTGCATGAATTCTGTATTTCTTCAGCACCTTGCCTTTTTTTTGCTCAGATTACAACATCTGCAGCCTCTCGTGTGTCAATGCTGAGTGATATTGTCATTTGAAGTCAAACTTAAAGGGATCTCGGAGAGAACAAATTCTTGCATTTAGATGACGCCTAAAGCAAGAATTTTAGGTGACAACTAAATGTGTTCTCCAAACTGTTGCTTGTACGAGAGCTGCACCGGTGAGTTGAAGCCGACTTAAGAGGAGCCATGATCCTGGCGACGTTTCTCATTAGATAACGGGACTGAGATGCCGAGGGTGTGAACTGCAGCTATGATTCTGAAAAGATTGTGGTTACTGTGACCGAGCTCAGGAACATTGCATTTATATCTTAATTGCTATAGTTTTAGTTATCACGTGAAATTCTGTTTTTTTTTAAAAGATTTCCAGGAACTCCCTCCCCTCTCCAATTTGGTTTATGGTCAGACCACCACTGGGTGGGAGTTAACGTGTTTGTTTAATTGTTCACAAACAGGCAGACAAATCTTGTTCTGACGTGTGCTGTCTTACAAAGCAACGACCTCATTTACTGAACTGGGCTCCTCAGTCTCAGATTTTAACTCCAAATACAGCCACAGAGAAGGAAGGGTTTTAAATTCCAGCTTTGAGGTGCAGGGGTTATGGGTATTGATTAACAAAGATTTAGGAGGAATTTGGCAGAGGGATGCGTATTTACTGTCTGAAGCAGTTCACTGCGGCATCGGGGCAGCACAAGGCCACTGAATTGGACTTCTCGGTAATATTTCTGGCTGCCTTATTTCTGACATCACATCCGAATGTGACTTTAAATATGCGCTCTAAAATAGCCTCATTAGCATACAATAACGTTCGCTACTTCCCCAAACTGACTCCACCCTCAGCGAAAAGAACAGCAGAGTAAATGACTGGGGTCGGGATAGGGTGGGGGACTCCTCTGGAACGACTCCCTCTGAATCCTGCCGCACTCGCCCTACCATTTAATGCCTTCATCAAACTCGAAAGGGGCCGGTGTTGCCGCTGAGGGGGTGTGGCGGAGTCTATTGGCCGGCATTAGCACGGGTATGTGTGTGCCTTTGGATGCCCGGAGTGGATTGCAGTGAATGGGGCCCATTAGATTATACATACTGCAGAGACGCATGGGACTGTGGATGCTTGAGTGTCGCTCCAAGTCCCAGGAACTGCAGTCGCTTGAGTGTCCATTTTGCTGCTCCACTGCGAAGTCCTTTCAAGCTATGCCCACTTTGAAGAGGTCTCACTACTCTATTTGACTGTCATTTTCCTGCCACAGATGCTGGCTGAGAAGCCGAGTTTCACTAGCATTTTGTGTGTGGATCACACAGTGCCTAGACACTCAGAAGAACAGTGCACTTAAAACTTAGAACATTAATTCATAAAAGCTCTAATCTGGATGCAAAGGAAAGCATTGGACTGGTCTATTCTTCGTCCTGTTAATACTGGAATTGGCAGAGTGGACAAGACCGATCAGTGGCATTTTATGGGAGTACTCCAAGGAAGTTCTATTTAACCATGGGAACATCATAGTCGATTACACTGGACAACATTTTTTTATTTGAAAGTGTGAATTTGGAGAAACAAGAAATTAATTTTTATTGAATATAATTTATTTAATTGCATAACTGCCTATGCTTTGCTAGAGTTCAACTGAGCTGAAACAGTTTTGTTGATGATTTTCATTTGTACTTAAGGCTTCTTGCTTAAGTGTCCAACAATAATCAGCCAGCATTGATAAATTCCAGTTGCCCTCATACTGTTTCTCTATTACCACAATGTTCCGGTGAAATCTTTCACCATGCTCGTCAGTGACAGCGCCAAGATTTGCAGGGAAGAAGTCTAAATGGGAATGCAGAAAATGTGAGGAATCCAGGCTTTGTCTTGGTCACCAATTTTACACCCAAAGTGGAGCTCATGGGCTTTCTTAATAAGAGGAGTCATGTTTTGACTCTGAGATTAAGCATATACTCACTACAAATATAACAAAGTATCACAGCTGTTGCAACATTGTCGAGACATCTTGTTATCTCAAATACTCCTGAATATGCAATTGCTTTATTATACTGAGTACACACAATATGCTACACACGCAGAGCATGCGCAATGCCTAGAACATTGTGTGTATGATGCTTTTATAACCTTTCTAAAACCTGCCCTGCCATGCAGCATCCACCTTGCCTAAGCATGCCCAGGCAAGCCTGGACAAGATAGAAAAATTTTCAGCTGACGTTATGGGCAACATTTTAATTGACTTGAATTATGAATTGCAATAACAAATTTTGTCAATTTCAGAAAAAATGGTGATTTGCATAATCAGCAGCCCAAAATGCATACAATATAGGTAAAAGTATTCAGGAAGCAAAATCTTTGTTGTCCAGTATTAATGGCACCAGATGGACGTGAAGGGACTGGATAGAGAATAAGGATAAAACTCTAGAGCTGGGTTTCTTCGCCTTTCCCATTTAAGGATGCATGGGGACCAAGTCAGTGTGTCACAGAATTATACAGGATGGAAACAGGTCCTTCAGCCTATCTCCTGCATGCCAACAAAGATGTATACTTGAGCTAGTCCCATTTGCCCAGATTTGACCAATATCTCTCTATGCTTTTCCTATCCATTAATCTGTTGGTCCAGGGGCTGAGCCAGCTACAAATGATGGAGCAGAATGCAAACCTGTTCTTTTGAGCTGGTGGGATGTTTAGTGACAATACCATGGGTGTTGCACACGCAAGGTTTCACAACTCAAAACCAGGTAAATGCAGTTTCACTTGAGGCTAAAAAAAACTAGATGCTGAAAACCTGAAATAAAATAGTAAAGGTCAAAGCACTCAGCAGGCCAGTCAGCATCTACAGAAGGAGAAACAGGCTTAATAGAGTTTCTTGATGAAGTAATAGAAATGGGTAATGAGGGAAATATGATTCATATGGTAGAGCAAGGCTTCCAATAGGTATTTGATAAGGCCACAAAATTAACTTGTTAATCAGGATGGAAAATTTTGGACTAAGAGAGCCTGGACAGAAAATTGGCAAAGTTAGGAACAACAGAGCGTGGGAAGGAAGCATACCACAAGTTCCCCAATGATTTGTAGGAGAACCACTGCTTAATTTACAATACAGTGATTTGGACAGGGGTGCGTAAGCATCATTTACAAACATGCAGAAGACACAAACTGTTAGGCATAACAAACTTTGAGGAAGGTGGTAATGGACTCTCAACTCTGCACTTTCCTTCCACCTATCAGTTGGAAAATAGCTGTCCAGCTGTATTGGGTCTGTAGACCATCAAATTGCAGTTCTTCACCCTTACATCCAAGTACTGTTTGAATATGTTGAGGGTTTTTGCCTCTCCCATCTATTCAGTGAGTGAATTCTGGATCCCGGTGCACCCTGGATGTACGACATCTATGTAGGTTGTGCTTCTGTATCATTGTCATTATTGTCACCTGACACCATAAAACCTCATTAACAAGTCTGCACTGGACCTGCATCTTTACAGGGAGAGTCAAGGTCATCCTTGTTCTCAGCTTTCTGGCCTCAGGATCAGCCCAGCTCCTGGCTGGAGAGATGAGTTATCTTGCTGCTCATTGGGGGTGGGGGTGGGGATGTCAGTGGTGCCCACTCCACAAAGTCAAACTTCATCTGTCTTCATCTCCACAGGAGGAGGGCAGGCAGGCATTTGCTGACATTGCACCCCATGACCTTACAGAGACCTTCAGTAACCTCCTGCTGCAGTGCCTTGTTGTGCCTCTGAGCATGCCTTGAATATTTCTCTTGCAAGTGATGTAACCTCTTGGGATCCCTGTCAGTAAACCTGGAATCATTGATGCTACCACCATCAAGTTAACACAGAGACCAGGTAGAGAAGAGTGCTGGTGGTGTTCGCTCACACCTACAAGGCAAGGCTGATGAGATCTCAGCTGCACAGGTTTTGAGGCTGTATGTATTACACATAGAGCACAGCAAAGTTTCTCTTCATTTAATGCTGTCAGGTTTGGCAATTCTTCTGAGCTGTTGAAACAGCACAAAGGTGATTTTCCATGACAGTTGAGCGTCAGGAAAGTGATAGATTGAATTTCAAGGCTGTTCCCTTTCATTTGATTCAGTAAGCTTTCTACAGTGTCTTGTCACTGTTCCTTAAACTTATGCTGAAAAAACATTAGATGCCTACATCTCTAACTGCTGTTTGAGGGATCTTTTGAACTAAGAATATATCTGTGCAATGAACACTAGGGTCAAAATGGTCATTGCTTTTAATAAAGCTCTGAACAATATTCCACATGCTGCACCTCCAGGTAGACTGTTCACAATCCAGAAGTCCATCCTTAGACTGGTTTATAATTTTGAATATACTTGTTGACAAGACATGTTTAGTTTCTTATGGTAGTTAAATTTTATTGTGTAGCCCACGTAATCTGTTATGTTGCTGTTTTCTTCCACTGCACTCATTTTTCATCCGTAACTTTGTGTGCATGGCTGAAAATCTTGAAGGCCCATTTTATCCAAACCTTTCTTTATTTCTAGCTGTTGCATCATGTCCCTGCTCAGATTTCTGTTTCATTAAGCTCTAGGATAACTCTCATTTGTAGCCCCCACTTTATTTGCATTCTGTTGTTCGCAGCAAAGTAACAAAACGTGAGCGTTATTCTGGGGTACAAGCAAGCTGCTGCTCTTATTTAGGTCAAACTGATAAGCAGACTAGGCTGTTCCTCTGTTTTCTACAACAATAATATGATTGTTCACTGTAAACTTGAACAAACATACAAGCAGTTATTTAGTAACCAGGTATTCCCTATTCCTGTGACCATTGGACCTGTACTTCAGTGGTGGGAGGATGAGGGAGATTTTGAATTCCCATTCTGATATGTCTATCCATGGCCTCCTCTACTGTCAAGATGAAGCCACACGGGTTGGAGGAACAACACCTTATATACCGGCTGGGTAGCCTCCAACCTGATGGCATGAACATTAACTTCTCTAACTTCTGTTAATGCCCCTCCTCCCCTTCTTTCTCCATTCCTGTTTTATTTATTCCCCCCCCCCCTCTTTTCTCTCTCTGCCCATCACTCTTTGCCTGTTCTCCATCTCCCTCTGGTGCTCCCCTCCCCCTTTCTTTCTCCCTAGGCCTCCCGTCCCATGATCCTTTCCCTTCTCCAGCTCTGTATCCCTTTTGCCAATCACCTTTCCGGCTCTCAGCTTCATCCCACCCCTCCGGTCTTCTCCTATCATTTCACATTTTCCCCTGCCCCTCCTACTTTCAAATCTCTTACTATCTTTTATTTCAGTTAGTCCTGACAAAGGGTCTCAGCCCAAAACGTCGACTGTATTTCTTCCTATAGATGCTGCCTGGCCTGCTGCATTCCACCAGCATTTTGTGTGTGTAGTGAGATTTTGAATGCATTTTTAGCGAAGTGTTAGTGTTATAGAAGCATACAGCAAACAAGTCCTTTGACTCACCACGTCCACACTGATCATCAATCACCTATTTACATTAATCCCATTTAATTCTCTTCATACTTAACCAACTCGCCCAGATTTTAACACTCACCTGCACATTAGGAACAATTGGAGGAAGGTCATGTGTTTACAAGGAGATCAGATCAGCATGGTAAGAACTGAACATGATCTTGCAGCTCTGAGGCCAAAAACTCTGCTCGCCGTTTTAATGTACCGCCCCGGGCTCTGGATTCAAAATTTATCTCTCCCATAAATAATGATGCAGTGTCTTATTGCAATTAGATTACTTTCTAACTGGAACCTCTCAGTTCAATGACATAAATTTAATAAAGTTCCATATATCAGATGAGATTACTTGACATAATTCTGCTGGAATGCACAGTCCATTCGGTCGGCCCAAGCAGATTCCATGCAACCACAGTTTAGAAAAAGAGCAGTTCGTCATCTCATTAACGAGGTAAGGTCAGAAAGAAGGCTCTGGGGATTGGGTCGTTGATCCAAAATGTTGACTTGTTTCTCTTTCCTCCTTTTCTGCCCGACTGGCTAAATTCTTCCAGCATTTCTGGTTCTGTTTGCAGTTATTTCATTTTCCTGATCACTAAACTGAAATAGCAAAATACTGTTGAATATTGTATGCAGAGGCAGCTTTAAGTGTCGAATGTGCAAGGGACTGAGATCTAAGATGTTCTTTTACACAAATGGTGGAAAGGCATGCGATTTGCTAGGAGCTGAGGGCTTGATGAGAAAATATCCTGCAGATTGGAGGATAGGATGAAAATAATGCATCATTTACACTTGAATTGTACAAAATATAACAGTCTTAGGCACATGTATATAGCTAGGGTGCCTTAGACTTTTGCATAGTACATAGTAATGTTATGTATTGCATTGTACTGCTGTCTGCTCTGCTGACTTTGAGGATCAGTAAAGTTGCATACCTAGCTCCCTCCACTTCTCAACACTTCTTAATATCATACTGTTTATTATCTGCTCCCTGATTATTTGTCCCTCAAATGGATTGGGTGATTGCTTCAGATTAGCTTTCATGAGCGATGTTCCTTTCCATTTGACCTGTCCAGGCACCATATTTGGAATATTGTGTTCAGTTCTGGTCACCTCATTATGGGAAGGATGTGGAAGCGTTAGAGAGGGTGCGGAGGAATTAACCAAAGAGCATGTCTCATGACGATAGGCTTAAGGAGCTAGGGCTTTTCCCTTTGCAGTGAAGGAGGATGAAAGGTGACTTGATAGAGGTGTACATGATGATCAGAGGAATACATTGGAAAAAAGTAGCCAGAGACCTTTCTCCCCAGGATGGAACTGGCTAATATTAATGGACATAATTTCAAGCTGATTGGAGGAAAGTATAATCTTGCCACTTAGAGTAAGATGGCGGCACATTTGGACACAGTGGCTTTGATAGGGTCAATCAAAGTTGTTATTGTCTTTTTAAATGTTTATTTTATTATCGCAAGATCCTGATGGACATTAAGAACTTAAAGTACTGCAGGTCTCCACCGTCAGTGAGTTTCTGGTTGGTGGAGAAACTGAAAGAACTGGACTTGGTGTGGAATGCTCCGCGGCAGAGGGCAGAGGGTGAAGGAGGTGTGCAGTCTAACAATGAGTGGCGCTTCTTAGTCGTTTTTCTTGTGACCGCAAGACCCTGTTGGGCATCGATGGCGTGGAAGGCCATTTCATTGGTTTATTGATGACTGGCGGGGGCAGGCAGCAGGCCAGCTGCATGGCCTTCATTGTCGTGAGGACTAGGCCTCGAGTTGCAGCGTGGCTTGTTTTCAGCCACCAGGGGGAGGCACTGGAGTTGGGTGCTCCAGTGGAGTCCCAGAGGCAGTGTTGCACTGCATCCATACTGAGTTGGTGCTGTCCTCTAGTACTCACTTGACATAAGACAAGCTGTTTTGCGTTTGACTGCAGACTGCTACAACATTCATGGACTCAGGGACATGGACTATATATTTTTTGGTGTGTGACTGTATTTTACTGCTATCTTACATATGCTATATGTTCCTTGTGCTGTGTGTGACTGTTGGTACTCTGTTTTGCACTGTGACCCAGAGTAGCACTGTTGTTTGTCTGTATTCATGGGTTTTCATGTATGTTTGAATGACAATTAAACTTGAACTATGGGGGGCATCAGAAGGAAGTCTTTTTTACTAAGAGAGCGCTGTCTTTCAAGATGTTTGTTAAATTCATCTACTTTCCCATAGTCTTGTATGTTATTATGAAAGAGTAGAGAGGTTTTCAGTGTTCTGGGCCATAATTTATCTTTCAGCCAGCATTAGCAGAGTAAAAGACTCTAGCAGACTAAAGTAACTCTTATTGCATGGAAATTATTTTTAAAGCAAGCATTCACCCCTCCTGGTGTGTGCTCTCACAAGCATTCCCTCATCTCTCTTCATTTTGCAGCATCAGCACAACCTTCTGTTCTTCAACACGTACTCAACTAGTTTCTTCTCAAATACATCTACGCTGTTCCTCTGAATCATTGTTTGTGGTTTGTAGCTTGTTGGCTTCATTGCTGTTTCTGGGACACTGATGTTGTAAACTTGCTGCCGCATTTCCCAATACCATGTGTCAAAAGCAATTAGTGGGGTGTAAAGTTCTTCAAAGTGTGGTGAGGTTATCAGAAGAGCAATGCAGATGTTAATTCCATCTTATTGATAAACATGTAGATGGCTAAAGTCACAGTGGCAGAGCTGAGGAGACCAAGCCAATGTAATTGTCATTATAGAATGGCAAAATGTTTTTCAGTGGGATTTTATATTGACCCAAGCGCATGCAGATGAGGACAATTTGATGACTCTGGGCTTGTACTCACTGGATTTCAGAAGAATGAGGGGAGATCTAATTGAAACCAATTGAATATTGAAAGGCCTAGTCAGAGTGGATGTGGAAAGGATGTTTCCAAAAGTGGGGGAGTCAAGGATCTGAGGGCACAGAGAATGTCCCATTAGAACAAAGATGAGGAATTTTTTTTAGCCAGAGGGTGGTGAATCTGTGGAATTCATTAAGCACAGATGGCTGTGGAGGCCAAGTCATTGGGTATATTTAAAGCAGAGGTTTGTAGGTTCTCAATTAATCAGGGAGTCAAAGGTTATGGGGAGGAGGCAAGAGAATGGAGTTGAGAGGGATAATCAATT
Source organism: Hypanus sabinus (assembly GCF_030144855.1). Classification (NCBI taxonomy): domain Eukaryota; kingdom Metazoa; phylum Chordata; class Chondrichthyes; order Myliobatiformes; family Dasyatidae; genus Hypanus; species Hypanus sabinus. The sequence goes on along the minus strand of NC_082739.1, from coordinate 31,446,219 downwards.
AGCCAAGATGGAATGGTGAAACAGACGAGATGGGCCGAATGGCCCAATTCTGTTCCTATATCTTGTGGTCTTTCTCATTTTGTCAGCTGCCAAGTTCTGAGAAGATGCAATCAATCTAAGTAGTTGACACACCTAACGGGTGCCCTTGCTTAATGTTTTGATCGAGCATACTTACTTAATCTGCAGGGGGATGTCCAACCTGTATTTTCAGAAAGGTACATTCTAGACTTTAAATTTGGTTCTGCTTGTTCTTGCCTCATTTTAACCCCTTGCATCCTGTAGAAGCCTAAAAGTTAGAAATAAATCTTGTTAGGTCTGCTAAAAGTTCTTGGAATTCCCATCACGTTCCAAGGGGTACAGCATGACACAGTGTAATGCACATCCTGGAATCTGAGGCAATAAGCAATCTGCTCGAAGAATTCAGCTGGTTAAGCAGCATCTGTGGAAGGAAATCTGAATGCAACCTAAATATGTACTGTTCTTTTCCTCTCACAGATGCTGCTTGATCCACTGAGTTCCTTCGGCAGTTTGTTGATTGCTCTTAATTAACCCTATCTGTGATCAACATCCCTCCATTCCCTGCAATTTAATGTGGCTGTCTGAATGCCTCTCAAGTTCCACTATTGTGTCTACTTTCATTACCAGCCCTGGCAGTATGTTCCAGGCATCCACCACTCTCTGTGGGGGGGGGGGGGGGAATTCTTTCTCCTTTAAACTTACTCCTCCCCTCACCTTAAAGCTATATCCTCTTCTCATTCGTCATTTCTACCTAGGGAAAAGGACACTGGTTATCTACCCTATCTATGACTCTCGTAATTTACGTAAACTTCTCTCAGGACTCCCCTCAGAGAAAATGACATCTCCATAAAGCTAATATTCCCTCATCCTGGTGACCCTCTTCTGCACTGTCTCCAGAGCTTCCCCACCTTTCCGTAATGAGGCGATCAGAACTGCACACAACACTCCTGATCAAAGTATTATATAGCTGCAGCATGATTTCCTGACCCTTATACTCAATATCTCGACTGATGAACACAGACATTCCACAAGGTTTCTTCGCCACCCTATTTAAGTGTTATTTATCTTTCTAATGAAGGTCAGAGACCCTGTTCAATTGAGGTGGTATGACCACCTCAGTATTGGGGTTAGAAAATCAGTGGTAAATATAGGGAGAGACTAGAAGGTCAAATGTGGTTACAACTGACGTCCGTCTCCCTGTGTTCTTCTGTGCTGTTGTGTGTGGGCACGGACGTCTGCACAGGTTGCCACACACATTGTAGCAAACAGGTGGTTATCCGCAAGCCAGTGACCTTCAGCAGTCAGTCCATTGGAAAAGGCTGTATTCGGGTGGTTATCCGCTAAGCTGACAGCTGGGCTCTTTCATGAGGGCAAGGACCTTGTGCCCTCAAATTCATAATGGACAAGAAATTCTTTGGTGCCTCCCAATGCTTTTGTGCACCACATGAAATAAGATCAAAGAATCTGGTTGTTGAACTTGAATTTGCACTGAATAGGACTGCAGAAGTTTTGGGTCTGGAGAAATCCATAGCGCGAGATTCATTTGAATGTGCTTGGCCTCAAACCAATAGTCCAATTGAACAGGTGAATGAGAGGCAAAGCCTGCTTTCACCTGATCTTTTGCATCCTTGCTCACCAGATCCACAGACACTGAGCTCAACGCATGGACCCCCCCCCCCCCCCAAACAAAAGGCACCTTTATATTTTTACCTACCTTCATTCCCACTCTGTTACAGATGTTTCTTGGGCCTGATCTGGTTGGGTCCTTGACTCCTGATGCCCCAACTGAAAATGACAAATTGTGACATCTTCCCGCTCCAACCCAATCCTTGTTCTGATTTCCTGCTCCTATCTTCATCCCCCCCCCCACCTTGTCTCATTCTGTCAGCTGGATCCCTACCACCCCACCTTGCTGCCCACCGCGATCAACTGAAGGTCAGACTTTTATTTGCACATCCAAAGTTCAAGGTCCAATGTAAAGTTATTATCTAAGTATGCTTATGTCACCATCTACCACCCCAAGATTCATTTTCTTTCAGGCATTCACAGTAGAGTAGTGAACTGCAAGAGAATCAATGGTTGCCAGTCTTTGAACGTGAAAAAGAAGGCAAGCTGCAAAAACAAAAAAAAACCAGTAAATAAATAATACTGAGAACATGAGTTGTAGAGTCCTTAAAGAGAATCTATAGGCTGTGGAATCAGTTCAGAGTTGAAGTGAGTGAAGCTATCCATGCTGGTTCAGGACCCTGATGGTTGAATAGTAATAACTGTTCTTGAACCTGGGTGTATGGGATCTGAGGCTTCTGTATCTCCTTCCTGATGGCATCAGTGATAATTGAGTGTGGCCTGGAATGTGGGAGTCCTTAGTGATGGATTGTGCTTTCTTGTGGCAATGCTTTTTCTACAAGTGCTCAGTGTTCAGGAGAGCTTTTCCTGTAATGGACTGAGCAAAAGCCACTGTGTTTTGTAGGATTTTTCCATCCAAGGGCATTGGCATTTCCATACCAGGTCATGATAATCTCCACCACTTATCTGTTAAGGTTTGCTGAATCTGCACAAACTTCTAAGATAGTAATCACTGCTGTGCTGTCTTTGTAATGGCACTTACGTGCTGGTCCCAGGACAGATCTTCTGAAATTATAACACCAACAAATTCAAAAGTTGCTGACCCTTTTCACCTCTGATTCCCTGACTAGCTCATGGACCTCCAGGTTCCCTGACTAATTATTACCCCCGACTAGCTCATGGACCTCGGGTTATTCCTCCTTTAGTCAATAATTAGCTCTTTGGTTTTGCTGAAGTTGAGTGAGAGATTATTGTTGTGGCACCACTCAACCAGATTTCCAGTCTCTCTCCTGAATGCCGATTTATCACCACCTTTGACCCAGCCAACAACAGTGGTGTCACCAGCAAACCTAAATATTGCATTGGAGCTGTACTTAGCCTCACGGTCTTAAGTATAAAGTGAGTAGAACAGGGGGTTAAGCATTCATTGTCACATCCCCACCAAGTTGAAACCATCAACCCACACGATATGAACCAATAAGTTTGCAATGGGACAACTGGTGGAGGAAAGATCTTTGCATACACAAGGGGCAGTAACTGCACAACATCATGGGCCCCCTACCTACATATTAACCAAGTTTTGAGAGATCCATGCAAAAAGTACATTTTGGCTCTTTGTACTCTACTAGTATAATGATGTTTTAGGCAGATATCTTATTGTAAAACTGATATGGGAGCAATCTCTATTTAAGTGAACAAAATTTAGTTATTAAGTAAACCATAGTTTCATATCAGTCATTGTTTGATTGCTGTTTAATGAAGGGGACAACAGTTTGGAAAGAGCAAAGGTTAGATGCATGCAACATTAACTGACAGACTTTAAATATTGTTTCCATCTCCATCTCCAGTGTTATGAATGTGGTGAATAATTCACTGTTAAGCACAAATGCCTTTGTGCTCAGATCCAAGTTGCCTCTCTTTGCTGTTCAATGTGCAAGGTGTTAGCCCTGTGGTTTATAACACTTTCTATCTCAAGCACTCAGAGTCCCATCAGACAGGTGCACCACAGGTTAAATACAGATTGCAGCGCTCTGCACTCTCCCTTCAGACATCCAGAGCATGTATCTGGTGCAGATTTGATGCACATTACATTCAGATCATATCAGTGTTCTCTTGTAAGATGAAAAGCAATACCAAATTTATCTTCAGCTTCAAGGAGAACATTACCTAGTGTGACATTTTCCATTTTTTCGCTCTGCCAATCTCCAGATGAACAGTGACCAGTTACACACAGTTCTTTGGCTCTGCTGGATAAGATTTGGATTAAGATATTTGTGTCAGTGCGAAGAGACTCTACTTTGTGTCTGGTTACTATGAATAACTGGGGCATGAATTGATGATGAAAGAGACAACATGAACAAGGTTATGTTCCATTTTTCAATGCCAATATTTCTCACCTTGGCCTCAATATTTGCAGTGTGTCGGGTGAAGGCTGGAACATTTGTAATATATTGACATGGCATTGAGTGAGTGTACAAGATGCAAGTTTTCTCTCATCAATGTAGAGGTGATGCTGTGGAGAATCTTCTGTGCCAAGTTCTAGCATTGGAGTACTTTCCACATGATACATTCTCCCAAGAAGAGTCCCGGGAAGGGTTTGTAGGAAATGTTAAGAAGTAAACATATTTTTGTGTGGCTGTGCAAGTCAGTCTGATTCTAGTTGGTTCAAAAGTTCATCAAAACTCAAAATAATCAGTTCCAAATAAAGCAATTGAGATTGGTTTTGTTTTGTCAACAGACTGTGATGGTGTTTCTGTAACCCTTCATGGAATCTTTCAAATATTTAAGAATAACTTGAGGAAAAATAACTTTGAATCAGCCATATTCTTTGAATAAATTTTGTGTGGTTCTGTTAATACGATAAATACATTTTCAAGGCAAAATCAAGAGGTGTATCTCCCATTTCACAAAGCCTGATCGCAGCCTCCTCTCCAGTGACCCGGGTTCAATCCTGACCTCCAATTCTGTCACCGTGGAGTTTGCACGCTGTCCGCATGGGTTCCATCTGGCTGCTCCAGTTTCCTCCAACATCTCAGAAATGTTTAAGGTGATAAGCTAATTGTCCCTGGTGGTGTATAGGTGGTAAAATTGGTGAGGATGTAGGAAGAATAGATAAAAGAGAAAATTAATGGGTGAATGGGATTGCCCTGTAAAATAGCATAAACCTGAGGGGCAAAAAAGCCTCCTATGCCATGAGGAAGTGTGAAATGTACAAATATACAAATTGACAGCCAGGGAAGCCATTTTGGCCCCTTGTTCCTGCTCTGGCATGGAGTAACATTGTTGTGGCTGATCTGATGGCGATCTCTACCTCACATTCCTATTTACCCTGGGACTCTTTCACCCTCTTGCCTATCAAGTCCCTGTCTCCCTCTGCTTTAAAAAATTCAAAGGCTCTGCTACCACCATCTTTAGAGGAAGAAGGTTCTAAAGGCTTATAACACTGACAGCATCAACATTTCTCCTCATCTCTGTCATAACGGGTGACCCATATTTTCTTCCAATAGTGATGTAGGCCATTTGGTCCATCCACCTAAGGCTGTTCTCAGAGCTTTCCTCTAAGTCCCTACCATTACTTATTCCTCTGTCATCTATTCTCTTCTGCTTATCCATCAACTCCATTCTCCAATTCTAACACACACTCACACAGTAGCCAACTAAGCAACACACTTCTTGTGAAGTGGAAGGGAACTGGAGGACCCAGGGGAAACCCATCCAGTAACGGAGGGAACACGCAAGCTCCGCACAGACAGCACGGGAGATCAGGATCAACTTCATGTCACTGGACCTGTGAGACAACTATCGTAATTACTGAGAAGTCTTGGAACATGATTATAGTATTGATTGTAGGGCTGAAGTGGAGAAGCTTGCTGGGGCAATAGGTTTATTAGTTACATGGTTACTGTTCTTTGAGCATACAATGTGAGTGATTCAGTTATTGGAAGTCTTCAACACTTATGTCAAGTATGTGAGACACGCACTTGGATAGCATTTTTGAGCCAACTTTATCAACACTATAAAGTAATCGTCTTAGGTACATATTTTCTTGTTCTAAATTCTTTCATCATATGGACATTATTTTGCCAGTTATTGTTAACATTTATTACTATGTTGTCAAGGCAGCTGTTGCAGATGAAGTACTGTAGCTGTGTCTTGTAAAGTAGCATTCTGTCACTCAAATCCAATCATCATTTCAATTAATCAGAAATTTCAAACTACTAGTCAACTACATTGTCCATAAGCAGCCAGTAGATTAAAAATATCCAGTGCTATGGTGTATTTTGATGGTGTACTTTGAGAAGCAACTAATTGAGAAAATCTTAGAACAAGACTAGTCAATTACCCTCTGATTAGTTAACCATTAAAACAAGGCAGGTTAAATTCATACAAAAATTATCAACATATAAACCTGAAGAACACGATCACCGGCCTCAACACAGAACTCCTCAATCTAACTGGTGCCAGAAAACCTATTGGAAGAGATGAAATTCTAGATAAAGATGGACTAAATAGTTTAAATATTTCTCAGGAGGGAGATAGACTTACCGGCATTCTCAAGTAAGGAGACCTCCTGTGCCCAAATTAATGAGTGAAAAGTAAGATCTTTCTTGGTGGTTTTTGCTAGGAAGGTGGTTGCCAGTTCGTTGGCAGGGCCTCCTCAAGCAGAAGCAGTGCATCCAGCCCCTTTCTTGGTGAGGCCCTTCTCCAGCTAATGATCCATAAAAGCTGCCACTACTAAACATTCAAAGACTCAATTGTCTTGATGTTGTGTTTGTTCAGTCTCATCTTGTTTGTACCCCTCAGCAGAAGAACGCTGAATGTCTAAATCATGCGGCACCCATAGAAAAACGCTTAGTCATGTTCCCTGTCTTTGCCAACTATCAAACACACTCCAAAACTATTAAAAATTAATCAATCTATTACAAGTTGAAAAACTGTTTTAGAAATCAGAGGTTAAAAAAAATAAAAGCACTCAATTAAAAAAAAGAACTCTTTCAGCTCTCACTGCTGTTTGCTTCCAATGAAGTCAGTGGATGAGAAGCTGCTGATGCAGATCCAGTCTGGCTCAGAATGTTCAAGCATATTCCCCACAATGTGTAGTGAGAAATTGCCACAATTCTGTCCTCCATTGCCAGCCACAGAAGGGCTCAATATTGAACTGTGGTCGTAGTGCACAACAATTGTGGGATTGCTACATAACTCAAAATCCCAAATTGCTTTATATAGCAAAATGCTCCTAGGCTCTTGCAGCGTATTGACTCCAAGTTTGATGCCGATTGTCATGACTTATGACAAAGACACAGGAACGCGAAGGAAGGCTTCAAGGAACAATGTCTTAGAAGAAGGCTGTGGAACAAAGGAGCTGCCAGTTTTCTTCTCCAAGCACCTTCTTCCTTTTCCAATTTTCTCTATTCTCCATCCCCAGATTTATGTTGTACATTGACACTCCATCTTAATATTCAATTTATCCTGCTGGAACCTTTGGCCTGGAATCTACCAGTTGGCTCAACTGGTATTTATACTTCATGATGGCAGAGAGAAGCCCTGTCTGGATACGGTGTGAGGGCATGCTTTGTCCATCTGACATTCAGAGGAAAACTCTCACTGCACTACCCAGGCAGGACACACAGATTCAGCAGGAAGCCAGATTTGCAGTGCTGGGTGGCAGTTACCAATATGTTACATTAATGGCTGGCAATGATCATCTGCATCGATTGCAATTGATTATGTTTTCCTTTGACGTTCTCCTAACATAACATTCCATGATCACCATTAACCAGAAATGTACTTTACCCAGGCAGTCACTGTGACTACATGTTAAAGGCTGAGTATGCAACAGCAAGGGACTCTTGACTTTTAAAGTTGTTCTAACATCTACAAAATTCAACCAGCGGCTGTGAAAGACGTTTTCTCCACTCCAGAGACAGCAAAGTGTACTCTTTATATGATTCTATGACAACAGCTAACTCCAACAACATTGGGAAATAGAGGGAAATTCCCTCTATAAGTGCAGCTATGGAGGAACTGATCACAGATCCATTGACTGGCTGCACAGAAGCAAATCTGTGCCATTCTCTTTAGCCATACATTTCGTTTCCTTTTAGGTACCAGCATAGTTCCCTTTCAAAGCCGGTATTGAATCTGACAGCTCATTCCTGTCAACAGTGCTTTCCAGATGCTGATCACTGGCCACATAACACAAAGTTCCTCCTCATTTTGCCTTTCATAAATCAACTTAAAACCTTTCATTTTTGATCCTTGTTCCAAAGGGATTTGTGTTCATGTACAGTACCTGTGTTTTGAGTCCAGCCTCGCCAGCCTGTCCCTGAAGTGGAAGTGTCTGGTCCCAGGAACTGCTATACAACCATACCCAAGTAATAAATCAGAAAAATGATTAGCTCCAGCGCTGGCCTCTGAAGAGTACCTCTCGCTATCTTCCTGCAGTTTGATAGATAGCCATATAGTCCATGGCACTGTTATTCTGTGCTATTTGAACAGGTCTATTTTGTGCCTCTTCAGAGTCAATATACACCACTCCAATCCCTTTGCTTGCTGCCTCATCATAAAACCCAATGGCCACCAATCCCCTCAAGTTTTCCCAACGTGAATGTGGTTGATATACCCAATCCCCATCTCCGCCTGCACCAGGGCCTCATTTCCATGACCTTTCCAAAACATTTCCTCCTTCCTCTTTAGATGTCTCATTGATCTAGCCTTGAGACTGCCCGCAAAGATTCACCACCCTCTGTGAGAAGAAATCCCTACACATTTCTGTTAGCTTACTATTTACCCTTTACAAATCTGTGCTGATTTCCATTAATTAATTCAGACTTAATTAATGGAAACAATCACCAAGTGACCTGTAACTTTCTCCCAGATACTGTTTCCAAAAGCTTCCCCAAGTGGGAAGGTTAAACTGACTGACCTGCAGTTATTGGGTTGATCCTTGTATCCATTTGTTGGAAGACGTGTGTAATATTTGCAGTTCTTCTGCCTTCTAATCCATGCACTGTTCTTCTAGCTAAGTGCAGTAGGTTCCAAAAGCACTCATGAGTGCAACAGACCTGCTTCAGGAATGAAGCACCAGAGACCCTGGAAAGTTCTAAACATTATTCAGCACCATACAGTGCAAATAGACACCCTAATTTTTCACTGGTTGGGTTTTCAAATGGGATGATGGCAGCTTCTGGGTATTGCTTCCTCATCACAGACAGCAAAAGACAGGAACAACTGTCTTTTGGCTACTGCAAGGTGAACTCAATGTAATGCAGCATCCTGCCTTGGAAATACCTGTATAGTTTCCTTCTCCTGTGTTGCAGGGAACATTCATTATGTTGAGCTGCATTCATTATGTTTATGCCAGTATTCTCTGCGTGCATGGAACATGCTTTCTTATCACTCTGGGCTCTAGATATTGAAGGTTCCTGCTGTTAACCCGGTTCCATCCACCATTCATGAGTGATAATGAATAAAGGTAATCCTGAATCCCTTGAAGGTATGGCACATTTATTACTATCCTTCTACTGTTGTTCATCTCTATGTCCCTTTAAATATAAAGTTACAAAAAACAGAACCAAGTCCATTGCCAAATATTTTTCATGCATCCAATTAAGGCCTAATACCACACCCTATATTTGAGCACTCTCCTGGTGTCTGTCTGCTGCATACTTTTGCCCACCCTGTTGCTTTTACACCACGCTCTCTCTGTGAACCTAAATTTTGTGTTCCAACAGGTTATTCAGTCACTGGAGGTATCATTTCTTTTTATTATGCAGACTATTCAAACAACAAACAAGGTCAAAATTCAGGAGGTAAACTCTAGCTTATTTTCCTTTCCATCTGCCTCCTCAATTCTATCACCAACTTGGTAGTATAGAGGCCATCATAACTTAATGTTAAGAACCTACTTGATATTCTACTGTTCTTCTGCTCACCAATGCAGCCTGCACACATTATCCCTTAACCTGATACAGTGCCATATATTTGCTGAAATTTGATCCTTTCTTGTCTCATAATGCAAGTCTAAGTTATTTTAATGCATCAGTCATTCTATCAAAGCAGCTGATTTCTACAGTTCTCCTGGAATTATTTTGTTTTTCTTCTTAAGTCTTCTTTCACAAATTGCTTGTTGTTTTCTGTCAGATACCTGAAGGTTGTTGAAATGGATGAAATAAAAGTTGAAGAAGCTTGAAATGAACTTGATGCTGTCAATGGGGTTGATGTAGGCTTTGTGCGAAGGGAAGATAGGAAAAGGAAATAGAGCAAGAGGGGGACAGGGGAAAAGGTCCTGAGGGAACTAGTTGATTGAGATGATGGGGGAGACAGAAGTATTGAGGAAAATGCAGTAGTGTAGTAATTGTGGCTTGTGCATTGAGATTCAAGTCATAGCCTTTTTCCAATTGAGTGACTCTTAGCAGTTTTATACAGCTCTCAAAGGAGCCCTTTGATCCCAGTTCATTGAAGACAAATGACAGCTACTTAGTGTCCAAGGGGCTTGCTAGAAACAGAGCCTACAATATATTAGAATGTGACCTACAGCTTGTCATTTGCTCAGTTACAAGGGCCAAGACACCCTGGGTCAGGCACCATGAGGGATCTGCCCTCAACCATATATTAGTACACTGAAGTTATTGTTCTCTCTGGAGCTTAAGGCAGAGTGCTAATATGGGGAAAGGGACTGGGATGTGTGTCTCTTTCTGAGGCTGAACAATTGCCATTTAAGTTGGCAATATCAACTTAAGTCTTGAAAAAATCATTATTCTGAGAAGAAGTAGGCTGCAGGGAACTTAGTTCAGTCCTGTCTTCCGTCTCCATAATGTGAAAGATCAGGAATGATCTTATTAAAGATCACTATTCCTATTTCTTGTGTTCTACAGCCCACTTTCATTTATGGGTGTTAGGTGTCTCAGCTTCTTGTACTGGGTGGAGATTTGACGGTCTGAGAATAATCATTTGGGATATTGAGAGATGAGAAATGTGCTGAATGTTTATTGGAAAAGAATAACAGTACAGCAATCTCAGGACCTCACTTACTGACCCAGTGTACAGTAGGTCAGAAGGTTGATAGGGCAGGAAAAGAATGGCTGACAACCCTTGCCACATTGTTTGAAGTGAGTGAGCTGGGCCAGGGCTTGACTGCAGGAGAGGAAACACTCTGTTCCTGTCATTTCATGTCTTTGCAAAATATACAGTGAAACTTATTCAATTTGTTGAAGTCCTTTCCCTGAAATACTAGGAATAGTCAGGAAACTGATAGTTTGAAAATATAGTTATTTCAGACTGTTGTCTCAGAGCTTAGCCCTGTCCACACTGGTTAATTTTGGAACTTAACTCTGTTCAATTCTGTTAGCAACTGGTGAAAAGTCTTGTCCATTCCTATCAGCAGTATGAAGGTGCCCTTATCCAGTTCTGTTTGCTGTTGGAGCAAAGTCCTACCCACATGTATTATGAGACAGAGCCAGGCACATGACTCCAACATTCAGCTCCAGCGTTATCCAGTTCCGTTAAATCATAACCCTTACATCTGGAATTCTTGCCACAACCATTCCCCCGATATTGCTCATCCCCTCCCTGACTCTTTGCAACCACTGAATGCCAGTCATGATCACCTGAAGCCTTCTCCTCCTTGAAAACGGCAATGTCTGTAGACCTGCTCCCTTCCACAGCCTTCAGCATCCAGATTCCTGTTTTTGCCCCTTCCACAAACTTTTACTGCCTCGCTCTGGCCACGTATTGACATCAGATCCATCAACTGTTACCATCAGGAACTCCAGTCTTCACTATCCCCCTTACTATCAGGAGCCTGGCCAGTCACTTTAACAGCAGGATCTCTGGCCCTATCTAATCTAGTTAATATCTGGAACTATACCTTCACTCGTCAGTATTCAGCCTGTATAATACTGTCAGACACTGTGACCAGGCTTACCCTGTTAAATCCGATCCTGACTCAGTCCATTGATTAGTATAAAAAATGTAGGGAGGGAATTAAATACCATTGGCAGAAAGTTAGCATAATGCAAAGTAATAGATCTAAAGGTTGATAAGTCACTGGAACCTGATAGTCTGTATCCTAGGGTCACAAAAGAAGTGGTGGGAGAGTTAATGGGTGCAGTGGCTGTAATCTCCCAAATTCCTCAGTTTCTGAAGAGGAACTGGGGCATTAGAAAGGTGCCAATGTAATGCCAACATAAAGAGTGATAAAGAAAAAGTTGGCTATTTAGCTTAATACCTTACTGAGGAAAAGAACAAATATCAATTATTACAAGGTGACTGTAGAATATTGGGAAAACCAGTCAAATGGAATCAGTCTGTCTTCATGAAGGGGAAGTCATGTCAGACAAAGCTATTGGAGTTCTCTCAGGAATTATTAGCCAGTATGCATTAGAGGAGCCAGTAGATGTGATATATTTGGATTTCCAGTAAGATGTGACATAAAAGAATATTTTGGAAGTTAAGAGCTTATAATGCTGGAGGTAATAGCATGGATAAGGTGTTGGCTAATTAGCAGGAAAGTAGTAATTAGGAATCGGGGTCATTTTAAAGTTGGCAACCTGTACCCAATGGACTGCTTAAAAGATCACTGCCGTACGGCAGCTGCTTACAATATATATATTAATAACCTAGAGGAAGGAAGTGAATGTATATAGTCAAATTTGCAAGTACAAAAGTAGGTGACAAGGCAAGCTGTGAAGAGGAGACAGATAATTTATAGAGACATATTGATGGGTTAAGTCAGCAGATGAGATATAATAGAGGGAACTGTGAAGTTATTTACTGTGTAATTTAAACTTATGAAACATCATTATTAATTTGAGAGAGACTGTAGAAAGCTGCATCACAAAGGGATGTGGGGATCGTTGTGCATAAATCACAAAAACAAATCATAACAGTGCAGCAGGTAATCAGGAAGGCCAATGGAATGTTGGTTTTTTTTATTCAAAATGGCTGGTGTATAGAAATAGGGTCGTTTTACTGCAATTCTGTAAGGCATCAGTGAGGCTGCATCTGGAGTACTATATCCAGCTTTGGACCCATTATAGAAGGAAAGACATATTGTAATGACTGGTAGGACAGATGGCTATAAGAAAAATTGAGGGCTATGGGTTGTATAGGAGAGGAGGGTTAGATTGATCGTAGAGTAAGCTTATACAGGTCAGCATGACACTGTGGGCCGAAGGGCCGGTACTGTGCAGTAGTTTTTGAAGTTCAGTGCTCTGTGTTCTATCTAATTGACTGGCATTTCAGTTACTAACTGGAATGATTGAGATACAACAGACTTCGGTTGCTTAGGTTGTGAACAACATTGGGTCCGAGGGTTGACAAGAGGACAGTTGATAATGGAAGGAGGTTGGTCAGGACTTCACCTTATGATACCACGAATGGTTTTCATAGGATACTGATATAACTAGTTTTGCTGGCATTCACCTCATATCCCTGAAATGGGGAGATTGTTAGAGTCAACCACATTGGTGGTTGTAGACCCACTGAGTTTTCCAGTTTTATTCAATTACATTAATTTTTATTCTCCAGCTGTGGTGAGGAGATTGAAACTCAAGTCTGGATCAATAGCCCAGATCTCTGGCTAATAATCAACTAACAACCACAATCCTTCCTCAACTAAAGCCAGAAAATTAGATGTTAAATTGGGTGAACAATTTTTGCAAGGGTGGAGTGTGTGTGTGTGCTACTGCATGCAACCTAACCACAGGCTGATCTCCTATCTGTTTTGATTTTGTGATGAGCCATTCAGAAGTGCATTATGCATTGCTGTAACAAAAACAAAGTTGTGTAACTTGCAGTTCAGATTTTCTAAAACAAATGACCCAGATGTTCTGTATCCCATTTGAAATGTTGACCTGCAAGTATGAGCAGGGTCATCAGTGAAGGTTTTGACCTTTATTGAGGCTTGGATGGCTGCATTCCCAGGCAAAGCAGCGGAGCTAATGATCGTCCATATTGTTACTGTTCTTGCTGCGTGATTATGACCATGTGCAAGGTTTATCTTTCAATGATGGTGAATGACCAGCAGTTCAACGTCCTAGAGCAGCTTGGCCCTTGATTCTCATCAGACTGTGGTCTTTACAAGTTTGCAGATGGATGAATGTGGGTTTGACTTTATACAAACCCCTGATCTGTGGGGTTGCTGCTGTCTGAAAGACAGTTGTGGTGTGATGGGTTGGTAAGAAATTTGTCAGAAGATTGCTGATGAGGCAGGTAGGTATACGTCTAGGATTCTGTAATAATAAACAACTACCCTTTGAAGGTTCTGGATAAACATTGGCTAGTTTCAAAATGATGTTTGAAGGATAAATGAATGATTATTTTTGTCCCTTTTGTATTCTTGCATGTAGATTTTGGTTGTTTTTATTTCCCTCTCCTCTCTCCATCTCCTACCTCATCCCTTCTCTCTCTTGCCCTTCTCAATGACATCCCTCCTTCTTGCCACTCTTCCCTTCTCTTGCTCTTTCCACAGTTTGTTCCCTTCTGTCTCTTATTCCCAACATTTCTTCTCTTTCATTCCTTTTTTCCTCCTCCCTTTCTCTCCCCTGTCTCATCAATGCACTTCTGGTGCTAATCTTTTTTTCTTCCGTGAGGACGAATGATTCTGAACAGTGAAGTAAAGTTCCTTCCTCCTTTTCATAGAATCTGAGATGGTGACTGCTCAGTCCTAGTTGCCCAAGGAAAAGCTATTCACCCGAATCACACAGTCCAGTTCTTATTCTGTTAGTTTGTATTCATGGTATCTCAAGTGCGTTCCCAAGTAATTTTTAAATGTCTGGAAGATTTCTACCTCTCCATACCTTCAGACAGTAAGTTCCAGACTCTGAAATATCTTCTGGAAGGGAAGAAAATTTGTCACAAGCATGATGTTGCCTGGCAGGTTGAAGTGGCATGATTTCGATCTGTTGCAGAGAAAATAGTGAAATAAGTATCCTGGTTACTACCTAATTGTTGAGGAATGATTATTAGGCATAGTATTATATTGTGTTGTATTAAGAGGTTCATTCCGGACCAGTTTGCCTGCCTTGTTGATAGCAGTTCCCAGATGGGAAACAAATTGAACTTTAGAAACTTGACATTCTGACTTTCCAATTTTTCAGTGTTTTGTGACTGGCCACAGCACACGTACTGGATATCAAGCCAATTCTCATGAGAGTGTGTAAATTGCACATTCAAACTTGTGTATTATAAAAATCAACTGTTTCTGATGACAAATTCACCTGATGTCCCTCAGATTGATTAAGCATTGTTTTTCTCGCGCTACCCTGGTTTCAGTCTATGGATGGCTGAATTACTGTTGGTTGGAGGAGGTGGCTGACTGCTGCATGTATGTCACACTGACCAAGGATCAGTTAAGTCCCTCTAGTGTTCTGACTCGATCCTTTCCTTGGTTCCCACTTGCTTTTCCGTACTCTGCTGTTGATTTACTCTGTACCCATGATTAGAATGACTACTGTTATGGATATGGGTTTGTTAACTGGGCTGCATGCACTGATGAATGACATGTCGTGGAATCTCCTGCCAAAGCGCTTCATAGTGTTGTGGTCTGTATGGTCAAGTTTCCATCTGTGAACTTTGTAGAATTGCTGCTAGAATGAGGGTATATTACTTCTGGTGGATGGCCACTGATGCAACTTCAGTTCAAAGTGGTTACTTGGCATTGGATGCTTTCTATATGTCTCATAGACAGTAGACAAACACCCTAGATAACCTCTTTGTGAATACAAAATTATGTGTCTAACTTTAGAATGTTTGGTGGTATTTGCATAAAAAAAATGCATTGCTTTTTACTCAATTCCTTTCAGATCTGGAATGTGGGGACATACCATTACTGACTCCCAGCAGCAACAAGATGATGTCTCAAGCCCTCAAGGCCACATTTAGTGAATTTACCAGGGTGCAGCAGAGACTGGGAATCCCGAAAGGTAAACATTACTATTCACTTATGTGAAACTCTTCCGTTATATCACATTGGGTGTTCTTTAGTGAGAAGCTGAACTGACCAGGATTTGAAGGGACTCTCCTCCCTTTAGAAGGAAGACGGGTCATTTATCGCACTGTTACCATCCATTGTGTTATGTTTAACATCAAGAGTTAATGACATGGGAGAGTGGGGGAGGGAATGAAGGCTACCTAAATGTCTATTTTGTTATTAAGTACACACTGGCTTTAAATAAAACTGGACAGCATATTTTTTTACAAAAGTGTTGCTTCCTCAGATTTTTTTTTTGTTTCTGACAGACTGCTTGAAGATGAACGCAAATATAATTTCAGGCTACTTGTATCACGTAGGAATTTGGAGAAACAAGAAATTAACTTTTATTGAATATAATGTGTTTAATTGCATAATGGAGCTGACGCTTTGCAATAGTTCAACTAAGCTAGAATGTTTTGATGATGATTTTCATTTGTACTCAAGGCTTCTCGCTTAAGTGTCCAACAGTAATCAGGCCAGCATTGATGAATACCTGATACAGTTTCTCCATGACCGCAATGCCCTGGTGAATCCTTTCACTGTGCTCATCGCTGACAGCGCCAAGGTTTGCAGGAAAGAAGTCTAAATGGCAATGCAAAAAATGAATCTTTAGTGACATGTTGTACTTCACGGTTTTGTATGCCTGAAGCATGTTATCAACCAGCTGCAAATAGTTTAGTGCTCTGTAGTTGCCAAGAAAATTTTCAACAAAATCCTTGAATGCCTTCCATGTGATTTTCTCCTATCCCATTAGAAGTTCTTTGAATTGCCTGTCATTGATGACCTGTTTGATTTGTGGACCAACAAAAATGCCTTGCTTAATCTTGGCATCAGTTAGTTTGGGGAACATATTTCTCAAATATCGAAATCCTTCACAGAAATTTTTGTGCCTGGTGACAGCAGATTCCATCCTTGTAGTCTTGAACCCAGTAATTCTGCTTTTGCCTTTGACAAACCCAAGTCTCTGACCAGGTCATTTAACTTAGATTGAGTTATCAGATGAGGCGCACTTGACATAAAGGGTTCAAAATCTGTATCAATATCAGTGTTGTTTTCCATTCCAGTCTCGTGCATCAAGGCATCTTCATCTGCCTCCTCTAGTCTCCAAGTCTCTGGTGGCTTCAGTAATGGAAGACTATCGTCATATGGCACAGGTCTCATGGCTGAAGGGAAATTGTGGTATTCATTGGATTTCTTGTTTTTGCAGATAAATTCACTCGTACTGGTCAGACAGAAGTAGCAATCTGTCACATGATCCTTTTGCTCACACCATATCATTGGGACAGCGAACAGCATTGATTTCTTAGTATCTCTGACACAAGCTCAAAGATTGACAGCGCATATTGTGCAATAAATGTGAGGAGCCCAGGCTTTGTGTTGCTCACCAATTTTACACGCTAAGTAGAGCTCATAGGCTTTCTTAATAAGAGGAGTCATGCACTGTCTATGAGATTTAAGCGCATATTTGCCACAAATATAACAAAATGCTTTATCTGTTGCAACATTGGCGAGAAATTTTGCTGTCAAAATGAGTGCGCACAATATGCCATGCACATAGAGCATTTTGAATCAACATGATCGCAAACCGATATACGTGTAAACGGAATGCATAGAACAGAGTGCGCGCAATGCTTTTATAGCCTCTCTTAAACCTGGCCTGCAATGCAACATCTGCCCTGCCTAAGTATGCACAGGCAAGCCTGGACAAGGTAGGAAACATTTCAGCTTCCACTGTGGGCAACATTTTAATTGACTTGAACTATGAATTGAAATAACAAAAATAGGTGATTTTAAAAAAAAGGTCTGTAATAGGGAGATTTCATGGTGATTTTCATGATCAACAGCCCAAAATCCAGAAGATGCACCTAAAGGTATTCAGGAAGCAGTAGAATTTGTTATCCAGTTTGTTGTCCAGTTATCTGGAGTAGAGACCGATTTTTATTTTTTTTTTATTTTTATTTAAAAAAAATTTTTAAATAAACATCGGCAAATGGGGAGGTTTGGTTGGGAACAGGGAATGGTGGAATGATGGTGGAATTTTTTTAACAGGTCAATGGGCCTACTAGCCCTTGGAAGCTTGGAAATTTGATATTGAGTATCTGATTCCCTGCCATTTGATCTCTGTGTTAACTTGACCATTTTTTACTTACTGGTATCTGGGAGTCACCTGAAAGGTTGATCAATATTGCCCGCTTCATGTCACCCTGAAGGGATGATGATAGGCTGCTGTCTTTAATAATTTCAGATGCAGTAGCATCAGTGTTCAATTCAGTGTTCTCTGCGGGTGCAACTGGTGCATTCATTGGGCTCTAGAGTTATACAGCATGGGACCTGGTTCTTTGTCTCTACCCATTCAGTATAACCAGATACCAATCTGTGATAGTTTAATATTCCCGTGTTTGGTCCGTATCCCTTGAAGCATTTCTTATCCATATACCTATCCCAATGTCATTTCAATGTTGTAATTGTACCTGCCTCTACCGCTTCCTCTACCAGCTTTTTTCAATTATTCACCATCCTCTGTGTGGAAACACTTGCCCCCCAGATTTCCTTTAGATTTATCCCCTCTCAGGCTCTTCGGTGTCATACTTCCCTACCCTGGGTAAAAAAAAAACATGACTACCTATCCTATCTATGCCTCAGCCCTCAGCCTCCTTTGCACCAGAGAAAACAATCTCAGCCTATTCAATGTGTCCTTATAAGTCAAGGTCTCTAGTCCCAATCACATTCCTTCCATCCTTTTCTGCACCCTCTCTAACTTAATAACATTCTTTCTATAGTGTGATGTCATCTCCAGGTGTGGCCTCACCAATGATTTGTACAGGTGTAACATGACGTTTTAACTCCTATATTCAATACAAACTGCAGGAGGTACTCAGTGGGTTCAGCAGCAGTATGGGGAAGGATAGAAATGTCAATGCATTTGGGAAAAAAACCTGCGTCATGTCCTGATACAGGGTTTCAACCCGAAACATCGATAGTTCCTTTCCTTTCACAAATGTTGCTCATCCCGCTGAGTTCCTCCAGCAGACTGTTTATCGCTTCAGCTTCCAGTACCTGTCATCTCTTGTGTCTCTGACAATCAGTACCTCAAAACATCAGTTTTAATGTTTTGTTTTTTAAAGAAACCAGGTCAATCTTTCCAATCTTCTTCCATCTTCCATGGAACTTTCTCATAGTAGTCCATACAGCCCAAGGTCTGAGATCAATGATGGCTTCTGTCAGATAGTGTCAACCCTTGTTATAACATTCTGCAGACCCTCGGCAATGGCTGGATGAGCATGTGAGCCACTGGTTGGTCTGGGCTGTCAACGAATTCAGCCTGAAGAATGTAGACTTCCATCAGTTCCAAATGAATGGAGCCAGCCTGTGTGCCTTGGGCAGGGACAGCTTTCTCGAACTGGCTCCCGACTTTGTCGGTGACATCTTGTGGGAACATCTTGAGCAGCTTCAGAAAGGTAAATGCCAGCCTTTTCAATGTGATTTATGATGGTTAATATGTCTCTCTGATTTAGCATAAGGAATAGCAGCTATTATAGTTTATCATTGTCACATGTTTATTATTTGTTTTGCATACCAGACAGATTATGCCATACTAAATTATGTCAAGGAAGTGAAAAGAAAATAGACTGCAGAGTAACGTGATGCTGTTGCAGAGAGGTGCAGTACTGGTAGACAGATAAAGTGCAAGGGCCACAAAGAGGTACAATGGGAAATTGGTAGAGTTCAACTTTAGCGTAGAGTATTATGCACTTCAGCCTGAAATTCACCTGTAAGAATGCAACAACTTACAGAATATGACCTCCTACTTTGAAATGAGACACTTGGAGCCCATTACAGAAACCCTGTCTGTCCACAGAGAGTGGGTCAGTGTACTCTGTGTGAGTATTAGCTTATAAACATTAAGCAATGCAGAGTGAAATTGGATTAAGTATCGGTGTGGTCGAGGAGTGTACAATCCTATCATGGTTATGTTTATAAGGTTCCATCTGGCGTGTCTGCTTACCACAAGAAGTCAGGATAAATTACAGACAAGAGCTATGTACACAGCTGGAGTGCAGAGGATTTTGGTGCCTCTACAATTTGTGGTGTACTTGATGCATTTCATTTTCAAATATTGTTCTCCCCTGCTAAATTATTTGTGTATTGCCCACTTGAATATAGGGGTCAGTCCTATCCCGTTAGGGTTTACTCCCACAGGTTCACTCTCACTCAGTCACTCACACATTCCCTCATACACCCATTCCTACCAGAACAGGAGCATGTGTACAGATCAGTTAAATTGGCCATGAGTGCAAATGGTGCATTTTGATGTGATGTGTTCCACAATACACCTTCCATCAGAGTGTGACAGAACTGGGATGCTTGGCAGTGAAGATCAGGCTGTGGGATCTTTTTACAAACAAAGGAACAGGTGTGAAGAAAGAGTGGGTAGTTCAAGCAGTGTGATATTAGTCGTATAATGAAGGTGCACTTGGACTAAATCACGTTATTAGCACAGTGAAGAGGGAGTTCTAATGAGCTGCATTTGTCCTGGTTGTGTTTGATGGGAGTGTTAAGGGAGCATTGTTATCATGTAATGACTGAGTTTCAGAAGCTGAGACACTGGGTGCTTATAATGTCCTTGTAAATGACGATTTTTCTGCTTCATAAGTATATGAAACCTTTCTCTTTCAAAAGCGTTGATTGCTGAATGTGTGACTTTCATTTCTGCCAGAATGTCTGCAAGAAGACGTAAAGCCCTTTGTGGTGAATGGAGTGGTTTCCAATTACAATGATAACAGCCTCTTTTCTTCCTACCCCATGGGTAAGTTACAGGCGAACAGTAGTTCAAGGTAACTGGGATGAGGGGATTACTTTGGTGACACAGACCCTCTTATGACATAGGTAGGACTCTGATCCGATCTTGGGCACGTAGGATCCAGACTTAGGCTCAGCCACACATGTGTCTTGGGCTCAGGCCCATCTGTGGGTGTGTGTATTGGACAGTTACAGCTCAGGTTTATTTTCTGTTCTCGCCCATATGGATAAGTAAATGCTGGTCTTTGGTACAGTCACAGATTCAAAGTCCCCCTCAGATGTGGGCTTTGGATTTACTCGTGATATTTGGCTCCGCACAACATGTGGAGCACAGGTGGGTGTTGGATTACAATACAGATGTAGGTATCGGATTACATTCCAGATGTGGAGTGCCGAGTTGCAGTTCAGATGTGGGTGGTCGTGCTCCCATTCACATGTTGATCTGGTACATTATCCCCTACTTGGATATTAGGTTCCCTCCTAGATATGGTTGTTCAAGTTCACTTAATTGTCATTCAACCATTCAACCCATGAATGCAGCCAAGCAAGACAGCGTTACCCTGGGGCCAAGGTGCAAAATACAGTACCATAAATCACGCACATACACAGCACAAGGCACATAGACCATATATAAGATAGCAGTAAACATACATCACTCAAAATAAATATAGCTTTAGTGCTTGAGTGACATGTCTTGTAAATAGATACTGCATGTGTGTTATCAGCAAGAACAAGCAGTTCTCAGCAGTCTGCAGATGAATGTATGCATGCACGTAATCCTGCGATCAAACACTGGAAGGCAGCACTGATGGGAGGGGCCAGCCCTCAACCCAGCATGAATGCCATGCAATACCGCCTCTGGTGTCTCCTGGACTGCTGCAACAGACAAGCTCATGACTTGAGGCCTTGTCCTCGCTACAGCCGAGGCCACACAGCTCCCCCACCATCTGTCTCTCCAATAATCAAGGGAGGTGGACTTGCTGTATTTTACATTGTCAGTTGGAGAGTGACACAGGAGTGGTTCTCAGGATCTTCCCAGATGCAGCTGGTGGGCTTTGCTTCAGATATGGTTGTCAGGATGTGTACCATATCTGAGTGTTCAAACGAGATGCAAGTGTCAGGCTCTGCTTCAGATATGTCTGTTGGGCTCAGGTGTGGCCATCAGCTGACTTCCAACATGGGTGCAACCACCAGAATCCAGCCCAGCTGTAAGTGTCAGGGAACATTCCCCCAGCAACTTCGCAGTGACTATTGGGGCTAAACCAGCCAAACACATCAATTGTCAATGAACCTGGCCTGGTTAATGATGGTAAACTCTTGTAGGGAAGGGCGAATATTTTTGTTGCCCATGAGGACAGGACTAGTCTCCTTGCATTGGAATTCATTGCCAGCAAAGCAAATTATTTTAATAATGCAGAAAATAATATTTTAACACAAAATAATTCTGTCGGGTAGTATCTGTGGAAAGAGAAACAGTGAATGTTTCAGGTCAGAGATGCTTCCTCAGAAAAAGTCAGATTCAGAACATTGAGAATTGGGTTTAATGTGACTCGGCCATTGAGTCAGGGACGGTATGATCAGAGAGGGTGCAAATTGGGACGTTGCGTATTGGTATCGTACAAACCAGGGACAGTGTTTATTGGAGAGAATTAAATTAGGGCTGATGTCCATCAGGGGTAGTGTGAACTGGCAGATTGCGAATGGGACTGTATGACTTTGTGAGCTTTGTAGTGTCAGGCACAGAGTGAATTAGAACATTGTGGGTCAAGGAACAGTGAAGATGGGACAATGTGAGGCAGTGCAGCGTCTAAATTGACAGTGTGAAAAGCAAATTTCCACAGTGGGAATTAGTGTGGCATGGATCAGAAATGACTTTCTTTCTTTTTCAATCTTTTTATTAAGTTTCATATATAAAAAAAACATAACATAATATTGAATAGGTTATAAATACACTAGGCTTGAAGTTAAATTAGTAATAAGATATCAATATCTTATTGAAATATCAACAAGGGACATCATACAATAATCAATCAAACCTGTATTAATTGTACATGAAAAAGGATAATCTCAAAAAGAAAGAAAAAAAATTCAAGAAAAAATATATATTAAATAAGGCAATAAACCTAAACTAAAAACTAACATGGGCAATAATAAAAGTTTATATATACATGATAGTGTCAAGAACTCCGGAACTCCATACCAGAACAAGGATAAAAAGAGAAAAGATCCGGAAGAGGTCAAATTAACTCATGAAAATGTCGAATAAACGGTCCCCAAGTTTCTTCAAATTTAATTGATGGGTCAAAAATAGTACTTCTAATTTTTTCTAAGCTCAAACAAGAAATAGTTTGAGAGAACCACTGAAACGTGGTAGGAGGATTTACTTCTTTCCAATTTTGTAATATAGACCTTCTAGCCATTAGAGTTGCAAAGGCGATCATTCGTCTAATTGGAGGGGAAAGTCGACTACCATCCTCAATTAGTATACCAAAAATTGAAGTGATAAAATGGGGTTGTAAATCAATATTCCAAACTGAGGAAATGATAGCAAATATGTCCTTCCAATAGTTATATAAGGTGGGACATGACCAAAACATGTGGGTCAATGAAGCAATTTCTGAGTGACATCTGTCACATTGAGGGTTAATATGGGAGTAGAATCGAGCAAGCTTATCTTTAGACATGTGGGCTCTATGTACCACCTTAAATTATATTAAAGCATGATTAGCACATATAGAAGAAGAGTTAACCATGTGTAAAATTTTTTCCCATTTTTCTGTTGATATAGTATATTGAAGCTCTTTTTCCCACTCTTGTTTAATTCTACCTGACATTTCTGGTTGTATCTTCATAATCCTATTATAAATAAGAGCCACTAAACCCTTCTGACAAGGATTCAAGGTAAAAATTATATCTAAAAGAAATGACTTGGGATATGGTGGATTGAGATGGTGTACAACTGGGATTACCAGTGGAGTATTCAAATGGAATAACTTGGGGATTGTGAGAATCTAGGCCACCAAAAAGGACAGTGGATACTGGGGGCATTGTGAATGACGGTGGTGTGAATTATGACAGCATAAATCAGGAACTGTGCAAATGAAGAGTGTGTGAATCAGGAAAGATGAACTAGATGGTGGTGTGAGTCGGGTGGGATGTGTGCTCAATCTGGGAAGGTGGGGGGAGTGGAATTAAAATGAGCGGCCACTGGGAGATCCTGCTTTTGCTGGCGGATGGAGTGTAGGTGCTCGGTGAAGCGGTCTCCCTATCTATGTTGGGTCTCACTGATATACAGGTGGCCACACTGGGAGCACTGGATACAGTAGGTGACCCCAGCAGACTCACAGGTGAAGTGTCGCCTCACCTGGAAGGACTGTTTGGGGCCCTGAATGGTAGTGAGGGAGGAGGTGTTGGGGCAGGTGCAGCACTTGTTCCACTTGCAAGGAAAAATGGCAGGAGGGAGACCAGGGGGAAGGGAGTTGTGTAGGGAGCGATCCCTTTGGAAAGCAGAAAGTGAAGGGGAGGGAAAGATGTGCTTGGTGGTGGGATTCCGTTGGAGATGGCAGAAGTTATGGAGAATCATGTGCAGGGTATGGAGGCTGCTGTGATGGTAGGTGAGGGCAAGAGGAACCCTATCCCCGGTTGGGCGGCAGGAGGATGAAGTGAGGGAAGACGTGTGGAATGGAAGAGATGCAGTTGAGGGCAGCGTTGATGGTGGAGGAACAGAAGCTCCTTTCTTCTCCTCCATTTGGGAATGAAAAGCCTCATCCTGAGAGAAGATGCAGTGGAGACAGAGGAATTGAGAGAAGAATTTTTACAAGTAACAGGATGGGGAGAGGTATAGTCCAGGTAGCTGTCTCCAGAAATAGAAAGAGAGAGATCGAGAAAGGGGAGGGAAGTGTCGGAAATGGACCAGGTAAATTTGTGGGCAGGCTGGGGATGGTATAAATGAGCAGAAGTGTTGAATCAGAATGTTGTGAGTGAGAATCCGGGACAATCTGAGTCAAAACGTCTGAGCATGAATCAGGCAGACTGTGAATGGAATGAATCAGGGAGTGTACAAAACATCATGGCATGAATGAGGGATGCTGTGTATTGAGCCAATATAAGCCATTCAGACAATGTCAGGAAGTAGGAATCGTGTAGGGAGTGAACCAGGATGTAAACTAACTGTGGAGTGGTACGGGGAAAATGTGAGTTGTGAGAGGTGTGAATTGGGTTGGTGTGAATTGAAGTAGGTGTGAAGTATGGGTGGTGTGCCATGGGGAAGCTGTGAAAGAGATGTGAAAAAAGTGTGGTATGAATTGGAACAGATGTGACAACAGGAGGTAAACGGAGGGTTGATGTTTTGGGTCAGGACCAGCTTGATCTATTGAATTCCTCCAGCAGTTTGCTCCAGATTCCAGCACCTACAGTCTCTCGTGTCTCTGAATTGGAGACAGTTTGAACGGTGAGGTGAATATTGAGTTAGTTGTGGAGAGCTGTGAACTAAGTGAGTTGTGAATTGAACACGAGCTGCGTGCCATTATGATAGAATGACGGAGCAGACTCAATGGGCTAACTAGCCTTATTCTGCTAGTGAAAAGTTGTGAGAATCATAGAATCACAGTCACACAGCACAGAAACAGGCCTTTCGGCCCATATAATCAGCGCCAACTAAGATACCCACCCAAGGTTGTTGTGAATTACTTTGGTGTGAAATGATGGAGGTTTGAA
Organism: Hypanus sabinus; assembly: GCF_030144855.1. Taxonomy (NCBI): domain Eukaryota; kingdom Metazoa; phylum Chordata; class Chondrichthyes; order Myliobatiformes; family Dasyatidae; genus Hypanus; species Hypanus sabinus. Next base: position 31,421,144 of record NC_082739.1, on the reverse strand, counting down.
ATGGGAAGCAGGTGAAAATTGAAGGAGTTGTCAATTGGGACGTTGTGAATTCGGGGGAAATAAATATTAGGATGATATGAATTAGTGTAGTTGTACTGTGTATTGGATTGATATGGATTGGGGAAGTTGGGCTGGATGTGGTGAGAAATAGAATGGTTCAAATCAAGTCGAATGTGACGAGCAATGATGTGGCGAGGGATGATATGAACTTTGCAGGGAGATGTGAATTGGGGGGAGCTGTGATTTGAGGGATATGAACTGGGAGGCAATGAATTAGGGAAGGTGGGAATTGGGGCAATTTATTTGAAGGCATTTTATTTATTTATTATTTATTTGGGGATACAGCACAGAACAGGCCCTTCTGGGACAATGAATCGCACCACTGAGCCGAATCACGGGACTATTTACAATAACCAGTTAACTTAGTAATTGGTACACCTTTAGACTGTGGAAGGAAATCAGAGCACCCAGAGGAAACCTGCATGGGGAGAATGTACGAATTCCTTACTGACAGCACCAGAATTGAACTCTGAACTGCAGAACACCCTGAGCTGTAAAAGTGTTTCGCTAATCAGCTATGCTGCCATGGCATTTGGATCGGGACTTTGTGAATTGGGGTTGTGTGAGGGGGGAGCCAGAGGTCGCATCAACCAAGGGCGCTTTGAGTTGGAGGCTGTGTGATCAGATAGTCCATTGACTGTTGGCCCATTTCCTACTTCAGGCAAAGATCACCTTCTAATACTACTACCAGGCATAGCAGGAGTTGTCAATTCTGTTTCTGAGGTTCTGATTTCCCCCTCTCTCTCCACAGGTTATGGCATTGAGCATGCCCAGTGTGTCCCTCCTTCTGAGTATTCAGACCCAGGGTTTATTACAGAGTCCTACCAAACTCTGCATCCCATCAGCTCGGAAGAACTGCTCTCACTAAAGTACGAGGCGGATTATCAGGCTGTGATCAACCGTGACGCACCTGTGGACACACTGCAGTCTGAGTATTACGTCAAGCAAGAGGTGGTGTCCCCAGATAACATGTGTGTGGGCCGGATCAGTCGAGGTAGGGTGGCACCGTGGGACGGGGCTGGGTGGAGTTGCGTCATGAGGGCAGTGCTGTCCATTTCCTTCTGAGATCAGGGGTACTCTGGATAGTGAGAGCAAGAGAGGTGCAGCTGCCTCTTGTTGAGGGTGCCTGTGTGCAGGACTGGCATCCTAAACAAAATTAAAAGTAAAATCAATATTGTCAAACTTAACCCCTTTCCTCATCCTTAATCTGTCACTTATTCCCTTTTGTAGTTTTACTGATTATGGACGGTGTGTAAAAGGTTGTTTCTTCAGCGGTCAATTGACAGGTCTGTTTACTTGGTGCTGTTGCACCCAGGGGACAGACTGAAGATGGCAATGTTCAGGGTGCAGGGCAGACACACCATTAACCCGCCAGCAATGTACACAAATGCCACTGACAACTCTTGGGTGTGGAACTGGCTTTGTGTGGGATGAAGGCTTGTGGCTGGAATATTCTTTAACTGTCGAAAGAAATTATTTTGACTGATGGCACCTGGGAAACACTGAGTTCTGATAGGTGACCACACATGGAGGATGGGAGCAATGACTTAATTTGCAATGCTCTGCTTTGTGAATGATTCCCATTTTAGGAGATGGCCGCCAATCTCCGGGACCTGTCCTGAGCTGGATTGGAATTTTGCTCCTCCTTGATGTCTTTTTTTCTGAAGAAAAGATGACAACTAAGAAACAGTTGCAGCAGTGGCCACCAACTGATGGCAGCAATTATCTAGTTATTATAGAGAAAAGACACTTGTTTCAAACCAGATATGTAGAAGTTGCGACCAAAGGCAGTGCGACAAGAAACTGGCTGCAGGTTCACAAACAGAGGTTTTGAGACTAAGGATTGTACAGAGGGTTGTTTAGCAGTGAATAGTTGTGAATTTCTGTTAATCCTGGCTGCTACAGGAAGCCTTTTGGAACTCTCGTGTCTTTAAAGGTGTGCGGTGAAGGTGCAATCTCCCATCTCTACTGTCATGATAAATATACATCACTGTGTATTAAATAGGAACAGGAGTAAACCACTCTCCCCTTCAAGCCTATTCCACTAGGCAATTAGACCATAACCCATCTTCATCCTATCTTTATTTTCGTGCTTTGGTTCTACGATGCCTGACAAACAAAACTCTATTAATCAGTGTGTTTCAAATGCAACCTCATCTCAGCGCTCCTTTTCAGGATGTGTGTTAGTGTTCTGCTAGAATGGTTGTGAGGAAGTATGACCAAACATCACCCAAATGCCTGAACAGAATTTTGCCTTGGTTTTAGACACTCCTGTAAAGGGAGAAGTTTTGCCACCTGATCAAATAACTTTATCATTAAATCAACTGAATCATTAGGACTTCATCATTCATCTGGGCAACCTGTCCTCACAACCTAACCTTTATTGCACTACATTTTTGCCAAAACAGGGATATTTTAACTGAGGGGTGGGCTTTAAAGTGCATGGTTTCCAGATATGTGGGTGAAATTGTGGGAAAAATGGTGCTCAGGAATAAGAGGAGGCAGATATGTTAGAAGTGGAGAGCTCCGAATCATCCTACATCCGTAAGTAATAGGTAAGAGAGTTCAGCTGGTGCTTCAGGTAAGCCCTGCATCTGCTTCCAATTTTTTTTCTTTCCCCACACTACAGTTGTTCACTCACCTGGGAGAGGTAAAAACCGGGTCAGTAAGGGAGTTAACTGTAAAGTTCCACACCAACTGACCCAGATGGTCAAAACCCAAGAAATCACACAAGAGCAAGTGTGCATGCTAGTGTAACACCTTACAGTGACAGTGACCCAGGTTCGATTCCTGTAAGGAGTTTGTACGTTCTCCCCATCACCCCCAGGTGCTCCGGCTCCCCCCATGTTCCAAAGACCTATGGATTAGTAGGCCAATCGGTCACGTGTGTAACTGGCCGGCGCATGTTCATTGGGCTGGAAGGTCCTGTTATCCAGCTGAATCTCTGAATAAATTAAAAAATAATAACTAGCTATTAAACTATCCACAATCCTTTCTGCCACCAAAGAGCCCACTCTTTTCAAGTGTATGGGGCAGACAGTTAACCAATACTTAGCAATGTGACTTTTTCAGAAATGCAAGTTTTTAAAATTATTTTAATAGATATGTTCTATTCTATCTATGATTGTAGTTTTATGTTCTTTACTGCATCTTTCCTTTAATTCCTGTCTGTTTTACCTATTGTATATTGAACTACTTCATATCTTCACATGCGTAAATAGGATAGCAGATGTCTGATGATCCCACAGTAATGAGAGGAAAATGATGCTTGTTGTCAAGGGAATTCGAGCAGGAAATTTGGAGAACTCCCCGCTGTTTTTATAAACTGTGGGATAAACATTTTCCAGTTGAAATGAAGAATCCAACTTAAGTTGGAGAACAGTGAGTCTGATGCTGTGGTGCTCCTTTTGTGGGAAATTAAATGTTGGCCCAGGTAGTATGATCAGATTCGACAGAGTTGAGTGGGAATCAGGGACCTTAATAGTGCAATCATTTACAAGCCCAGCCTTTGTAAAGATCAACCCCATAGCCCCATATCCACAAATTTATCCTTGATTTATTTTTCTTTCTAAAATATCATTTTTCTCAATGCTAACTATTGTAATGGATATTGTTCTTATAGTTGCTTCTAGTTGAATATTTTGTACCCTAACTTTGAGAAGGGCATTGCAGCAAATATCAATGATATTTGTGTGAGATCTACCCATTGCTAACAAGATAGAAGATTGCTGGAGATCTGCAATAAATTAGGAAGTGCTGGAAATACTGACAGGTCAGGAAGCATCTGTTGAGGAAGGTACAGATTTAATGTTTTCAGTCAATGGCTATCAGTAGCACTATTAACGTAGTGAGAGGATATTGGCCTGAAACATTAACTCTCCCTATGGCTTCTCCATGACCTGTGGAATAAGGCCAGCACTTGCTGCTTTTAGTTTCTCCACTCACTCCGTGTATGCCGTGTTTCCTGAATGACCTTATCATGACTGAATAATTTCAGGTTTCTCACTTGAGCTTCTTCACTTAATGAAAAGAGCTCACGGTTCTTTCATCTCTTTTAATTAACCTCTGCATATATGATAAATTCACCATGTTGTCTGCCAGCTTTTCCACAAATTTGACATGCCTCCTGATGCAAGGAGCCTAAAGTTGCTACCAACTTAACCAGGTAGAGGCCTGGAGTATCAATGTAACCAGGTTAACACAACCTGTTGATATAACTCCGTTTGACATTGAGATACCTGAATTGAAACCAAAAATACAGAGACTTGGAAAGTAAAGGAAAATTGCAAAAACTATAAAATAAAAAGTAAATGCTGGCTGCAATCAACAGATTAGGCAACATCAGAGAATTGTGAACTAGAGTTAATACATTTTAGGCTGATAACCTTTCATCAGTATTCATGATGACCTGAAGCTTTAACTCTGTTTCTCTCTCTACAGATACTGCCCTGACCTGCTGAGAATTTCCAGCATTCTCTATTTTTATTGCAAAGATATTCCCTTTTCTCCAATACTCTTGTCTTGGGGTGGAAAGGAAAGTTTGCATCCTGTTCACGTTCGAACTGACAGCTCTTTGTCCTCTTGTTGGTCCTTTAGGTAAGCTTGGTGGTCAGGATTCTTTTGAAAGCATTGACAGCTTTGACAGCTGTGACCGTTTAGCACAGTCCTGGAGCAGCCAAAGCTCTTTCAACAGCCTCCAACGAGTGCCGTCCTATGACAGCTTTGACTCAGAGGATTATTCTAGCAACCTGCCCAATCATAAGCCCAAAGGAACATTCAAAGACTACGTGCGAGAACGAACCGATTTAAACAAGGACAAGCCAGTGATCCCTGCTGCTGCTCTGGCTGGATACACAGGTAGGGCTCACCTTCAGCCTGGGTTTATTGGTGTGACCTGTGTGCTACAGGGTAAAACTGGAGCAACAGCTGGAAGGATTAGGATGCATGCGTGTCAATCTAGGTAGCTCGCCAAAGTGGGAGGACTCTTATTTGGGATACGATATATACTGAAGACCAGACTAATGTCTGAAAGTACATACTGAACCATAATTTTGATAAATTTGTGTCTGCTGGTGCAGGAGTGAAGGAAAAGCTTGCAATGAATATAGTGCCATTCAGATCCTCAATGTCATTGCAGCTCGATGTTGAACTCTCTCCTTGAGACATGTTGGAGGCTAAATAACATGCCCACAACTAGAACACAAAAATAGGCACGTTACCGAGGAAGAGGGGTCTTAATGACGTAGATCCATATGCTCACTCAGGTGTATTTTTAAGATAACATGCAGTATTCCAAAGAACAGGGAGTTATCCCATTGAACAATATTTATATTCAGCTTCTTTGAAATATCTTATCTGGCTAGTATTGTAGCATTCTCCTTGAGAGTGCTTATTGGGTGCAAACTAACAGTCATATTTTTCACTGGCTCCATTTCAAGAAGTACTTGACTGAAAGAGCGAAGGGCCCTTGGGTCACTCAAAAGCACTTCATAGGCCATCCCATGGAAGAAGCTGACTCTCTATCACCTTCTGAAGGGTAATTAGTTTTACTGGCCCTGTCAGTCGCGCCCACAACCCATGGATGACTTTTGGTGGCTAAATGGAGCCCAAGTCAATCACTGCCCTTGGGATACAGTGGGAGGAGTCAGCTGAGTGTCTGTCCCCGGGAGCTAGGTAATGAGTATAGTGATGCTTCAGTTGACAATATTGAATTTATAAAAACATTTTTAAACTGAGTATATGAAACATTATATCAAGGACAATTGACAGATATCACAAAGGTAATAAAGTAGTGATTGCATAATTATCTAGAAATTTGATTATCACCTTTCAAGTTGCATTAAAAGATAATGAAATTGTCTGTAAACTATTGTCCACAATGTCAGATTGCTGGGGATTCTGGAAATGTGAGGTAACCTCAACTGGATTCTGGAAAACATCAGAAAATGCTGGAAATACTCAGCAGGACAGGCAACGTGTGTGGAGAGAGATGTAGTCAGCAGCTCAGGCCGATAAGCTTCCATCACAATTTAGCAGAACCAGTGATGGATTATTTACCTGAAACACTGTTTCTCTCTCCACAGATGCTGCCTGATCTGCTGGGTATTTCCAACATTCCCTGTTTTTATGTCAAAGTACTAGCATGCTGTTGGCCAGAGGTTGCTGTGGAGGAGAAGGAGGTTGAGAAGGGCAGGAGGAGAGCACTAAGGTTCTTTAAGAAACTCTGAAGTGCTGGTGTTAGATCTCTACTTTATATTGAGAGTGTTTCAGACCCTCAGTGCATAACATCTGACAATAGACAAGTGTTTGACATAGGCAAGTAGTTCAATGCGAGAGCGACTACCCTAAGCCGAAGTGTTGTTTACAACTTTGTCAATGATGTGATTTCTCCTAGAAATCATTGTTAGTGTGCTTTTGCTCTGGATTGTGTTGATGTCCATTATGCCAGGGCTGACATGGGTAGAGTGAGTGGCTGGTCAGGGCTGATGGAGAAAGCTATTGAGTCAGGTGTTGTAGGAAGTTGCAGACACAGCTCACTGGCGAGTCAGTGTCAGCCTAGCTGGAAAGGGAAGCTCTTGGTCCTTGTGTCCAGTGAGCCTATCTTTGAGTATGCTGTCTTTTTAGAGTCATATGTAGCTGAAGTAATACAGTGGGAAACAGCCCACGCAGTCCACTGTGTCTGTGCCAGCTGCCAAGTATCCATCTGTACTCACCCCACTTCATAGCACTTGGAACCTGGCCTCCTATCTCCTTATTTTTAAAACACATTCAATTTCTTGTACTCATGCTTTAGTAATTTGACAATATAAACATCTTGGTACTGGCATTAAGGAAAGATTGAAACTGAACAAAACTAAACATCTGTTTAGATGAAGTAAACTATCAGTAGGCAGTTCTCTATTATCAATAGACGATTCATTCCTATATACACATTTAAGTGTGTCTCTTAAAAACTCTCGAGCAAAGGGCAGCATCTCCATGGACCCTCCTGACCAAAGTTCAAAGTAAACTTGTTATCAAAGTACATATATGTCGCCATATCCAACCCTGAGGTTCGTTTTCTTGTGGGCGTACTCAGTAAATACAAGGAACACAATAGAATCAATGGAAAAACTGCACCAAACAGGGCGGACATACAGCCAAAGGGCAAAGGACACCAAACTGTGCAAATATAAAAGCAAAACTAATAATAATAAATAAGCAATAAATATTAAGAGCATGAGACGAAAAGTTCTTGAAAGTGAGTCCATAGGTTGTGGGAACAGTTCAGTGATGGGGCAAGTGAAGTTGAATGAAGTTATCCTCACTGTTCCTGAGCATGGTGGTGTCAGTCCTGAGATTCTACCTGATGGCAGCAGTGAGTAGAGAGAGCATGAACTGGGTGGTGGGGGTCCCTGACCGATGGCTGCTGCTTTCCTCTGACAGTGCTTCATGTAGATGTCCTCAGTGGGGTGGGGGGGGGGGGGGGCTTTACCTGTGATGGACTGAGCCATATCCACTGCTCTTTGTAGGACTTTCCATTCAAGAACATTGGTGTTTCCATACCAGGCTCTGATACAGCCAGTCAATATACTCTCCACCACACACCTATAGATGTTTGTCAAAGTATTTGGAGTCATGCTGTGCCTTCATAAACTCCAAAGAAGATAGAGACACTGCCGTGCTTTCTTCATGATGGCACCCAGAACATGTCCTCTGAAACGATAACACCAAAGAATTTAAAGTAGCTGACCCCTCCACTTTTTATCCCTCGATGAGACTGACTCATGGACCTCCGGTGTCCTCTTCCTGAAGTCAATAATCAGCTCCTTGGTCTTGCTGACATTGGGTGAGAGGTGGTTGTTGTGGTACCACTCGGCCAGATTTTCCATCTCCCTCCTATAAAGTGACTCGTCACCACCTTTAATTCGGCCAACAACATTGGTGTCATCAGCAAACTTAAATAAGATTTGGAGCTGTGTTTGGCCACACAGTTATAAATGTAAAGCGAGTAGATTGGGGGGCTGAGCACACAGCCCTGTGGTGCACCTGTGCTGATGGAGATTGTGGAGGAGATGTTGTTGCCAATCCAAAATGACTGGGGTCTGCAAGTGAGGAAATTGAGGATTCAATTGCAGAAAGATGTATTGAGGCCGAGATCTTGAAGCTTGTTGATTAGGTTTGAGGGGCTGATGCTATTAAATGTTGAGCTGTAGCTGATAAGGAGCATCCTGATGTTTGCATCTTTGCTGTCCAGATGTTCCAGGGTTGAGTGAAGAGCTCATGACATGGCATCTGCTCTGGACCTGTTGTGCCAATGAGCAAATTGGATTGACTTTAAGGCACCAAAGCTCATTATATGATTCTTTTGATTGCCTAATGAAAGAACCTTTGATGGGAGACAGCACTGTCTGTGGCTCCAACTCGATGGGATTCATGGTGCGGTTGCTGTACACTTGTAATGTACCTCTTGCTTTGCTGATCAGCAACTTTATTATTTTAGTAGATAAACTTGCAAAGAGGCATTTTTTTTAAACAATAGTTTGTTTTTTCTCGCCTTTGGTTGTCAGTAAAAACAACCCTTTTGCTAGAAGTAGGTCAGATTGTGGAGACTGATAAAAGAAAATGACATGTACCTTTTTATAAGAAAGTGAATGATGCAGATCTGAATATTGACGATTAGAGCTGTTTCTCAGTGAGTCTTGATTCAGATACAGGTATTTTTATCCACTCTCCATCCCTTTCTCCCTGCGTTGTATACATTTTGAAAACCATTGCAGTCACGTCAGTTTAAAACAGATGCATTCTATCTTCAGAATTCTGTTAACCAGCATATGTTTCTGTGAGCTACCTGATGAAACGTTAAAGAAGTGTTTCCTTTCCTGAAATTGGAACCTCACGATGTGAACTACAAAGTGGATGATTTTTCTGTCGCATGTGACTGAGATGCAGGGATGTGGGGATGTGCACACCTGGATGTAACCTGTGGTAATCCGTGCAAGCTCACAGACAATCTTAGTCTCTCAGGCAAACGTAGGTCCTAATGCTGTTAAAGCATCTTTGCAGGATCCAGCCAGGCAGCCAGAGGGGTCTGGGCACTGTGAACCAGCAGCATGTCGTGGTCTGTTTTGTTTTATAAGAGTGTGTGAGTGTGTGTGTGTGTCAGTTCTCTTCATGCCCCTGGCTGTAAGCCCCCCCCCCCCCACATCCCTAACTTGAGTGTCATTTGAACTGCTTTTGCTCCCCCCTCACGATGACACAATGTATGTTGGCATCCTGAAAGCAGTCTGCTCTAAAGTATGTGGTGCTTGTAACTAATGGCTGGGAAAAGAAGACAGCTCAACCCGGAAACTGAATGAATTGGTATACGTTTTTCATATGCAAAAAGCCACCTTACTCAGGTTAGGTTGTGTACGTGGTCATTTCCAGGTGAAGCGGATGGTGGGAAGCTAGCCTGTGCATACCCGTGTACAATTCACCCTTGTGTTGTTGGTGTTTCTGTAGCAGTGGCCACACCAGCTGTTGCCATAGCCATACGCTGCTGGCAGAAAATGGAGCCTTTAGGCATGGCCGATGACTTCTGTTAAGCACAGTCACAGAAGAACCCAAGAACACAGAGTGCTGAGATTGCCAAAGGGACGTGTGTTAAAGTGGCTTTGCTGTCACCCTCTCCATGTCTGTTTGCCTTGCATTGCAAGTGAGCAAGATGGTCAGATCTTGGCCGGTAGCTTTCCTGCGTGAGCCATACAAATCCGGTCTGGGCAGCAATCCACAGTCAGCCTGCAGTGTACACCACTCACTGCACTTGTGTTGCTCGGGGAAGGCTAGAACGCCATGGTGCACAGACTCTCGCCTGTCCACCCCCATGTTCCCCTCACTATTTCTGTTGCTGTTCAGTGGCTACCCCAGGAGATTTGACATCAGCTCATTTCCCAGCTTTCAGTGGACAATGCCTCATGAGTTTCAAGCTCTCAGTGCCTCTCCCAGTTGGTAGGAAACCCACATATTTGGTAAACTTTGTGTTAAGTGGATGTCAGGTCAGTGTCAGTGGGTAAGGAATGTTTTCTTGTAAGAAAAAAGTTTGGATAAATACATGGATGAGAGAAGTATAAAGGTCTATGGTCCAGGTACAGGTTTGGAACAGACTAGATGGGCCAAAGGGCCTGTTTCTGTGCTCTATGATGTCCCATTCTAGTGCAGGTATCTGTATGCAACATACTGGGTTATCTTTCTGTAATAGTTTTCCCCAATTTCAAGTTTTTTTGTTGGTTCTTGTGGGTGTTAGTGCTATGTACAGCATATGATTTGAATGCTGGAAAAAGGGCGACTTCAACTTTTTGATGGGCTTCAATTCATTCCACTGAGAAGGTTCTGTAATCTCCAGTTGTCAGAAGTTCTCCAACCTGTCACCTTAACCATGTGCAAACTGTGCAATGAGTTACTCTTGCAATGGGTTTCTGGTAATGTAAAGGAATCAGAACACTTGATGTTATTTTTGACCCGTCCATTTTTTTGTGAATTTCAACACAAGCACCTACTGGCTTTAAGTTCAAAATGTTTGTGCAGTTCCTTGAATGGTATGGTATGTGTAGATTGCCAGGTGGAGGAGGTGCAGAAAGCTCAGTCAGTGCTCTCTCTCTGCATCACTAGATGAATAACTGTTCATTTAGTGCAGGTCCGTGATTGTGGCACGGCGACACAGTTGAGTTTGAGTGTCTCGCCCTCAGCCTGTGACTGTATTGAACAAGTTTTGAGGGGTGTGGAACTAGACTAAGAATCATTGGGAAGACAGGAAAGAGGGGGAAATCTGTGATCATTATCCTCAGCCTTTATTGGGCAATGCAGGTTTGAAAATGGGAGATAATTTGCCGAATAAAAGAGATCTGCTCAAATCAGATAAGCCTGATCTTCACAAGACATAAAGATAATGACCTCTGTAAAGCTATTAAGGATGCCAAGAGATAATTCCTCACCAAGATAGAGTCCCAGAGCATCCATCAGTTGTGGCAGGGCTTACATACTAGAATGGGCAACAAAATGAAGTCAAGCAGCATCACCAACAATAGCGCATACCCTCCCGATGATCTTAACACTCATCGGGAAGGGATGGAATGGCACCACGCTCTCTGACGGCCTCCAATGAACCAGAGCCCACATTCACTGTTGAAGATATAAGATCAGTCTTCCGGAGAGTGAGTCCATGGGAAGCAGTTAGCTTGGAAAGTGTCAATAGACAATAGACAGTAAGTGCAGGAGTAGGCCATTCGGCCCTTCTAGCCAGCACCGCCATTCACTGTGATCACGGCTGATCATACACAATCAGTACCCCGTTCCTGCCCTCTCCCCATATCCCTTGACCCCGCTATCTATAAGAGCTCTATCTAACTGTCTTGAATGCATCCAGAGACTTGGCCTCCACTGCCTTCTGGGGCAGAGCATTCCACATATCCACCACTCTCTGGGTGAAAAAGTTTTTCCGCATCTCTGTTCTAAATGGCCTACCCCTTATTCCTAAACCGTGGCCTCTAGTTCTGGACTCACCCATCAGCGGGAACATGCTTCCTGCCTCCAGCGTGCCCAATCCCTTAATAATCTTATGTTTCAATCAAGACCAAATTCCTTTCCTCAGAAGGTAATGACACTGTAGATTCGTATTTCTGCACCAAGCGACTCCATTTTCCATGTGCCTCCCCCCCCCACCACTCCAAACACCACACAAAAAACAAGTCTTCAACCCTGGAACACCCCCCCAGACCCGCATGCCAGGTGCAGCGTGGAGCCCGCTCAACTCAACCAGTGTATACTCAGTGGAACTTACCTCCCTGGCTTTGTCCTTTGATCAGTACAGGTAAACTGGCAGGGATACTTGCAAGCTTTTCATATCATCTCTTTGCATCAATTTGAGGTTCCCACTTCCTTTAAGACCACTATCATCCTGGTACATAAGAAAAAAAAGTTAACTTGCCATAATGATGACTATCTGGTGGCACTGACATCCACTATCATGAAGTGGTTCAAGAAGTTGCTCGTGAGACATATTAACTCCAGTTTTCCAGGGAACCTTGACCCACTGCAATTTGGCTACTGCCAAAACAGGTCTATGCTGGATGCCATCTCCTTGGCCCTGCACTCATCTGGGACATTGGACAGTAAAAATGCCTACATCATACTATTGTCTACTGACTACAGTTCTGCCTTTAATACTGTAATTCGAAGCAAACTCATCACCAAACTCCAGACCCTGAGAGTCAGTGCTTACCTTTGCAACCAGTTCCTTGACTTACTGACCAACAGACCACAATCAGTAAGGATGAGCAACAAGACATACACCAAATTTTACTAAACCAGGGGTTCCCAACCTTTTTTTATGTCACGGACCCCTACCGTTAACCAAGGTGCCAGGTTGGGAACTCCTGCTGTACACGTGCTCCACGAGGTTGTGGACTGAACGTTCACATTCTGCTCTAATTCCATCTCCAGGTTTGTAGATGATACCACCGTAGTCAGCCGTATCTCAAATAACGATGAGTCAGAAGAAAGGAAGGAGATAGAGAGCTTAGTAACATGGTGTCTCAACAACAACCTTTCCCTCCGTATCAGCAGAACAAAAGAGGTGGTCATTGATACAGGAAGGAGGATGGTACACATGCTCCTGTTGTAGCAATGAGTTTGAGGTCGAGAGGGATGAAAGGTTGTAAGTTCATAGGAGTGAATGTTACCAACAGCCTGTCCTGGTCCAACCATGTTGATGCCACAGCCAAAAAAGCTCACTAATGCCTCTACTTCTCCAGAAAGCTAAAAAAAAAATAGCATGCCCCCTTAGATCAGAGATTCCCAATCTTTTTTATGCCGTGGACCAATACCATTAAGCGAGGGGTCAGTGGACCCCAGATTGGGAACCCCTGCCTTAGATCCTCAGCAGCTTTTATCAATGCACCATAGAAAGTATCCTATTGGGATGGATCATGGCTTGGAATAGCAAATGCCCCACCCAGGAGTGTAAGAAACTGGAGTTCAGCACATCACAAAAACCATGAACCTAGTCTGTACTTCTCACTGCCTCATTAAAACAGCCAGCTTAGTCAATGATCCCACTCACCCCAGACCCTGGAATTTCCAGAAAGTTCAGAATTAATCTCCAGGACAAGGTTGTGAGAAAAGTATGGGTAAAACTGAGATAATAAAATAATTACATTTACTTTTTACAAAAAGGAAATTCCTTTCTTCTCCCCTCCCCCCCTCACCGCAGTGGGACAGAAGATGCAAATGCCTGAAAGCACATACCACCAGCTTCAAGACGATAAGGTGGACTCCTGAACTCAAACTCTACCTGTTTGTGACCTTGCACCTTACTGTCTAACTGCACTGCTTTTTCTGTACTGTAACACTTTACTCTGTCCTCTTATTGTTTAACCTTGTACTATCTCAGTGCACCGTTGTAATGGATTGATCTGTGTGAATGGTATGCAAAACAAATTTTGCACTGTACCTTGGTGCATGTGTCAATAATAAATCAATTTACTAATTATCCTTGGCATTGCTAAACTTGCTGAGGCTGCAGGCAGGGTTTATTTGCACTCTTCATTGTAGTAGCAAAAGTTAAACCTGTTTTTAAAATGAAAGCTTTTCTAACAAAGGCCACAGGTCCTTTTAGAGATAAACTGGTGGGTGGGGCAGCCATGATACCCTGATCAATTGTTCTCTTAACATTAACATTACTAAAGCAGTTTCACTAGTTGTTATCACATTGCTGTTTGTGTATCTCACTTTGCATAATGTGGCTGCTACAATTCCTACAGTGGTAGTGGTTCTCCAAAAGTACTTTACTAGCTGCAAAACTCTTTGTGATATCCTGGATTTTGAAGGACAGCTTAAAAAAGTTGTCATTTTAAAAGTTTCATTTTAAATTTTAGGTGGACCAATTTTAAGAAAAGTTTGGATAGGCGCATGAGTGAGAGGGGTATGGAGAGCTATGGTCCAGGTAAAGGTAGATGGAACAAGACAGAAAACCAGGCTTACATGCATTCAATGGGCTGAATGGGCTGTCTCTGTGATGTAGTGATCCATGATTCCATAAATTTGTTAACCAAGCACGTTAAGAGACCTGGGACACTGGCAGTGTTATGGAATTGGCTTAGAGACATGGTGTCTTGAAAGCCAGAATAGATGTGTTTAGTGCTCAGTGTTCCAATGCAAATGGAAACCTTTCATTTCTGAACAAGAGCATTTAGACAGTTTTGGGTACTTGAAAGAGAGGATGAACTCAAACCTTATTGTGCTGTGGTTTTCCGGTGCTGGCCTCAAAGGCAATTTTTGAAGGTAGATGCAGGGCAATGGCAGGCTAACTTGGTTGGACTTCTGGACCGATATCTAGGCCATGACGCAATGGATCACTAGACATATTTTCTGAATAATTTTAGCTTCAACAAATTAATTTTTGAAATTGTTCACAGAAGAACAGCCAGCTGCTCAGGAATAGAGTTCCTTCCTTTAAAACAGTGCTTACCTCAGATGGCAACTAAGTTGTATATACTGTTCCTTCCTCTATTGAAAATAGAGGGGAAAATGCTAGAGTCGGTTATCAAAGATGTGATAACAGCACATTTGGAAAGAGGTGAAATCATTGGACAAAGTTAGCATGGATTTTGAAAAGAAAATCATGTCTGATGAATCTTACAGAATTTTTTTGAAGATGTAACTAGTAGAGTGGATAGGGGAGAGCCAGTGGATGTGGTATATTTAGATTTTCAAAAGGCTTTTGACAAGGTCCCACACAGGAGATTAATGTGCAAACTTAAAGCACACAGTATTGGGGGTATGGTATTGATGTGGATAGAGAATTGGTTGGCAGACAGGAAGCAAAGAGTGGGAGTAAACGGGACCTTTTCAGAATGGCAGGCAATGACTAGTGGGGTACTGCAAGGCTCAGTGCTGGGACCCCAGTTGTTTACAATATATATTAATGATTTAGACGAGGGAATTAAATGCAGCATCTCCAAGTTTGTGGATGACACAAAGCTGGGCAGCGGTGTTAGCTGTGAGGAGGATGCTAAGAGGATGCAGGATGACTTGGATAGGTTAGGTGAGTGGGCAAATTCATGGCAGATGCAATTTAATGTGGATAAATCTGAGGTTATCCACTTTGGTTGCAAGAACAGGAAAACAGATTATTATCTGAACGGTGGCCGATTAGGAAAAGGGGAGATGCATCGAGACCTGGGTGTCATTGTACACCAGTCATTGAAGGTGGGCATGCAGGTACAGCAGGCGGTGAAAAAGGCAAATGGTATGTTGGCATTCATAGCAAAAGGATTTGAGTACAGGAGCAGGGAGGTTCTACTGCAGTTGTACAAGGCCTTGGTGAGACCGCACCTAGGATATTGTGTGCAGTTTTGGTCCCCTAATCTGAGGAAAGACTTTCTTGCCATAGAGAGAGTACAGAGAAGGTTCACCAGATTGATTCCTGGGGTGGCAGGACTTTCATATGAAGAAATTCTGGATTGACTATGCTTATACTCACTGGAATTTAGAAGATTGAGGGGGGATCTTATTGAAACGTATAAAATTCTAAAGGGATTGGACAGGCTAGATGCAGGAAGATTGTTTCCGATATTGGGGAAGTCCAGAACGAGGGGTCACAGTTTAAGGATAAAGGGGAAGCCTTTTAGGACTGAGATGAGGAAAAACTTCTTCACACAGAGAGTGGTGAATCTGTGGAATTCTCTGCCACAGGAAACTGTTGAGGCCGATTCATTGACTATATTTAAGAGGAAGTTAGATATGGCCCTTGTGGCTAAAGGGATCAGGGGGTATGGAGAGAAAGCAGGTACAGGGTTCTGAGTTGGATGATCAGCCATGATCATACTGAATGGTGGTGCAGGCTCGATGGGCCAAATGGCCTACTCCTGCACCTATTTTCTATGTTTCTCTAATCACATGGAAATCACTCTGTCAGGTTGTGATAATCACAGCTCCTATTCATTGAATCTGTGACTCTTAATTCTATTTTCATGCTTTATTGGTAGTTTGCTGGTGGTAGCCCAGTAAGATGGAATGAATTTCTGAAGCTCATCATTGCTAGTTACCCAAACTCCAGCCTTTCCCCACTTCCCACCCACGTTAACTCCCACTCGCTGCTCCATTTCTGAGCTGCCCATTATACCAGCATGCATGTTCAGCACAGAGTTGTGGGCTGAATGGCCTGCATTGTGCTGGAGGTTTTCTCTGTTTCTATGACTGGAAATCAAAGAAAAACATAACTGCTTTATTGATTCTTATCCATCAAGCAGCTTCTTGCAGTTGCACTATTTTTGTAAAAAGCAAATGTAATTATTTTTATTGTCCTGGTTTTACCCCTACTTTTCTCACAGCCTTGCCCTGGAGATTAATTATGAATTTTCTGGAAATTTCAGACCAATTCTGAATGACTGAAAATTTTAGTGGAAGCCTTTGTTGAGTTTAGGACAGCCAAATGCCAAAAGCAGTAACAGTAACAGAAGTATTCCTGAAACCAGTGAACTCTTTATTCTATCAGCCTAGATCACATTGAAGGCAAGGTTATATTTGCTGTCAGGCTTTGTTTCAAGCTGGTAACAGCCTTCCTTACCTGGCACATGAACTCTTGCATAGTTGGACACGTTGAATTTGAACCACATGCTTTATGGTTTTGGCAGTCGATGAGTTTTTGTTCAATTTGTTGTATGTACATAACCGTGCAAGTGTCTATTTCCAGATATGTAAATATATGCAAACATATGCAGGTTAAACAGCATGGGTTGACTGTCCTGCTCAGCAGGTAGGGTGATCTAGATCCAATTAGTTTTAATCTTGCAATTAGTACTCCCTTAATGATCTCATTTATTATTTCCAGTATTTTGACTGTTAAGTTGTTTCTTTATCTGGAACTACAACTTTGCAAACATATCTAGAGCAGTCTTCAGGTTTGAAACTGCAAACTGAAACTTGGTTTATGGGCATATTCATTGTATGCTCAAAACTGTAGGAACAGCTTCTTCCCCTCTGACATCAGATGTCTGACTGGTCCATGAACACTACCTCACTATTTACCTTTTGCACTACCTATCTTTTTTCAATTTACTTTTTATAACTTATCATCCTTTTTTGTCTTGCACTGAACTGCTGAAGAAAGCAACATATTTCACTACATACGTCAGTGATAATAAATTTGAATCTGATTCTGAGGCTTTCAAGAGTTTCATCCACATTTTAGCTCAGAGGACCACACTGGGGTATGGCCAGGCCAACATTTGTCATGCTTGCTGATAAGTAAGTAGGCCACCCACAAGCAAAAGCCTGTTTGGCCTCACACTCTGGCGCACTCCTCCACAATCACGCAGCTGCCCACACCGTCTGGGCTCAGATGTGGCGCTGCCCTTGTTTTTAGCAAGGCCTGTGCTGCCGTTCAGAGTGCTGCGTTTCGAAGCCTGTCTAGCCACACCATCGTTGTGGAGAATGACGGGAGCTGCTGAGCTGTACCACTCAACTCTGCACCTTTTAAATGTGAAACTATTTCACAACACTGAGAGAGAACTTGCAACAGATTTTTCTTCAATCTTTCAACTGCTTGTTGCAGGAAGCAGCCACCTCTACATTCCATCACTCTTAATGTTGTACAGTGAAATGTAACTTATTAACATTAATACAATGTGGGCAATATAAGGGAATGGCTGCTGGAGTATAATGATTGGCCCAATGTAAAACTAGCCCTTTGGTATTTGTCTTAATAGGGGGTTACATTTTACAATGAATAATACAGTATATTACTACAAAACGTAGTAATACAGGGGGTCCCTAGATTGCGAATGATAGAAATCCAACTTCATGTGAATTTCCCATTTATTTTAAAAGTATTTTGCAGGATAGGAATAATACTTATAATTTTTTAACTTATTTATTATCTTCATTATAATAATTTATTATCTTCATGAATGACTGAATATCTTCCATTTGTTTGACTATAGGTGATCATTTAATGGAATGAAAGCATTATAGTAAGTGTACAGAATTGGTTTATCATTGTCAGATATACCAAGATAGAGTGAAAAGCTTGTCTTGCAAGCTGCTCATACAGATCATTGCCCAGTACATCGAGGTCAAACAAGGTGAAGCAAAAAGAATGTAGACTAAAGTGCAAGTTTTACAGAAAAAGTGCAATGCAGCTAGATAATAAGTGCAAGATTACAACAAAGATTGAGGTCAACAGCCCATTTTACAGTGAGTGTTTCTGACTCACAGAGGAATCATTTGATGATTCTCAGGACTGGGACCCAAGGACTGCTTGCACCAGGTTAGTGTGTATCAACCATTCAAATGTAGGCCAAAACTATACATCTCTGTAGGACCGATATGTTCAAAGAATGTATTGGGCTATGAAGGTTCTAATATAGAACTATCACACAATGACAGCTCTCTATTGAAATAACGGTTCAAATACAGGGCCTTACTCTATATTATAATAATTTCCCATACGTTTTATTATACAGAGTGCTTTAATATAGGCCCATATGTTTGAAAAATGTACAGTATATAAGTAAAGGCAAGTGTGTTCTAGCTGTTCCTGCTTCTTCACAGCAAATGGGGAGTGTTTTTGCTGTAATTGAACCTTAGCTGCCCACCCCTTATTTTGGGGCATCTATGACTGTCATGGTGCTTCATTCTTTTATCTAGAGTTGGAAAATTTCAAGTCAGTTTCTTCTCTATCATCTCCTTCACCCTGACTCGTGCCTTTCCTTTCTCTACTTGCTAAAATAGTCAGCTGACCCGTGTCTAACATATAAATCCAACAATAGTCAAGAAGACTGCAGATATTGAGACCAGAAAATGTCAGAATCAGTCAGCAGATCAAAAGGCTTCTACGGAATGAGAAACAGAATTAATGTATCAGATCATCAGGTTGACCAGAAATTACCTGGATCTGGATTAAATTGCAAGTTGTGAGAAGAGTTGGACCCATGATGGAACTGGCTGATTCCAACACACTCTCGTCCGTTGGAGATTCCACACCAGGCCATGGTACCACTAGTCAGGATGCTTCCCACCGTCCATCTGTATAAGTTTGTCAGTCTTTGATAACGTGCAGAATCTCTCAAGCATCCCAGAAAATTTCTCTATACTTTCCAAGAAGTTTAAGAAGATTTGGCAAAACAGTTAAAACACAACTTAACTCGCTGACATATTTCATTCCAGTATGTCTCCTCACCACCATTGATGATTCTGCCAGCAATCACAGTGTCATTGGTGAATTAGTTTACATTTTAAATGGATAGGCTTTGATAAATGGAGATGGTAAATGACACGGGGAAAGACCCTGGAGATGGAATTTTCACAGATCCACGAGAATCTTATTGAACAGTGGAAGATGCTGGAGGAGCTAAAACACTTGTTTCTCTCGCTGGATTCACCATTTTGCCTTTATGACCATCCTGAATTTAAGATTCATAGGTCTGATCCAATGCTAGAGAGGTATGAGTTCAAATCCCAACATGGTAGGAAGTTAAGTAATTGTTTTCTTTGAAAATAATAGTCACTAAGAAACTGCAGGATTTTGTAAAAACCTGCCAGGTTCACTAATGGCCTTAATAGAAGAAATCTAAATTTAAATGAGCATAATCCTAGGATTTCTGATCTCTCTTCATAACTTAATCTCAGACTCTGTGTAGGATAACTCTGGTTAACTTAAGTGATACTCAATCCATGTCCAATATATCCTTCCTAAAATACAATGGCCAGAACTATGGTCCTTGAGCCATTTAAGCCTCGAATTTTCAGTATGAATTATTTAGTGAGCCCTTATTTTTAGTTCCAAAGCCATTAGATTCATATTTCTTCACAATGAAATCCACTTGCTGCAGCTTCTCCCACTCACTCAAACTTTTAAGCTCATTGTAACCTAATGCTTCTGTCTAAACTGTGGATGATAGCTTTGTGTCATTAACAAATTTCTGATGTGTGCATCTCTGTGCCATCATAAAAGTTGTTATAAATAAATTGAGTAGATCATCTCCATTACAGTTCCTGAGGTATTGAGTCTGACCCAGTATCTCGAACTCTGCTGCACAGTTACTTTCTATTGATCACTAATTTTCTTTCACTTCCGTGAGCTGTTGCTTTGTCTTGCAATTGCTTGTGAGGCTGCATCAATGGAAAGATGGAATGAGTTGCTGCAGAGGTACAGGAGCCTGAAGACCCACACTCCATGTTTTCAAAACAGCCTCTTCTCCTCTGTCATCAGATTTTTGAATGGTCCATGATCACACCATCATTTATTTTGTTTTTGTAACTTGTATTCAATTTTATGTCTTGCACTGTACTGATGCCACAAACAACAAATTTCACAACATACTGTATGTCAGTGCCACAGTAGCGTAGCAGTTAGAATGACACTATTTTGGCTCGGGGAGTTCGAGATTGGAGTTCAGTTCCAGTGTCCATCCTTCCCATGAGTGCATGGGTTTCCTCCCACAGTCCAAAAACATACTGTTTAGTAGGTTTCAATCACAAGCAAGGGAGAATCTGCAGATGCTGGAAATCCAAGCAACACACACAAAATGCTGGAAGAACTCAGCAGGCCAGGGAATGTCTATGGAAAAGAGTAAAATTGAACGTTTTGGGCCAAGACTGTTCTTCTGAACTGGAGAAAAAAGATGAGAAGTCAGAGTAAGAAGGTGGGGGGAAAAGAAATACCAGGAAGTAGGTGATAGGTGAAAATGGGAGAGGAGAGGGGTGAAGTAAAGAGATGGGAAGTTGATTGCTGAAAGAGATAAAGGACTGGAGAAGGGGGAATCTGATAGGAGAGGACAGAAGGATATGGAAGAAAGGGAAGGGGGAGGAGCACCAGAGGGTAAGGAGATAAGGTAAGAGAGGAAAATGTAAATAGGGATGGGGAATGGTGAAGTGAGGGGGGCATTACCGGAAGTTTGAGAAATCGATGCCCATGCCATCAGGTTGGAGGCTACCCAGTCGGAATACAAGGTGTTGCTCCTCCAACCCAAGTGTGGCCTCATCGCGACAAGAGAGGAGGCCATGGACTGACATGTCAGATTGGAAATGGGAAGTGGAATTAAAGTGGGTGGCCACTGGGAGATTCTGATTTTTTGGCCTCACCTGGAAGGACTGTTTGGGGACCTGATGGTAGTGAGGGAGGAGGTGTAGGGGCAGGTGTAGCACTTGTTCCACTTGCAAGGATCAGTGCCAGGAGGGAGATTAGGGGAGAGGAACAAATGAACAAGGGTGTAATACGGGAAGCAATCCCTGAGCAAAGCAGTAAGTGAAGGGGAGGGAAAGATATGCTTGGTGGTGGGATCCTATTGGAGATGGCAGAAGTTATGGAGAATTATGTGCTGGATGTGGAGGCTGGTGGGGTGGTAGGTGAGGACAAGAGGAACCCTATCCCTGTTTGAGCGAAGGCAGACATACGTGAAATGGAAGAGATGTGGGTGAGGGCAGTGTTGATGATGGAAGCCCCTTTCTTTGAAGAAGGAGGACATTTCCTTCATTCTGGAATGAAAAGTCTCATCATGAGAGCAGATGTAGTGGGGACGGAAGAATTGAGAGAAGGGGATGGCATTTTTACAAGTGACAGGGTGGGAAGAGGTATAGTCCAGGTAGCTGTGAAAGCCAGTGGGTTTATATAAAAAAAACAGTAAATTAGATGGCTCCCGAGGTAGAGAGATCGAGAAGGGGGAGGGAGGGATCAGAAATAGACCAGATAAATTTGAGAGCAGAGTGGAAGTTGGAGGCAAAGTTGATGAAGTCGACGAGATCCGCGTGGGTGCAGTAAGCATCATCATCAGTGTAGAGTAGCTAGAAGGCTAATTGGTCATTGTAAAATATCTTGTGATTAGGCTACGGTTAACTATGTAGGTTGCTGGGCAGTTTGGATTGAAGGGCCAGAAGGACCTGTTTCTCTCTGAATCTCTAAATACATTAGTTAATTAACTTGATTTATCAGAAGTGGGCAGGTGAGAAAACAAGATGATGGATGGTGAAACGGATAGGACAGAGAGATTATCTCTGCTGGGGGAGGCTGGGAATTCTTGGTTGATTAAGAAATTAACAAAGGAACCCAGCGAGTGAGGAAATGCATGCCAACACTATGAAGTGGGGATTGGAGCTTCAGCTAGAAACTAGAATCAATGGTATAGTACTGGGAATGCCCAGTGGATCAGGCAGTGCCTATGGTGAGGGAAAAACTGAGTTAATATTACAATAGGGCTGATCAGATTTGATACAAACAGGAGAACGGATTATCTGATATTGTTGAATTTGTTCTTGAGTCCCAAAGATTGCGAAGTGTTCAAATTGCTTAGTCACTCTATCCCAGCGGGTTCTATACAAACCACAACGCCTCACCCTACAGCCATTCCTTTGTACCTGCCCTGCTCCTTCTGTAAGACCAGCATGACTGCGACATAACTGCTGGAATAATCTTGGCTTTCAATAAGAACATCTAAAGCTTGCCTGGAGCTTCTCTGTCATCACAGACAGAAACACTGTCGTACACATAAGCAGAGCTTGCTCATTGTCTCAGAGGTGTAGAGTATCCATAATAAAAGGCATCACAGTGGCATAACTGCCTTGTGGTTCCAGTGAGCCAGGTTTGATCCTGGCCTCTGATGCTCCCTAGGTAGAGCTTGTACATTCCCCGTGGGTTTGTGTGAGTTTTGCATGGGTGCAGTATTTCCCTCCCACATCTCAAAAATTTGAGTGTTTGGCAAGTTAATTGGTCACTCGAAAGTACAGCTTGTGTGTAGATAAATAGTAGAAAGTATGGGGAGGAGATTAGGACGTGAGCCGCATAAGTTGCAGTGAAAATTGGCGGAGGGGTTGGGATTGCTCTGTGAGCCAGCATAGAGTCAGTGAGTCGAATGGCTTCCTTCTAACTGGTCTAGGAAATGTGGAGGAATATGAAGGGCCTTCTAACTGGTCTATGTCGAAAGTTACCTGCAGACCCTCCCTATTTTTTATCATATTCCTTGTCCTAACACGTGCTGACTGCCAGATGGAGGCAGCTTCTGGTAGATTGACTGGGTACTTAGTGCCCTCTCCACTGGGATTCGCCTGTAAGAACTGACTGTTTCATCTAGGCAGATTCAACAAATGGAAAGTGAGGAACCTGATGATTTTCTTTGCCCTCTCCACAATTAAAACACCATGATCAGCAGGATCTGTATCGTTATTCATTGCAAGAGTGTCAGTATTTTAGGAGGTTTCTTGCCCTTTCATTTTAAAAACCGTTTCTGTAGGTGTGTCATTGTTTATACAATTCAGACACGAGTTTGGCTTCACAGCTTTGATGTTGAAGCACTGTTTAGCTGAAGAGCTCCAGACACTGAATAAAACAAAATGTTTCTTTTGATTATTCTTCTTTTATATTTTTCCTGGGTTGGCATGGGATTCATATTTTTCAAAGAGGCATCAGGATAACCTTACAACAGACTTTGTTAAAGACCAAAATGACAAATTTCATAATTAACAAGGGAAGCATCAAGGAAGCCAACAGTCTTCCACTAATCAATGTATATTTACAATAGCTTGAATAATATCAACAGCTCAAAATAATAGCAAAATAATTCTCAGTCTCTGTAACTTTCATAATTCACTAAATGCTTTAATATCTGTTCATCTGCAAATTCAAATTAATTGTCACTATACTCCTAAATATTAAACTGTTGAATAAGTACTCAGGGGTACTGTTGCCAGTATGAACAGTGAGTGTGAGTGAGAAAGTGTGTTCCCACATGAATATGATCAGTAAGTTACTACAAATGAAATCCCATCACGGAGCAGGCTATATAGAGCATAGACTACTACAGCTTAGTACAGGCATTTTGGCCCATGATGTGTCCTGACCTTTAACCTACTCAAATCAATCTGACCCTTCACTCCCACATAGCTTTCCATTTTTCTATAATCCATGTGCCAACCAATCAATCCATATTATTTGGCCCAACAAATCCAATCCATATTATCTTCTGCATTCTGCTGTGTCATCCATCTTTCCCCTTCCTTCAAGCCTGTCTATAAAACATGTCAAGCTTGCTGCAGTAATAAGTCACCGTCTGCATTCCACAGCGTCAAGACTCTGTGTGAAGGCATTTTACCCTGAAACCTCCTGCTTTTAATCGTGCCTATCCTTTGTCTTTGACCATTTGTTTTTGTCTACCTAACCCTAGTCCTAATTATACTTTGAGCAACTCTGTCAAATCACTGCTGAGTTCGCTTTGTGAAGCAAAGACAGCCCCACCAAGTTTCAGACTGGGAGAACGATAAGGACTACCATCTTGCAGGCACAAGAATGGGTGGGTTTGAGACTGTGTTGCTGGGGGCTGTAGGCCAGGATCGAAGTCACTCAATGGCCATTTCATGCCTGTCCATTTTGCTGCCACTTGCCTCAAGCTACTCTCACTCACTGCCTGCTTGCATTCTTGAGCAATTGGGTCATCACAACCATAAATGAGGTTGTTAGTAAAATCAGCAAAAAATGAGACCTAAAGAGTCCAGCACTGTCACCTCATCCCAGATGGAAACACTGACTCTGTGATTATCTCTACTGCATTTTTTTACAGTCCCATCAATACATCCCCTTGTTCCCAACATGAGACACAAATACTCCATTTCTACATAGTAATGAACTGATGCTATCATACAACTGTGAGTTTGGCTTAAAATTTTCTGCATTAGCTTTTTTTTCTTTTCAGTACATTGGATATTGCTCAGCAAACACTGTGCTCATTGTAGGGAATTTTTAGCATATGATCCCTGGCATAAGCTCTATTCTTAGGCATCTGATAGAAAGGGCAGGGTTAATGCAGTGTGAAGTCTTTGCACTCCTTGTGATTCTCGTTCATATTTAGCTGACTGTTGGAGGGGACTCGGTGTTTGAGTTGGAATTCTTTGATTACTGTACATTCTGTCTCAGTGGGTCGCATCACGGCCTCGGCCATCACGCCATAGACTTCAAAGTTTGGATTTGGCTAAGACTGAGGGTATACAAATGGAAATCCGGGTGATGCGCCAATTAGTAAGCTCAAGCTATCCTTCAATGTGAAGCTGAACAATCCCATACCAGACAACGGAGAGCTTGGCCTGAATGTTTCTGACATTCCAAGAGTGCCTTCACTTCTAGATTTTCATGATTGAGTGTATAGCTCTTACGGACACCCTACACTTGTGAATGGTGTTACGTACACCCAGGTCCTTGCTTCATTAAATGCCCTGCAGATGGATATTAAACTAGATCTGTCAAGAGCAGTAGGCTCAACAACTGTCCTCAGTAAATGAGCATCAGTGGAAAATATTAGTCACGGTTATAATGGGCAAATCAAATGCCTTTGAATCATAGACCATGGCATTTATTTAAACAATACTCCAAGTTCTGTAACTGTCCTCTTTCCTTACCATTATAAACCTGCCCAAAATTTATCTAAAGTTCCTCAAATATCTTCATGATTCTGCCATGAGAGTAATGAAATTTTGGCATGTAGATTTTCCACTGTACTTTGGTACATGTGACAATAATAAACCAATTAACCAGTTTATTAATTTAATTTTTGTATCTACTTGAAAGAGGAGATAAATTAGTTTGATACCTCACCCAAAGGACCTCCATCAGTACTTCCCTATTTTCTCTGGCCTGTGTTTGGGGAGTTTGCACTGTATGGAGTTGCTACCATTTTTGGGAGTGACATATTGAAGTTCACTTGTAGTGCAGAAAAGAGCATTTGCTTTGAACGGGGAGTCTTATCTGTATTATTTGTCCAAGCTGCTCAGTTTATTGGAGAAATCCTCTTGCAAATTTTATTGTGTGTTGACACATGGATTTGAAGATCCATTGATGAAGAATGAATGATTGGTATAATTGCATTGTAGTTACAAAATCACAAATTCTGGAAGAACTCAGCCAGTCAAGCAGGCCTTTGTTTCAGTCTGATCCCTGTGCTGACTACCCTTTGTTATCTGAGGCCATAAGGAGAGCCACAAAGAAAGAGTCAGGCTGCCAATAATACTGCTGATATTCTATGTTTCATTTCCCACTCTGCCAGATGCAAGGGCCTCAGTGAATTTTCTCACCATTGAAGTAGGCAATTAAGTAGGCATTGCTGTTTTCCAGGACCAGTTTTGGAGCAGTTATTCTTGCTGCATTTTCTGTTTAATTGTGTCTCAACTGGGACCTGCAGTGTTTGTAAATCTAACAGAGATTTCCTAAACCATCTTCCCCATGTCTTCCTTCCCTTTGCCATCCTCCTCACCTATTCCTTTCTATCTGCTGTCTTCCACACCTTTCTTTTCACCTTCAATCTGTCCATTTCCTCTCCTATTCTTTTACTCTCTGCTACCACACCTTTTACAAAACCCTTCCTCTCTCTTATTCTCCAAATTTTATTGTAATACACTGTAAGGTGTATAGAATGGATATGTGAACAATTTATTTTGCTATAAAAGCAGGTCAGTTGGCACCTAGGTATTTTATGTGCATGATTCCTTGTTGAGAGCATGAGATATAGTCAGAGCTTTTGATCTCTTGGGGATCTGTTAATTAACAACCTTTTCTTCTTGTGACAGGCAGTGGACCCATCCAGTTGTGGCAATTCCTGTTGGAGCTCCTGACTGACAAATCATGCCAGTCATTTATCAGTTGGACCGGCGATGGCTGGGAATTCAAACTGGCAGATCCCGATGAGGTAACAGTGTAGAGACATTGATTCTATATTGCCCAGTTGCAAGCATTGTGTGGTTCTTGACTTAACCTGCGTTAGATATTTTAAAATTCTCCTCAGGGATGCAGGTTCAGTACACAGAATGCAGAGCATCTAAGTGCCAGTTGCCAATTACCTGGAAATGTGTGAAAGCCAGTCTTCACTGTTGAGAAGTAAAGGAACTGTTTTGAATTTTTTGAAAATCATAAGGTGTTAATTTCTTGAGAAAAGTGTCAATGATTTCTTTTTCAGTGTATCTGCCCAGTTCTGGGCTGTATTCCATATTGTAGTCCATGAGAGGATGGCTACGGTTGTGAATGGGGCTGTGTTTTGCAACTACAATGGCTATGGTGCTTGAATTAGTTGCTTAATTTCCCCATCTCTCAATATACTGTCCTTCTTAAATGTTAACCCAATTTGAAAAATGAACCAAAAACTTTGAAGTAGTGTTTTCTTGCTTCTCGTATGAGATTTCAAATCCAGAAAAACCCCAAGCTTTTGAGGTAAACTACTGCCTAACTCCTGCCACTGCAGCAAATGGACATTTTACGATTTTCTGGAAATTTGAGAACTTCATGTTTCTTAATAAGTGAGAACACATTTTTTCCATGGTGCAGTGGACACAAAAGTGAATGTCTCTGAATTTATTACTGCCATTCAGGTCCAGTATCATCACCCATTCTTTGGCTTCCTCAAGCTTCCATTGGATAGTAACTGGCTTCATCACCTTGACTAATTCACCTGTGTGTTGTGACTTGTGCCCAAACATATTTAGAGGTGCTTTAATAATCATCCAGTATTGATTTTTCTACTGCACTGATGAACTATTTCAGGTTCAATTAGGCAAGCCAAAATAGTTCCAAGCCCAACATAGAGTAGGTACCACATCTAAGATTCTTCAGGTCTGCACGGCACAATCACTTACCAACTGAATTAAATGATGAAAGCCATCCATCCCATTGCTAAAAGGGTTCAATTGTGAAGCTACATTGCATAAACTGTGTTTAAAAGATAGAATAACAGTATTATACAACATTTCTAAATTAAAAATTGTTCAAAAGTGTAGATAAAGTTCTTTTCCCCCCACTCGTGGCACTTCTGCACCAGGAACACACCACCTCAAAACAAAAGCTAGGCATTTCCAGAGATGCATTTCTCTTACAGCAGAAAGTGAAAATATGGAAACTCCTCCTCAGGCTTTGAGTCTGTTGAAAGAATAGAGAATAAAATGATATTTATTGGATAAGATAATCCTGCAAATTGTATTATGTGTGGGTAAACTTGATTTGAAGAGCCGATGGGCCACAGTTTAACTGAATAACAAAGTGGGCTCAAGGTGCTGAATGTCCAGTGCTTTTGCATTTGTTCTAATCTCCTGCCTAAATAATGGACCTGATGCTATTTACTGCTTTACCCTCAGAACATCTGTATGCACTCTGCTGTCAGTCAAAAGTCTCAGCAATTCAGAAGGCCATCTGAGCCCAGCTCTTTGAATAGTTATCCAATTATCCCTGAGTTCCTACTTTTTACTCACACCTCTGCAGGTATTTTCCTTTTTCAAAATATATTAAATTTCAGGCAGCCAACTCCAATTTGCCCAACCAGCCCAGAATACCTTAGTATAGAGTCAAAGGGTGATAGAGTCATACAGCACTTAATTAGGCCCTTTAGCCTAACTCATCCTTGCCAACTCTGTTGCCCAGTGAGCTACTTCCATCTGCCTGACTGTTAGGGGTGGAGTTAGTTGCGTAGTCCAAGCAGATTTTCAAATCTTTGACTGGTGGAGTTCTCGTGCTGACCAGGATAGGATGATCTATTCAGAGTGAAGTTGATTTTGGTGCCATTCTCCCACTGAACCTAATATGATGCAGGAAGCAAGCCTGGCATTGAAGGGAGATCTTCCCAGTGAATGTTCCCTTTGCAGACCATCATGGTTAGGTCTCAAATGGACTAGATTGATGCTTCTATCATAAGTACACAGGGAAGATTTAGAGATGGTGGATAAAGTATAATAACATTTGCAAGACTGATATCTGAACTGGGGTTTAAATCATCACTAGAGACTGGCACTTTTTTCTCCCCCTCAAAAAATGATAAACTTTCCAGATGTCATAAACAAAGATCTTGGACATTATGAAGAAACTTAGAGTAATAGAGTTGTACAACACACAAATGGGTCCTTCGACCCATTACGTCCATGCTGACTATGTTAGAATAAATATAAGAGGCTGTTTCCAGCTGTGGGAGGTAGACCCAAGACTAGAGGCAGAGATGTAAAATGGGGCGATTACTTAAGATATTTTAAGATCATTTAAGGGAAGCAGCCTTCCCTGGCAAGTGGGAGAAATGTGGACAACTACATGGGGCAGATGAAGAGAATAGTTGAATTGCACAAGGGGAATTTGGATAAGTAGATCAAGGATAGAAAGGCAGGTAGAAAGGGCAAGCTAGGGAGATTTGAATTCGATAGATGGCCTTGAATAACTGAAACATATTGGATTGAATAGCCTTAATTGTTCTCTGTAGTCCTAATGCTGTCTTCTATGTCATAACAAAATATACAAAACGTAAGTATATGTATGTCTATGTTCATACAAATACATCTGTGTTTAGGTTGCCAGGCGATGGGGAAAAAGGAAGAATAAGCCAAAGATGAACTATGAGAAGCTGAGCAGAGGCCTACGTTATTACTATGACAAGAACATCATTCACAAAACAGCAGGCAAGCGCTATGTGTATCGGTTTGTTTGTGACCTCCAAAGCCTGCTGGGTTACACACCAGAGGAGCTACATGCCATGCTGGATGTTAAACCAGATTCCGATGAGTAACAAGCAGCCACTTATAGGACCAAATTCTAGGCTGTGCTCACATACAGGACTTGTATATGATTTGTTTGCTTAAGCTTCATATAGAAAGTCAAGATTCATCGCTTTGAAGACAAGCATTGGACATCGATGCACAATTCCTCAAAAGCAAACAAAACCAGTTGTTTCTTCTTTAAAAAAAATATTGTTTTTGGTTTTCTAAACTTTTTTCCTGCCTTACAAGTTGGACAGTACAAGGATTGTATTGACATAAAGCATTGTGGGATATGGAGCAGGCACACTTAGCACAAGAAACATCGTTACCAGCAATGGACAGCTGCGTGGTTGTTGGTGCCCATGTCCATTAATGGCCTTGGTTACATTGGTGGACTGAAGCTGGTGTCTCAGGAAATTCACTGTGTTCCTTCTGTGCCAGTAGTTTTGTCTTAAGCTCATACCTAAGTTGACCTCAGTATTTTCAGTATTGTATAGACCCTCGCCAGCTGTTTTGACCAAGTGTTCAAGGTCTGTAGATCACATCAGGATGTTTGACTGAGGAACTGAAAATGGGCAGTGACCAACTGAAGTTCCAAAAACCATCTCATAAGCCAAGCCAGCTGGAATCTGTGTTTCACTATTTGTCTAGTGTGGGGTCCATTGTATCATTTATTATCTTTAATTTGAGAATAGTCAATGACAGTGGTAAGGGTAAGGGGACACCCTGAAGCATTATACAGTACCTGGCTCCAGCTCAAAGACCTAGTATGCCACTGTCTGCCTTACAGCCTCATGCCTCTAAAGCCTTGCAAATCAACTGAGTTAAGGCAGTTCCTATCTAACTGCTCCATGATACTGTTTTATTTATATATATATATATAAATAAAATATGTGCTGTGGTATATTCTGTGTAACTACATAACCTGTTGGAACAATGTTTTTGAAATGCTACTTGGAAAAGCAAGCCTAATATTGGCCTCAGTTATCCCAGGTCCAAGGCAGTGAGAGAGCATTGGGATCAGTAAGAATCTTATGCTGTTCACCACATTCAGATTTGTTCAGACAAATGAAGGACAGCGATGTTTTCCAGCCTCACAACTCTGAATTGTTCTGAGACAGAGTGTCTAATCTGCAAGCGTGACAGATGGTTCCTTGAATTGATGGACATTTCAACCCTTCAAACTTTCCACAGTAGAGGAAGTGGACTGAAAATCTGTTTTTGAAGAGTTGAAGTTGAATTTGAGGAGGAATTCCATTGTTAAGGCTAAGCAAGGCCATACCTGTATTTCTGGTGACTTTTCTCACTAATCCAGGAGGCTTTATGCTCACTATTTCTTTGCTGTTATCAGTAAGCCAAATATTATTGTGTGCCTTCACTTTTGAAGGTTTTTGTATTTTAGATGTCTGGCATTCACTGCGTGACTTCACTTCAAGGTTCTTTCCTCTTTTTTCCTGGCTGCATTGTTAAAGATATGTTTGTACCAACCATGGGTAAGTGATGTTGCGCCATCTGTGAAATGTCTCTGAGCAAGGCCTTCAAGTTATGTACTTCTGTCTGAACACACTGCGAGTCTGTCAGTAAAGAGCTGAGATCTTGCAGCGTATAAAATGTCAATTGAATGATTCATGGTTACTCGGTCCACAAGATTACTTTACTCAGAACAGTAAGAGCATGCGTGAAATCTGCTTCTGCTAATGAGAAATGATCTTTGCTGTTAAACTAGCTTTTCTCCAGATTATTTGTTTGTAAAGATTGGATGAGGGATAAATATTAGCCTGGTCTGCAGATGTTTCTTACTGCATACAATGAATTCTAATGTTCAGTGTTTCCAGAAAGGTTGGCATTATTAAGTAAAAAGAAGAAAAGCTATATAGTACTGTGGACAATTCTTTGGTATATTTATATATCGCCAGGGTTTCTGAGACTTTTGCACAGTACTGTAGTAATTTTATGTATCACACTGTACTGCTATCGGGGGAAAAAACACAAATTTCATGGTGTATGTGAGTGATGATAAACCTGATTCTGATATGGGTCTCTATTGTGGACTGAGAGTGGGAAGGGGGCAGGGAGAGGGGAATCATAGATGGGGAAAGGGGAAGGGAGAGGGGAGGGAGCGGGAAGCACCAGAGAGACATTCTGTAATGATCAATAAACCAATTGTTTGGAATCAATTGACCTCGTCTGGTGTCTCAGGGCTGGGTGTGTCTGCACCCATGCCACCTCCTGCCCCTGGCACTCCTTCTCTGCCACCTGTCCCACACCCCTCCCGCGGTGCCCCACACTCTCCATACCCAACATTCTTTGCTCCCGCCAGATTTACAAACTCACTCTCCGTGCCACGTTGACAAATACAGTTCTATGCAAAACTCTTAGGCACACTCGACTTGTGTGGCTAAGGCTTTTGCACAGTACTGTAGCTCTGATTGTTCAGTTTTAGGGAACTGTTCTTGTGCCATGTGGAGGTTGATATCAACAGATTTCCTTGTAAGTTTTTCTCGAATACCCCTAAATATAGCCCAGCCCCCACCACCTGGGTCCATCTGCCTATGACCCACACACCACACCTTCTCGTTCTCCTGTGCCCTCCCTTCATAGTTCCATCTGCCCATCTCTTCCTTAACTCGTCACCAGCCTTTCTATCTCCACTTATCACCTTCCAGCCTAGCCTCTACCTCCACCCTCCCCACAGCCAGCTGGCTCCATCTGACCCTTTTTTAATAACTTTTTAAACCTGTTTCTACCTCATCTCCCAACTTCACCTTTCCTCCCTCTCCACTTGGCTCCATCTGCCTCTTATCTCCCTGGTTTGCTTATCACCCGCCAGACCCTGCATCATCTCTCCCTCTTACCCCATTATCTCCCCTCCACATTCTCTGTCCTGACTTATAACATTGGCAGTTCCATTAACTCCACAGTTGCTGTTTGACCCACCTAATTTCTCTAGCAGTTTTTTTTTGCACCAAATCCTAGTTTGGTCAAACTAGGCTCAAGTAGAGTAAGGCTGAGATTGGTGCTCAAGAGGCATACAGGGCAAAAAGTCTCCTGAGAGATGTAATTTAAAGAAAACCATCTCCAACTAGGCTCAAGATTAAACATAATGGTCATAGATGAAAGGCAGTTCATGATTTGTCTACTTTCTGTAGGTGTTTAAGGTGACTGAGCTCTCGATTCAGAAATGCGTGGGTTAGTGTGAGATTTCAGATGATTAAAGTCTGAGTAGAAACCCAAGTCTGAGAACAGTTTTTGTTAGTTGACTACAGTCAAGTTTGGCACCTTGTGATGCAAGCCGCCTCACTGAGCAGAGTGCAGCTATTCTGCACAGACTGGGGGTATGAGCAGAGCATTGGTATGTGATAATATTTTTGCAAGGGTCCAGAATGCATAGGAAGATCTCATCACATATTTTGTATTGTGTAAATCCAGAAGTACAAATCATTGCTTCAGACGTGCTGTCATCAATATTATACTGTCAAAGGTTCCATTGGCTCTGACTTTTGCAATCTAGGCCAAAAGCTTCAACACAATAAATGATTACTTAATGCAGGTTTAAAGTCTAAAATAGTAGATATAATAAAAGATGTTTTATGTATTTTGTTTAAAACTTATTTTTTAGCTTTTTTTTAAAAATAATTTATATTTTTTAAAAGAACAAAAAGCAAAGGAAGCTGGTGCTTTGAAAACTAAAGTAGCTTAGTGATGTAGCGATCTCATTGGAGCAGAGTGAAGATTCCTGTAAATGTAGTTGCTGATGCTGGCACATCATGTTGCTGGAGAGATTTTATATGACTGTACTCTTACTGCAGTTTAATTCTGTTTCAAATTGTGGTGATGGTTCATTAAATAAAGAGCTGTGAAACGTGGATTATTTTCGACTCCAATGTAATACCAGTGCCAAAATTATTCACAGATTTTTACATCAAACATGTTAGAATCTACCTCTTGTAGCTCCAGACCAAAATCTGCCCTCTGTGGCCTTGGTATCTTAGTGCCTCCATATCCATTTGAGATGGAACGTAAAACATTATGATTTTATGAAGTTTAAGAGTTATTTCAATAAAAAAGTGCTTATTCTTTAAATTCTGTGCTGTCATTCTTCTTTACTCTTATACATTAAACATTTCAGCTTCAGATGAGAGGTTAAATTTACTCCACCAGATGAATGTCAAAAGTGCTGTGGCATGATACTGAAGATTATCCATCAATCAGCTGGGCCCAGTGCTGGGGCGTAAAGTACAAGCAGTTATTTGAACACAGGATAGAAGCTGCTTATCGTGAATCTCTGTGCTCATTTTCAGATCAGATTTTCAAAACAACATTCATGAAAGAAACCTAATTTAATTCACATTATCTTCCACCACAATGTCCCACAAGCTGCTCAGATAGTCACAGCAGTGTGCACCATCCACAAAATATGCTGCAGTTACACACCCAGGCTGTCCTGTCTCAAACCCACAGCCTCTTCCATCAAGTAGGGAAGCAGACTTACTGCAACAGCACTGTCTGCTGGCTCCCATTCAAGTCACAGACCATCCTACCGTGGAAATGGATGGCGGGTACATCATCACTGGGACTTACTCTCAACAGTACTGTGTGAACAACTTCACCAGGAGGACCAGAATAGTTTTCCAGGAACACAGCAAGTAGCGCCTTTTCAATGGGACACTTACAGCTGGGTGACAGACACTGGCCTTGCCAGTGAAGCCCAGATCCCACCAAAAGTAAGGGCAGTGTGCTGAGCTGTTGGGATCCAAATAGAGGACTTTGGGCATTCAGCCATTTGCAGAGATAGGCAGTTCTTTATTTGTTTCTTAGTGTTTTAATAGGTTTTTTTTGTGTATTTGATGATTTAAATCAAGTTTGGCATTTTTTACATGCCAGTGTCTATCAGAGGAAATTAAAGACTTGTCTCAGACTTTGACTGGAGCTTTGCTTCTCAACTGCTACTGATTTAGGCAGTGAGGGGCCCCAGCACGATTGGATCCAATGCAAAGGTCAGATCAGCAGAGAGATGGATCACAGCAAGCATGGTTAGGCCAATGGCTCAACTATACAGCAAGATTCATGGACGAAAGTGTGGAAAATAAAGTGGAGTGTCTCTGACAGGGTAAAGGCAGGAGAGGCTAAAGAGTTCAAGATGTTCAGATCCTGACCACAGCCCCTGTTTCTAAGACACAAATGCAAATATTGAATATGTTAGTGCCGTGCACACCCACGGGCATGTACTCCATGGTCTATTGCATTATATACCCCTTTTGCCTTGTATCATAATCCCCTTTGCTGCTGAATTTCTCATAGCAACCTTGACATAGACTTTCTCTTCTGTTCTTTCCTTGTCCCATTCCCTGCCTTGGCACTTGCTTGAAACCTGTTGCAACTGTGATTCTGCTGAAATGTTACCAAATTGAAACAATTGGCCTCTGTAAGTGATCTCCCGTGTGTAGATGAGTGGGAGAATCTGGGGGGTGGGGGCTGCTGAGAATTTTGAAAGAATATGAAATGGGAATAGTGTAAGTTAACGGGGTGGTTGCCATTTGATGCAGATGGTGGGCTGAGGGCCTGTTTCCACACTATACAGCTCTATGACTGTCACTTCATGATTCACTGTTTTTCTCTCTGCAAGGATGCTGCCTGGTAAATATTTCCAACATTGTGTAGTTTTAAAAGTGATCAGAAGTGCATCTTTGAGTCAGATGATTGTGGGTTATAGTCTTATTCCAGACTTAAGCATAAAAATCTACAGAGCAGTGATGAGAGACTGCTGTTTGTTCTTTTACCCCACCGTCTTTTGGAGTCATAGAAAAGTATAGCACAGAAGCTGGCCCTTTAGCCCATCTAGTCCATGACCAGTTGTTGAGACATTGACTCAACCAAGATTCCTGCCTAAAATGAGTTCTACTCAGACTCAGTCAACCATTTCTCACATGCAAAAAAAACATACAGAATCTCCAGACCGAGACCAAGGTAACATGCCTGAACAACTGGCGTCCTGTCGCACTCACCTCAATAAGCAAATACTTTGAGAGGCTGGTCCAGGACTACATCTGCAACGTGCTACCACCTACACTGAAGCCCCTACAATTCGCCTACCGACATAACCGATCGATTGATGACATAATAGCCACTGCTCTTACATATCTGGAGAAGAAGGATGCTAATGTGAGAATGCTGTTCCTGGACTACAGTTCAGCATTCAACACCATAGTTCCATCCAGGCTCGACAAGAAGCTCGGAGACCTCGGCCCTGACCCTGCCTTGTGCAGCTGGATCCTGGACTTCCTGTCAGATTGCCAGTAGGTTGTAAGAGTGGGCTCCCACACCTCTAACCCTTTGACCCTCAATACAGGAGCCCCTCAGGGCTGTGTACTGAGTCCCCTCCTTTATTCCCTGTATAACCATGACTGTATCACAACCACAACTCCAATCTGCTAATTAAATTTGCTGACGACACTATATTGATTGGCCTTATCTCAAACAATAACGAGGTGGCCTACAGGGAAGAAGTCATCACCCTGACATAGTGGTGTCAAGAAAACAACCTCTCCCTCAATGTCACAAAAACAAAGGAGCTGGTTGTGGACTACAGGAGGAATGGAGATGGGCTAACCCCTATTGACGTCAATGGATCTGGGGTTGAGAGGGTAAACAGCTTCAAGTTTCTCACCATACACATCACTGAGGACCCCACGTGGTCTCTACACACCAGCTGTGTGGTGAAAAAAGGCACAATGGTGCCTCTTTCACCTCAGTTAGTTGAGGAAGTTTGGTATGGGCACCCAAATCCTGAGAACTTTCTACAGGGGCACAATTGAGAGCATCCTGACTGGCTGCATCACTGCCTGGAATGGGAACTGTACCTCCCTTAATCCCAAGACTCTGCGGAGAGTGGTGTGGACAGCCCAGCGCATCTGTAGTTGTGAACTTCCCATGATTCAGGACAATTACAAGGACAGGTGTGTAGGATCATTGGAGACCCAAGCCATCCCAACCACAATCTATTCCAGCCGCTACCATCCAGGAAACGGTACCGCAACATAAGATCCAGAACCAACCGGCTCTGGGACAGCTTCTTCCACCAGGCCATCAGACTGATGAACTCACACTGACTTGAGTGTACTCTATATTACATTGACTGTTCCATTTATTATAAATTACTACAATTGCACATTGCACATTTAGATGGAGAAGTAACATTACAATTTTTACTCCTCATGTATGTGAAGGATGTAAATAATAAAGTTAATTCATTTATAAAACTAATATACAGCTTTCATTACACTTTTATTAAACTGCTGCTCTCCCAACTTTTCTTGCTGGGTCCAGTATTATCAATAATTCTGTCTGAACAAACAGAGTTTCTGTCCCTTCTCAGAAAGCAAATTGGATTGTTAACCATTTTTATGCGGTTTGATCCTAGATGTCATGAGCATGCCAATAATGAATTTGTCCCTCTCACTCTACCAATGTCCCACACATCTCTATGAAGTACTTCCCTATTTTGTCGACAAATCCATACCCATTCATCCACAACAGGTACTCACCCCATCACAGTTCCAAAATGGATCTATTCATTGCCTTCTGCACAACACTGGGAAAAGTCCTTCTCTACCTTTGACTGCACCAGTTTTCACCAACAGCTTTTTCTTATCACCTGCTGATGTATTCTTATAAATCTGATTACAGACATAGAACCAAGCTGTAGATCAGGCCCGGAAGAGAGACTGGAAATCTGGATCGACCCACACAAAATGCTGGAGAATCTCAGCAGGCCAGGGGCACAGATTTCCTCCTGTATTTTGTGTGTGTAGATGAGGCAGCATCAGCAGCAAGAGAAACTCAGTTAACATTTGGAAGAACCTTTATTAGCAGGGTCTTTGACCTGAAACTAACTCTGGTCTTTTTGTCTCCCCAGCTGTTACCTGACCTGCTCAGTCTTTCCAGCATCTTCTGATTTTATTTCATTTTTCCAGGTTCTGCAGCATTCTGATTTTCAACAAATTATTTACGCTTTCTTCTCAAAATGAATGTGATCCACATAGATGCAAGAGATGGAATCTGGAGCAAAAAAACCCCCAAAATGCTGGAGGAACACGGAGGGTCAGACAGCATCTGTGAAAGGAAATGAATAGTGGCCATTTTGCGTTGATTCCAGAGGAAGGATTGCAACCCAAAAGCTTGTCAGTCCAGATGACAGTTCTCAACTCAAAAGCTCAATGATTCATTTCCCTCTACTGATGCTGCCTGACTTGCTTCCTTCAGCATCTTGTTTTTGTCATGTTATTGTATCACTGGCATCTCTGTCTTCCATGGCATCAACTACCACATAAATACCGACAGCATGAAGTTCTGTCTCACCTTCCTCAGACACTCCAGTCTCTCTAAACTGTCCAACTGATTATTTAACAATATACAAGCAAAAATTGTTTTTAGTTAATATTGAAAAGACTGCGATTCCTGTTCTATAACTGAACTCTAACCACTACTTCCATGCCCTCCTCAGAAATATTCCCAAAGCTGAACTAGACTGTCCTCAGCTTTGGTGTGATGTCTCATCCAGAGATGTGTTCCAGGCCACTTACACCACAAGACCAGCTACTTCCAACTCTGTGGATCTTTTGCCTGTGTGCATCAACTAACTTAACCATGTTGCAAAGTTAACTGTATTTCAGGAGCATTATACTGGCTGTGCCACTCTTCAGAATTTCCTCAGATGAGAGAGATGTAAATAGAATAGTTTCTTATTTTCAGACAAACAGTTGGGTTGAAAGGGGAAGGGAAAAAGTAGATTGGATGAGATACACAAGTTGTAAAATGATAGAGGATGGAGTATATATTCAACGGGTCAGGCAGCTTCTGTGGCAGACTGATCTCCTAAACATCACACAGAGCTTAACTGAATGGATTCTTAAGAATGTTATAGCCTTTTTTTCAAAAGCAGGCATTGTAACTGATGTGCCGGAGTTCTCACTTACAGGAATGCCAGACACACAAGGCTAAGCTGGCAGAACCAGCTAAGCTTTGTGATGATGGCAGCTATTGTGATGGGGAGAATGAGGAGGCATGGCAGCTGGTGCGACAACACTGTGTCACCTCAAAGATGCATACTTAACCCCCTGCTCTAAACTCTCTGCACCCACGATTGTGTGGCTCAAACACCATCTATAAATTTGCTGATGTCACAACCATTGTTGCAGGAATTTCAGATGGTGATGAAGGGCCATAAAGGAGTGAGGTGGGTCAGCTGGCTGAGTGGTGTCGCAGCAACAACCTTGCATTCAACATCAGTAAGGCCAAGGAATTGATTGTGGACTTCAGGATAGGGAAGTCGAGGGAACCTTGTGAAGACATCATAGTGGGAAGAGTGAGCAATTTCAAGTTCCTGGGTGTCAACATTGTTGAGGATCTATCCTGGGTCCAACGTATTGATGCAGTTACAAAGAAAGCATGACAGCAGCTATATTTCACGAGGAGTTTAAGAAGGACTGGTATGTCAGCAAAGACTCTCGCAAAATTTCTACAGATGTATCATGGAGAGCATTCTAACTGGTTGCAGTGCCATTTGGTATTGGGGGGGGGGGCACTGCAGAGGATTGAAATAAGTTGCACAGAGTTGTAAACTCAGTCAGTTCCATCACAGCACTAGCCTCCCCATCACCCAGGAAATGCCCTCTTCTCATCGCTACCATCAAGGAGGAGGTACAGGATCCTGAAGGCACACACTTAATGCTTCCCTTCTGTCATCAGATTTCTGAATAGGCAATGAACCCACGAACACTACCTCACTACTTTTTCCTCTCTTCTTGCACTACTTAATTAACATAATTTATACTGTATACATTATTTACTTATTGTAATTTATAGTTGTTATTATTATGCTACGAAACAACAATTTCATGATATGCACCAGTCATATTAAACCTGATTCTGATAGCAGCTGTGGGCTTTTATTTTTGCTTGTGGGTAACCGGGAGAAGATGATAGACAGGTTTAACGGACGGATGAGTGTGGAGGTTTGAGAGGACCAGGAAGTCATGGAGGAAATGAAATGGACCAGGGAGCAGACAAGGAAGTCAAAGAGGGAGTGAAACCCCTCCTTGAATCTTACCCCTGACTTTCCCTGCCTCCTTTTCCTCCTCTCTCACCACCACCCAGAGACATAAACAGTCCTTCCAGGTGAGACAAAAGTTCATAGGCATTCTATTGTATTCAGAGCTCTTGAGGTGCCCTCCTCTATGTCAGCAAGTTCAAATATAGACTTGGTGACAGTTTTGCAGAGCACCCACGCTCAGTCTGCAATGACTACCTCAAGTTCCCAGTTTCAGATAATTTCAAATCTCCTTCCCATTCCCATATTGATATGTCCATCTACACCCATCACTAAACTGGGCTTCATATCCACCTGGGTTGTCTTCAGCCCAGTGGCCTGAATATCAAGTTTACTAATTTTAGGTAAACCACCTTCTTTTCCCCTGTTTACCCACCCCCCTTCATCCCTCACCTACTTTGGATCCACTGGTCAAACCATTTTTGTACCCCTTCCCACCTCCCATTCAGTCCCCATTCCACCTTTGTCCCTTTCTCACTTCTACCTCCATTCCTCTCATTCATCTGCCCCAATCTTCTAGATCTTCCACAGTCTTCCATGTACTGATCTATACTCTAAGTTCATCACCGTTATCCATAATACTCCCAGCATTAAAATATAAACACTTCAAACCATCCAACCCATCATACCTGTTATTTCAAATTTGCCTTTCAATGCATTCCCTGACATGCACCTTCTGGTTTGATCCTTCCCTTACTGACCTGGGGCTCCGGTTCCCAGCCCCCTGTAAAAACAGTTATTTCCGATATTACGTGGAGCAGGCCCTTTGAGCCAAGATGCCCCAGCAACCCCACATCCCTAATTTACCCTAACCTAATATATCACCTCTCTCGTGACTCCGCCTCCTTCTACTACCCATAGTGCTTTCCCCTTACATTCCTTCTTCACCTTTCCTGCCTATCCCCTCCCTGCTTCCCCTCCCCCACCCCTTGATCTTTCCTCTTACTGGTTTTTCACCTGACACCTACCAGCCTTCTCCTTCCCACCCTCCCCCAACCTTCTTTATGGGGCCCCTGCCCCCTCCCTCTCACTCACACGAAGGGTCTCGGCCCGAAACGTTGACCGCTCGTTTCCACGGATGCTGCCCGACCTGCTGAGTTCCTCCAGCGTGCTGTGCGTGTTGCTTTGACCACAGCATCTGCAGAGTATTTTGTGTTTGGGGTTGCTAGCCCCATGCCCAACCCTCCTCCTTTCATGTACAGACTTAGGACTGTCCTATAATCACTCTATAAATTCTATTACTAATTTAATTTTGAATCTATTCAGCCAACTACCCTAGAGTCTCATTTACACTCACTTTTTCGGCCAGACTTTCATGTTCAATCATGCCAAAGGCCTTATTGAAGTCCATGTAGACCACATCTATCTCCCTGCTCTCATAAATCATTTAGTTTCCATTAGTCAGATAGGATATCTCACCAACAAATCAGCTAATATTGATCAATCCCTACATTTACAAGTGTAGCAACACACACACAAAATGCTGGTGGAACACAGCAGGCCAGGTAGCATCTGTAGGGAGAAATGCTGTCAATGTTTCGGGCTGAGACCCTTCCTCAGGACTATCTGAAAGGAAAGATAGTAAGAGATTTGAAAGTAGTTGAAAGAGTATTTGAAAGAGAGTTGAAACTACTTTCAAATCTCTTATTATCTGTCCTTTCAGTTAGTCCTGATGAAGGGTCTCGGTCCAAAATGTCGACAGCACTTCTCCCTATGGATGCTGCCTGGCCTGCTGTGTTCCACCAGCATTTTGTGTGTGTGTTGCTTGAATTTCCAGCATCTGCAGATTTCCTCGTATTTACAAGTGTAGATTAATTTTGTCCCTCAGAACTTTTCAATGATTTCTTGACTATTGTTAATCTCACTGGTATATAGTACTACTCCAATTCACTGGCATATAGTAACACTCCAGTTCACAATACTCCAATTTCTTGGAGTATTGTGAACTGTTTTGGGCCCCTTATCTAAGAAAGGATGTGCTAACATTGGAGAGGGCTCAAAGGAGGTTCACGAATATGATTCCAGGATTGAATGGCTTGTCATATGACAAACGTTTGATGGCTCTGGGTCTGTATTCACTGGAATTCAGAAGAATGAAGGGTGACCTCATTGAAACCTATCGAATGTTGAAAGACTTCAATGGAGTGGACATGGAGAGGATAGTTTCTATGGTGGGAGAGTCTAAGACCAGAGGATACAGCCTCAGAATAGAGGGATGTCATTTTAGAACAGAGATGAGGAGAAACTTCTTTGGCCAGATAATGGTGAATCTGTGGAATTTGTTGCCACAGGTGGCTGTGGAGGCCAAGTCACTGGGTATATTTTAGGCAGAAGTTGGTTCTTGGTTAGTCAGGATATGGGAGAAGGCAGAATTTTGGGGCTGAGAGGGAAAATGGATCAGCCATGATGAAATGGTGGAGCAAAATCGATAGGCCAAATGGCCTAATTCTGTTTCTATATTTTATGATCTAATGGTCTTATCCCTGCTCCCTTCCTTGAATAAAGGTACATTTTCTGTCCTCCAGTGCTTGTACCTCTCCACTGCCAAATGAAGATTTAAATACTTCTGTTAGGGACTCAGCAACCTCTTTACATGGCTCTCATATCAGGCCCTAGGGGTGTAACAACAAAAATGACTGCCAAGACTTCAATATGTTTTTATCTTAATATGCTGCAGAAAATCATCATCCCAACTGAAATTTTCAACTACAGTATCTTTCTCCTTCCTGAACAGAGATGGAATTTTTTTTCCCCATCCCTCGGGCAACATACACATTTTGTGTAGGAAATGTACATATACAGTTAATCTCTATGACCTGTGGATCTAATCATGCAAGAGACATTTTTTTTAAAATTTCTTTATTTTTCTCGTGATGTCTCATTGGGATTTGCATTGTATTTACTCACATGGAGAATTAAACTGATATGCCTTTGCACAACTGGATGTGTTTTATCTCCTGCTGTCAGCATATTATGTTGTGGTTGCTATTACCTTAATGTACCCTCCCCTTGTTTTTCACTTCTCCTCACATATTGGTTCATTTCCTATGACCAAATGGCTCTCTCTCTCTCTCTCTCTCTCTCTCTCTCTCTCTTAGTTTAAGACAAAAAAGTGTCATGAACACTTTAAAAAACCTACTCCTCTTTGGTTTCAACAGGTTATTAAGAAGGCAAATGGAATGTTGGTCTTCATTGCTGGAGGAATTGAATTCAAGAGCAGGGAGGTCATGCTGCAACTATACAGGGTACTGGTGAGGCCGCAGCTGGAGTGCTGTGTGCAGTTCTGGTCTCCATACTTGAGTAAGGATATACTGGCTTTGGAGGCAGTGCAGAGGAGGTTCACCAGGTTGATTCCAGAGATGAACGGGTTAACCTATGAGGAGAGATTGAGTCGCCTGGGACTATACTCTCTGGAGTTCAGAAGAATGAAAGGGGATCTTATAGAAACATACAGCAATTTGAAAGGGATAGATAAGATAGAAGTAGGAAAGTTGTTTCCATTGGGAGGTGAGACTAGAACTAGGGGACATTGCCTCAAGATTCAGGGGAGAAGATTTAGGACAGGGATGAGGAGAAACTGTTTCCCCCAGAGAGTGATGAATCTGTGGATTTCTCTGCCCAGGGAGGCAGTTGAGGCTTCTTCACTAAATATATTTAGAAACAGTTAGATAGGTTTTTACATAGTAAGGGAATTAAGGGTTATGGGGAAAAGACAGGTAGATGGAGCTGA
Source organism: Hypanus sabinus (assembly GCF_030144855.1). Classification (NCBI taxonomy): domain Eukaryota; kingdom Metazoa; phylum Chordata; class Chondrichthyes; order Myliobatiformes; family Dasyatidae; genus Hypanus; species Hypanus sabinus. The sequence goes on along the minus strand of NC_082739.1, from coordinate 31,377,750 downwards.
GTTTATGGACAGATCAACGGGGCAGGTTCGATGGGCCAGATGGCCTACTCCTGCTCCTGTTTCTTATGATCTTAAGTTCCTCTTCGTGGCTTTTACTGAGTGGGGAGAAGTTCAGAATTAATCATCCAAAAATTATTATTACAAGCTGTTAATTGTTTCATTTTCTTCTTTTGCTTCCTTTCCACTTTGTAAATCCCTAGTTGCACGCTCGTTCCAATACCCCTTCCTTCGGTTTCTATTTCTGTTTCTAACCTTCTAATTATTATGTCATTAATTGCTAGTCGTTGCAAAGGAAGGAGGTTAATTGTGCTGTGATACCGTACTTGAAATCCAGTGGTTTACTCTTTCAGTTAAGTTTATTTGCGGAAGCAAGCAGTCTACAAAGCTCCAATTTTACAAATTCATCCCCGTAACTGATCTTGGCACATGCTGTGGAAGGCATTGGGAAAAGGCTTGCTCGGCTGGCAAGGTCAAGGTCTATGAAAAAGGATTGCACATCTGTTATCAAAGAGCTCACGAATCACTGCGCTGGTGTTGACTGACAACATGTACAGACCAGGAATTAAATAAAGTGTTTCACTCAAGTAAAACGAAATGTATCTATTTTTTTAAAAATTGCAAACAAGCATACTTTTGGATTTCTTTACTTTTAAACTTGCTTTTTCCTCTTCACGGCTTGTTGAATTGTGATTCTCAAACTGCCCTGAATGCTGAGGTCCCAGGTGGTGGAAAATATTGAAATGATAATCAAAGACAGAATGAGTTGGTTGATTAAAGAAAGCCAGGCTGAATTTGTTACTGGCAAATTGTTTTTTGAAGAGCAGACAGTATTAATGAAGCAAATGCAATTATTTTGGCATATGCTGACTTACAAACTGCATTCGATTGGATGCCGTCAAGATTGAAGACTGAGGAAATATTGTGGCAGCTTAGAGAAAAAAATTGCAAAGTAACAGGAGACAGTGAATAGAGGTGAATGGTTGTTTATTCATTCTTCAGAGAATTGTGGAGTGGAATGGTCTAGGATTGGAACTCAGGCACAGTTTTTCTTAATATTTTGAAGATCTTAAATATTAATGATTTTAGGCCACTGCTTCCAAACTTGCAGATGACATGAAACGTGAGGGAATAATGAGTGGTAAGGAGGATGGCAATAGATCCCAAGGAGACATTGATAGAAATGGAACGGACAGAGAGGTGGCAGATGACACTTAATGCTAAGCAATGTGAAGGGTCTCAGAAACATCAGAAGGGATCATTGTAAAAGAAGAGCAAGAGCACAGTGATCCAGTGGAATAAGTTTACAGTTCATTGATTGTGGCGGGACAGTTTGGAGAGGTGATTAAGAAGAGCATGCAGGGTCCTGAAGTACAAAATCAAAGAAGTCTTGGCGATCCTCTGTAAATTCAGTCCCAGTTGAACAGCGTATCCAGTTTTGCGCATCACACTGTAGGAAAGAGTTCAGAAACAATTTGCTAAATGATTCTGGGGATGAAAGCTTTGATTATTTATGGCTGTAGATGCTGGATTATTCTCCTTGGAACAGAGGAAGTTGCATAGGGATCTGATAGTGAAACTTGAGACCATGAAGGATAAATAGAGGGAAAACAATCCCATTAGGAGAGGAATCATGAGCCAGGGACATAGCCATAACATGATGCAATAAAGTCCAAAGTGATATTTGGTGGGTATTTCCACAGCAAATAGTTAGCATCCACTATGCATTACCAGAGGAACAGTGGAAGTAAGTTAAGTTTATTTTTATTTATTTGTTTGTTTTTCATTTAGAGATAAGGTGCAGAACAGGCCCTTCTGTCTCACCCAACAACTCACCTAATCACAGGACAATTTATAAAATTTACAGTAACTTACTAACCAAGGCTGTGGGAGGGAACCAGAGCACCCAGATGGAACCTACATGGTCATGGAGGGAATGCACAAACTCCCTACAGATATCGCCGGAATTGAACTCTGAACTGACGAACATCCCAAGCTGTAGTAGTGTCACGCTAACTGCTACACTACCATGCATTCAATTATAACATTCAAAAGGAAGCTGGATTACTAACTGAATTGGAAATGAAATGCAAATTTACAGTGGGAGAGCAGGGGTGTTGGACCAGATGGATTTCTTCTATGCAGAGCAAGCACAGGTGTAACGGGGTGAATGGCCTCTTTCTATACTATGGCCAGTGCATAACCTGTGATTCTGTGAGACTAAATAAGAGTTATGCTTCCCTTAACAAGGAAAACATTGAAAGGCTTCAGAAGATATACCCATCCATTAGCTCAACATTGCTGTGAATAAGCAGGGTAAAATAAATGAAGGCCTGATTGTGAAAGAGAGACTACTTAGTTGTTATATTTAATCTTGCTGATTTCATTACCTATCTGCATCATGTCTGTGCAATGGGAACAGGTTCAGAGGTCAGAAGATGAATAACTGCAGCACACATACTTCTCACATAAATTTTCCAAGGACAGATATTACTATTATAAAGTACAGTTAACACTGTTTCTGACATTTTCCATTTGCAAGTCTTATCTGTACAAAAATGTTTAATTATATTTTCACCTGGTCAGCAAAAACAAAAATGGGTAACTGAGAGAAAATACATGGCTTTTTTTTCTATTATTTTAAAGACCAAAGCTTTCAATACTCATTTCTGTAGAAACAATTGCTCTGTGTCATAACCATGGCATTATATTATCACAAGCAGAAGAAGTAAAGCTGCTGTACTTGACCGCAAAGTCCTAAAGGTCTTCACAGCTCACCTAACTGTCAAGTATCCAACAGAAACCACACTGACTAACTACAGATTAATGGACTGAAGAATATCTCTTAAATGATCTGGAGAAAATGAATTCTATTTTTTAAAGGTTAAGTTTAATGTCAGAAAGCATATTACATATCTGTCATGTTGCTTGATTAGCAATTTAGTGAACTTGAACTTTAAAAAATAATCTAAAGCAAAACATTTGAGGACTTGAGTTATAAGGAAAGGTTGAATAGGTTAGGGCTTTATTCCCTCAAGAGTAGGAGAATGAGGGGAGATTTGATAGTGGTATACACAATTATGAGGGGTATAGATTGGGTAAATGCAAGCAGATGTTTTCCTCTGAGGTTGGGTGAGACTACAACTAGAGGTCATGGGTTAAGGGTGAAAGGTGAAATGTTTAAGGGGAACATGGGAGGGGGGAGCTTCTTCACTCAGAGGGTGCTGAGACTGTGGTACAATCTGCCAGTGGAGGAGGTGGATATGGGTTCAACTTGGTAGGTAGATGGATTGAAGGGGTATAGAGGGCTATGGTCCAAGTGTAGGTTGATGTGACAAAATAGAATTATAGTTCAGCATGGACCAGATGGGCTGAAGGGCCTGTTTCTGTGCTGTAGTGATCTATGATGCATAAAGGACGAGTAAAAGACAAAGTGCTCAAGAAATCATTGAACTGTTGCAGATTGCCAGAAGAGAGGCAGATATATTTAAAACATTTAAAAGGCATTTGGACTGGTATTTGGATAGGACAGCCATCAGGCCTAATCCAAGGAGGAGGTGGGCTGAAAGGCCTGTTTCTTATGAACTGCATCTCTCCCATCTAATTTCTGCAGCTCTACAGCTGTCCAGTTATACAAATCCTTCCCATAGTGCAAAAATCTGCAGAAGTGTGCTGCCAACAATTTATCCAATTCTAGACTTACCCCATCTCTTTTATACTTTTTACTCTTCCACAGTTTAGTTGATTTAAATGAATAGCATCAGTGTGTTGGTATATGACTCAAGATTGCATCAGCTTTTTCTCCTGCTTGGGCCACAGATGCCTGATGTCAGCAAAAGTTACTGACAGTGTAAAATTAACCATTCCGTGTGCCCTTATAGTCCAATATGTCAACATTTCTGTTCTTTACTTTTGCACATCTGCTGGGCAATGCACGGCCTCTAGAAGCAGAAAGAGAAGTTGAAATGAGAAACTTTGGAGGGGGATTAATGTTCCGAAGTGCAGAATGCACTTATAATCATTTTTAGACAATGATTATAAACTATCATAAATTAGTGTTAGTCTGCAATAACCTTGGGTTTCAAAATCTATAGGCTACAGCAGAAGGAGGACGGTGAACAGAGTGCAGATCACTATGACTCATAGGGTTTAGTTGCAAATTATTACCTCAATTCTGAACTTGCTTCGGAGTACAAGTAAAGAAATAATGATCATGTTTTCACTGGCAAAACTGATCTTGCTTGAGTCGGGTTTGGGCACTTCAGAGATCTAATGGGATGGATTCAGACAAGAGGCTTTGGAAAAGATGGTTGTGGAATTAACAGGGGAGGCACTGTTCTTCTGATGTGTAACTATGGTAATGATAAAATATGGCAGTCAACTTGTGCATAGCAAGATCCCACATATAGCAACACCAGCATTCCTCAATTTATGAAAGTGATGCATTCTTGGAAAAGATTCAACTAAGATAAAATGCTGTAAGTTGAAAGGCTGAGAGAAATACACTTTGGGAACTCTGGTACAATATACTGCTATGGTCAGTAAATGAAGCAGGGTTTGTGATAAGAGAGAAAATGCTTTGCAATTTGAAAACATATTATATAGTGTCAAGGGAAATATTGCAGAAATTCATATATATGAAATGTTTGTGAATCAGGAAACTCATTCAGAATAAATGACCAGGTGATCTACCAGGTGTATTTGAGAGATATCCCAGAAAATCAGGGAGAACTTCCCATTATTTTGTCAAATAGAGCCTTGAATTTTTTCATATGTTCATTTGGAGCTTATAATTGTTTGAAGCTCACATCAGAAACACCTACCCCGTCACTATGATACTCTTTCAGTCCTGACCTGGCATAGTAGCCTAACTTTCAGCCCCAAAAATTCCAAACTCAAAGATGAGAATGTCGGCATTGATTCAATATAACTGCTGTTCTGTTTGTTTTTCTGTTATCAATTGAGTTCACTTTTAGGACTAACATTTCAACTGCTTCATCAATAAAACCTTTCTAGATGCTAAAAGATACAATGCTATTTCCCCACATATAAACACTTCCATCACAGGTACTGTAAGTGGATATGTTAGCACAGTTAGTGTCCAAACCTTGGTTTAAATTACAACCCTCAGTTAGAATCATCTCACAATTAGGAACCAGACTTAAATACTGGCTCTTCAAAATCAATAATTATTCTTGCTGAAGCTGTAATTCACTGATTTGATGATCTTGCCTGTCCAAACTTTCCTTGCTTGATGCCCCAGGGCTTTGTAATGGATTAATAGTTGGAGTACTTACAGAGAAGCAAGGGCAGTGTGCTTAGTTTGGATTTCTCCCAGTTATGAACGAGGCCGATTATTATAGGTGTTCTGTTCTGCCTATAAAGTACACTTCATGCAAAGATCTGTTTTATCAAATCAGCAGCATTTATGTCATAACCTGTGATGTTTAGATCTAACTCCACTACAGGCAAGTAAAAACTGAAGCAGGATACCCTTGTATCTTCACACAACCTTAAACTGCTTTATGCTCTGTTTTGCACATTGTTGAGATACGTTGGAATGTCTATTAAGATCTGAAATAGAAGATTCCAAACAGATTTGAAGTGCATACTTTCAGATAGTAGTGCATCAGGCTCATAACTTAGATAACAAGGCTTGCACCTTGTAGTTTTATTCGTTGTGATGAAGTGGGAATCATTTTGCAAGGCCAGCATTTATTGACCATTCCCATTTACTTGGAGATGGTGGAATTGAGGCTGCTCCTTCACCCTGTCATCGATCTGGTTAAATAAAGGATTCATTGATTTAGATGTACTGACACTAAGGGAACAGTGATATATTTCTATGACAATGTCAAAATCAAAGTCCAGTTTTTTTTCATGTGTACAGGTACATGGATGCACAGGTGTAATGAACAGCTTACTTACAGGGTCATCATAAGAAAACCGTATATTAAACATAAATTATACACACATTTTATCTGAAACAGCATAATTAGAACAAAAAGAAACAAAGTATATTTTAGAGCAAACTGATCAAAATGGCACAGTGTTGCTCAACTGTATCAATTAAGCTTTTGCTGGTTGATTCATCAACCAAATGAATGAAAAGAAATAGCTGTCCTTGAACCTGGTTGTGTGGAACCTGCTTCTGTACCACCTGCCCGATGGGAGCTATGATTAGATGGCATGGTCCGGGTGATGGGGTCATCTTTGACCATTACTGTTGCCTTCTTGATAGTGGGGAGGGATGTGCCCCTGATGTGCTAGGCAGAGTCCACAATGTTCTCCAGCTCAGTGATGCGTGACTTGCAGATGACTTTACATGGGAGACTGCTTCCATAAACTTGCTACCCTTGCGGAAGGCTTCACAGGCGTGAGAGGTTGTGTCAGGGTAACTGTGGTGCATTTAGTAGATGGAATGCACTGCAGCCATAATGTGCTGGTGGTGGAGGCTATGAGGAGTCAGTGAAAATTTAATAGGATGAATGGTGTGCCAATAAAGTGGGTTCCTCTGTCACAGATGGTTACGCAATCACAACTTAAATAAGGGAAAGTCTATGAGGTTGATTTTCAACCTCATTACTATGCATGAACGCATTTAATTTTCTGACGATCACTGTGTTTATTCCTGGAACTTTAAGTGTGTTTAGTTCTGAACAGTGAAAGGCCATCAGGAAACTGAACTGCATCTGTCAACACTCTGCAACAGAATGGTGATGCTTTTTTTGCATTTTTGGAAATGCAAACAGTGCAAATTAAATAGTTAAAGGAAATTTGATCCAGTGCTTCCAATCATCATTCCTGTTTTTTTCTCAGATGCGCAGTGCGAGGATGGACATGAAGTGACGTCATTTTGCTGTGTATGAAGTGATGCTTCCCTGCTTTAGAGAGCCGTGTCATCGGGTGGTGATACACATCTGAACTTCCTCTCCTGCAGTCATCTTACACAGAAGGAAAGCACTCTTCCAGTAGTTCACGTGCAAGGGTTGGTCATACAGTGATTGTCAGTGGCTGGAGCTCCGCCATCAATCAGCAGACAGAGAACAGTGACTGACCTGTCTATCACGAACTGCCCACCATCAGGGAGCTCAAACATTGTGTGCTCAAAATGTACACTGATTCTAAAACTACTGCATTTGGGAATATGTGCAGGATAAATGCACGGCACAAATTAGTTCTCCCTTATCAGTGTTACTGAATTTCTGGGTAGGTATTTAATTCTGCGATGTGAATGCCTATTACTTTTGCCTACGTTCTTTCAGTTCTCAAGTGTAGACTGATCGATGTTAAGCAAATCTAGTGATGCAAAATGTCTCCAACCAGCAGTCCATGCGTTTCAATATCACTGTCATCACCATTATATCCTAGTTGGAAAGATCACCAGTTCCCAGAAGTTTAACTCAATCAGCCACATGGATACTACGGAGAGTGAGATGATGGAGTTTCCAGTTGACTTTCTGCCATTCTGAAACATTTCCAGCATCCACAGGGCATTTTAGTGCATGAGAAGCCTGGTCCTATCCAACACAAAGCAGACCGACTGATAGGCACCCCAGACACCATTGTCACTAGTACACCTTGACTCCAGTGTGCATTCATGGGGAAAGAGTACTTCTGTATTTTTGAAAAGATGTCCAGAACCTGTGACTTCTGCCTAGAAAGGTAAAGGCAGTGGGCAGTGTCCCTTCATTGTTACTGGGTCTAAAACCTGGAGCTGCCAACTCAGCGATAGTGTGTGTGTAACATGCATAGGGGTACACATGTTCTTTAATTCAAACCTAATTAGTTCAGATACAAAAAGCTGCTGTAACAGGTGCAACTGGTTTATTCCACCCTCAGACTGCACTCCACATGTGCCATTTATATAGAGTACATGATATATTTGCATACCTTACAATCCTCTCCCATTTTGAAAAGGGAAGTTCATGTTTTCTCATTATTTATAGCTTTAACTTACTTGTGATTTCTGTTTTCTTTGATCTTCTCAAAGTAACTTGTGTCTTTGCCATTCTATCCACTCTTGACATGATGAAGGTGCCACATCTTGATTCGCTTAAATGGAATCTTTTGTTGCTTCTTCCACAGTCTTGCACATAAATATTTGAAATATAATCACTTAATGCATCAATGTACCAGCTTCAGGAATTGAATGGTTGACATACGCATTTCTGGTTTTAACTCCTAACGCAGCAAGTTTATGGAAACACTCTCTCATGTAAAATCGTCTACAAGTCACGCATCACTGAGTTGGAGAACATTGTGGGCTCTGCCTAATACATCACGAGCACATCCCTTCCCACTATCGATTGTATCTCAAGAAGGCAACAACAATTGTCAAAGATGATCCCGCCACCCAGACCATACCATCCCATCACATTTACTGTCGGACAAGTGCTACAGAGGCCTGAAATCCCACACCACCAGCTTCAAGAACAGCTAATTCCCTTCACCTATGAAACAACCAGCAAAAGACTAATCACTACAGTTTAGCAACACGGTGCCAATTTGATCACTTTGCACTAAAATCAGGGTGGGTTTGATGACATCATAGAATGTAGAACATTACAGTACAGAAAAAGCCTTTCAACCCATGATGTTGTGTTGATTTTTTAACCAACTAACCCTTCCTTCAATCCTTCCTTTCTACATAGCCCTTCTAAGCTCACTGGGAAAAAGGTCTTTGGCTGTTCACTCAATCCTGAGCTTAGAGTAGAGTGCATGTTTAAGGAGCCTGGTACCAGTGAGGTGGTCTGCCTATCAAACAGGGCATATAATTGTGGCTTTATCACTGGAGATATTGGCCTGGGGAAGAAGGCAGACATTGGTTGTCCTTTAATGATTTCTTTTGTGTGGAAACTCTGTTGAGGTGCCTGTTGTAGATAGTCCATGTTTGAAAGGCACACACAAAGGCAGGATAGACCAGAAGCTTGATGCTGGGTTTGAGATTTTGATCATTAATCTCAGTTTTCCCCACATGGAGCTGGATTTTAACACAATTTAGGTAGTGTTCAATTTTGTTGTCACTGTTGCCCTTCAGCTCAATGACTGAGGTTGGAATTGTCCCATAGATTAGCTGCACTCCAGTGGGAGCTCATTGAAGGTGAACTGCAATACTGCAGTAAGGAAAGGTGAGAAATAAGTTGGAGTGAAGATGGCTTTGTTTCACCACAGCCTGTACTGGAATTGTAATGCATAAGACACAAAAGGGACTGCTGATATTGGAATCTGGAGAAAAAAAAAACGAGATGCTGGAAGGACTCAGTTGGTCGGGCAGCATCTGCGGAGGGAATGTTAATGTTTCGGTTCAAAACTCTTCATTAGGATTGAGCTGAAATTGTACTGCATACTTCAATTATCTCCCTGACATTCCATCTCTAAGGGTAAAATTTGTTAAGTGGTGTTAACACAAGAAGCCTATTATGTTTAAGCAATACACGCAAAATGCTGGAGGAGCTCAAAAGGCCAGGCAGCATCTACGGAAGAGCACGGTCGACGTTTCGGGTCGAGACCCTTCATCAGGACTGGAAACAAAGATGAGGAGTAAGAAAAGCCTATTATGTTGCATATTTTTTCTGCCCATAATTGAAGCCATAGTTTTTATCCCAACTGCTTTTCTTCCATACACCTCTCAGGATTTAGCAGGATGAAGTTCAATCATGTTCTGAGTCACCTGCACATTACCAACCTAACAGGAAGTACAGCATTTTATGGAATCTGCTGTTTCCTATAGCTTAGCAAAAGGTTTGCTGGTCAATATCTCCTTATTAAAGTTATCTCTTTTTTGAGTCCATTCTGAATTCTGTATCTCTCAGCTGATGTGTATGACATTGGGTAAGGTGTTGAAATAAGCCTGGGCTTGATATAATTTTGTTTCACAAATTAACAAATAAAAATGAATGGAGTTGAGGGACAACTTCAAGATGCCTTCATTTGGAAAGTCATGAAATAAAAAAAAAGAATTTCAGTTTTTGGTGGTACACTCTGCTTCAGTACAGGACCCGATATTTTTCAACTTGGCATATTTTGAGTGACAACCTATGCTAAGAACTTATCAATTCCTATCCTCGAGATAATCAATGTACGCTATTTGGAAAGGTCCATCAACATAAAGATGTCTTCACTGTCTTATCAATGCAATCTTGACTAATGGACTAGCTCCCTCGATAGTTAGCAAAACTTTTGGCTCATTCAACACACAAAATGCTGGAGGAACTCATCAGGTCAGGCAGCATCTATGGAAAAGAATAAACAGTCAATGTTTGGGGCTGAGACCCTTCATCAGGACATACCAACTTAAGATTTGTAATACTTCCAGGTTTCTTGGCTTTACAATTGCTTCCACTTTCCTTTGATTTGTTGTTCCAATTTAGTAGTCCTATTCTAGCAACATCTTAAGGGTCTTCTTGTAGTTGAAGATAACCTACTTTCTTCTGTATGAATGTAGAATGTCCACGTAGAATCAACCATGGAAGGATCTCAGTTCACCTGCTTATTTACGCTGCTTCTGACCTGCGAGTGATTGGACTACGATCCACAGCCACATCCAAGAGACACCAGACATCACGCTTTGAACCACCAATGATCGTAGTAATTGCTTGAACTGATTCAAAGGGACTTTCGAACAACACTGCTCTTGATCAATTCTGCGCTACTGTGCACTTTTGTAATCTGACCAAAGCCTTTGATTTTTTCTTAAGATACTTCTGTGTTGGGAAATTGGCAGAAACATGGTTTTAATGCTTGAATGCCATAAATCAGAATCTGAAGAACTAAACTAATTATCTTTTGCATCATTGTGTAACTAGGGCAATAGCTCCTTGCAGTGAAGTTTTAATGTGTCTTGTTTCATTCTCTGAATGCTTCTGGCTGATGAGCTCAATTGCATTTCATTTTTTTAAATTTGCTGTGGCATAGAATTGAGGTGTTTAAAACAGAAAATAGGCGGTGGCTTATAGCCACATGAAAATAAAATGAATCATATCTTGTGTACCAACTCTCAAAGCACACCATGCATGCAGCAGTGTTGTCAATTGTCATGCAATGAATGCCTGTTGTTAGTGCTGTCACATTGAGGCATATTTTCACAATGAAGAAGCAGTGGAGATCACAGTCTGGTAGGGCTTTATTGTGATTCATTCTTACCAATAGATAAAATTCATTAAGTTATTGAGATGAAGCCTTCTATAATCCATGTGCAATCCTGTCAAGTCTCCAGTTTTCACTCCTGATACTCACCTCTGCCTCCACCTTCTCCAGTGGAGTGCTGAGGAGCAAGGTGCCTTCTCCCATGCCAATCCCCAGCATTCACTACAGCCATTCATTTAGGAATCAGAATTAGAATCAGAATCAGAATCAGAATCAAGTTTATTATCATTGACATCTATTGTGACATTTGTTGTTTTGTGGCAGCAGTACAAGGCACGACATAAAAATCACTATAAGTTACTGTAATATAATTTAAAAAAAACAAAAGTGGAATGGTTGGGCAGTGTTCATGGGCTGATGGACCATTCTGAAATCTGAAACCAGAATTCCTCTACTGAAATCAGCAGTGGAGGAAAAGATGTTCCTAAAATGTTGAGTGTGTGTCTTCAGGATCCTGTACCTCCTCCCTGATAGTAGTAACAAGAAGAGGGCATGTCCCAGATGATGAGGGTCCTTAGGAATGGATGCTATCTTCTTGAGTACTCTTCAACACTACACTTTTACACTTCAGCAGTTATTTCACCAGTTTCTCAACTGAAAGTGTCAGTTCGGGGGCCCCAGGCTTGTTGGGACATGGAGCTGCTTTGTATCTTCAATTAGATCCAATGCCTGAAATTATGTATGGTTACTATGTACGCCAGTGCTAAAGATGACAACTACTATGACTTGTTTGCACAGATCTTTGCCTGACAAAAATACAGGAAAATTCTTCACCTGTGATACCTGCAGCGTCAATCTAGTGAGCTTCTCCCACCGACATAATGTCCCAGGACTCCACGTTTTCAAAGAACAATTATAAAGGAGGTTCCTGTTTTAATTCTAGGATAAGACTGCGTTAGGCATTGCTCTAGACCCTGGGATTCTGTGCCACTACAACAGGATTGAGAACAAGTACTTCCGATTCAGATTTGTTTGTTTATTACATCAAAACTATGGTAAAGTGCGTTGTTTGTGTTAACAATCAACACGACCTGACGATGCGCTGGGGGCAGCCTGTAAGTGTCGCCACACATTTTGGTGCCAACATAGCATGTCTACAACATTCAGCAAAACAATGCAAGCAATAACAGTAACAACAACAGCAAAACAAGCCCCATTCCCCCTTCCCATCCACCTGTCCACTCAAACACACAGGTAGGCCTCCAATCCCAGGACAGACCACCTCCAGACCTCCAACCTCCAGTCCGTGGTGTAGACTTGCAAATATTGGGCCTCTGACTTCCAGACATACCGAACCAGGGGTTTCAACCATTGAGCCTCGACCTCTGGACCCGCTGACTTCAGTATTTGTTCCTTTGGAATTTGACCTCCGATATCAACCCCATGGGATCCTGAGCTCTGGGCCTCGAATTCTGCACTTACACAGAACTCCAATCCTGGGACTCGCTAACCTGGAGGGTCACAGGCCCTCGTGCCTCCTGCCTACACAGACCTCTGACCCTAGGACTTCTCAACCTGGGGGCCTTGCCAGCTTGGGGGTTGGGGGGGGGTGGTCACCAACCCTTGTCCATGGGACCAGCCAATCTCTGTCATTGACCACGGGAATCACTGATCTTCATCCTCCGTACCTGCTGACCTGACATCTGTCCACGGGGATCACTGGTCTTCATCCTCCGTACCTGCTGACCTGACATCTGTCCACGGGGATCACTGGTCTTCATCCTCCGTACCTGCTGACCTGACATCTGTCCACGGGGATCACTGGTCTTCACCCTCCGTACCTGCTGACCTGACATCTGTCCACGGGGATCACTGGTCTTCATCCTCCGTACCTGCTGACCTGACATCTGTCCACGGGGATCACTGGTCTTCATCCTCCGTACCTGCTGACCTGACATCTGTCCACGGGGATCACTGGTCTTCATCCTCCGTACCTGCTGACCTGACATCTGTCCACGGGGATCACTGGTCTTCACCCTCCGTACCTGCTGACCTGACATCTGTCCACGGGGATCACTGGTCTTCATCCTCCGTACCTGCTGACCTGACATCTGTCCACGGGGATCACTGGTCTTCATCCTCCGTACCTGCTGACCTGACATCTGTCCACGGGGATCACTGGTCTTCATCCTCCGTACCTGCTGACCTGACATCTGTCCACGGGGATCACTGGTCTTCATCCTCCGTACCTGCTGACCTGACATCTGTCCACGGGGATCACTGGTCTTCATCCTCCGTACCTGCTGACCTGACATCTGTCCACGGGGATCACTGGTCTTCATCCTCCGTACCTGCTGACCTGACATCTGTCCACGGGGATCACTGGTCTTCATCCTCCGTACCTGCTGACCTGACATCTGTCCACGGGGATCACTGGTCTTCATCCTCCGTACCTGCTGACCTGACATCTGTCCACGGGGATCACTGGTCTTCATCCTCCGTACCTGCTGACCTGACATCTGTCCACGGGGATCACTGGTCTTCACCCTCCGTACCTGCTGACCTGACATCTGTCCACGGGGATCACTGGTCTTCATCCTCCGTACCTGCTGACCTGACATCTGTCCACGGGGATCACTGGTCTTCATCCTCCGTACCTGCTGACCTGACATCTGTCCACGGGGATCACTGGTCTTCACCCTCCGTACCTGCTGACCTGACATCTGTCCACGGGGATCACTGGTCTTCATCCTCCGTACCTGCTGACCTGACATCTGTCCACGGGGATCACTGGTCTTCACCCTCCGTACCTGCTGACCTGACATCTGTCCACGGGGATCACTGGTCTTCATCCTCCGTACCTGCTGACCTGACATCTGTCCACGGGGATCACTGGTCTTCACCCTCCGTACCTGCTGACCTGACATCTGTCCACGGGGATCACTGGTCTTCATCCTCCGTACCTGCTGACCTGACATCTGTCCACGGGGATCACTGGTCTTCATCCTCCGTACCTGCTGACCTGACATCTGTCCACGGGGATCACTGGTCTTCATCCTCCGTACCTGCTGACCTGACATCTGTCCACGGGGATCACTGGTCTTGGACTGCAGATCACTCCGACCACCAGCTCCTGCCTCTGACTCTTCATTAATTGCCCTTGACCTCTAACTCCCCTTCATCCCTGTCCCTGAACCCTATCATGATCCCTAACTCCCCAAAAGCATCCCTTACAAACCTGAAAAGAAACTGAACCTGAGTCATGGTGTCGACAGACATCGCAGCTGTTCATTGGACAAATGTTTAAAAGAATCATTGTAATGTGGTTCATCTGAAAAGAAAGCAAAAACAATTCCTCACTCGAAACTCTTCCCCTTTAAGAGAATGTAAAGAGCATTATCTGCTCACAAATGCGTTCTAACCTTGCTCCAAAAGGGTTCTAGATTACCTGACAATTTTTCCAAAGAAGGCCGTGTTTTATTTTATCAACCTTCTTTAGCATCTACAAAGAACCAAAGAATCTGTTTAAAAAATCCTCGGATCTGCTTTTAATTAAAGCAGCAAGGCTAATGAAAATTTATGAATGACTCCTACTCTAGCAGGTTACTAGGTTGCTTACACAGCTGTTTGAGAGATGCAGCCATTGAATGAGGTCATATTGCACGCTGTGCTTTTATGTTGAGGAGGCTGTGCAAAAATAGTAGAGTGAACTGCACATTCAGAGTGTAATAGTGGTCATTAATTGGTAGTATTCTTTGGCTCACTTTATCCATAATTCCCAGTTCATCGTTATTCTTTACTGATGCCACATGGTCTGACAAGGCAGTGCTCCAGTGCATCAATCATCAGTTCTTTGGAAATAAATCAATAAATAATATAATGATAACAAATACAAAAATAACTTAAGCACTTCAGAGATGGCAATGTAGAGTAAATGTCCCAAAAGTTTGATTGTTTGCAGAGAAATTTAATCACCCATATCCATCACACATGATGTCAGACTCTCTCAAAGTTCAAAGTTCAAAGTACATTTATTGTCAAAGTATGTATATATTATACAACCTTGAGTTTTGTCTGATTACAGGCAGCCACAAAACAAAGGAACCCAATAGAACCCATTAAAGAAAGGAGACCGTCAAACACCCAATGTGCAGAGAGAAAAAAAAATCAAATTAACCGAACAATAAAAGTAAGGCAATAGCATTCAGAACTGAAGTTCCTGAAAGTGAGTCCACAACCAATTCAGGATCCTGTTAGTTGCAGGCCACAGCTTCAGTTCACCACAAAGACGGCATCGGCCCATCCCTCAACTATGGCCCTGACATACTAGCCCGTTGCTTAAATTGTCCAAACTTTGGGTCGTTCCTTGCTCTTGGACCCAGGCCTTGCTGCATCAATGAGGCCTGTACCTGACCTTCCCAATATGGCCTGGTGCTCAAAATGATCTAAACTCGAGTCTTTCCTCACTCTTGCCCTCGGGCTCTGCTTTTCTTCCGCTTGTCCCGCCTCGATTCTAAAATGTTGAGCGCGGGACTGATGACTGGGTAGTGCTCTGTGCAAGCGCACAGTACCTGGGCTCCAGATAATGTGCTATCTTGCTCAAGATACAAGTTCCCAGTCGGATCACACACAACTCAAACATGTGATTTCCCATCTTGCATCATGACTCTAGCAAAGGTAGGTCAAAGCTGCTGAGAGAGGACATGGGGGACAGGGAGAGGGAAGATCAGTAGTGGAAATGATTGGGGCTTCTGTCAGGGCAGCATTGGCTGCTCAAGGGAAACCGTGGGGTGATAGGGGAAATAGACCTCAGTACTGAATTCCACAGCCGCAGCAGGACTCCCTTATGTTACACAGAAACAGGCCTCAACTACACTCTCATTCACAAGTGGAAGGATTTTAAGCGAAAGTTGTGTGTGGAAAGTTGTTAGAAATCATTGCACACGTCAGAGTAATTCCATGTTTGTGTGCATCATGTAGGTGGTGTGGGTGATGATCTTCCAAAGCCACAAATCCTGAGCTACAATTCTATTGTACAGCGTTCAAAGCATTACCTCTCACAATAGTACCCTGAAATGCAGGCAACCAAACACCAAGATATAACCCAACCAATCTGGCACAGAGAAAATAGATTTGTGATCAGTTTGTTATGTTTCACAAGGAGGAGGATGCCCACTGGTGTGGTTTTTGTGGACTTCAGTCAGAAAGGAATTTTGGAAAGGCATCACTTGGTTAAGGTTGAAATTGAAGACAAATTTTTCACCTGGTTTGGAGGTTTTCAGAAGAAAGCGATCATTGTTATCCCAGAATTATTCCCTATATTCCTCAATGACCTTGTTATGTTATAAAGTTTAGTCTATACAAGTTTTCTGCAATGCAAAGATTAGTGTAGGTATAAAATTACGGAGACACTGAAAGGAGCAGCTTAATGCTATGCCAGATGAGTTTTGATTTTAGTTTCGGGAAAGCAGAGGAGCAGGAGAAATCCTTCATCGAATGCAAGCTAATTAGGGAGTGTACTATTCAGAGGCAGAGGTGTCATATCAGCATTTTGCCAGTATGCCCCAAACTAACAACCAAACACCCGTTCACCCTTAAATAATCTGGACCAGAATATCGAGCTTTACTTGTACTGTATTATATTCATAAGTAGCAGTCAATAAATATGATGGCGCAGTTAATGAGTGTTTATGCAAAATAAAATTTAGGAGCAGAAGTTGGCCATTTAGATGCTCAATGCTTTACAATGCCAACGATAAGCAATCAGGGTTCTGTTCCCACCGCTGTCTGCAGGGAGTTTTGTACATTGTCCCTGTGACCGCGTTGGTTTCTTCTGGGTGCTCTATTTACTCCCACAATTCAAAGCTGTATGGGTTAGGGTTAGTAAATTGTGGACATGCTACGTTGGTGCTGGAAGCGTGGTGAACATCTACCTGAAATCCAGCACATCCTCGGCTGAGTTGGTCATTGATGCAAATGACAGATTTCACTATACACTTTGAAGTTTCAATTTACATATGAAAAATAAAATTAATCTTTAATCACCTTCTGACTTATCAAGGATCTATCTATCTCGTTCTTAAAAATATTCAAAAGCTCTTCTTCCAATGCCCTTTGAGGAAAATAATTGGAAAGCTTCATGACTTCATGAATCTCACAGTTGTATAATGTATACATATTTTGATAATAAATGTACTTTGAACCTTCTGAGTTAAACAGGTGAATTATTTTCTTTAAACAGTGAACCTTGCTTCAAGGCTCTCCCACAAGAGGAAGCATTTCCCCAGATGAAGCTTATCAAAGTCTCTCAGTCCATGCATAACAAATGGAAGTCTGGTTTGTTGATAGAGAAATGTTACAGCTGAGGTACAGATTGTTCTATGATCTAAGGGGATACTGAACATATTTTGAGGCATTGAATCCCCTTGTTCCTCCACTCTCTTATCAGTGACACAAGTTTTGAAGAAGGGTCATTAACAAGGCCCTTTCTGTAACACTGCTGATGGCTGGTGATACTTCTGCGATATGTTACCACAAGTCTGAACCAAAGATCCGGACTTCTGAGTTTGAATCCCAGCACAGCAACTGGAAAATGTAAATTCCAATGATTAAATAAACCTGGAGGAAACAAATAGTATCTTAACAATGACTGTGAAGTTTGCCAATAACCTGTTACAGTAACACCCTCATAAACACAAGAGATGCTGAAGATGCTGGAAATCCAGATAACACACACAAAATGCTGGAGGAACTCAGCAGGTCAGGCAATGTCTATGGGAAAGAATAAACAGGTGACGTTTGGGACAGGACCCTTCATCAGCTGATTTGTCTCTCTGGGTCTTTAAACCCACAGAAATGCAGAAATGTGAATTGCTCATATCTGCCCCAGAAAGTGGCCCGCTGAGCCACTCAGCTCCTGGGTAATTGGGGATGGAGGTAAAG
Organism: Hypanus sabinus; assembly: GCF_030144855.1. NCBI lineage: Eukaryota > Metazoa > Chordata > Chondrichthyes > Myliobatiformes > Dasyatidae > Hypanus > Hypanus sabinus. The sequence goes on along the minus strand of NC_082739.1, from coordinate 31,359,723 downwards.
TGCTGGCTCCAGCAGCATCTACATCAAGTGAATGAGGGTGCTCACATACTCGCATTCAGTGGCAGCACAGAATGGATTGGCATGAAGAGAATAGTACACTTTCCACAACTTGAGAATGTCAGAAATCCAGCCCTGTATTAAATTCCAGGGTATATTTTTCTGCAATACATCAAATTTGAAAGAGCTGCTCAATATTGTCACACTGGCAGCCACACAGATCCAACAACTCGGGTTTGATCCTGACCTCAGGGCATGTGGAGTTTGTAAATTCAAACTATGGCTGTGGGTTTCTCCCAGGTTTTCCAGTTTCCTCTCACTTCATTGAGGTATGCTGGTTGAAAGGTAAATTACCCCTCATATTCTCATTCATCTCACTTGATCGTGACTCTGCCTTGGGCAGTCCCAAGCCCGGCTGTGAAAGGAGGAGGCTTGAGTATGGGGCTAGTACCCCATCTCGCAAAAACCCAGTGCTAGAGAAATGCCAGTAGAAGCTCCAAAGACTGCATCCCTGGGAGAGAAAGGGTCTTTGCTTAGAAGATGTATGATGGGCTACAATCGGGGACAACTTGAAAGATTGGCCCAGGGCAGAGGTCTCTGGTGAGCTGTTATTGGCGGTCTATGCCCCAGAAGGAGTGATGGGCTTAAATAACTAACAAGATCGAGCACACTTTCTACAGACAGCCTATGGTGAGGATGGTGCACTGAGGGCATGTAGGGATAGATTTTGTCTTTAATGGAAATAGAATGTTGGCAGCTGGTAGAAACATTCCCTCACAGATCCAGTGATCTACGTTCAATCATAGAATGGAACATAGAACAGTACCTCATAGGAATAAGCCCTTCAGTCCACCATCGTTTTCCAAACTAATCAAATGCCCAACTAATCTAATCCTTTCTGCCTACATAATGTCTATATCCTTCTGTGTCCTGCACATTCATGTATTTATGTAAGAGACTTTTGAATGCCTCTTTCATATTTACCCCAAAACTACACCTCAGTAGTGCAATCCATGCACCCACACTCTGTTTAAAATATGCCCCAAGCATCTGCTCTGAATTGCCCTCTCTCATCTTAAATGTATGCCTGCTGGTATAAGTCATTTCAACCTTGGGGATAAAAAAAGATACTGTTTGCCTACTCTATTTATGCCTCTCATAATCTTACAAGCCTCTATCAGATCTCTCCTCAACTTCTGCCACTCCAGAAAAACCAACCCATATTTGACCATATAATTCTATTTTATAAATTTATAAAAATCTAGTTTTATAAATTCACGACTCTTGAACTCATTTCCTCAAGTATGCCATATGCCTTCTTTACAACCCTGTCACCCTGTGCAGTCACTTTCTGGAGGGATGGACTTGGACCCCATGATCCCTCTTTACATCAACATTTTTAAGGGCCTTGCCATTAACGATGTACTGTCTCTTCACTGTTCTCCCAATGTGCGACACAACACCTGGCCGGGTTAAACTCCATCTGCCATTTCTCCACCCATATCTGCAACTGATCGATATCCTGCTGTATTCTCTGGCAGACTCTAGACTATCCACAACACCACCAATCTCCGTATTACCTGCTAACAGTGGGCAAGGTGTCTTCATGGTCTGAGTAAAGGCGCTCTTCACCAGCATTTAAAAGCATGGAGTATGTCCATTAAACTGCCTAAGTACATGTAATACACTTGCTCTATACGTGCACACCTACACAAACACGCACACACAGAATTACACAGACGTACAATGCACTCTCTCTCCTTTAGTGCAACACAGACACAAAAGCACACAGAGACACACACAGAGGGACCACACGTACACACAGACTTACATTTACACTCTCTCTCACTCACTGACATGTAAGCATGCATGCACAAACAGGAACGTGCACATAGGTCTGCACACCCACACAGACACTGATCCTCTTTGAAAGTGAACCTTCCCTTTCACTGTGGGTAGAACTTGGCTCTGCCCATATCCTGATTCTGAGTTTTGAAGTGCTCAGGATGACTTCATGTCTCAGTGACTGTGTAGCAGTGTCAACTACATTAACTGTGTTTGATTTGATCTGTGAGCACATGAACTCAGTTGGACACATGAGAATCAGAATCAGGATCAGGTTTAATTTCACTGATGTATGTTGTGAAATCTGTTGTTTTGCAGCAACAGTACGGTGCAATGTATAAAAAAATACAAAAACTTACAAAATAATTAAATAAAGAGTGGTTCATGGACCATTCAGAAATCTGATAGTGGAAAGAATGAAACTGCTCCTAAAACATTCAATATGCATCTGCAGGCTCCTGAACCTCATCCCCGATTGTAGTAACAATAATGTTCCAGATGAGGAGGGTACTTACTGATGAATGCCGCCTTCATCGTGTCCTCAATGGTGGGGAGGGTTGTTTCTGAGTCTACAACACTCTGCAGCTTCTATCGATCCTGTGCATTGAAACCTCCACACCAGGCAGTGATGCAGCCAGTCAGAATGCTTTCCACTGTACAGCTGTAGACATTTTCTAGTGTTTGGTGACATGCTGAAGTTTCTCAAATTTTTTATTCTCAAATAAAATAAATATCACTACATAGATGGCCTTACAAGTCAGACACCTTTGCCCATTCAGAACTGCTCTGAGCAGGAAAGTTTAGGGTTTGGGGCTCCTTTGTGCTGAGCTGAATGTAGAACAATTGCCACCATGAGGAAACTTGCTCCAAAAGAGTATCTCCTTCCTCCTCCCTCCCACCCTAAGTCCTAAAATTCGTGGATCCTTGCAAAATTAGCCCACATGTTCCCTCTGATCACGAAACACACAGTTGCTCTGTATATATGTTCATGCTGGAACATTGCCCCCCAAAGCTTGTGCCATGGACAGCAACATCTGTGCTCTGGGTCTTTGTACAGTATTTACATTGCTCAGACTGGCTTCTTTATGCAAAAACCAAATCCTAAATCTAAATGAAAAATAGGGGAGTCTATTACTAGGAATGAGGATAAACGTCCTTCTTGATCACTAGCAATGCCCAGTAACTGCAGCAGGCACCTGTCACAGGTAGCACTAGTGATAGTCTAAGACTCCTCTACAATACTTCCCTAACTAGAAGGATGAGTGCAGCAGGATTATGGAAACCCCATCCAGTTGGAATAAATTGTTCTTTTTCAGTTTTGATGACTGCAGTTCCTAGAACTCTATATCCCGTAGGATTACCTTGGTGCCTCTAACATGTGAGCTGCAACAGTCCTGTCACTTTTTCATGGGTGATTAGATGTTGACATATATTCCAACATTGACAGCAAATCCCACATCCTTATGACAAACTAATGATAAAATGGAGCCATTTCCCAGGAATGGGTTGGGGAATTTGAGGTGGGCTAGGGTGAAGATTCGAAAATTTTGGAAATTAATTCATTTTTATTTCAAGAGCATACTTCTAATCAGTGTTAAGAATATAAAATATTTGAACAACTTGTATGAGAGTTGAGACCAAACTCAGACAGTTGTCAGTGTGGTGTTGCCTGTCTAAAACAGGGTTCAGGAGATGCAGCACAGTTTAAACCAACTGCTCATAGTCTCAATGTGTTTGACAGTCATCTCTCCCAGTTGCCTGACTCAGACACAAATACTCAAATTAGCAAGACTGGCAGGTTTCAGTTTGAGTTTGGACTGTGACTTGATTCTGGCAGGCAACCTCAGTTTGCTCCTTCTGAACATTGCAGATGCTCACTGAAACCTTCCATTCCATTTTAAAATGTCTCTGTCTCACAGGAAAAAGAAATGTTACAATCCCAGTGTTCATAGCCCTAAGCATTTTCCATTATATACAGGGCTTCATCATCATCATTATGTACCATCTCGTATGACGAAGGCGATCGTGGTCTATCTATGACCATGATTGTTCTTGGCAAATTTTTCTACGGAAATGGTTTGCCATTGCCTTCTTCTGGCAGTGACTTTGTCAGACGGGTGACTCCAGCCATTAGCAATACTCTTGAGAGATTGTCTGTCTGGCATCAGTGGTCACATAACCAGGACTTGTGATATGCATCATCTCCTCATACGACCATACTCCACCTGCTCTTGTGGAATCACGTGACCCTGACCGGGAGGGGCTAAGCAGGTGCTACACCTTGCCCAAGGGTGACCTACAGGCTAGTGAAGGGAAGGAGGGGAAGGAACACCTTACACCTTTGGTAGAGACGTATCCCCACCCCATCACCCAAATACAGGGCTTAACTCGTTCTTTTAATGTAAGGAGCTGTATGAGTTTGGCATATCCTTTGAGTTGCATTGGGCTGACATAATGACAGTTGTGAGGAATGATCTTGGACGAGAAGAACAGAAAGTGGAATATATCCTGAATAGGTGGGGGTAAGAAACAGCCAAGGACAAAGATCACCAGTTGAATTAGTTTACAGTCTTTGTAAAGGCTGGCAACTCAATTGCACAGACAATTAATTCAAAAGTATTTAAAAACAAAGCAAAGGTCATATAATAATCCTCAGGGGATGAGCCTTCACATGAATCAAATAAATTAGATTATCAGAATGTTCTGGAGAACAAGTTCAAAGAGCATATTTTGGGACAGTTTTTTGATAAAATCGTCATGGAACTCTTAACACCGATCAGCTTTTCACACCTATTGTGCTATTTTTCACAAGTCTGTTTTTTGAAATAATTAAACCAATGTATTAATGGTATTGTGGATTGTCAGCAGCATGTTTAACCACACAATCTAATTTAGTTTAAAAATATACATTAAATGGAAACTTTCCTGGATTAGTCTCAGATGACATTGCCCAGTTTGGGTTTCTACATTATTATAATATTACAAAGAAAGATGCAGAGGAAAGTTTGCAAGGAATATAGCAAAGCTTCCAAGAAAGATTGAAGCACCCAGTTTTTCAGGAGGTGGGTGTAGGAAGGTGGTTAGTACAGGGGAAGGTGAAGGGTAGGAAAGGTATGCTGAGATAGCTGTTGAAGTAGACTAATGGTCGAGATTTAAATCATGGAATTCAAAACAGATGTAATGCAGGCTTTCACCCTTTAGGGATGTCTAAAACTAGGGTTAAGACATGCAAAACAGTAACAAACAAATCAAGCAACACACACAAAATGCTGGTGGAACACAGCAGGCCAGGCAGCATCTATAGGGAGAAGCACTGTCGACGTTTTGGGCCGAGACCCTTTGTCAGGACTAACCAAAAGGAAAGATAGTAAGAGATTTGAAAGTAGTGGGGGGAGGGGAAATGCAAAATGATATGAGAAGACCAGAGGGGGAGGGGTGAAGCTGAGAGCTGGAAAGGTGATTGGCAAAAGGGATACGGAGCTGGAGAAGGGAAAGAATCATGGGACGGGAGGCCTAGGGAGAAAGAAAGGGGGAGGGGAGCACCAGAGGGAGATGGAGAACAGACAAGGAGTGATTGTGAGAGGAGCAGAGAGAGAGAAAAAAAGGTGGGGGGGGGGGAAGAAGAGATAAATAAATAAATAAACAAACAAACAATTAAATAAATAAACAGACGGATGGATGAATGAATGAATAAACAAATAAACAAACAAGTAAATAAATAAATGAATGAATAAATAGATAGATAGATAGATAGATAGATAGATAGATAGATAGATAGATAGATAGATAGATAGATAGATAGATAGATAGATAAATAAATAAGGGATGGGGTGAGAAGGGGAGGAGGGGCATTAATGGAAGTTAGAGGATCAATGTTCATACCATCAGGTTGGAGGCTACTCAGATGGAATATAAGGTGTTGTTCCTCCAACCTGAGTTTGGATTCATTTTGACAATAGAGGAGGCCATAGATAGACATATCAGAATGGGAATGGGACATGAAATTAAAATGTGTGGCCACTGGGAGATCCTGATTTCTCTGGCGGACCGAGCGTAGGTGTTCAGCGGAACGGTCTCCCAGTCTGCGTCAGGTCTCACCAATATATAAAAGGCCACACCGGGAGCACCGGACACAGTATACCGCACCAGCCGACTCACAGGTGAAGTGTCGCCTCACCTGGAAGGACTGTCTGGGGCTCTGAATGGTGGTGAGGGAGGGAGTGTAAGGGCAGGTGTAGCACTTGTTCCATTTACAAGGATAAGTGCCAGGAGGGAGATCGTTGGGAAGGGATGGGGGAGACAAATAGACAAGGGAGTCGTGTAGGGAGCGATCCCTGCAGAAAGCAGAAAGTGGGGTGAGGGAAAAATGTGCTTGGTAGTGGGATCCCAATGGAGGTGGTGGAAGTTACGGAGAATTATATGTTGGACCTGGAGGCTGGTGGGGTGGTAGGTGAGGACAAGGGGAACCCTATCCCGAGTGGGGTGGAGGTCGGATGGGGTGAGAGCAATGTGCGTGAAATGGGAGGGACGCATTTGAGAGCAGAGTTGATGGTGGAGGAAGGGAAGCCCCTTTGTTTAAAAAAAGAAGACATCTCCTGCATCCTGGAATGAAAAGCCTCATCCTGAGAGCAGATTTGGTGGAGACGGAGGAATTGCGAGAAGGGGATGGCATTTTTGCAAGAGACAGGGTGGGAAGAGGAATAGTCCAGGTTGCTGTGAGAGTCTGTAGGCTTATAGTAGATATCAGTAGATAAGCCGTCTCCTGAGATGGAGACAGAAAGATCAAGAAAGGGGCGGGAGGTGTCGGAAATGGACCAGGTAAATTTGAGGGCAGGGTGAAAGTTGGAGGCAAAATTAATTTAGTCAATGAGCTCAGCATGCGCGCAGGAGGCAGCGCCAATGCAGTCGTCGATGTAGCGAAGGAAAAGAGGGGGACGGATACCCATACAGGCTTGGAACATGGCCTGCTCCACAAAGCCAACAAAAAGGCAGGCATAACTGGGACCCATACGGGTGCCCATGGCTACACCTTTGGTTTGGAGGAAGTGGGAGGAGCCAAAGGAGAAATCATTGAGAGTAAGGATTAATTCTGCTAGACGGAGGAGGGTGGTGGTAGGCCCTCTACCACCACTCTCCTCCGTCTAATGGAATTCAGGAGAAACTTGTTAAGAATGTGGAACTTGATACCACATGAAGTACTGATATAAATGGATTTGCAGCTTTTAAGAGGAATCTCGTTCAGTACAGAGAAGATTAAAAGGATGTATTGATAGGGTGAAATGTCTTGTGGAGCATCTGTCTGATGAGGTGAATGGCTTGTTGCCATGTACCATGTACTACAGAATAGAAGCTCTTGCTTCCTTGCTGATTCCAGCATGGGGTCTTTGATATACAGCATTCTTGATCTTCTGCCCTGTTTTTGCATCATGGAAAATTCCATTCCATCTCAACTCTAAACTTCGCTAAAAGCCATCTTTGGGAGTTCATTAAAATCCTACATTTCAGAAGATCTGATGGCAGTTCAATTTCTTGATATTTTACTGTGAATAACCATGGGATTTCAGGATGTGTATTTACCTCAGTAATTGTAATACTTAAAAGGCTTTTGCTGCTGACAAGGGTTTCAGAACAAAATTGGGTAACTCAGTAACCCTCCCACGCTATTAGAATGGGCTGTATCTGCATCTTCCTCTTTCAGGGGAATAATTATCCCAGGAGAGTTAATACATTTCAATGAATTCCAGACATTTGGGATAGGTTTTCATATATCTCCCATTCCTCCTCTTTGTAAAGTATCTTCCAAATGTGTCAAATGAGGTGTGTACAAGTAAGAGGCTGCACTCTAATTTAATAGGCTGAATAATCTGCAAAGGCGTCAATGTTTAGAGGTTATCTTTGTCTCCATATTACACCCAAGTGTCTGTTCTTCACTTGGAAGCATGAAGACTGTAGATTTGTTTCCCCTTGACTTTGTAACAGGGCAATTGTTTTGTATATTTACACTGAGACAATTTTTCTTTGCTGAGGGTATCATTGGCTTTGCATAGGAAGACAAAGTACATACGAAGAACACACCACATCTGCATTCTGCGGACCCAGGCTGGTGACAGCATAGAGCTGAGACAAGATGGTGCCACTTGCCATTCTATGACAACTGCAAGTCATTCATTTAGGAAGTGCACTGGAAGCTTTTCTGAGAAGGTTTCTAGACCAGTACCTGGAGCAGATGGAGGGAAGTTTGGAGAGGAGGGAAAGTTGCACAGGAGGGAAGTGTGAACATGGTGGCTATCTCCACTAGAGCTTAGAAAGTAGAGAGAAGACTTAATTAAGCTTCCAAGGGATCTTGATGGGACGGATGTGAAGGCAATGCTTGTGGTAATGGGAAACCTTAACCCAGGATCAGGAATCAACTTTATTCACCATATTTGTATTTGTATACACTTATTTGTATTAGAAATTTGAAGTGGTGTGTTGGCATGACTTGCAAGAAAAAAAATTCAACCACTCAAAAGAAGAAAGAATTATATAAAAATAATTTAGAGGTTAAAGTATAGATGTGGAATAAAATGTGCATGAGTACATACATACCCACATGTATTTACAATGTAAACAACATTATAAATAGTGTATTAAAGTGTTTACAGTATAGTGCAGTAACTGAGGTGATAGAGTGAGATGAGGGGGTTGGATAACTGGAATGTCTGAACAGATTAACTGTCTGGGGGAAGAAACTTTTGAAATGGCATCAAGTTTTGCTTTAATAGCCCTGTAGTACTTTTTAGAAGGGAGCTTTTGGAAAAGCAAGTTTGCAGGGTGGTTAATGTCCACAATGATTTTTCTTCCCTGCTGGCTTCTATGTTCTGGACGCATACAAGTCCTGCAGTGATGGTAGACTGCACCCAATGACCTTTTCACCTGACTTGACAGTTCGCTGTAGCTTTTGCATATTGTGAGAGGATGTTGTGCCAAACCAGACAGAAATGGCTGACGTGAGGATGCTCTCTCTGATGGTAGAATTGCACCAGTATGTTTTGGGGAAGATGGAATTTTACCAACTGCTGAAAGAAGTACATCCTCTGCTGAGACATTTTGCTAATGAAGGAGATGTAGTTCTCCCACATGAGGTCCTGTGAATTAATGATGTCCAGGGTGTGGTGAACAACATATACCTGTCTAGACATGCCCCCCTGCTGACTGCTCCTGTGGCTCCTTCCACAGACCCCGGTATAAAGGTAATTGAGGCCTGAGCCCGGCCTCTCAGTCTCCAGGATATAGCATGGTGGTCAATTACTGCTCGTTCTTTCTTCCAGTCAATAAAAGCCGATATCTCGCCTCATGTCTCGGAGAGTTATTGATGGTGCATCACAGGGTCCTGAATGTTGTAACAATTTGAACTGTAAAGTTGTTGTTGATGAGTGGGTGGAGAGGAGACACATTCCTCCTGAAGTTAATATTCATCTCCACTGTTTTAAGGGCATTCAGCTCCAAGCTGTTGTGATTGCACCAGAACACTAGCTTGTCTATTTCCTGGTGGTGCTTGGATTTGTTGCCTCTGGTGATCAGTTCAATGGCAGTACTGTCATCTGCAAGCTTTATCAGTTTAACAGACAGATCACCGTTGAGATGCAGTTATTGGTTTATAGAGGAAACAGGAGAAGGAAGAGAACACACTCCTGTAGCACACCGAGTGCTGAGTGAGCAGAATGTGGAGATGTGTTCAAAGTTCAAAGTAAATTTATTGTCAAAGTACATGCATGTCACCATTTAAACCCTGAGATTCATTTTATTGTGGGCATACTCAACTATTCCATAATAGAATCAATGAAAGACCGCACCAACTTGAGCATTCAACCAGTCTGCAAAAGACAACAAACTGTGCAAATACTAAAAGTAAGAAATAATAATAATAATAACAACAACAACAATAATAATAATAATAATAATAACAATAATAATAAATAGATATCGAGAACATGAGATGAAGAGTCCCTGAAAGTGAGTCCATTGGCTGTGTGAACATCTCAGTGATGGGGCAATGAAGTTAAGTGAAATTATCTCCTTTGGTTCAAGAACCTGATGGTTGAGGAGTAATAACTGTTCCTGAACCTGGTGGTGTGCCTGAGATTTCTGTATCTTCTTCCTGATGGCAGCAGCAAGAAGAGAGTGTGCATGTAGTGGGGGTCCCTGATGGATGCTACTTCCCTGTGACAATGCTTCGCGTAGATGTCCTCAATGGTGGGGAGTAGCTTTACCCATGATGGACTGGGCCACATCCAATACCTTCTGTAGGAATTTCTGTTCAAGGGCACTGGTGTTTCCATACCAGGCTGTGATGCAGCCAGTCAATATACTCCCCACCACACGCCTATAGAAATTTGTCAAAGTTTTAGATGTCATGCTGAATCTACACAAACTCCTAAATAAGTAGAGGTGCTGTTGTGCTTTCTTCATAAATATATGCTGATCAGGGACAGGGTCTCCAAAATAATAATACCTAGGACTTTAAAGTTGCTGATGCTCTCCACCTCTGACCCTCTGGCTCATGGACCTCTAGTTTCCTCCTCCTGAAGTCAATAACCAGCTCCTTCATCTTGTTGACATTGAGTGAGAGGTTGCTGTTGTGGCACCACTCAGCCAGATCATCAATCTTCCTCCTATATGCTGATTCGACACCCTCTCTCCCTGCCAGGCCTCCTCTCCCCTTCAGACCCTCAGTTCCATCCCCCAACCCTATTCCTAACCTCCACATCCCCATAAACCCTGGCCCACATCCCCAAACCTGAACACGCATTCCTTTTCATCCATCCCCAGCACCAACCAATAGGAATAACAGCATCAACCTTAACCACTGTCCCCACTAAACCTTAGCATATTTATAATCCTTAATAGGGTAGATGTAAGAAGGAGAAAGATCCAAGTAGTGTTGGGTCAGCTTAATGAAGGTGTGGGCCAGACCAAAGTGGCAGGGTCGAGTGACACTGAATCTCTAGCAACAAGATCAAGAAATGCAGGAGGGATTAATTTCCCCACTGTCCGCATAATTACATCCTAACTTCCACACCCCTCTAATGGCCCACTCCCCCAAAAACCCTAACTTGCAGCCCCCCAAACCCTGGTGCACTCCCCTACAAGCCCTGGCCCCGCCAAGCCCCCTCCATCTCCTTCCTCACCAGGCCCTGCTCTCTCTCCACCAGGCTCCCCTTTCTCTCCCCTCCAGGCCCTCCCCTCTATCCCTCAACACTACCTCTAACCCTAACTTCTACTGGGCCACCGTAAGCAATAATCCCACCAACGTTAACGACCATCCCCACAACCACTTATCATATTCATAACCCTAAGCCTTAGTAAGATAGATATAAGGAGAAAGATCCCAATGCAGCAAGCAATGCTCGGCCAGGTTAATGAAAGTGTGGGCCACATCAAAGTGGCAGGGTCAATTGACACTGAATCTCCAGTAACAAGATCAAGAAACACAAGAGGGATAATTTTGCCAGGTCTCACATACTGCCTTACGCTAGGAGTTATTGTTTAACTCATTTAACACAGAGGTGTCATAGCAAACCTGGAATAGGCATATTCAGTCGTGATTCATCTGAACACAGAAAATATCACTCATACAGATGGTGATGTCAGTGACGCGCACAATGCTCATCTCTGCCTTACTGACAGGAATTAAACCGGCAATTTTCAGATTATAAAGTTGCAGTTTTTTTTTTCAGTTTTTCACTCACTGTCAAACCAGGAGCACACCCCACAGCAAGCCACCGAGCAACAGGAACCGAATGCAGAGACTATCCATTTGTCTGACTATGCAAAACACGTCACGGGGTCTCAAGGTCCAGAATGGTGATAAATGCAGCACACTTTAAAGGTCTGCTCAGGAGAAAAGGAAGCATTTATCAGGTACAAGCCACTGGAACTGAAGGAGTCTCTTCAGGAATGTAGATAGTCAGTCATGGATTTGTTGAGCAGTACAGCACTGATACAGACCCTCTGACCCAACCAGTCCATGCTGAACATGGTGTTTAACCAGCTAGACCCAATTTTCTGCATTCGGCCTATATCCGTCTAAGCCCCACCCCCCAATGTACCTAGCCCTGTGCCTCTTACATAATATCATTGTACCTTCCTCAACCACTTCCTCTGGCAGCTCATTCCATCTAGTCACCACCCTCAGCATGAAGAAACTGTCTTTCTAATTTTTTTTCCATCTCACCCTCAGCTTTAGATATCCCTATCCTGGAAAAAACACTGATACTGTACACTTTATCTCAGCTTGTCATAATTTTAAACACTTCTAAAACATTGCTCCTTGATCTCCAAATACAGAAGAGAGTATAGGACCTATAGAAACTAAGAAAGAAATTAGGAGTGTAAAATGGGGTCATTAAATATCCTTCACTGGTACGATTAAGGGGAACCCCAAGACATTGCATGTATATCAGATGCATGTGTTCTCGACGGGATCAAACGTCCATGTGCGGAGCCAGTGTATGAGGGTAAGGTCTGAATGAATACTTCTCATTTGTATTCACTATCCAGAAGGACATGAAGATAGTCAGTTTTAGGAGGGATAGAAGAAGCATTTCGACAGACAGTTAAACAGATAATGTGCAGAAGGATATGGACCTAATGCAGGCAAATGGGATTAGTGTAGGTGGGCATACAGGTCGCATGGCATTGATGGATCAAAGCGTCTCTTTGAGTGCAGTCTCTGCAGCCTCATTGGTCCAAGCTGGCTGTCAGTAGATGAGAATGTACACCAACAGACACTAAAGGTATGTGTCCTCCCTGCCTTCTGTTTCCTCGCTCCTCCCTGGCACCTTAATGATATAGACTTCCACAAAGCTGTGCTTCATGGCATTACCTTCGCGGCATTAGTGTGGAAATGGTTAGCAGCATCAAGTCCCACCACCCACCCCACCATGCACTGCATCAGGCGCTTTGGAGGCACTGTATTACCTCATACTTATGTTTCCTTAAAGGCACCAGTGCCTCTGATTAGGAAAAGATGAAGCTCTTATCTAGTGCACATGAAAGGATGCCACATGTTCTTGTTTAAGCCCTTCTCCTCAGCTTTCTGGCCCTACTACAGTGCTGAAACAGCTCTGCTTAAAATCTCCACCATCTTTATAATAAGGGCCTTCTCTCACTCCTCTTCCTTTATCTTCCACACATCTAACTGATCCATCCTCTTCCGCGCTCTTGTCTTCATTTGGTGAGGTTCAGCCACACCTGTTTTATCAATGTCATTGCTACCATCTAATTGCCAGTCACCAGGGTATGTCAACACCCATTAGTTCTGGTATCCCTGGATCTGCCCCCAATTCCCCATTAACTGAGCTCCATGGTAATGTACTGGTCAGCACAATGCTTGGGCTGTCGAAGTTCAGCCATGGATTCTGGCACTGTCTGCGAGAAGTTTGTGCATTCTTCTCGTGAGTGCATGGGCTTTCTCCGGGCACCCCAGTTTCCTCCCACAGTCCAAGGATATACAAGTTGGTAGGTTAATTAGTCATTGTAAATTGCCCTGTGATTAGGTTAGGGTTAGAAAGATTGGTTTTGCTGTGTGGTGCTGCTCGTTGGGCTGGAAGGGCCTGTTCCATGCCGTATCTCTAAATAAATAAATAATGAATAGATTACCAGGTTCATTTTTCTCCTTAGCCATGTCATTTGAAAATAAAATATCTGTTTCAATGCACATCCTGATGACACTGAGTTTACAACATTCTACCTTATGCAATCCCTCTATCAGCTCCAGATAGCCAGATTATAAGAACCATAAGACAGAGGAACAGAATTAGGCCATTTGGCCCATTGACACTGCGCTGCATTCCATCATGACAGATTTATTATTCCCTCTCAACAGCATTCTCCTGCCTTCTCTTCGTATCCCTTCGTGCGCTGATTAATCACAAACCCATGAACCTCCACATTAACCTCCCTATGAACCAGCCTGCACAGCTGTCTGTGGCAATGAGTTCCACAGATTCCTGAGATTCACTACCTTCTGGCTAAAGAAATACTTCCTCGTCTCTTTTCTAAATGGATGTCCCTCAATTCTGAGTCTGTGCCCTCTGGTCCTAGACATCCCCTAAATTGGAAACATCCTCTCCACATCCACTCCATCTAGGCCTTTCAATATTCTATAGGTTTCAAGGAGATACCCCCCTCATTCTTCGACCATTCCTTTTGAACCATTCCAGAATCTAGTAATCCTTGAAAAATTGCTACTATCGCTTCCCCAGGCTCTTCAGCTACTTTTTTCAGAACCCTGGGATATAGTCCATCTGGTCCAGGTGACTTATCTACTTTCAGACATTTCAGCTTCCCAAGCACCTTCTCCTTAGTAGTAGCAACACTCACTTCCGCCCTCGACACACTCACATTTCTACTATTCTGCTGGTGTCTTCCACAGTGAAGACAGCTGCAAAATACTTATTCAGTTCATCCACCATTTCTCCGACCCCCATTACTACCTCTCCGGCATCTTTTTCCAATGGTCTGACCTCCACTCTCATCTCTCTCTTACTCTTTATATATGTGGAACAAAAACATTTTGTATCCTCTTTTATATTATTGGTTAGCTTACCTTCATACTTCATGTTTCTCTTTTTATGGCATTTTAGTTGCCTGCTGTTGGTTTTTAAAAGCTTGCTGTTCAGGTATTGAGTACTGGATGAGAAAAACAATTCTTCCAACTAAATTTGTAAAGGTGAAAGCTATGATCATATCCACCTTTATAAACATCTAGCCTACCCACCAGCTCTCACTCTGACCTGACATCCCATACGATACCGAAACAGCCACTCGCATCATGGTGCCTTAATTGAGCAAGCGGAAACCGAGTTAACACTAAGGTCAGCCATCTCCACGTCAGTAAAGTAGAAAACTCTGGCCCTGAATCAGTATTTAAATTCTCAACCCTGTTCTTAAATCCTCTGTAATTTTGTCCTTTTTTTTCAAGTTCTCTAGCTCCATAGGCCTCTGGGATATCTGCTTTCCTTCAGTTCCAGCTTCTTTAGCATCCAATTGGCTGACCTGATTCCAGGTCCTTCCCTCTGGAATTCCCTTAGGAATTCTGTCTATGTATCTTTGATGTTTTAAAGGGAGGAAACAATTGATAGTTGCTGTCTTGAAGAGGGCAGAGTAATGTGGAAGCATGATCTGCAATAGGACTGAGATAGAGTGAGTCAATGCTGTTGCTGGGAGAGGTCAAGAACATTAAGCCTGGATGTCAGGATTTGATGAGATGTTGCCTCAAGATTGCTTGAACATACTTGTGATCCTGGTTTGACTCAGATTGTGAACAGTGGAATTTGGAGCCAGAGACATTTGCCAAGGAAAGAGATATAACTATGGATCTGAATATTGGTCAAAACCCGAAGTTGAGAAAGAAAAAACAAA
Organism: Hypanus sabinus; assembly: GCF_030144855.1. NCBI lineage: Eukaryota > Metazoa > Chordata > Chondrichthyes > Myliobatiformes > Dasyatidae > Hypanus > Hypanus sabinus. The sequence goes on along the minus strand of NC_082739.1, from coordinate 31,344,474 downwards.
GCACTGAGAATGAACACGTCTTTTTTTTAAGGAAGGACAGACAGATAGAAAGGCAGAAGAAAACGTGAAGACCAACTTTCCAAGAAGAGAAGTAACAGTGATTGTTATAGAAACAGAACCAATGATGGGGTCTAACACATGTCTCTTTCTACAGATGCTACCTCATCTGCTGGCTGTTTCTAGATTTTTTCTGTTTTTATTTCTTATTTCCAGCATCCAAAGTTTATTTTTTATGTAACACCCCAGTTAAGGTTTTTACTGTATGCTGTGGGTATTTCATTTTAGCAGTTCTGTAAGAGCAACCTGTTCTGCTTTTAGTATGTTTGGGGGGGTCTGAGCTAAAGGTAAGTGGCTATGTTGTTCAACTTAGGAACGTTGTGTCAGCCAATCAGGATGGTGGAATTGGGAGCTGGTTCTAGAGAATACTGGGTGGAGAGGTTTTTGCGACGGACACTGGTGTGGGTCAAGGTCTTTTTGGCAGGAGCTGGGAGAAGACAGGAAGGAAGATGGCTGAGAATGCTGTCCCTGTTGCACAAGGTGTTTGGCTCAGATGAATGGCTTCAAGGAGGAAGGACCAATATTCCCGTAGGGGAGCCCATTTGTTTAAGGTGGATTTTGAGGGACATTCAGAACAAGAAGTAAGGAAAGGAAAGATAGAGTATGAAAGTAAATATATAAAGCGGAAGAGGGTGGCTGAAGTCAACGTAGGCCCTTTGGAAGACGAGAAGGGGAAATTGATATTGGGTGATAAGGAAATGGATGAGGCATTGAATGACTATTTTGGGTCAGTCTTCATGTTGGAGAACGTATGGACAAAATGGGAGGTGAGGGTCTCGATGAAATCACTGTCACTAAAGTGATAGTGATGAGCATACTAGAGGGCCAGAAGGTAAATAAGTCTGCTGGTTCTGATGGGATGCATCCCAGAGTGCTGAGAGAATTGGCAGAGGTTATAGTAGATGCTTTGGTAATCATTTGCCAAAATTCTCTAGACTCTAGGTGGGTCCTGGCAGACTGGAAGACAGCAAATGTCACGCCACTTTTTAAAAAAGAATGTAGGCAAAAGATGGGCAACTATAGGCCAGTTAGCTTAACGTCTGTAGTCAGCAAAATGCTTGAAGTTGTCATTAAGGAAGAAATAGCGAAACATTTAGAAAGGAGTGGTTACATTAGACAGACGCAGCATGGATTCAGAAAGGGCAGGTCCTGTTTGACACACTTACTGGGTTCTTTGAGGACATAATGAGTGCAGTGGATAGAGGGGAACAGGTGGATGTCGTATACTTGGGTTTCCAGAAGGCGTTTGATAAGGTGCCGCACAAGAGACTAATAAGCAAGATACGGATGCATGGAGTCAGAGGAAGTGTATTGGCATGGATAGTGGATTGGTTAACCAATAGAAGGCAGAGAGTTGGTATAACTGGGTGTTTCTCCGGTTGGCAGTCTGTGGTGATTGGGGTGCCGCAGGGGTGGGTGCTGGGCCCTCAGCTGTTTATCATTTACATTGATGATTTGGAAGAGGGGACTGAGTGTAGTGTAGCAAAATTTGCTGATGACACTAAACTGAGTGGAAAAGCAAATTGTACAGAGGATGTGGAGAGTCTGCAGAGGGATACAGATAGGTTAAGTGAGTGGGCCAAGGTCTGGTAGATGGAATACAATGTTGGTAAATGTGAGATCATCCACTTTGGAAGGAATAATAGAAGAGCAGATTATTATTTAAATGGTGAAACATTGCAGCATGCTGTTGTGCAGAGAGACTTGGGAGTGCTTGTGCATGAATCGTAAAAAGTTGGCTTACAGGTACAACAGGTTATTAAGAAGGCAAACGGAACGGGATTGAATTCAAGAGCAGGGAGGTCATGCTGCAACTATACAGGGTACTGGTGAGGCCAGAGCTGGAGTGCTGTGTGCAGTTCTGGTCTCCTTACTTGAGGAAGGATATACTGGCTTTGGAGGCAGTGCAGAGGAGGTTCACCAGGTTGATTCCAGAGATGAACGGGTTAACCTATGAGGAGAGATTGAGTCGCCTGGGACTATACTCTCTGGAGTTCAGAAGAATGAAAGGGGATCTTATAGAAACATACAGCAATTTGAAAGGGATAGATAAGATAGAAGTAGGAAAGTTGTTTCCATTGGGAGGTGAGACTAGAACTAGGGGACATTGCCTCAAGATTCAGGGGAGGATTTAAGATGGAGATGAGGAGAAACTGTTTTTTCCAGAGAGTGGTGAATCTGTGGATTTCTCTGCCCAGGGAAGCAGTTGAGGCTTCTTCACTAAATATATTTAAGATACAGTTAGATAGGTTTTTACATAGTAGGGGAATTAAGGATTATGGGGAAAAGGCAGGTAGATGGAACTGAGTTACGGACAGATCAGCCATGATCTTATTGAATGGCAGGGCAGGCTCAATGGGCCGGATGGCCTACTCCTGCTCCTATTTCTTTTTTTTCTATGCATATCTGACTTTTTCTGTTTTAATATGATTCTTAAACCCAACCTTGACACCAAGGTTTTAGTCTTCTCTCTTAATATGGTTTGTTGACAATATCTATGGCTTGTTGACAATACTTGGATAAATGTTCTACGGAGCATCTTACAATGATTTTACTCCTTTAAAGAGGCATTATACAAATGGAGTTGTGCAATTGGTTTTCTTTTGGAACTATGTTAATCAGTGTTTGCCTTGAAAGCTCCCATTGACTGCAGAACCCAAGTTCTTTGGGACAGAGTTTCATACTCCCACTGCTCTTTGATGAAATAATGTATTACCATTTCATAGAATATTTGTAAACCACCTCAAGGTTTCACTGCAAATCGAATTAGTCATGGAATGCTTTCTTGAGCAAATAATATAAAGTAGATCTCATATATATGATACACTTAATGAGTAAAGGGTTTATTTACATCTTGTATTTTTTAAATTCCCATATGTGTTTAAGAAATTGTTGTCATGCCCATGAGAAACTGTCGTTCTCCAACGCAATCTGGATGTTTTCTGCAGACGTCGGGGAATTGGAGTGAAGTTTGGGGTAAGTGGTAACTGTTCTGAATTTATAAGGGAATAACAATTCACTGACTGCTTTATGTAGACAAGCAATATCAAGAAACTATTAATTGTAGAGATGGAATGAGTGGTGTAGGAGTGGGAAGGAGTGGGGGTGGTGTTGGAATAGAGAGCAGACGAACCACTTCTGACTGGGTTGCATGTTGTGAGTGTGAGAGAAAGTTTTCTCATTGAGAATTTGGCTCGCTCAGAGCTCTTACACTGCACTCAAACATCTGGTTCCCATCAGTGTTGCAGATGCAGGGTCACCCTCCTCCTCTTTTGCAGTCTGGATACGAGGGACCTCACTGCAATGAAGTTCCCAGTAAATCAGCAGCAAAGGAGTGCTGCCATCACGGCAGGAGGCTCATTATTCACAGCAAAGAAATATTTTGCTTTTAAGAAAAGCTGCATATGTTGTCTTTGATAAATGCTTCACTCAGCATTAACTAGTACCTCACTGTTGGACAAAGTGACTATTGTTAACTAGCAGCATTTAGTCCTTGTTATTTTTCACTCTATCCTCCCCTTCAAGTGTACACAGACATGAAGTGAAAGCATGCAGTCAGAGACCTAAATATGAGCTTATGCTCTGAAGCAAATCTCTTACAAGCTTGGCTGAGGTTGAATATATTTGTTACATGCCGAATTTCTGTATGTGTGGATCAGAATTTTCGAGTGACAGGCATAAGTCTGGCAAAAGAAGTTTGAGGAGGAATTAGTGCAATCTCTAAGTGATGGAATCCTGCAGTGCTCAGAGCAGGAGCTTGTTACAGTGTGCAAAATACAGATAAGGGCACCAATCACTTCCTTGCATTCTTCTCTGCACACACCCCCTTTCCCCTCTCAGCTCATTTCCTTTCATTTCTCCATTTGAAAAGAAAACACCAGCACCTATAAGGTCACCTTTGGCAGCTCTGCAACTTTGCTTTCAGCCCACCCCCTGCCATGCCATTCTTTCACTGACCTGGACAGCCACACACTCACCTCTTCGTTAGTGACCTTATTCCCTTAGACCTCTACTTTTTCCCACTGTTATGGTGCTCACCTCTGGTGCCTTGATCAAGAGCTACAAACATTTATGAAATTAACAAAATGTTCCTGTCAAACCTGATCAAAGCTCCACAATCATCCTACAATGCAGAGTAATATCCTCACTCCCTTCTCCACTCCAAGCCATCTTCTGAAACCATCTCCTACTTCTTCCTCAGCTCCAGTTACACTGTAGTCCATGATGTTGTGACCATGTCTCTGCCTCTTCCCTTCTTTCCCCTTGGCTACTGTGCCAAACCTCCCTATACCACCCCTTCCCTTCTCCAGTTCCAGCCCCAAACTCACATCCTGCTCGAGTTTCCCCTTTGTATCTCAGGTTTGTTGACCTCATTTTATTCATTAGACCTGCCTCCTTCTCTCTCAAAATATTTTCTCTAAGTTACCAGCTGATCATATTTACTTTTTAGTTCCACGGTTAATTGTCTGGCTTATTCTCACGATACTGTCTATCATTTCTCGTTTAGTCACTGAGATGCTGGAAGAAAACTGGTAGGGTGAACTAACAAACAAAATTATTTACAGTATAAAAGCTTGTATAATGTCGAAACCAACAGTTCTCACAGAAGCCTTTACTACAGAGACAGATAAATTTTCAGCCGAGCATTAAACAACGTTGCCAGAAAACAGAGAGCACTTGGTCATATTCTTAAAGTGGCACCAGCCAATGTTGCACATAACACATATGTCACATTGTTCATGATTCCCTCCCCTCAGATCCTAACCTGTCCACTGAGCATGGTGATTTAAAAGGTTTTTAACAGTTGTAAACCAGAAAAAAGGATTGTGAAGGATTGAGATAGTTAAACTTCAGCAAGTACCCCTCTTGACTCATTCTTTTTTACATGTACATTTACAGAATATTTAAGTTTTCTCATGCTGGGTAATAGATTTTAGTCAATTTCTAAGTGGGTCATAAACAGCCTTTACAGAAGCCTGAAGTCCCAAGCCACCAGGTTCAAAAATGGCTACTTCTCTTCAACCATTTGGTTCTTACACCAACTGCCAAAACCTTAATCATTATCTCAATATAACAACACTATGACTACATTGACCATTTTGCACTAAAATAGACTATTTTTAACTTTATTTCTGCTCTTTCTTGCAAAAATTGTGTCTAATTTATGATTAAGTTATGTTTTCTTCCTGTTGATGCTACGTACCTGTGATTCAAATATGCCTTTCATTGCACCTGTACACACATGTATTGTGCCTATGACAATAAACTTAACTTTGTCTTTACTGTTGAGCTGCCTGACTTTGATAATGTAGCCATTGTTCTAATCTTCCTGTAGTTATGATTAATGGTAGACCATTACTCCTTCCTAACAATGTCCTTGACAATATCACCCAACATCTCAGTGTTGTCCATTCCAATGTGGCTCTACTGAAGGTGCAGAGTAAGCCAACAGCATTTGTGGAAAGAGAAACAGAGTTAGTGTTTCAGGTTGAGGATCAAAAAATAAATGAAATCATGCATTAGGTCTGTTTCTTTCCCACAGATGCTGCCTGACATGCTGAGTGTTTCCAACATTTTCTGTTTCAGATTTCCAGCTTATTTGATTTCCATTCCCCAGGTCCTTTTCTTGGATTCCAAGCATCTAACCTGAAAACTATAGAATTTCCTCATTCATTTTCTCTGGCTCTCAACCTACATTCTTTTTAATTAACCAGGTTGGTTTCTGAAACCTGTTTCCCACCTGGCTGTTAGTATCTCTTTCTCTGACTTTCCAATCATTTTTCCTTTGTGAACAGACCAAGGAAAAACCAAGAACAAATGACTGGAGTGGTTGCCTTCCACATTAAATGCCTGATGGAAGTCCACTTTATGACATTGTTTATTCCAAAACAAGAGGCATTTTGGAGCCAGGAGAAAAGAATTTTCACCAGAGAGCCCAGCGTGAAGTAAGGCTGCCCATCAGAATGCCTGCATTTGTAAGTATAACCTTTGCAGAGCAATCATGTCATGTGTGAGGTGTACATGGAGAACTTGCACTGTGCTAACAACATTGGTACTGACAGTTTCCAATTCCAGCGTAACTTGTTTGGTTTCTTTATCAACAGTTGTTTAATCTAAGATCGTTAACAGTGAGCATTGTGTCACTGACCCTTGGACAGGTCAATGCAGGGTAGAGAGTCCCTTCCCTTCAGTCAATTCCACAGAACTAGCTCTCAGCTTGACCCTGAGCCTTACCCTATGGGCTGGAGGCTACGCTTTCACCTGCTGTCTCAATGTTCTGAAACAACAAAAGGGGATGAGTGTCCACTAGAAACCAAAACCACACTCAGCTTTCAAACATCAGTGATGTCAGGTCCATGTAAGTCATAACCTCAGAATCTATGAAGTCCAAACCCGTTGCTCAAAACTTTAAGGCTAGGGGCTTCAGAGGAATGTGGAAGTTAGTTTCTGTCTGTTCTCGGTGTTAAGGGAAGGTTTTGCCTTTGAGTTCAGTTAGTACTTTTGGTATCTTGTACTTTTAGCTGAAAACTCGTTCTGGGAAACCAGAGTTTACCTCCATTGCTTGTCATAAGGGGACCAAGAAGTGAGAAAAGTTTAGTTTTTACTTCAGCTCTGATGTGAAAACAAATATTTTCTCACTGAGCCATACATTTTTCTGACTATTTGATAGCTTTGACCCAGTGACCCCTGTTAAAGGGTGGAACGAATGGTCATTCCTCTTTCGTTTTAATTAGGCAACATCTGTTTCCTGTTTTAATTTGCTAAACATGTAGTAAACACTCGATCATTAGTTTCTACTTTCTGTGGCAATCTGCCTAAGGGTGATAAGGAAACAGCTGATTTCAGCTTCCGTTGCTAGCTCACCACAGAAGCTTAGCAATCCTTCTAATTAATCCTAGAAGATGATGAATGTGTCCCAGGTCTGTTCTCCGATCCTTCTCTTATCAGCTTGTCGCAAAGGCCCAAACACACGCAGAGTTTCCATTACTCCTGACCCTGGATCTTGTTTACCATTCCTGGTCCATCAGCTGAAAGCTTTCTTTCAAATCCACAAAGACTTTGGTGCAGCTGGCATGAAGAATCGGTGTGCAGATTAATTTGTGGAAATGACATGATCCAAGCTCAAAATTCAACACCGGAGTGATTGCTTGTTGTGATTAATCCTCTGAGACCCAATCAGAATCACATCACTGATGTTAATTCACACCTGATGTTTTAAATAAATTGAGTGAAAAATTGCTATTAATCAGCTCAGCATTTCCCTGCAACCTCCCAACATATCTCCACCACCTCACCCATCAGGGAACTAACATCAGCACAATCGCTATACATCGTCTGCTGAGGTCTCCGACATAATCTCACTCCTTGAAACTCAGAAGATGTGTTTCTCGCAGCAGGTAGTAAAATTCCATCTTCCCCAGAACACACTGGAGCAATTCTACACTGGCGTCACAGAGAGCGTCCTAGCATCAGCCATTTCTGTCTGGTTTGGTGCACCATCATCTCACAATGTAGAAAAACTACAGTGAATGTCGGATTAGCAGAAAAGGTCACTGGCTGCAGTCTACCGTCACTCCAGGACTTGAATGTGTCCAGGACAACAAAGTGGGCAGAAAAAAATCCAATCCTGCTGAAGGGTTTCAGCCCGAAACGCCGACTGTTTATTCTTTTCCATAGATGCTGCCTGGCCTGCTGAGTTCCTCCAGCATTTTGTGTGTTGCTCGAATTTCCAGCATCTGCAGATTTTCTCTTGTTTGTGAGAAAAAAATCCTTGCAGACACTGTCCAACTCTGCAAGCTGCTGTTTCCAAGAGCTCCCTTCTGGAAAGTGCTATAGGGCTATTAAAACAAAAAAACTTCACACCATCGTATAAATTTCTTCCCCCAGGCAGTTAATTTGATCGAAAATTCTAGTTACTTCCCGACCCCCGCTTCTATCTATCACTGCACTGTAAACACTTGAAACCACTTTTTATAATGCTATTTACATTGCAAATACACGCTGGTATTTACATCTTCATGCTTATTTTATTCCATATCTGCACTTTAAACTCTAACTTTATTTTTGTATAATTCTTTATAACATTGAACATTGTTGTTTTTTGTTTCATGTCACACCATCACATCACAGAAAATTCCCAATATGTGGCAAATGCAGTTGATCCTTGAGAAGCACACTGCAGTTTAGCAGGGGAGAGTGAGTTACTGTGCAGTTGGCAAGTGCACGATCTGCTTTATACACAGCAAGATTTTACCAAAAGCACGAGATACATCATATGCTAGTCAGGAGGGGAGGTACATTTAACTTCAGGAAATGGTTGCTGTCAGGCACAGGACATGAAATGGATATAAGGGTGCACTTGCTGAATTTCTGGGCAGATGAGAGGGAGAACCTTGGCAAAATAGTTCTCAGGGCCCACAAAGATGATTCAATTCTTATGTTTGTTAATGCCTCTTTAACTGGTTGGGCCCTGTCCAGTTCTACCCCATGAACTTGGAAGTGTGGAGGAGCAGAGGGATCTGGAGGTACATGTCCACAGATCCCTGAAAGTTGCCTCACAGGTAGATAGGGTAGTTAAGAAAGCTTATGGAGTGTTAGCTTTCATAAGTTGAGGGATAGAGTTTAAGAGTCATGGGGTAATGATGCAGCTCTATAAAACTCTGGTTAGGCCACACTTGGAGTACTGTGTCCAGTTCTGGTTGCCTCACTATAGGAAGGATGTGGAAGCATTGGAAAGGGTATAGAGGAGATTTATCAGGATGCTGCCTGGTTTAGAGAGCATGCATTATGATCAGAGATTAAGGGAGCTAGGGCTTTGCTCTCTGGAGAGAAGGAGGATGAGATCAGACATGATCGAGGTATACAAGGTATTAAGAGGAATAGACAGAGTGGACAGCCAGTGCCTCTTTCCCAGGGCACCACTGCTCAGTACAAGAGGATAAGAGGAGGGAAGTTCAAGGGGGATATTAGAGGAAGGTTTTTTACTCAGAGTATGGTTGGTGAGCGGAATGCACTGCCTGGGTCAGTGGTGGAGGCAGATACACTAGTGAAATTTAAGAGACTACCAGACAGGTACATGGAGGAATTTATGGTGGAGGGTTATATGGGAGGCAAGGTTTAAGGGTCAGTACAACATTGTGGGCCTAAGGGCCTGTACTGTGCTGTATTGTTCTATGTTCTATGTTCTATGATGCCATTGGGAAAATCCATGAGTACCACAGGGCTCCGGATTTCTAATTGAAATGCACTTGCTGCATGTAAGTCGGTCCCTTGTAGAATACAATGAAAGGTTGCAACATCTGCTTCAGGTAGATGGCCACAGGTGCCACGCTGAGGCTGCATACTGCCCTGTTACCATCAGATTAAATGGTCCACTGAATAAATTGGAGCTGGGGCCAAGCTCTGTTCAATGGCAGCAACCTAGCTCGGCACTGCAGGTAAACAAAAACACAAGAGCACAAGGAAATAGGAGCAGAAGATCTGATAGGGGCATATAAAATTATGAGAGGCAAAAACAGGGTTTACTTTGACAGTCTTTTCCCAGTGTGAAACTGTCAAATTCTAGAGGGCACTGGATTAAGGTAAGAGGGGGAAAAGGAGATGTGTGAGCTGGAGTGTGGTGGGGGCCTGGACCACACTTCCAGGAAAAGTTACAGAAGAAGATATGAGCACAATGTTTTAAGAGGCATTTAGATAGCCGCATGGACATGCAGGGAATGGAGGGATATAGACCATGTGCAGGCAGATGAGATGAGTTTAACTTGGTATCGTGGTCAGCATAGACATTATGGGCTGAGAGCTGTTGTGTAGAATGGTCCGTACCGCTCAACAGATCTCAGCAAACAATGTCTAACCCTTCAAGCCTGTCCGCCCATTCAATACAATAGCCAATGATCCATGTTGGCCTTAGCTTCTCCCCTCTGTCAGCTCCCAGAGCCCTCAACTTGCAAGGTTGTGGGTTCTACTTTTACTGACATCTGCCTTTAGAGACTCAAGCGTGGAATCTGAGCTGGCATTGCTCTAGTGATTGCTGCATTGGCTTTAGAACAATGCCAGGCAACTGTAAGATTGCACGATTGTTTAAAAAACAGCAGGATGATTCGTTGTGTCTTAGGCCCACCAACACCTCCACAGATGAATATCTGCTCATGCACCTTGTTACAAGTTTGAGGGGAACTTCCAAGTGCAAACTCACAGCTGGGGATCCCCACATTTGAATTTCATGCAAAGCTCTTTGGAAGTACTAAGATCATGAATGGCACATCAGTTTGGTTCCGTTCTGTCATTGCTGAAAGTCTGGTGGCCTGATGAACTGCTGGCTTCAAGCACATATTGAAGGTGGCTCTGACAATGAGTCTGAAAAGGAATGAGAACCACTGAGCTGTTATAGTGAGCATTCATCCTCTTATAGCAGCTGATGGAATAGTTCAGCTCAATATTGCATTTGGGAACTTTTGGAACTTGAACTGATTGCCCCATGCAATTACAGAACTGTCACCATATTTACAAGTAGTTAACTTGTACTAGTGCATTTTGTGACATTATAAAATTGAATACAGATTCCCTTACATTGGTATCCTGGATGATTTAATTCATCAAAAACTTTTAGAAATATTCAGACAATTGATGGGCTGTGACCCTGGGATACTCTATCATGAGTGGTTGCCTTGTTGAAGATCAGTCAGCTCACTGCCTCAGCCAACCTCTGACGTGCATTCTGCCTAAGCAGAGAAGGTCGCAGTGGAGTGCTCTGGCGGTTACTAATGAGAAAATGGTTGGATTATTGGATGATGGAGGATACCTGTAATGTTATTAAGACAATCAAACATTCATCAGTTTCAGCAGAACTGGATCTGGAATTGACAAACCTTCAAATTTGCCACTTTTGGCAATGAGGCCTCTTTGATTTAAAGAGCTCCAGACCTCCTGAATTCACAATAAAACACTGTGCCAAACATTCAGATTATGCCGACTGACTTTGAAAAAGCTCCATTTGCAAACATGGTACCACTCAATTATTGCTCCTTAATATTGAAACAAAATTTTCAGGTTCATTGCAGCAGCCCCCAGGCAGCTCAGGGAATAGTGTGAAAATATTCTCCACTTCAACGTCTTTATAATTAATCTGAGCTGAAAGTATAGCTGATGTATCAGGTAATCTCGAGAGTCTGCAGTGACAACACAAATTGATTATCTTGCCATTCCATAAAAACTATAGCAATAGCATTTATATTACAGCTGTGACATAGTGATCCCAAGACCCCACAGAAACAGCATTATCAGACATTGTCACAGTTCAAAGTTCAAAGTACATTTATCATCATAGTACATTTTATATATATAGGCATCCATTCGTCCATGGATTTGCGCCTTGGAAGGTTTCCAGGGAGCAGGCCTGGGCAGGGTTGTATGGAAGACCGGCAGTTGCCCATGCTGCAAGTCATCCCTCTCCACTGCCCAAGGGAAGGGCACTAGGGCCGATACAGCTTGGTATCAGTGTCATTGCAGAACAATGTGTGGTTAAGTGCCTTGCTCAAGGATACAACACGCTGCCTCAACTAGCGACCTTCAGATCACTAGACCGGCGACTTAACCACTTGGCCATGTGCCAACACATAGTACATAAATCTCACTATGTACAACCCTGAGATCCACTTTCTTGCGGGCAATCACAGTAAAATACAAGACATACAATAGAATCAATAAAAGACCACACCCAACAGAGCAGACAACAATCAATGTGCAAAAAAAACAGCAAATTGTACAAATATAAAATTAAAGAGCTAAAATAAAGAAATAATAATATTGATGATGATAAATAAATAAATAAGTGATAAATATTGAGAACGTGAGGCAAAGAATCCTTGAAGTGAGTCCACTTCAGTGCAGTTCAGTGATGGGGCGTGAAGCTGATTGAAGTTATCTCCCTCAGTTCAAGAGCCTGATGTTGGAGGGTTAATAACTGTTCCTGAACCTGCTGGTGTTGGTCCTGAGGCTCCTGAACCTACTTCCTGATGGCAGCAGCAAGAAAAAGCATGGACTGGATGAGGAGGTGGGGGTCCTTGATGATGGGTGCTTTGTTCCTGCGACAACGTTCCGTACAGGTGTACTCAGTGGAAGGCAGGGCTTGACCTGTGATCGGCTGGGCTGTACCCACTCCCTTTGGTAGGATTTTCCATTCAAAGGCATTGGTGTTTCAAAGGCCGTGTTGCAGCCAGTCAATGTACTCTCAATCACACATCTATAGAAGCTTGTCAAAGTTTTAGATAACATGCCAAATCTTCATAAACTTCTTAGAGGCACTGCCGTGTTTTCTTCGAAATGGCACCCAGGACAGATCCTCCAAAATGATAACGCTGGGGAACTTAAAGTTACTGACCCTCTCCACCTCAAATTCTCCAATGAGGACTGGCTCAGGGACTTCCCGTTTCCCCTCCTGAAGTCAATAATCATCTCTTTGGTCTTGCTGACATTGAGTGGAAGGTTGCTGTTGTGGCACCACTCAGCCAGATTTTCGATCTCTTTCCTCTAGGCTAATTTATCACCATCCTTGATTTGTCCTTCAACAGTGGTGTCATCAACAAACTTAGGCATGGCACTGGAGCTGTGCTTAGCCTCACAGTCCTAAGTGTAAAGTGAGTAGACCAGGGGGCTGAGCACACAGCCTTGAGGTGCACCTGTGCTGAGTGAGAGAGATTGTGGAGGAGATGTTGCTTCCAATCTGAAACTGACTGGGGTCTGCAGTAGAATCTCAAATGGCAATCTCTTCATTGCCTTGAAACTTATTTTAAGTGAGAGTGTTTAATCTCTTTTAAGGGATTTTTAAAAAAATACTTTGCGGATAATGTTGATAATTTAGAGACTGTAATGTTCTCATGTTCTGCTATTAATGAGGAAGTCAGGATCTGATTATTGTCAGGGCTTATGTTATTCCTGCATGCAGATCTAGCAATTAAAGATTTTTAGCACTTTTGCTATAACAGCAAGCTGGTTGCATAGTCTGCCATTCTGTCATCAGCTGCCTGCCCTCAATCAGCACACATCTGTTTCCCATTGTGAACTGCACACACAAACAGCTGTCTGCACAATGCACCATTTCTTAATTCTCAGGAGTATTAACCTCATTGTTGATTTTGTATCAGTAAGCAAGTTCTGGTATTGATATTTGTGTTGTTATTGATTCTGAAGAAATCACACAGAGAAAGCTCCTCAGTACTGTTGTGATTTGCTTCGCTGTCTGAATATGTTGATCCTGGTTGCTTGTATATCAAGCTGCCATTGAACCTTTAAGCAAAATCTGAAAAGGACAATTTTTCTTTTCTGTTGATACGATCGGCCACTATCCTACCTGAACATCCCAAAATTAAGATTGTAGCTTTACAAGTGTGGTTCATGTCCGTGGATGTTCATGTCTTAAACAAATGGTGTCACTGGAGGAAAAGATAAGGAGAAACTATGGGCTCAGCTTCCAGAAATGTGAGTTCTAGGAATAACTGCTCAATGCTCTCTGGGCACTTTATTTGAGTCTTAGGTCTCATACCTCCAGGTTCAGGAGCAATTATTACCCGTCAACCATTAGGCTCTTGAACCAGAGTGGTTAATTTCACTCACCTCAACTATGATTCCACAACCTGTTGACTCACTTTAAATGACTCTGCAACTTGTGTTCTCGTTATTCTTCATTGCTTATTGATTTATTATGATGAATCATCTGTTTGCCTCTTTGTATTTGCACCTTTGCCATCTTCTGCACATTGGCTGTTGGTTTTTTTTTTGTTTGTGTGTAGTTCTTCATTAATTTCATTGTGTTTCTCTGAATCTGCTGTGAATGCTAGGAAGAAAATCAGTCCCAGGGTAACACTGTATATGATCACATGTACGTACATTGACAACAAATTTACTTTGAGCTTTGAACCTTAATCATATTCAATGCCCCACAATGTATCCTTGACATCATAAAACTTGCTAAATAAACCAAACAATTGGATGTTTTATACTGTAGAAACTCAGCAACTCATTTATATTCAGGAAGGCCACAAAAACAAATTCACAAATGCTCGGATAATCTGGAGGCAGTGGAGAGAAGGCAGAGTTTAGGGGAGTTGGGTGAGATCCAGAACATTTCCCTCTCATCTTTAAACTGGACCAAGGGGTATCATATATTTATATATATGATCAATGCCAAAGGTAGGGTCCATCAGCACAGCAATGCCCAGTCAGCCTGTAACACCGATGAAAGCTTGGGCTCTTGACTTCAAGGTGTGAGCAATCTGAGTCAATCCGAGCCAACTTTGGTGACTTAACTCTTCCATCATCAGTAGATGAGCATATGCAGAACAACCTGAAAAAATGAGTTGGAGATATATTTAATATCAATACAACTTATGTTATTTTTATATAACTTTAAGGCAATTTGCCCAACTAATAGGAAGTAAAAGGCTTCTGCTTCTTAGTGAATTTAACAGAATACAAATGGTAGGTTTAATAGGATTTGGAATAGATGAAACCTGATAAAAACAGCAACCATTTTGCCAAGAACGATCTGCTTAATCAGGATACACTTGGCTCAGGATATCTACTCAGGATACCCTTGATAAAAATAGTCTTTAATCCTGCCACACTCCATTCAATTGTACAGAAATGCAATCCAAACGGAAATACCAGAAAAATGTTCCAAAACTTCAATCTCATAAACATATGTTTTAGCAACAATTGAGACTGGAATGCAAAATGTTTAATTTTTGAAAATAGGAATATTCTAATCAAGCGGTCTCTTTAATGAGAATAAATGGGAGTTTGTTTGGAATTCTGGTCAATGAGAATGAATGTGAAGCTGTTTTGGCATGGAATGGAAAGCAATGGTTAAGAACAGGAAGAAGGTTAGTTCTGTTGGGATTTTATATGCTGAGAATAAATAGCAACTAGATTGGAGATTGGGATTCTGTGGAGTGGAAAGAAATTTATGAAAGGGAAATTATGTTTGACAAATCTGTTAGTGTTTTTTAAGAATGTAGCTGGCAGGAGGAAACAAGTGGATGTGATGTGGATATTCACAAGACACTTGAAAAGTGTAAATGAAAGATTATTAAATAAACAGAGGATATGGGGATTAGGGTACAATAGTAATGTGGATTGAGGTTTCTTTAGCTTCACGAAGCAGAAAACAGGAATAAATCAATCATTTCTAGAATGGTAGACAATGAATAGTGGACACCATTGAGACTCAATGACTGTACCGTGGACAGCATTCTGACTGGCGGCATCACCGTCTGGTATGGAGGCACCAATGCACAGGACTGGAAAAAGCTGCAGAGGGTTGTGAACTCAGCCAGCTCCATCATGGACACCTTCAAAAGGCAGTGTCTCAAGTAGATGGCATCTATCAGTAAGGACCCCACCAGCTGGGCCATGCCCTCTTCCTGTTACTACCATCAAGGAGCCTGAAGATCCACACTCAATGTTTTAGAATTAGCTTCTTCCCCATTGTCATCATATTTCTGAACAGTCCATGAACCCATGAACTCTACATTACTATCTTGTTCTCCTTTTGCACTTTATATAATTCTTTAGTTAATATACGAGGGGTGATTGATAAGTTCATGGCCTAAGGTAGAAGGAGTCCATTTTAGAAAACCTAGCACATTTATTTTTCCTACATGTACACACTTAGTCCAGTGGTCGTAGAGCATGTGGATCCCTTCTTTGTAGAAGTCGGTGTCTTGGACCTCCAGAGGTGGTCCACAGCCTGAGGTGATTGATAAGTTCGTGGCCTAAGGTAGAAAGAAATGAGTTATTAACTTCAAATTTTCTGCATTTTCACTCAAAGAATTGAACTGCATGTGCATGTAACAAGAGCTGTATAACTCATCTCCTTCCCCCTTAGGCCACAAACTTATCAATCGCCCCCCCCCCCCCACTGTGGACCACCTGGAGGTCCAAGACACTCTTGTTACATGCACGTGCGGTTCAACTCTTTGAGTGATAATGAAGAAAGTTTGAAGTTAATAACTCATCTCCTTCTACCTTAGGCCATAAACTTATAGATCACCCCTGCTGTGGACCACTTCTACAAAGAAGGGATCCTTATGCTCTACGACCGCTGGACTAAGTGTGTACATGTAGGAAAAATAAATTTGCTAGGTTCTCTAAAATTCACTCCTGCTTCCTTAGTCCACAAACTTATCAATCACCCCTCGTTTTTCTTATTGTAACATAGTATTTTTTATGTCTTTGCATGGTACTGCTGCTAAAAACAATCCATTTCATGACATATATCAGTAATAACAAGCCTGACTCTGATTCTGACTGTGCTGTCATGGCAGTTGATGAATATTGAGTGAATTAGTGAGTGAGTGTATGGGCGAGACAATGAGTGAGTGTATGAGAGAATCAGTGTGTGGGTGGGTGAGTGAGTGAGCGAGCGTGTGAGTGAGAGTTACTGAGTGTGTGAGTGAATTGTCCTGGCCAATGTACAGTCATTAGAGAGGAAGAGAGAGGACCTAAGGGTAAGATTGGTGTATCAGAGGGAAATGAGGGGCCTATATTTTGTAACTGCAAAACATAAAACTAATCAAAAGAAAAACACGGAGCTGGGAATATCACGTGTACTCTAGTTTTGTTTTTACTTTAGGTGAGACCTGCACTGATGACATGGTGGAGTCATGACATATGCTATTCACGTACTTTTACATATAACCCATAATGTATTATTCAGATAAACAAAGAGTGCTTAATCAAATAACATATTTACAATATTACTCAAATATTACTGAAATATTAAATACATTACACTCCTTCCTGCTTAGCTATAAACTCCAACTTAATATAGAATGCATACACAGTATACTATATAATAAAGCTACTGTATAGAATGTCCACAACATAGTAGAATTTGAATTTTTCCATTCAGGTGAAAAGCTTTAATCACTGTGGAGGATTACTTACTCTTGAGGGAGTATGGGGTCACCTCTGACATGGGGTATCACACTGCTTGGAAGGAGAGACTTGTGGCTGTGAAATAATCTCAGATTCTGGGTCCTCCTCGATGAGTGTTTATGGTGAGAAACACTTTGGACTCTTCTTCCATCTCCATCTGTAGGTAGCCATCAGCTAAGTCCACTTTGCTGGCGTGTTTCCCTCCAGAAAGGTTTGCAAAAGTATCCTCTATCCTGGGCAGAGGCTGTTGATCTGCTTTCAGAACTGTGTTGAAGGTGACTTCAAAATCATCACAAATCCTGACAAACCCATTCTTCTTGGCTACTGGGACCTCTGACATTGCCCATGGGCTCCACTCAACTTTGGAAAGAATTCCTTCAGCCTCCATGCAATCTAGCTCACTGGCTACTTTATCTCAGGTGGTATAAGGAACTGCATGGGCTTTGTAAAACTTGGGTGTGGCATTTTCATTTAATTTACCCTCGATATGTTTGAGTTTTCTAATACCATCCTTGAACACTGCTGTGGCATCATCCAGTACTTTTTGAAATTTGCTTTCAGTTGACTCTATTGCAGGGGATGTGGCTTGCAAATGGTGGGTGGATTGCTAATTAAGCTGTAGTTGTCTCAGCCAAACATACTTCCACAATGCTGACCCTCCTGTTTTGATCACGTACAAGCCCAATACGGTTTGTTGGTTGTTGTATTTCACTGTTATGAATGTCATTCCCACAGGAGTTATCTTATCTCCAGACCTAGAATATAACATCAAGGATGTAATGTTGAGACTTATTAGAGCATTGGTGAGGCCTCACTTGGAGTATTGTGAACAGTTTTGGACCTCTTATATTAGAAAGGATGTACTGAAACTGGAGATAGTTCAAAGGAGGTTCACAAAAATTATTCCAGGATTGAATGACTTGTCATATGAAGAGCATTTGATGGCTCTGGGCCTGTGTTCGCTGTAATTCAGAAGAATGAGACGTAACTTCATTGAAACCTATCAAACAGTGAAAGACCTTGATAGAGTGAATGTGGAGAGGATGTATCCTAAATTGGGAGAGTCTAAGGCTGGAGGACACAGCCTCAGAATAAAGGGGAGTCCTTTTAGAATGGGGATGAGGAGGAATTTCTTTAGCCAGAGAGTGTTGAATCTGTGGAATTCTTTGCCACAGGCATCTGTGGAGACCAAGTTTTTATGCATATTTAAGGCAGAGGTTGATAGATTCTTGATTGGTCAGGGCATGAAGGGATGCCGGCAGAAGGCAGGAGATTGGGGCTGAGAGGATAATTTGATCAGCTATGATGAAATGGCAGAGCAGACTTGATGAGTAAAATGGCCTAAATCTGCTCCTATATCTTATGGTTTTATGGTCTTATAAGTTCTTCACTAGATATCTGCAGACATCAGTTCAACATCTTTGAAATGCTGTTCAAACTCATTTTGTGGAATGATTGAAGCAGCCGAATCAGTATCCAACCCATTTTAATTAATTTTCTGTTCACTTCAGCTGTAAACCATATTGCTTGTCTATTGTTAGCTTGCACATTATAAATATCAAGGATCCCCATTTCCATGCCACTCTCATCATTATCAGATTTTTCAACAGCATGCAAATTAGAACTCTTATTGAAACTGCAACTTTTTTATCTTCATCTTTTCCTTGTGCAGTCTGTCCACCATGCTCTTTGTATGTGCTCTACTTTGTTGCATTTTCAGCAAGTTTTACCTTCAACCTACATTGGTCTGGTGGATGTGAGCCCCTGCCACACTGGTGACACCATTTGTTTGGCCAGGCAGGTTTCTGTTAAGACATTGCAATTTTGTCCACGCTCTTTCAGTCCTGACTGCAACTCAATTGCATCTCTGTCTGCTGTTTCTATTGATACAGGAATTTCAACCAGTCTTTTAAATGTGAGTTGTGCTTTAATTTGGAACTGTTTGTGAATGCTTTCTTTTTTTACAAACTAGACAATCTCTCAGTGCCCATTACTGAACTAACAATTCAGAAAATCAGAACTCAGAAAATCTCTTCAATTCTGCCGCATGAGCTGAAATTAACTCCCCTTTCCTTTGATTCCACTTCTAAAACTTGAAGTGTTCTGCAATCAATAATGGTTTTGGTTCTAAGTATTCCTGCATTACTTTCACAATATCAGTAAAGGTAATTTCAGCTGGTTTGGTTGGAGCAGTTAAACTTCTGAGCAAACTATATGTTCTTCTACCTATTACACTCAGTAGCACTAGCACTTGCTTTGCATTGTCTGTTGCATTTGCTTGAAAATATTGCTCAATTTTCTCAGTATACATCTAGTTATCTTTTATAAAATTGAGTGTGTCTATCTTTCCAATGTAGCCAGTCATTTCAGCTGTCTTTTTACTTATTTATTATTATCATCACCCAGTACTCATAGTTTGTGAACCCATGAATTTTGTCCCTTTTCTGCCTTTTTTAAAAAAAAACTTTACCATTTCTTCCCTTCTGAAAAACACATACTGTAATTTTTTAAACTCGAAGTCTTGCTGTGCCTCAACAGGTAGGTAGTCATCTCTGGTTTGTTTAAGACTTCCTTATTGATTTCCTCACCACTGTTATACTTTGTAACTCCAAAACATAAAACCAATCAGAAGAAAAACAAACAACCAGGAATAACGTGTGTACTCCAGTTTTGTTTCACTTCAGATGAGGCATTCGCTTGTGACATGGTGGTGTAATGGCGTACACCATTTACATATGTTTACACATAACTTGTAATGAATTATTTAAGCAAACAAATAATGGCTAATCAGATAATACATTTAGAATATTACTCAAATGTTTTTGAAAACTAAAACACAACAGTGGGCTTGCTGCGTTCTCTGTTTCACTGTGACATGGCTCACCCCCGACATGCTGGACACCACATTCCAAACCAAAGGGTTCTGAATACACCAGATGAACTGGATGATGGCATCAGGATAGGATAGTGGTGGCAGCATCTGCTTCCTGATAATTTCATCATGGTGCCTGAATGTAGTGGTCTTGCCTCACTCTTGTTCTCCTGGCTTGGAACATCTACTGGTTAAGTGATGATCGAGAACATTGTCCGTTGTGATCCTGACTAGAGTTTACATACTGCCAAAGGCAGATGCCATGCTTACACTTGATCAGTTGAGTACCATGGTTAACAAGCAAGAAACAGCCTACCCTGATGCCTTTTATTGCCTTACCAGTAACTTCAATCAGGCGTGCTTGAAGAATTCTCTGCTCAACTACCATCAGCACATGACTTGCAGCTCCAGAGGATGCAACGCACTCAACAACTGTTGCAAGAAAGACTGTTGTTTCATCCCTTGGCCAAATTTCAGAAAATCGGACCATTTAGCTGTCCTCCTCCTACCTGCATATTAGCAGAGTCTAAAGTGCAAGGCATCAGAGGAAAGGAAAAGTGGTGGTCACAGGAGGTCACAGCATCTACAGGACTGCTTCAAGTTACTGGACTGCGCCATATTCAAAGATTCATCAAAGGACCTGAATGAATACACCACAGTTTTCATAGAGTTTATAAATATATTCGTGGATGAATGTGCTTCCACAACATCATTCAGAGTTTTGCCCATCCAGAAACCCCGGATGAACCAAGTGATACATATTCTGCTGAGGGCTAGTTCACAATCTGCTGAGGACTGGTGATCCAAGAAAGTACAAGAGGTCCAGATATGACCTCTGGAAAGCCATTTCACATGCAAAGTGGCAATTGTAGACCAAACTGAAATCGATGAAAGCAGGGCTTGAATGCTATCACCTCCCACAAATTGAAACCAAGTCTGTGTGCGACAACAAGGTTTCGCTCCCAAATGATCTCAATGACTTTTATGCTCACTTTGACCAGCATAACATGGAGGCATCTCCACAAACTCCCACAGTCCCCCAATGACCCTGTGATTTCAGTCTCTGAAGCTGACGTGAGAGCAGTCTGAGTTACTCTTTTGCTCGAAGTAGACTTCAATCATACCGGTGCCTAAGAAGAACGTGGTAATCTGCCTCATTGGCTGTCATCCAGTCACACTTATATCCACTGTGATGAAGTGCTTTGAGAGGTTGATCATAAAGCATATCAACTCCTGGCTGAGGAGTGACCTAAATCTACTCTAATTGTCTTACTGTCACAGCAGACACCACTTTATTGGTTCTTCACCCAGCTCTGGAACAGCTGAAAAGTGAAGATGCATACATCAGGATGCTCTTTGTTAACAACAGCTCAGCATTCAGTATTAATACTACTCAATGTTAAGGAAAAAGATGGTGAACTTCGCGACCAAGGGTGACATCCACCAGACAATTCACAAAACCACTACTTCCACTTCTTTTACATCTTTTTCTTTCAAATGTGGTTCTGCTACTGTTGGAACCTGTGATCTAGATTTTGGTGGTGGGTTTTCAGGCCAGTTGAGCAATCTGGCGCTTTGCTGTCTCCGAAGGTGTTCAGTGAGGTTCTGAGCCTAGAGACAGGCCACAAGCCTATGATTGACTCCATTTTGCATCACTCTTGGAAGATTGAAATCATCAAGGCGAGTGTTCAGCACCGTCTACCAGCGTCTCGCTGACCGCTGCTGGAAGAAAGTATCTGCGTGTGATGATCTGTCTTCTCCTCTTGCTCGCTGTTCTCGGCAGAAGCTCCCCATGTTCGAATGTTCTTTCAGGGTCGTATACTGCATACATACTTTGATAATAAAT
Organism: Hypanus sabinus; assembly: GCF_030144855.1. NCBI lineage: Eukaryota > Metazoa > Chordata > Chondrichthyes > Myliobatiformes > Dasyatidae > Hypanus > Hypanus sabinus. The sequence goes on along the minus strand of NC_082739.1, from coordinate 31,322,764 downwards.
GTATTTTGAACCTTGGAATCTTTGAATATGCTGACATATACAGTACATACTTTGATATTAAATTTACATAGATCTTTGAACTATCATCACCTTGAAGCTCTTCAATAAGTTCCAAGACCTGGGTCTTGATACCTCCCTGTGTAATTAGATCCTTGATTTTCTAACTACCTGACTCCATTTGGCATAGATTGGCAAGAATATCTCCTTCACAGTCACCATCAGCACAGGTACAACTCAACATCTCTCACTCAACATCAGCAAAACCGAAGAGCTGAATATTGACTACAGGCAGAAGAAGCTGGAGATCCATGAGCCAGTCTTCCTCAGGAGATCAGTGGCGGAGAGCATCAGTAGCTTTAAATTCCTTGGCATTAACATATCATAGGATCTGTTGAAAATCAGCTCCCTGGTTTTGTGGACATTGAGTAAGAGACTGTTGTACCTGGCTGATGGTGAATGTGGAGGAGATATTGTACGTATATGTCCTGGGACTTGCATTTTAATGCTATCACTAAGAAAGAACTTCAGTGCCTCATCTTTCTTAGATGTTCACGTAGATTTGGCATGTCACCAAAAGCTTTGACAAACTCCAATATATGCACAGTGGAGAGAATCCTAATTGGTTGCATCATGGCCTGATATGGAAACACCAATGCCCAGAAATGGAAAAGACTGCAGAGAGTGGTGGATACAGCTCAGTCCATCACAGACAAATTCCTCCCCACCATCGATCTCATCTATAATGAGCACTGCCACAAAAAAATCAGCAGCCATTATTAAAGTCTCCACCATCTTGGCCATGCCCTCTTCTCACTGCTACCATCAGCAGGATCAGTAGCCTTAGGTTCCACATCCCTAGATTCAGGAATAGTTATTACCCTTCAATCATCAGACTCATAAACCAGCGTGGATAACTTCACTCATTACAACTCCAAAATGATTCTATAACCTACTGACCCACTTTGAAGAGCTCTTTACAACTCATGCTCTCAGCACTATTGTCTATTTGCACGGTTTGTGTTCTTTTTCATATTGGCTGCTTGTTAGTCTTTGTTGAATGAATGAGAGAGCAGGTGCATGAATAAGTAGGAGTGAGTGAGTGAGAGATCGCATTAATCTGATCACTCACAGCTAGCATGCACATTATCAATGTATCTATAGTATATCCTTTCCACCACAGGGTCATAACTATGCAAGGTACCTGTTTGGGTTTTTTACTGTCTTAATAACCTACATCCCTACTTTCAGATACGTAAACATATAATCAAGATTCTTTCACCTCCAGCTCCTAACTACATGTGCTGAAATTCCCAGCATTAATGTGCCTGTATGCTATATTTTTTTGCAATCTTTCTCATTTTGATATGCATCATCCAATTTGCTATTTCCTGCTAAGATGTTAGTTTGTGCATTCAATATGTTGATGTTATTAATATAAATGGTGAGTAATATAAAGTGATTGATCCTTCTAAACACCACTTCTGTCCTTAGTCCAGTCTCTGCCACCACACTCAGGTTTTGCATGTTCTTCAAAGTTCAAAGTTCAAAGAAAATTTATGATTTAAGTATGTATATGTCACCATATACTACCTTAAAATTCATTTTCTTGCAGGTCTTCACAGTAGAATAAAGAAATACAATAGAATATGAATGAAAAACTACACAAAAACAAAGACTGGCAAACAACCAATGTGCAAAAGAAGGCGAATGGTGAAAATACAAAAAAAACCCCACAAATAATAATAATAATAAATAAATAGTGCTGAGAACATAAGTTCTAGAGGCCTTGAAAGTGAGTCTGTGGGTTGTGGAATCAGTTCAGAGTTGAGGTGAGTGAAGTTATCCACACTGGTTTTGGAGCCTGATGGTTGAATAACTATTCCTGAACCTGGTGGTGTGGGACCTAAGGTTCCTGTACCTCCTTCCCATTGGCAGCAATGAGAAGAGTGCATGGCCTGGATGTGGGGATCCTTTATGATGGATGCTGCTATCTTGTGGCAGTGCTCCTTGTAGATGTGCTCAGTGGTGGGGAAGGCTGTATCTACTACTTTTTGTAGGACTTTCTGTTCTTGGGCATTGATGTTTCCATACCAGGCCATGATGCAGTCAGGATACTCTCCACATTGGATCAATAGAAGTCTGTTTTAGATGACATGCTAAATCTGCACAAGCTTCCAAGAAACTAGAGGCGCTGTTGTGCCTTCTTTGTAATGGGACTTACTTGCTGGTCTCAGGATAGATCCTCTGAAATGATAATGCCAAGGAATTTAAAGTTACTCACCCACTTTAGAAGTTCAAAGTAAATTTATGATCAAAGTATATATATGTCACCATATACAACCCTGAGATTCATTTTCTTGTAGACATACTCAGTAATTCTATAGAATAATAACTGTAACAGAATCAGTGAAAGACTGCCCAATCAGAGTGCGGAAGACAATGAACTGTGCAAATACGAAAAGAAGAAACAACAATAATAAATAAATAAGCAAGTAATGAGATGAAGAGTCCTTAAAAGTGAGTCTATTTGTTGTGGGGATCTTTCAATGATGAGACAAGTAAGCTGAGTGAAGTTGTCCCCTTTGATTCAAGAGCCTGATGGTTGAGGGGTAGTTTCTTGTTCCACTATTACTGTGATCACAAATTGCTGTTTTCTCCTGACAGAAATCAGAGCTCATGCCACACTTGACTGAAGGCCTCTGGAAACCTACATCTGCTGTTCTTTCTGCTACTTCTTTAAAGAATATAATCAGCTTGATCAGTAGCAGCCTATCCTTTGGAAATTAAAGTTGACCATTTTGTTTTGCTTTTAATTTCTAGATATTTTTATTTTACTATTTGAGTAAAGATTCCATTTTGTATGTTGATATGGCACTTGGAAATAATAGTTTATTGCTTTGAAACATTCAAAAGTATTGTAAAGGTCAACGCAGCAGTAAGCGGTGCTTCTGAAGTTTGGAGCAGTGAAACTGTGAAGAACAGTGTTACATTTCTCTACCAGATACTAAACTCCCCACAATAATTTTTGTCAACTCTTATCTGTGATTGAGATCTCCAAAGCTCACAAGTACAGATGGTATCAGTTGCATGCAGTTGGAAGCTGTGACATTTAACAAATATTGGCTGAGGAACATCATGTGCCTCTGTTACTTTGGGAGATGCACCAACCTGCTTTGAATAACTCCTGCATCTCTGTGGTTCAGACCTTTTCTATGAGAGTGCTATCAATAGTACTGAGTACCTTAGGTGCTAGATATACCAGCCAAATATTCCGATGCTCTATTGATCTAAAGCTTTTTTGTGTGTCTAAAACATGAACAATAAGAACTAATTAGAAGGTGAGAGTACTCATTATGAAGTTTATTTGGGTGATTTCCCTCCTTATTACACAGGAACGTTGACAAGTTATCACAATTTTATAATCAAACCAGAATCTGTCAACTATCTACAAGTAGGAAGCCCCAGTTGGGGCCTTATAGAAATGGATCTTTTCCTCCGACCAACATGTTTTCCTTGTGCAACTCTGAGAGAATCAGATAATTTTAACCCAGTAGAAACAGAAAAACAACTGATACATCTGCATGGAGGTGGACAGCCAGAAATCGTGCATTCTGCTTACAGACTGGAATGGAAAGCTTTGGCTGCAAGCAACCTGCCTGAAATCATTCACATCTTCAGTATTTTGAAAGGGCTCAAGCTGGTCACTGAACTCATGCCCTACCTTAGCTGGTGGTGTAGACGGGGCTGTTGTGGAGTTCCCAGCAGGGTACAGGACTGGATAAGGTTGATACGTGATGTTCACTTAGAACCAAATATCTTTATCCAAAAGGCTATGAACCTGTGGAATTTTCTACCACAGATGGCTGTGGAAGCCAAGTCACTAAAAATATTCTAGGAAATAAATATTTTTCATAATGCAAATGGAATCAAGAGATATTATGAGAAGGCAGGGATAGTATACTGAAGTGGATGATCTGCCAAGGTTGTTTCAAATGGTGGAGCAGGCCCAGATGGGTGAATGGCCATAAGAGCATAAGACATAGGAGCAGAATTAGGCCATTCAGCCCATCGAGTGCTCTGCCATTTCAGCATGGCTAGTTTATAATGCCTCTCAACCCCATTCTTCTGCATTTTTTCTGTAAGAAGAACCTATCAAGCTCCACTTCAAATGTACTGAGTGACTTGGACTCCACAGCTGCCTGGGCCAATGAATTCCTCCTCATCTCTGTTCTAAAGGGACATCTTTGTATTCTGAAGCTGTGCTAGACTCCTAGTCTCCCCCATATCTCCTGGAATGCTCCTGCCCCTGTTCCTTATATTTCTAGAACCATCTTGATGATCTGACCAGAAAATAAAAATGTTTCATTGGTTACAAGCCACCTGCAAATACCCAAAAGACTTAAAAGACAATGTGTAAAATGTTAGGCATTAGTATGCTGGAAATATTCAATGCCAGAGGGAAGAGTTCTGATAAATGATCGGTGCTTTGACCTGCCTTGTGTCAATTGACAGCACTGCTATATCTGAATGAAAGGATCAAGGTTCAGAGGCTTGAGTACTTAGCCCTCTTGATATTCACCTGATTGTGTGTCAACTTTCTCCTGTGAGCAAATACAAATGGAACATATCAGACTAACGAGAGTGTCTGAGTGGCCATTGACCAATCTGTGTTGACTCTCTGCCATGATTTATTGGTGGCAGAAGATATGTATTTTGCAGCCAGAAGCAGTTTGTCTGGAATAGTGCAGCTTTAACAACACTTACAGGTCATAGCAGCCCGCTTGATAAGCAGTCCATCCACAACCAGTCACTCACTGCACCACCGCCGTGCTGTAACAGGCGTGTGAACCATTTACAGGACGCTCTCCAGCAGCTCCCCAAGATTCCTTAGGCAGCACCTTCCAAATTCACAATCTCCACCAGCTACCAGGTGTCAAAATGGTTGCTGTGATATGTCTAGTGTGGTAGTGTAGTGGCTAGTGCTTGTCGCTCTCACTTTCAGCTTCCACAGCTGGCCAACAATCTCATGAAAAGGAGAGCTGAATGTGTAAGTCTCTCTCTGCCAGTACATAGCCTCTCCAACAGCAAGCTTCATGTAGCGCCTCCTCGCTGGCGACACACGGAAACTGAACTCCTTTTGGACTCAGGCTGAACTATAAAGGATGGGGAGGAAGTCTGTCCCTGCACACGTTGCACACAGGCTCACTGGTGTGTGGACATGCCTTGGTGCTTGTGAACCAGATCTCCAGCTACGGGTAAATAGCCCCAACGCCTTATGGGCAGCCTTGGGAGAGATGAAGGCTATGGGAGCAAACCGAGACAGAAAATCTGGAGTGGAGCCCCTGATGCACCATCAATAACTCACTCTGAGACGTGAAGGCGAGATATTGGCTTTTATTGACTGGAAGAAGGAACAAGCAGTGGTTGACCACCATACTACACCCTGGAGACTAAGAGGCCGGGCTCAGGCCTCAATCGCCTTTATACAGGGGTCTGTGGGAGGAGCCACAGGAGCAGTCAGCAGGGGGCGTGTCCAGACAGGTATATGTAGTTCACCACAGCCCCTAAGGCGACTGGACATCATTGAACACCCTTCTGGCAGCTCCTGCAGCCTAGCTAGTGCCAAGCGTATTGCCTCATAAGCTTTCCTTTGGACAACACCAGTGAGGCTGAGAGGGGGAATCTTGATGACTGGGCATCTAGGATCTCAATACCTTCTGCCCAGGCTTGTGATGATGATGATCATCATGCATTCTCCTTCGAGACAGATGGATGCCAAACAACCAAACAGCTAGAAGGACAGAGGCAGCAAAAGCATGGGGAAATCCACCCCCTTGAAGTTATCCTCCAATCCACATACTGTCCTGACTTGGATATATATCCCTGTTCCTTCTCCGTTGCTGGGTCAAAATCCTGGAACTCCCTCCTTAACAGCATTGTTGTACTGCGGCGGTTCAAGAAGGCAACTCACCATCTCCTTCTCAAGGGCAATTAAATGCTGGCTCAGCCTGTGAAGACACATACCACATCTCTTGTGTGAATACTTGAAAAAACTGTGCTCCAGATGGACAACTGACTGAGTGGACTGGTGTTGCTTGAAAGACAAGAAGCTAGAAGTGTAAAAGATATGACCTCAGACTTTCTAGAAATATTCCAAAATACAGAAAATATTTCACAAAATCCATCGGAACTATTAAGAGAAGAACATGAGCAAGGGTCACAAGCTCACTGCTTATTCCTATTACAACATTCCTGCACTCTCTCCATGCTTCTTGATTCCCCTCATATCTAGGAATCTATTGTAGAGTCATGCAGTCATATAGCATAGAAACAGGCCATTCAGCCCACCATGTTCATGCTGACCAATGGGCACCCACCTATATGAGTTCCATCTTCCGGCACTTTGGCAATAACCTCTATGGCTAGGTGATTCAAATGTGTGCCTCCTCACCTCTTAAATGCTCTCTGGCAATGTATTCTGGGTACTCCCAACTCTCAGGGTGTAAAAGGTTGCCTTCAGATCACTTCTACATCCTTTGCCACTTGCCCTGAAACTTTGTTCTCTAGTTTAATCTACCTCTGATATGGGCAAATGTTTCCAGCAGTTTACCCTATCTGTACCCACATAACTTTATAAAACTGCGCCATGCCCCCTCTTAGCCTCCTCCACTGCTGGGAGAACAGACCCAGTGCCACCAGCCTCTCCTCACACTGGAATGCACCATCCTGATGGATCTTCTCGGTACCCTCTCTCGATAACTATTTTGAATGAACTCAGAGAATGAGCCTCCACAGCCCTATGTGACAGAGAATTCCAAGAACTAAAAGTCATCTCAGTCCTAACAAATTCTACTACCACTAATTCTGAAACTGTAACTCTTCAGCAAAGGGAATCAGCTTGCAAGAGCCTAGCTTGCAAGATGTACGAATTCTGTGAGCTTCTATGAGCTCTCCTTTCATTCTTCTATATGCGAGACATGATCATTTGTCCTAAGGGAACCCCACCATCCCAGGGATGAGCCGGCAGACTCTGTATAGCAAAAAATATTCTTTCTTAATTAAGGAAATCAAACTGTGCAAAATAGTCTAGGTGTAACTAACCAAGGCCCTATACAATTGCAAAAAGAAAGCTTTTTCACTCCTGTATTCAAGTTCTCTCATAATAGAGGCTAACATACCATTTGCCCCACTAACTGACAGTTGGTTCAGCATATTGGCTTTCAGTGAATTGTACACAAGAAAACAAAGGTCCCTTTGAACATCGACACTCTGCAGTCTCTCAACGCTAAAAATGTACTCGGCATTGCATGTGCAACAGTCTCCAGCCAGACACTACTCATTTCTGTATCATCAGAGCTTGCTTTGAGCTGCAAAGTTTCAAAGCGACCTCACATTTTAAAACAATGTGCTAAAAGGGACCAACTCCTCTTTCATCTTTCTTGTTGTTTCGGTCACTTCCACACTTCCAGCACAAAGGATTTCCACATGAACAATATTTGTGTCATCTCTGAGTATTTCTTCTTTGCAAATCGAGTGTTCTTAGTACCACTATCATAACACCATACACCTAGGAGCAGAATTAGGCCATTCAGCCCATCAAGTCTGCTCAGCCATTCCATCATAGCTGATTTATTTTCCCTCTCAACCCCATTCTCCTGCCTTCTCTCTGTAACCTTTGATACCCTTACTAATCAGGAACCTACGAACCTCCACTTTAAATATAGAAAATGATTGGCCTCCACAGCTGCCTGTGCCAATTAATTCCGTAGATTCACTACCCTCTGGCTAAAGAAATTTCTCATCATCTCTGTTCTAAATAGACTTTCCTTTATTCTGAGGCTGTGCCCTCTAGTTCTAGACTCCCCCACTATAGGAAAAATCCTCACTACAGCCACTCTATCTAGGCCTTTCAATATTAAATAAGTTTTAGTGAGATCTACTTCCATTCTTCTAAATTTCAGTAAGAATAGCGACTGAGCCTTTAAACGTTCCTCATATATTAACTCTTTCATTGTCAGAATCAGTCTTAAGAACCTGCTCTGGACTTTTTACAATGCCAGTACATCTTTTCTTAGATAAGGGGTGCAAAACTGCTTGCAGTACTCCATGTGCAGTCTGACAAATGCCTTATAAAGCCTTAGCATCACATCCTTGCTTGTATATTCTAGTCCTCTTGAAATTCTAAGATTCCATTTACCTTCAATACCACTGACTCTACCTGCAAGTTAACATTTAGGGAATCTGGCACGAGGACTACCAAGTCCCTTTGCACCTCAGGTTTCTCCCTGTTTAGAAAATAGTCTGTGCCTTTATTCCTTCTGCCTAACTGCATGACCATACACTTCCCTACACTATATTCCATCTGCCACTTCTTTGCCCATTCTCCTCATATTTCTAACTCCTTCTGAAGACTCCTTGCTTCCACAACACTACCTGCCCCTCCACCCATCTTCGTATCACCTGCAACGTGGTCACAAAGCCATCAGTTCTGTCATCCAAATCATTAGCATATAATGTGAGAAGAAGTGATCCCAACACTGACCCCTGTGGAATACCATGAGTCACCAGCAGCCAACCAGAGAAGGCTCCCTTTATTCCCACGCTTTCCCTCCTGTCAGCCAGCCAATCTTCCATCCATGCTTGTATTTTTCTTGTAATACCACGAGGTCTTATCTTGTTAAGTAGCCTCATGTGCAGCACCTTTTCAAAGGCCTTTTGAAAGTCTAAATAAACAACATCCACTAACTCCCTTTTGGCTTGTTATTTCCTCAAAGAATTTCAACAGATTTATTTGTCAGACAAGATTTCCCCTCAAGGATATCATTTTGACTTTGGTCTATTTTATACTGTGCCTCCAAGTACCCTGAAACCTCATCCTTAATAGTGACCTCCAACATCTTCTCAGCCACTGAGGTCAGGGTAACTGGCCTATAATTTCCTTTTTTCTGCCTCCCTCCCTTTAAAGAGTGGAGTGACATTTGCAATTTTCCAGTCCTCCAGATTGTTTCCAGTATCACGTGATTCTTGAAAGATTATAACCAATGCCTCCATAATCTCTTCAGCTACCTCTTTCAGAAACCGGGGTTGTAGTCCATCTGGTCCATGTGACTTTTCTGCCATCAGAGCTTTCAGCTTCCCAAGCACCTTCTACTTAGTAATAGCAATGACACTCACTTCTGGCCTCTGATGCTCTTGAAATTCTGGCATACTGCTAGTGCCTTCCACATTGAAGACTGTCACAAGACACTTGTTAAGTTCATCCACCATTTCATGTAGCCACATTGGTAGTTATTAAATGCCTTTCAAATCCTAAGAACTTAAATCCATCAAAGTGTCTCATTATGTTCCATTCTATAACATTCTGAGGCACTAAACTGCTCCCTTCATTGAGTTCCAATGAAAATCCATTTACCATTTAGTTAAGTTATATTACATTTGGGAACCAAGTCTAACACATCAGTATAAAGTCATGATCCAAGCATAATATGATCTGGTTTTAATGTTTAGCTGCATCAACAAGAGTCAATTGGAGCCAAATTTCAACAAGAGACAGCTGCAGGGTTTTGAAATCTAATCACTTTTGTCTCCGATGTATGTTTTTATGAAGTGTTGTGTGTTCTCAGAATTGAATGAGTTGCTGAATGAACAAGTTTATTGGACTAAGCCTTTTTTTCTGCAGTTCTTGACTCCAAGTCCTGGACAGGCTTCATGCCAAAGTAACTGCACAAACAGGACAGAAACCAGCTGGATCCATCAAACCACTGGAATTTTCCATCTGATCACAGCTATTCCCAAATTGAGCTACTGACTACTGCTTGCACAGTTTATCAAAAAACGTAGGAACGTGTCTGAGGAAATGGGTCAGTCAGTAAATACTTGATGCTGAGATGTACACACCAGGATGGCCCTGTGTTTGATCTGAGTCTGCAATTCCTCAAAACAACACAAGCACCACCTGGGCCCTTTGTCCTCAAAATCACATGTAATTTCAGAGGAGAGCTCCAAGTGAGAATTCATGCCCTCTGAGAAATTATATTAGAGCCAGTAAATCAGCCTGATATGCATGTTCTGTGCAGCTTCAGAGAACACTGTGGGATCAGAGAACTGGACAATGAGGTTTCAGATTTCTACATGGAGATCTATTCCTTCTAATTTTGTCACCTTTTATAGTCAACTCTTCCAATGCTCTCTAGTTTGAGTGACAAACTACTGCTTCTTTAAGTTAGACACAAAGCCTATTCAAAATAATTCAAATTTAAATTCCCCTTCATCATTTTCTATTAATAACAAGGTATTGTGTTCCCCACAAGTCTGATCCCCTCCAGTTCTGCTGCTCCTCAGACTTGGGCACGAACCACTATCTCTCCTCCCTCAGGCCTATTCCAGCCTCATCAACCTATTCCAAGGTTCAAATTTCTAAAGTTCAAATTAAATTTATTATCAAAGTATGCATACCACATACAATATATACATCAACAGACCCCTTCGAATTTTTTGACAAAACCTTTGGTCTAATATATCCTTGTACCGTCAATGTTTGTTTGATAACATTATTGCAAAGGTCTTGAAACAGTTCTAATTTGATAGAGATTCCATCAGAAAGCAAGTTGTTATTGATTGCGATAGGCTAATGATATATTTGCATTAACGAGGAAGTGTACAGCTATGCCTCGTAAAGTGGCCACTGAGTGCATATCACAGATAACAAGAGACCCAGCACCAATCCCTGCAGCCCACCACTGGTCACAGGTTTCCAGTCATCAAAATGTCCTTTCAGCACCACCCTCTGCCTTCTGTTATCATGACAATTTTGGATCTAGTTCGCCAGTTCACCTCAGATCCAATGTGACCTAACCTTCTGGACCAGTATGTGGTACCTTGTCAAATGCTGGTAAAGTCCAAATAGACAGCATCTACCATCCTGCCTACTTTGACCTTCTTAGCGGCCTCCCTAAAAAACTCAATCAAATAAGTGAGGCAGGCCATCCCCAACACAAAGTCACGTTGACTATCCCTGATCAGTGTCTGCCGTTCTGCATGTATATAAATCCTGTCCTTAGGATGGTGGTGAATATTGCTAGCTTGAGTTGAGGTGTTTGATTTTGCGGTGTTCGCCATGCTTGGCAATTAGCTTGTAGGCATTTCATCAGCAGTCGAGGGGACATTCTCAGTGCACAGTTGTTGGTGTTTCTAAGTCTCTTACTCCTATGTTCTCCAGGTTTTTCACTCCTCTTATGAGGCTAGCTGCTTACTATCTACTCTATCCGTACCTTTAGTCCAATTCACCCTCCTCTGCTCCAAGGAAAACAAACTCAACCTATCCAGTTTCTCCACATAGCTTGAATGCACCATCGCAGGAACATAATTGGGGACATAGCCTCAAGATTCAGGGGAATAGATTTAGGACAGAGATGGGGAGGAACTGCTTTTCCCAGAGAGTGGTGAATCTGTGGAATTCTCTGCCCAATGAAGCAGTGGAGGCTATTTCAGTAAAAATATTTAAAACAAGGTTGGATACATTTTTGCATATTAGGTGAATTGAGGGTTATGGGGAAAACTCAGGTAGGTGGAGATGAATCCATGGCCAGATCAGCCATGATCTTATTGAATGGCGGAGCAGGTTCGAAGGGGCAGGTGGCCTACTCCGCTCCCAGTTCTTATGCTCTTATGTATCTCCTCTGCACCCTCTCTATTTAACTGCATCTAGATATTCCACACACTTACCTATCTACATCCCTAAGATTAGATCCTCTACTGCCCCTTCTTCAGTCAGACATCTCACAAGGCTCACTTAATCATTTAAATTTTCCACCTCCCTGAAGCCTCTCGCATTAAGGCAATCCCAATTAAGTCAGGAAAAGTAAAATCCCTTTTACCATAACCTTACTGTCACACCTCTTTATGCCAAGATCTCTGGCATGTGCATGCACACTTGGAAGATTTGGAAGACCAGGTTTGTCAGCCTGTCCAGGGACTCGGCTGGACCACGTATGATCCAGTTACAAAGCCTCGTCTTGCAGGAATTGTAGGGATTCACCCATCTGATCCAAGCTTCAGTCAGGTCTGGTCCAGAATCCAAAATTCCTTTTATTTCAATTGGGATTCTTGCCTGCAGATCAGGAAGACTTTTGTCATTTTGCTTTGGTTGAATGAACAATCATTTCTAAATACTTTCATATCGTTATATTAGCTTTTTCATATTTTAGATGTTTTAAATGTTTTTGTTTGAATTACATCAGACTTAATGTTTTGTTTAAATACAGTGCCTATAAAAAGTATTCACCCCCCCCCCCCCTTGGAATTTTTCATGTTTTATTGTTTTACAACGTTGAACCTCAGTGGATTTAATTTGGCTTTGTTGACACTGATCAACAGAAAAAGAGTCTTGTGTCAAAGTGAAAACAGATCTCTACAAAGTGATCTAGATTAATTTCAAATATAAAACACAAAATAATTGGTTGCATAAGTATTCACCTCCTTCAAGTCAGTATTTAGTAGATGCACCTTTGGCAGCAATGTTAATGTCCTGGAGTGGCCAAGTCAGAGTCCAGAACCTCAATCCAATTGAGAATTTGTGGTTGGACTTGAAACGAGCTGTTCATTCATGACCCCCATGCAATCTGACAGGGCCTGAGCAGTTTTGTAAAGAAGAATGGGGGAAAAATTGCAGTGTCCAGAAGTGCAAAGCTGATAGAGACCTATCCACACAGACTCAAGGCTGTAATTGCTGTAATTATTTGGTAGTCTGGTTTCAGAATTGGTTTGCCCACAGGTAGAGGGTAGTGGTGGAAGGGTGTGACTAGTATTGTTCCACAGGGATTGGTGCTTGAGCTTCTGTGTGTAGTATATAAATGATCAGAGGCATAGATAGGGTAGACAGTCAGAATTTTTCCCCAGGGGAGAAATGTCAATTACTAGAGAACATGCATATAAAGTGAGAGGGGGAAAATTAAAGATGAGCAGGGCAAGTTTTTTTTTAATACAGAACAGTAGGTGCCTAGAATTAGCTGCCAGAGGTAGTGGTAGCGGCTGATACTTTTGGGACATTTAAGAAACTCATAGATAGACATATGAATGTGCACAGAATAGAAGGATATGAATCATGTGCAGGCAGCAAAACTTAGTTTAATTTGGCATGGAGCTTGGCACAGGCAGGCTCCTGTACTGTATTATATATTCCATGTTTAAATATTGTGTGCTGTTTGCCTTCTGTCCATGTGGGATTTGCACATTATTACAGCTCATATCTGGTTGCCATTAGATTTGAGATTGCAGTAGGCTAGTTAGTTCTGCCCTTCATATGTGGCCCAGATATATGCAGCCACGTGTCCAGGAGCTAAATGCCATTTAGTAAGATCTTACTCATCATATTTCACTTTAATGATAGTAAAAAAACGTATGCCCACTTCATGTGAGAAAACATTCCCAATTTGAACCAATTTCCATGTCTAAATAACCACTACTTATTTTTCTTATCTTCAGTTTAAATGAAATTCTCCTCATATATAAATGAAAATGGCATATAATAAGCAAATAAACTCTTCAGTATCTGTCTGTATGTTAATATGAATGATAATTATTCACACACATAAATGCAATGAGTGAGCAGTCAAGTGATAGCACTAATGAAGTTATGGTAGTATCAGAAGGTCATAGGTTCAAGTTTGAGTTGATCTCAAAATCTAGACTGAAGGGAGCACAGATGGAGAACTGCACCATTGGAGCTGCCATTTTAGCCCAAAGCTCTGCCTGTCCTTATAGCAGAGTGGGAGGTCCCGAGGCACTGTATAAAGACGAGTTCAGGAGTTCTCCCTTGTAACCTGGCTAATTTTGTCTTAATCAGTCTTGCTAAAGCAGTTCTGCTCATTACCGTGTTGCTTCGTGGTGGTCTTTGCTGCCTTTAATCTGGCTCCAGTATTTCCTGTACTATAGCAGCGACCACACAAACATTGATGTGGTGCTCATAATGTAAGAAGATGTCATAGTAATGACTGTACAGAAATCTACCTCCCTCGCGTTCGTATCTCTCATGCCCAGACCTCATACAGGGCTAAATCTCTGGCCCAGCAGAGAAACAATGGTAGTCAGTGGGTTGCCTATGTTTGAAATGAAACTCCAGAGGTCCTGGGGTCCATGTTCAAAACTCCCAGGTTTATTTCCCGTCGACAGCAAACAGCTGAATAAAAATAAAGCACTGGCCTTTAGAAATCTCAGTGGTTGAATGATTCCTGTTAAAGGAGCTTTGGCTTGAGACCTTCCTTTCCACCTATTACGGGATGATTGAGTTCAGAATACACGCATCTCTAAAAGCCAAGTCCCACTGCGAATCAGAATCAGGTTTATTATCACTGACATATGTCGTGAAAGTTGGATCAGAATTGAATGAATATCCTACGGCTGCAGATTGCATGTTGTTTGCTTTTTGAACACAAATTATTTAATTTCACTGCAATGAAACCTTTGGAAAGTAAAGTGTGGAGTAATGTCCCTGCCAGTTATTGGAGGCACAGTCTGTGGGTCTGCTGTTGTGGGTTCAGAGCTTCGGTGCAAATGGGCATGCAGTGTGGCTTGTGCTGATTTATGATACGATCGTGAAGTGTCCTGACAGGAGTGCAAGCTACTGAGTTGTAAATTATACTGTTTAACCACTGGTGTTAAGCGAGGATTAGGCAGGGCTGCGACAATAAGATACAAGAGTCCTGCAGCAAGCTGGTTCCTGCAAAGGAGCAGACTGAGAACACGTATTTGTCATTGTGTTTTCTTTACAATGACCAGGAACCAGATGTTTTCACACAAGGCTCAACAATCAATTTCCCCGATGTTGTGGACTTTTCTTGACACAGCCTGGTACATTCCAGCTGAATAGTATCCATTCATGGACGATGATGATTAAATGCAGCCCACATCTAATTTAGAATATAGGTAACTCAATAGACCAGTATCTGCTCATCCTTCCAAGTGCCAAATGCTCTTTAATATTTTCATCTCCAATGCACTCCATCTCCATCTCATCTCTGTCAGTGTAACTCAATATACCCCATGTACTTCAGTACACTACGCTCTGAAGCACCCTGCACCTTTTAGTATAACACTCCTTCACTGTCCCTACATCTTCATGAATGAAACATTCATTTCCTCCAGTGGCCATTTCTCCAGATCCCCTTCCTGTTGGCTCTGCCATGCTCTCGGACTCTTCATTCTACACCTCTCAGTTATTTAATTATTTTCACTTTAGTATTTCCTTTTGCACTGCTTCAGTAAGTGCCATTATACTGTTCTTTTACACCATTCTGTCATTTTGCACTTCTCACTGTATAATATTGTATTTATTATTACCATGAGTAGCATTTACTGTGTGAGCTTCACACAAAAAAGGGATTTCATGACACCGTAGGGTACATGGCTATAAACTAACTTGAATCTCATCGGGATGTGTGTGTTACAATGTGCTATCTCTATATTAGCCACACCTCTCCCCCAGGTTCAAAGATGACTTTCTTCTACGCAAGTCTTCTTCTGTAGACTTGGTGGGATCCCCGTGGAGTTCACAGACTCTTTTATAGGTGGGAGAGACTTGGATGGATGGGCAGGTAGCTAATGAGATGGTACACTCCCTTGCCATAGCCACCAGGTTTCTGTTTGCTCCTGACCTATGGATTCAAAGTTATCAGCGCCATCCTAGATGTTCCTTCACCATCTTGAGCAGTCAAGGACCAGAGATTCCCACCAATCAGGGGAATGGGACGCCCTTACGGGGAGGATCTTAGAACAGAGAAACCTTATTTTTTCCCCTTCTCTACAGTACATCTGATAATTTTGTGCAGTGCCAAGCTTGGTGCAGAGTGTCAGTTTCGGGAGTCTGGTGTTGGATACTTGAACAGTGTCCTGTAGCTCAAAATCAGGTTTAACATCACTGGAATACGTGGTGAAATTTGTTGTTTTGTGGCAGTAGTATATTAAACATGCAATTAAAAAACTATAAATTACAATAAGAAACAAATACATATAATTACATTAAATACTGCAAAAATTGAGGTAGTGTACATGGGTTCATTGTCTGCTCAGAAATCTGATGAAGGAGGAGAAGAAGCTGTTCCTAAGACGTTGAGTGTGTGTCTTTAGGCTCCGGTACCTCCCTCCTTGATGGTAGCAATGAGAAGAGACTATGTCCTGCATTGCTCATACCCGGGTACGTGGCATTGAGCAACACAAAATGCTGGAGGAACTCAGTTGGTCAGGCAGCATCTATGAAGAGAAATGAGCAGTTGACATTTCAGGCTAAGGCCCTTCATCAGGACTGGAAAGGGAGGGGGCAGAAGCCAGAATGAGAAGGTGGGGGGAGGGAAAGGGGTACAAGCTGGCAGGTGATAGGTGAGACCGGGTGAAGGGGAAGCTGGGTGGGTGAAATAAGAAGCTGGGAGGGGATAGGTAGAAGGGGTAAAGGAATGAAGGAAAAGGAATCTAAGAGGACCGAGGAAGAAGAGGAAAGTAGAGGGGAACCAGAGGAGCAGGTCATGAGGATTGAGAAAGGAGAACAGAAGGGGTGAGAGGGTAACCAAAACGAGGAACAAATGAAGAGATAAGAGGGGAAGAGGAAAGAAGTGTTGGGGGGGGGGATGAAAAAAATACTGGAAGTTAGAGAATTCCCCCTCCCCCACCTACACACATTCTCTCTCACCTGGTCTCACATATTACCTGCCAGCCTGTACTCTCTCACACCTCCTCCCACCTTCTTATTCTGGTTTCTCCCCACTTCCTTTCCAGTCCTGGTGATGGTTCGGCCTGAAACATCAACTGTTTAGTTCTCTCAATAGACACTGAGTTCCCCTAGCATTTTGTGTGTGCTGCTCAAGATTTTCAGCATCTGCAGAACTGCCTTTGTGTACATGTGGCATTGAGTTTGTGAATCCTTAGTCAAATGGCTAAAAGCAGACTCTTAACTGACTGTTTGTGAGAGACGTGTTGCATACACAGATACACATTAAGGTGATCAGAATTCACACTTCTCAGCACATTATCGCCTCAGAACTTTACTTTCTTTCCTGATTTTCAACCAATTTATTCGTTCCTGGGATTTAACCAAACCTTTGAATTTAATTAATTGCTTTTTGTCGGCATCTTATTAAGAAGCTACCCTTTCAAGTATTAGCACAATCTGTTGGGGTTGTCAGTTTCATGGTGAAGTTGAAGAAGTTCATCAAGAAGTTGTTCATTCTATTTATTTGATCTCTTTTTATTCTTTGATGGGATGTGAATACCACTGGGGGTGGGGTTGGGGCCTGTTGCTCCTCTTTTACTATTACTTATTTATTGAGATACAGCGTGTAATAGGCCCTTCCGGCATTTTGAGTCGCACCATCCAGCTACCCCTGATTTAACCCTGGCCTAATCATGGGACAATTTACTATGATCAATTAACCTACCAACCGGTATGTCTTTGGATTCTGGAGGAAACCAGAGCACCCAGAGAAAACCCAAGCATTCCATGTACAGATGCCTTACAGAGGACGTCAGAATTGAACTCCAAACTCCAACTCGCTGAGCTGTAACAGCCTTTTGGTTTTGCTGAAGAAATCTCGCCCCTTTTAAGCTTCTTGTATTAAGGAAGTTAAAGGCCCCCACTATGATACTCTGTTGACATATTTGTCCCCCCAACCTTTGTGCAATCCATCAGTGTAATTAAACTTCTCCTGTTTCTGAACTCTGCCCAAACTGCCTAGGTGGATGAGCCCTCCAGTATGTCTTCTTTGGGTACTGCTATGACATTCTTCCTTGTCAGTAGTGTAACCCCTCCACCTCTTTTAATTCCCCCTAATCATATCCCAGGAATGCTGAGCAGCCAGTCTTGCTTCTCATGCATCTAGGTCTCTGTAGTGGCAACAATATCATAATTTAATGTACTTTTACTTATCCAGGCTCCAAGTTCATCCTCCTTGGTCATATAACTCCTTGCACTGAAATCAGCACATTAGCCCATCAGAACCTTTCCCTTGCTATCTTTCCTTTCAGTCTTTATTGTCATGCCATATTTCTTGCCCTCAACCTTATCAACCGTTGGTGTGCTGCTGCGGTTCCTTCTCCCTGCTTAAACCTTGCCTCTGGTTTAAACACTAATTTCAGCTCCGTCAGAATTATGTTTGCTTCAATGCGATCTCCTCACATTCTTGTAACCTCCAGTGAATACAGGCCCGGTCAACTCAATACCTCTTACTACGTCAGCACCATCTGGTGATTCATGTCACCAGTACAGATAAGTACAAACTTTGATTTAATTATTTGAGTGTAAGTTCTCCTGCTGGTTTGGTTGAATACAGCTCACACTTTGAGATGACCTCTGACTTACAGAGTGTAGTCTAAAAAATTAACTATTTTACAACCAATATTTGAGGAACCTCTCCATAGTTATAAAGTCATAGTTATACAGGTCTTAAAGAGGCCTTTCAGCCCAACTGATCCATGCTAAACATGGTGCCTTCCCGAGTGGTTCCTTTTTGCCCACATTTGACTTCCGTCCCTCTAATCTTTCCTATTGTCTATTGTCTATTGTCTAACCATGTACAAGTCAAAATGTATTTTACACATTGTCATTATACCCACCTCTACCACTTCTTCTGCCAGCTCAATCCATAAACCCACCATCATCTGTGTGAAAGCCTTGCCCTTCATGTCACCGTTAAATCTTTCCCCTCTCACCTTAAGCACTCTAATTTTGGACTCCCCTATCCTGTGAAAACATCTGTGATCAGTCACCTTATCTATGCCCCACATGCTGTTATAAGCCTCATTAAAGTCACCCCTCGACCTGCTTTGCTCAGGGAAAACAGTCCTCACATATTCAGTCTCTCCGGATAACTCAACTATTCCAGTTCAAGCACAATCCTTGCAGTTTTTTTCTGCATCATTTCCAGACTGATCACTATAGTATGGATGCCAGAACTGTATACTCTACTCCAGACACAGTCTCACCAGTGTTTTGTAAATTGGAACATGACATCCCAATTCTTGCATTCAGTGCTCTGTCTGACAAAGGGAAGTGTGCTATACACCTGCGTCACTACCTTGTCACCACTTTCAGGGATCTAAGTACTTATACCACTCAGTTCTCTTTTATACAATACTTACGGGGCCCTGAGATTTACCGTGTAAGTTCTCCGCTCGTTTAACTTCCCAAAACACATCACTTCACATTTGTCTGAGTTAAAGTCCATCTTCCATTCCCTGTCTCACTTTCCTAGTTGATCTAGATCCTTTTGTAACCCTGGACAACCATCTTCTCTGTCCACCATACCATCAATTTGCTTAGTAATAATACCTCTTATATTTTCATCCAAATCATTGATATACACTCAGTGACCGCTTTATTAGATACCTCCTGTACCTAATAAAGTGACCACTGAGTGTATGTTTGTGGTCTTCTGCTGTTGTAGCCTGACTGCTTTGACACCTTGTGCATTCAGACATGCTCCTCTGAACACCATTGTTGTAATGCAAACTGTCACTTTCCTGTCAGCTTGAACTAGTCCAGCCTTCACATCTGATCTCTTTCATTAACAAGGTGTTTTCACCCACAGAACTGCTGCTCATTGGATTTTTTTTTGTTTTTTGCACCATAAAATTCCCAGGAGATCAGCAGTTTCTGAGATACTCAAGGCACCCCATCTGGCGCCAATAATCAACCTATGGTTAAAGTCACTTAGATCACATTTCTTCCCTGTTCTGATGTTTGGTCTGAACAACAACTGAACCTCTTGACCATGTCTGCATGCTTTTATGCATTGAGTTGCTGCCACATGATTGGCTGATTACATATTTGCATTAACGAGCAGAGGTGTACAGGTGTCCCTAATAAAGTGGCCTCTGAGAGTATCTGACAAACAAAGGGGGATACAGCACTTACCACTGCCACACACCAGTGGTCAAAGGCCTCCATCAAAAAGTAATCTCTTCACTACCCCTTCTGATTTTCTCCACCCACCCAATTATATATATAGATGGCTAACCATGCATCTCAGCTTCTGGACCTGCCTACGAAGTGGGACCATGTCAAAAGCCTTGGCAAAGTCAATATCCACTGCCCTATCCTTATTAGTGCTTCTGGTTACCTCATTATCTGGTTATCTCACAAATGGAGATTTTGTGAGACATAAGCTCCTACACACAATGCCCTGATCAATCCTTTTACAGATCTGGGTTCAAGATTTAGCATGGAGAGGTATAGCAGTAAGACAGGAGCCTGTAAAGGAAGGCAGGTATTATTGTTTATTGACTGTTCATGAGTTTTGTGCCAGGCTTGAGGTCTTGATCATCAAATGTTCCTTTCCTCAGCTGACCAGAGGCTGTGCCAGCACAGTAAAGGAGATGGTGATCAATGTTCACCTGAGTTGGACCCGAAGATATGGGGTGTTTCCTGGAGTCTCATTACATGTTTTATTGTCAGGAAGGTCACCTTCAGCCCACAGATACTTAGAGTTATGAGTGAAGGTCAGACAGCAGCTCTGGGTTAATAAATTCTCCAATCAGATTTAGCCAAACACCCTGCTATCTATTCAGTAAACCATGACAAAAAAGTCAAGCCAAATCTGATTCCGCTTTAGCATATTCCTTACATCTGATATTGCTTTCTGAGATTATTTATGTCTTTTAATGACCCACAATCTTCTCAGATGCACTAGAGCATCGCTAATGGATTCTGCCTGTCTTCTGCTTTGCACTGTAAGTGTTCCTGTCTGACACCCTGCCAATCTCTCAAACTGACTGACTGCCAAATGTGAACCACGACTGGACCTGCCTGGATTTTCTTCATTAATTGGCTTTGGAGTTTGATCTGCTTTTTGCTTTTGTCATTTCCATTACACTGCTTAGCTGTTAGTGGGTAAAAGATATTAGATGCCATATTTATGTTGTTCAGGATAAAATGGAGCAGGTTGTCTTCACAGCCTTCTATATTTTATTTGGCCCAGTGAAGGGAATGTTACCTCTCAATAGCTGGTTAGGGTTCAAACCTTCATTCAAGAGTTGACTACAAAGTGCATGTTGATGCATGCTATGGTACTAAGCACTCTCTGAGCTGAAGCCTTTTGACTGGGATGTTAAACTGCTTGTAGAAAGACAAAGGATATCATGAAATACTGGAAGGGGATTAAGAATAAGCTGTAGTTACCAATTAGTTCCATTTGGAGAGGCAGAGTGAAGTCAAGATGGCGCTAAATGGCAATTCCTTTGCCTGCATTTTTGGAAGCAGCTCTATTTCTATCTTTGATGTCTCTTTTTTTCCATTTGAAGACCCTGACCTGGAGTTACACGCTGACTTCAGTTCTCTGTGGGAATGGGACCCACTCTCAGGGTCTCACGACCGGCCGCTTTTTGATATCCCAAGGACGTGGCCTGGTAGGTGAGCATTCAGGGTTTCAGGGTTTTGGATCTTCATGGCTCTAGGGACAAGCTGATTCTTGGCCAGTGTCCCTGAATGAAGAGTCGCAAGAGAACACGGAGTATCAGGAGCAGCGGGTTGGCTGCCATGAGTTGTGTACCTGGAGAGCTGTACTTTTTTAGTGCCGAATCTGAGCACAGAGCTCAGAAAAAGTGACACAACACCATAAATCAGCGAGTTGTTTGTTATGTCTCCCCTCTCGTTGTGAAATGGAGACACCTCTTGTTCCCTTATTAGGGAGAGAGAGAGAGCGCACATGGTACGCCGAATACCGGGTGAATGAGTAGTCTTTGGGGTACTGCAAGTCTGTGTCTTTGCTGATGTTTTGCTGCACGCTTGAGTGCTCAGTGAGGGTCGCTGATGCTTTTTGCAGGTAGAGGTGGGGGGTTCACTGTCTTGCTGCTGTTTGTGTGGGGGGAGCTTGGTGGGGGCTTTGGGGTTCTAATATTTCAACTGTCATTCATTCTTTGGGGCACTCCTCTGTTTTCGCGGATGTTTGTGAAGAAAAAGAATTTCGGTATGTATATTGTACACATTTCTCTGACATTAAATGTACCTATTGAAAAACAAAGCCAATAGAAATTTGTGGAATTTTCCTATATGAACATTGCTTACCTTGTCTGCATAAATAAATACACATTACTGCTGGAATGAATGGCATGCTATAGGGCATCCTGCTAAAGTTAAATGTACTGAATGAGTGCAGACGCCCTTTAAAAAAGCAGTTTTAATCTTTTATTGATCTGAAATTTTTTTTCTAGAAAGTCCTTATATCAAGGATGAACTTGCTGCAAGTCTTCCTCTAAGGTACCTGAGGGGCCTAATGAGGCCACTGTAGGACCTTCCCTCTCCTCCACAGGTAAGGCAGGTGGTGTCTGGGAAAGCATCCAACCTCAGAGGTAGTCTTTGAGGTCGTATGCTTCTTCATCTCTTACACAGAGTTTCCATGTTCTTTGGAGCCCTGTGGTTCTGAATGCTGTCCCAAATGTCCCTCCTCCACCTTGAGTGATCATGGGCCAAAGATTTCCAGGATATTGCGATTTTTGAGTACATCCTTGAATCTTTTCCATTGTACACCCACTAACTTCTTCCAGTGACACAGCTTGGAACAGAGTGCCTCTTTCACATAAAAGCTACGTGTTCAGTTGAACAGGATTTGACTGAATGGCTTAATTCTGGGGATGTTGAACTGGCAGAGGACATTAACATTGGTTTGATTGTCATGCCAATGGATATGAAGCATGTTGCATCAGTGCACAACTACATATTTATTAAATGAATGCACACACATGGGAGATGGCTTTAACGGGTGTATTCACATTGCAGGGAGAGGGAAAGAGAATAATACGCATGTATAGACAACAGCGCATGTGCAGACAACAGACATAGTGCTAGGGTGAGGGGGGGGGGGTCATTCCTCCCCCTTTAGATTAGTGCAACATAAAACTGTATATGTACAAAACATCCAATTTCCCTTTCATAAACCCATATTCCAAATAAGCATGCTTTCACAATAACAGTTCATAATTAACTCCACAGTTCTAAATATTCAGTCTTTTGGGTGCTTCACTGTTTCTTTCAGGTAGTGCCTCCGGACCTGTGGAGTGGCATCAGGTTTGGGAGGTAACTTGTCGAAGAAAACGTTCTCGGTTTCCGGTGGCACATTGCTGTCAGTGACATTATCACTGAGAGGTAAATCCGGTGACTGTAGTGTTTGTCTTGTTGAATGCAATCGATTCAGGTGTGTTCTTTGGTTGAGCATCCAGTATTTGGTCCATATGACGTCTCCATGTCTGAGCTCCAACATCCACAGTGTACATCAATGCTCCAGTTCTTGTAGCTATCCTACTGGGTGTCCACTTGACTTCTCGGTAATCACGTGCAAAGACTTCCTGTCCAATCTTAAAGCTCTTTGCTGAATCACTTGGCAACTGGTTGAACTGTTTATTCTGCACTTCTCTCTGTAGGTCAGGAGGTCTATGTGAGATCTCAGATTCCTGTTCATGAACAGCTAGCTTTGCAGGTGTTTGATTTGTTGTTGCATGAACAGAGTTCCAACACAGAAAACGGAGGTTGTCCACCTTGAGCTGTAGAGAAATGCCCTCCTTGTCCATCGCTTTAATGAACATCTTGAACAGTTTAGATAAACCTTTCAGCTAACCCATTCATTGCTGGGTGGTGAGGAGCTGACTTGAAATACCTGATGCCATTCTTTTCATGAACAGTTGGAATTCATCTGATGTGTACTGTGGTCCGTTGTCACTCACAATTTGTTCTGGGAAGCCTTTTCTGGTGAATATAGTCTTCAGAGTGGAGACAGTCTTTGCTGAGGTGGTTGACTTAATTGGTCTAACCTCCGGCCACTACGAATGAACATCCATTGTAAGGAGTCTATAAATGGCCCAGCAAAGTCAATATGTACTCTTTGCCATGGTGAGCAGTGGGTGTAACGGTGCCCGTGGGGATACATTTTGAACTTTTTGACATCACAAACAGCTTTTGGTCAAGTTTTCAATCTGTTTATCTATTCCCGGCCATCATGTGTAGCTCCAGGTGAGATTCTTCATCTTGACTGTACCCAGGTGTCCTTCGTGCAGATTTTCTAACACTCTGGTGCACAGTTTAGAGGGAACCACAACACGAGATCCACACATCAGTGTTCTTTGACATACCGACAGTTGGTCTCATCTCACTGAGAGCTCTGAAAACATGGGTTTACCATGAGCTGGGCATCCTTGCATGGTGATTTCACAGACGTTTGACAATGTTGGGTCATTCCTTGTTTCTCTTTGTATTTCAGAATTTGTTACTGGCAACTGGTCCACCAATGCAGATTGGAACATTTCTGCTGAGTCATAGGATGAAGACTTTTCTTCATGGAAGATGTGACAAGCCACTTGCATTTCTGTGTTGTTTGGTATCCATGAACTCTATGTCATAAGAGTGGGCTCCTAGGAATAATGCTCAATGTTGCATTTGAGTAGCAGTCATCACTAGGATTCCCTTCCTGGAATTGAAAATAGACACAAGAGGCTGGTGATCTGTCACTAGTGTAAACTTTTGTCTCTAAAGGTAGTGGTGGAATTTCTTTATTCCTCATACTAGACTAAGGACTTCTTGGTCAATCTGAGCGTTGTTGCATTCTGCACTCGTCAGTGATCTTGAAGCAAATGCAATTGGGCATTCAGATCCATCTTTCATAATATGGGATAAAACTGCTCCAATGCCATAAGGGGATGCATTACATGCCAATCTGATGGACAGGGATCAGTCATAATGGATGAGCAGTTCATCATATGTTATTAGCCTCTTTGCTTCCTTGAATGCTCTTTCACATCCTTCTGGCCATTCCCACTTTGCTCCTGTCCGTTACAGTGTGTTCAATGGATGCAGCACTGTAGCAATGTTTGGAAGAAACTGGTGGTAGTAGTTTACAAGGCCCAAGTATGACCTGAGTTGTGGCACATTTTCTTGTTTGGGTGCCTGTAGCACTGCTTCAGTCTTCCCTTATGACTCATGTAAGCCGTGCTTGTCAATAATATGTCCACAATATGAGATTTCATTCTTGAAAAACTCACATTTCTCTCTCTTTGCACGCAGATCATACTCTCTAGCCTGATAAGCACTTTACCAAGGCTCTGGAGGTGCTCTTCATCATTTTTGTCAGTCACAATGATGTCATCAAGGTAACATTGTGTTCCTG
Organism: Hypanus sabinus; assembly: GCF_030144855.1. NCBI lineage: Eukaryota > Metazoa > Chordata > Chondrichthyes > Myliobatiformes > Dasyatidae > Hypanus > Hypanus sabinus. Next base: position 31,297,631 of record NC_082739.1, on the reverse strand, counting down.
GGATATCCTGGAGCACTTGGTCCATTGCTCTTTGCCAAATTTCTGGAGCTGATGCGATGTCAAAGATGAGATGATTACACTGGAACGGTCCCTTGTGAGTGTTGGTTGTGAAGAACTTCCTGCTTGACTCCTCAATCTCCATTTGCAGATAGGATTCTGACAAGTCAATCTTTGAAAACCTCTCCCCGCCTGGAAAGATGCAGAAGTGTCTTCTATTCATGGCAGGGCATACTGCACAGTACGCAGCACCAGGCTGATGCTCACTTTGGAACCCCCACCTATGCAAATAGCTCCAGTCTTCCCTTCTTGATCGCTGGGACAATGCACCTGGCCCAATCGCTTCACTCAACCTTGGAAAGAATTCCAGACACCTCCAATCTCTGCAGTTCAGCATCCACTTTAGGATGTAGTGTGTAAGGCACTGGACGTGCTTTATGAAATCTTGGTGCTGCTGTTTCATCCAGTTCAATTGTGGCCTTCATGCCTTTGAGTTTATCAATTCTTTTCTCAAACATCTTCTCATTTGCATTAAGCAGTTGTACCAGTCTCAGGGTAGTGCTACTGTTAGGGCTGCTATTGCCTGTTGCTGACACACTCAGAGCCTTGATCGAGTGCCAGTCTAGTGTGATTTTACTCAACCATTCATGTCTGAAAAGTGCTGGCCCTCCACTTTTCAATACATAAAGCTCTAACTGCTGTGCTTGGCCTCCATACAGCACACTCATTTTCAGTTTGCCTTTGGGAGGCACGTTTTCACCTGTGTAAGTCTTTAGCATCACTGAGGTCTTCTCTAACAGTATCTTAGAAAACGGTCTGTTGTAGTCAGCCTCTGGAATTATGGACAAAGCTGACCCTGTATCCAGCTCCATTTTCAGTTTTACACCAGACACGTCTATTCTGATCCATGTTATATTGTGATCTGTTTCAGTAATACTATGCGGTTCTAGGCATGACAGGTCACCTTTGTCAGACTCTATGTTGTCTGATTCTGTTTTACATTCGGTAACTTTATGCATTTGCTTAGGTTTGTGTTTGAGACTTCTCACTCAGTTGTGCTTTCTGTCTGCCTTGCACACTCTCTCTATGTGTCCTTGTCTGTGACACTTTCTGCAGACTTTCTTTTAACCAACAGTCATTTGCATCATGGGAGGATTTGCCACATCGATAATAGTTTTGGCTTTTTGTACTATTCAGGGACACTTTGTGCATTTCATATCCTCGTCTCCTTTTTTGTAGTACTCCTGTATCCTTTGCTGCAGCCTCTAATGATACTGAAATCGTCAATGCCCATTCTAAAGTTAGGTCCCTTTCGGATAGTAGCCTTGTTTGAGTGCTTTAACTATCCGTCTTGCTTGCTGGCTTTCGGGGGTTACTGGGTAGCATAAGAGACTGTATGTCCTTGTACTCATTAAGCTAAAAAGTGTAGGGGCTTTCTTTCGCTCTTCCACATTGTTCGTGTTACAATACAGTTCAACCCTCTCGATATATGAATCCCAGCCTTCATTAGTGCCATCAAAATTCATCAACTTTTCCAGCTGAAGCTATCGCCACATTATTTTCCCTTTAAATTCAGCGCGTCTTTAACCATTGCTCACGCGTTCCTTTGGCTTTCTCGTGCTGTTTAGCTCTCGCTTTTCGTCCCATAACTGTAGATGCAGTTCATGATATTCTTTGACATTTAGGTTTGTACTCGTCGCCAATTTATTGCATCTGTGCACAACTACATAAAAACATGCACAGGGAGATGGCTTTAACTGGTGTATTCACATTGCAGTGAGACAGAGAGAGAGAACAATGTGCATGCACAGACAACAGTGCATGTACATACAACAGATCAATACGTAGTGCTAAGGCGGGGGTGGTGTCATTGCTCTAAAAGAAATAGATCCATTCATTGTAAAGTATACAATGGTGGCATCTTTCCTTCATTTTAAGTCTCCACTAGGCAATTCAAGTCCCAGAAGAGCATATTTTAGAAGCATTATTAACCTTACATTGATCATCTGATACTAACAGTGCAAAACAAAACGCAATGGTGGTACCACTTCCAGTCATGAACTGTGTTGGAGAAAGAAACAGCTAATGGAAGGAGGGGGTCCCAAGAATCTCATTCCCTTTGAAAGCAGACCTCAGCACGTGAGCACCAAAGACAAGCTAAAACATCTTCAATGATCTTCATAGCAAGGTGCCAAATGGAAGATCCTTCTCAGCTTATTCCTCATATCCTAACCATTGAGAAAAATTTTATTCTGCACATATGTCCTAGCATTGCTTATAGCAGAGGATATAGCAAAGACTTTGATGCTGGAAAACACCAAGTAGCCATGTTGGGCTTCAGAACCAGCAGTTGTCCCCTACAAGCTACTCCATCTTATGATAATAATGACATCTACACTACACTGTGGCAAAATTGACCAATCATGTGCTGCCCATGCAAAGCAGAACATCCATACCAGTTCATTATCACAAAGCAGACTATTTTAGATGTTAATGTCAAGTCTATAAAATGGCATTTACACTTCATTAACCTGCTCATCTTGGTTCTGTCCAGGATTGGTTGGCTCCAGAACTCTTAACAGACTGCTACTAAATGTGGACCAAAGAGCTGAATTCCAGAAGTGGGAGAAGAATGATCTTCCTTGACACCAAGGCAACAACTAACTGTGTGCATGCTAAAGGAGTCTGGTAGAATGGAACTCAATGGAGATCAAGTTGAAATCTCTCTTTTGGCAGAAGTTGTACTTGCACAAAGTAAGCTGGCTCTGGTAACTGGCAATCATTTGTCTCAGTTCAAACACATCACTGGGGTTGTCCTTTGTTCAAGTGTCTTCAGCTGCTTCACCAGTGACCTTGTTTCAATCATATGGCAGCAACTGGATATCTTCTAGTGACTGCACAAATTTCAGTTCTATTTGTGATTCCTCAGAAAATGAAGTGGCCCATGCCTGCATGCAGTAAGACTGGATAACATGCAGGCAGGGGTTGATAAGTGGCAACTAACATTTGTGCCACTCAAATTTCAGTCAAACACAATCTCTAGGTAGAATGACCCTAAACATGTCCCCTTGGCATCACCACCCATCACCAAGTCCTTCAGCATCAACATTCTGGGGGTCATTATTGACCAGAGGTTTAACAGGCCAGCAACATAAACACTGTGGGTCCTCTGAGCGATTGACTCATCTCCTGTCACTGTCCACAGAGCGCAAGGCAGGAGTGGTGAAATCTCTCCACTTGCCTGGCTAAGAGCAGCTTCAACAATCTTTAGGTACATTGGAGCAAGCCAGGGCAAAGCCATTGCATGATCAGCACCTATTCCGCCACACTAAGCCTTCACTCCCTACATCACCACATTGCAGTGGCAACAATGTGTGCCCTCTACAAAATGTACTCTGCAGTTAACCTTCCAAATCCATGACTTCTACCACCAAGAATGTCAAGGGCAGCAGATACTATGAACAGTAAGCTCCCCTCCAAGGCACACAGCATCCTGACTTGGAAATATAACACCAGCGCTCATCACCACTGGGTCCAAGATGTTCCTCCCACACCATTGAAGGAGCACCTTCTTCAGAAGGAGCACAGCTGTTCAGAAAACAGCTCACCACCACCTTCCCAGGGGCATGTGGGAATAGGCAATAAATGCTGGCCTCCACTGATGCCCACATCCCGTAAGAGAATTTAAAAAGAATTAGGAAATAAATCAAATACAACATTGAATTGCTGATGTTTATAAGATGTAATGACCAAAGCAACAGCTGTGTCAGCCTGAGAGAAAATATTGAGCTGAGTAAAGAAAGAATAGTGCAAGATAAGCTCAGCTGAGGTTTTGTGTTTCTTATTTGTGACAGTTTAGAGGCCTTCACATCTTCTACTGTTCCTCCTTGAATGATTAACCAGGCAATGAAATGGATCCTCTCCACACTAGATTCAGGTTGACACTAATTTAATGCAGTCTGAAGATTAAAAAAAACAAGATCTTCTGGTTCCTGGTGGGTAGCTCCGTTAGCTGCTGGTTTCTGATGGAGGGTCTCCACCAGCTGTTCTCTGGAGTTGCTCACTTGGTAACCTGTTGGTTTTTTGCTGAGTATCTTTGTCAGCTGCTGATAATTACTGGATGCCTCTTTTTCCTACTAGTTTCTAGTATGCATCTCCATCAGGTACTGGTTTCTGGTAGTTTTCCATCACCAATTTAGAAATTATAGATTGAGTAAGTTGTGTTTAGCCCCACAACTGATTTCAACTATCAGGGAATGTAATGCAAAGAATCACTTTGTTTTCCAGGAGCTTGTCCATCTGTCTTCTGTAAAACTGCTTATTGCATTTATTGGTAGCAGCCCATTTGGAGTGAACCAAAAAAAAAACATTTTCAGTGCTATTTGACTATTTCCATTTGGCAAAGGAAAATACAGTCCCAAAGTCCTTTGTACTGGTCTATTCTCACTGGACTGTGAAACTATATCCTGTCCCAGTAAGTCAATTAGGATAATGTTGGCAGCAGCAAGGGTGGCCCACAAGCTTCCTTGTGCTGAGGAGCTATTTAAGATAACTGATTATGTTCTATGCATGAACTCTATGTTCTGGTTCACCAGGCAGAGAGATTGAGAGGGAGAGCAAGAAACAGAGAGAGAGAGTCAGGGAGAATGTGCTATTTCTGAGATCTTGAGAAGATTAGGAGAAGGTGTAATTATAAATGAACAGTTTGTATAGAGCGAGACTCAAAAGCCTGGGATATGATGTCTACATTTTCTCCACTCAACAGAGAACATTGTGGGTCTACTCAAATGGGTAAAGTCTTACACCTTTTTAACCATCTTCAGTGTTCAAGGAGATTCCGCGTGCTTATTTGTTTACCCTTCTGTGCTGCATCTACTTATACAATTGGAATAAAACATAGATATTTGCCTCAGTTATTCTATGTGCTAACAAGTTCTAACTGCTCTCTGAATAAAGAATTTTTACTGATTTTCTTTTCTTGAATTTATTTGTGACTATCTTAGCTTTGGAGCCTCAAAGAGTTCACACCTATCATTAAGATTTAGGAGGAGAGATGTCCTTCTGTTTTCATAGTGCTACCTTGCAATGTACAGGTGACCCCGTTCCCTCATGTTGCAGAAGGGTTGGGTTCCTAGGAAATGGTCCATGAGCTGATTTTCTGTATTGCAAACGTACTTTTCCCATTGAGTTCCATGTTATAAGGATAAATATTTTTAAAAAGGATGCTTTTTTTTCCTCATAATATAGGTAGAGTAGTGAGGTGGTTTCCACATATTGACTGGGACTCCCATGCTGTAAAAGGACTCGATGGGGTAGAGTTAGTCAAATGTGTTGAGGAATATATTCTTAATCAGCACATTGAAGTCCCAACTTGATCTCCTATTAGGGAATGAGACAGGGCAGGTGACACCTTGCATCTCGTGATCCTAATGCCATTAGTTTTGAAATAAGCAAAGAATATAGGTCTGGTCCATGGGTTGAGATCCTAAATTGAAGAAACGCCAATTTTTATGGTATCAGAAAGGATCTTGCAATTGTGTATTAAGGCAGGCTGTTTTCTGGCAAGGGTGTACTTGGTAAGTTGGAGGCCTTCAAAGTGAAGTTTTGAGAGTACTAAGCTTGTGTGTGCCTATCAGTATAAAAGGTAAAGATAACAGATTTAGGGAACCTTGGCTTTCAAGAGATATTTAGGCCCTGTTAAGAAAAATGGAGGTGCATAGCAGGTTTAGACAAGTAGGAACAAATGAGGTACTTATGGAGTATAAGAAATTCAAGAGCTATTAAATGCAAGCAGGCTTTTACCACTGAGGTTGGGTGGGACTGCATCTGGAGTTCATGGGTTAAGGGTGAAAGGTGAAATGTTTAAGGAGAACATGAGGGGAAACTTCTTCACTTAGAGGGTTGTGAGAGTGTGGAATGAGCTGTCAGGGCAACATGTGCATGCGAGCTCAATTTCAACATTTAAGAGAAGTTTGGATCGGTACATGGAATGCAGGGGTATGGAAAGCTATGGTCTGGGTGTAGGTCAATGGGAATAACCAGTTAAAATGGTCAGCACAGTCTTGATGAGCTGATGGGTCTATTTCTGTGCTGTACTTTTCTATGACTCTGTGAAGGCCTAGAGATTACTTTAAGGAGCTGGACATGTTCACTGTTGCTCCCCACAATGCAGAGTACCCAAAAAATGCCTTGCAGTTGAAGAGCCCTCTTCTCCTGTGACCTACTTGCCCTCTACCTCCTATACTTTCTCAATGAAGTTCAAAGGACAATACCTTATCTGACTGGTATATCACGGAATCATTATTGAATCCAATAATTTCTGAGCATGAAAATCTCCATATGTTCTGATTTTAACTATAGTCACAGCTTCTGGAATATCTTGCCTTTAGAACTCGAAAGGTGAGGGAGTGCCAGAAGCCTGCTTTATGGAATCCTGTTCTACACTGAGACTTAAAATGAAATAGTGGGAGGTGGATTGATTATTCCACAGAACGAAACTGGCTATGGTTCACTTGACTTCAACATGTTACTTTGCAACTGTTCTCTATGGACTTCTGGGAGCCTTTACCTTCATGTCTCCTGCCTCATTTTTGAAGGCATTGACTTTCCCAATTACCAGGTACTTTATTAAAATAACATGATATAATTGGTGACATAAATACAGTAGACCATAATTCCCCAAAGAGTCGCAAATTCTAAAAATTTCATATATATTTGAAAAGTGTTAACATGTGTTCTTTCAAACATTTACAAACTAATGTACACAGTGGAGGAAGCTAATCTACTGTGCTACTGTGGGGTACTTGAAGCCAGGACATTACTGATTGTGCCTCCAGTTCTTCATTTACTTATTTATTTAGAGATGCAGTGCAGAACAGGTCCTTGCGGCCCAACAAGCCGCTCTTTCCAGTAACCAACATATTTAACAGTAGTCTAATCACGGGACAATTTACAATGACCAATTAAACTACGATAAGAGTTTCATTTATACTTCGGCTTGCACTGTTTCCACACTACAGACATTTTTTTTAATATCCAGGTAATTAAGTGAAAGTTCAAGATCTGAAATGCACGAGAAGGTGCCCTTCCTGTTTAAGTTCCCCTGGAGGTGAATGGCTGATCAGGTGGAGAAGCCAAGACTGAATCTTAGGTGCCCACAGACCAGGGGAGAGAGCGAAGCTGGATGGAACGCTAGAACATTAGAAAGTTTTTTGACAAGAACAGGTCATTCTGCCCAACAAAGCTTGTAAAATTCCTATTCACATAGCATGTTGAAATAAAGATCAAGTTTAGATTTGTAAGTCTCTAAGGTCTACTCTCAACTATGTAACTAGGTAGTTTGTTCCATGTGTCCACAATTCACTGTGTGAAGAAATTATTCCTGATATTAGTCTGGAGTCTCCCCTTAACCAGTCACCACCTATGGCCCTGTGTCCTTGATGAATTAGTTTTGAAGTAGCAGCTGGCACCCACTTCTTTTTAGTCAGTGAACCTCTGCTGAAATGGTTGCCTTTGGATAGAGGAGTTGCAAATCCACATTATCGAAGTTCACACTGTGTGCAGGAGAAATATGGGGAACACAGAAGCGAGAATGGTTATTTCAGGGTAAAAAACATCAGGGTCTCCAGTTATAGCCCTAAAATTTGCAGCATAAATTCCATCAGAACTGAGGACAAATGGATCTCATCTGACTGTCCATTCTATGTGAATGTTTCCTGGGCAAGTGTACATGGTTTTGTAGCCAAAGCTACCACATAAAGGATGAGCACGTGTTGTCTGTAAACGGGGACAATGAACCATTCACTACTCACACTTAAATTACAGCAGAGTGACTCTCTCAGGAACACAGGGTTGCAGTATGGACAAGTCCTGAGTTTAAAATCTTCAAGGAAACTTTCTTCAAAGCTTCTTTTATCCAGCTCAGATATTAGAATCTACATTCATTTAAAGTTCTAAATGAAAACATTGTCATTATGTGTGAATATTTACTTGCAGTAGACCAGGGAATTGCTGCACCTGATAGAGTTTATTTTGCAGGGGATTCTTGGAGCCTATTGTATTATTCCAGTGTTGCTATGTGTTCTTGTGTGTGTGATAACTTGATGTTGGTCTACCTAAGGATCAGCTGCACTGAAAAGATACTTGTGGAAGGGACACCTTAGGTCCCAACCACGATGTTTATTCCAGCAGTATTGACTACAATGATCAAAATAGGAACCTATTCAACACATTACCAATTCCGGAACAAACCAGCTACAGCTTCTTCACTGAATATGGTAAATCACCTTTCTTTTTAGCACATTGCACTCTTCCATACCTCTTAGGTAGTTCCCAGATATTGAATCAGAATCAGGTTTATTATCACCGGCATGTGTCATGAAATTTGTTAACTTATCAACAGCAGTTCAATGCAATACATAATATAGAAAAAAAGTAAATAACTAAATCTATTACAGTATATGCATATTGAATAGATTAAAAATCATGCAAAAACAGAAATAATATATTTTTAAAAAGTGAGGTAGTGTTCATGGGTTCGATATCCATTGAGGAATCGGATGGCAGAGGGGAAGAAGCTGTTTCTGAATCGCTGAGTGTGTGCCTTCAGGCTTCTGTATCTCCTACTTGATGGTAACAGTGAGAAAAGGAGTCCTTAATAATGGACACTGCCTTTCTGAGACACTGCTCCTCGAAGATGTCCTAGGTACTTTGTAAGCTAGGACCCAAGATGGAGCTGACTAGATTTACAATCTTCTGCAGCTTCTTTTGGTCCTGTGCAGTAGCAACCCCCCTGCCCCCACATACCAGACAGTGATGAAGTCTGTCAGAATGTTCTCCACAGTACATCTATAGATGTTTTTGAGTGTATTTGTTGACATATCAATTCTCTTCAAACTCCTAATGAAGTATAGCCGTGGTCTCACTTTCTTTATAATTACATCAATATGTTGGGAACAGGTTAGATCCTCAGAGATCTTGGCACCCAGCGGCTTGCAACTGTTCATTCTCTCCACTTCTGATCCCTCTGTGCAGGTTGGAACGTGTTCCTTTGTCTTACCCTTCCTGAAGTCCACAGTTAGCTCTTTTGTCTTACTGACATTGAGTGCAAGGTTGTTGCTGCAACATCACTCCACTAGTTGGCATATCTCACTCCAGTACGCCCTCTCCTTTCCATCTGAAATTCTGCCAATAATGGTTGTATCATCAGCAAATTTTAGATGGCATTTGAGCTATGCCTAGCCACACAGTCATGGGTGTAGAGCAGTGGGCTAAGCACACGCTTATTCTTACTTCCACCCAAGAGATGACTCAGATCCATCCAATCTTGTTGAGGTGGTTAATGTGGACTGCAGACTCTTCCTCAGAAGGTATCTGATGGGTGATTGATCAGGAGATGCTTACTTCTGCTGGTTGTGCAGGGTCTCTGTGTGTTCTCATTGTAGCCTCAGAGTTCTCATTCTCACCCCGACCATTACTTCCCTACTTTGAGTCATCACAAAGCAGTGATGTTGCAAATCATCAAGAGCGTCCCTGAATCTTTTTGCCTGGTAACAGAGTACGGAATAGTGTCAGGGATTTGAACCATGTGACCTGGCTGAGGTAGCTGGCTGAACCTCACAGGATGTCAGTGCTATGAATATTGGTTGATGGGGAAGACATCGGTTCATATATCCTTCCAGTGAGCTTGGAGGATATTGTGGAGGCAGTGACAGTAGCATTGTTCCAGAGATAGTCTAGATCTTAGAATCATGTGATGGCAGGCTCACTGCTGTCTGGTAGATTGTGTGTTTTGAGTTAGGTCTGGTGTCTTGACTTTCAGATATTCTTTACCTTGATCAAAGTAAAGCTGATGGGTATTTGAAGGAATACCCTGCAGATTGAAGGCACAGCTGATCTTGTACCTTTGACATTTTGAGCAAAGTGATGAATTGTATAGTTAATAGCTCCTGTCCTGAGAGGTGATTATGGAAACATGAGCTAATTTCCAGAGTCTTGTCATAAAACCTTTGCAGTCTGAGGGCACTGTGGAGCAGCAGTGTCAGGTTGGTAGACAATTTTCTCTTCTAGATGATGAGTATAAGGCCCATCCTCATATGTTTTCGTCTAACTTCTTCACAAGGAGCATCCATCCATCATCAAATTAAAGCACTAGATACCTTTCCAGATCAAATTTAATTATTATTCAAACTATACATAGATACAGCTGAACGACAGTGTTCCTCTAGGGCCATGGTGCAAAACATTCAAAAGAGCAAGCAAACATTCAAAAATAGCAAGTAACAATTCAAAATATTGAGCAAAGAAGTATATTCACTCAAATAAAAACATATAGTCCAAGACCCTGGGGGGCAATGTCCAGCAATTGATGGTACAGTCTCCTGGCAGTGTGCGGACACATGTAGTCCAGCCTGTCATTTCACCAGTCAAACATGCGAGGGCAGCACCGATGGGAGAGGCCAGGCCCCAGCCGAGCTCAAACACACAGTAGCGCTTCTGTGTAGCCCGGTGCTCTGCAGCAGCATGCAAGCCCAAGGCTTGAGTCCTGGTTCTCACTACAGCTGAGGCTACACAGCTCCCATGTTGACTGTCCTTCCATCAGGCAAGGGCAACTTACATTATCACTGACCAACAGAGCCCTGCGATCACAGTGAAATATCCCAGACACTCTCCCATGGTTATACTGCACTAACTCCAATGTTTCCAAGTAGCGGACTGCAACGCGGTCTGCAGCCAGGTCAACTCCTCCAAACCCATCCAGGCTCCTCTGACATCCCAGGGGGCTCCTTCAATATCTTGGCAGGCTCCTCTGATACCCTGACGGTCTTCTCTGATATCCCAACTGGCTCCTTCAACACCAGGAAGGGCTCCGCCGCCAACACCAGTCTAGCTACTCTGATCAACAAGCATCTCACTGATGGAGTAGCCCCGCAGTACCTGATGTCCTTGGAGTAGAATTATCTTTGGATCATAAAAAACACATTTTACAAAGAAAAAAGCACCATCGGTTGGCCCCAGAGATGCTGCTGTGTTGGCATGCGTCACCATCTTACCAAAAGCAAATGGGCACAGCCATCAGGGACCCTGCACCATCCAGGCCATGCTCTCTTCTCGCTGCTAGATATAGGACCCTCAAGGCCAACACCATCAGGTTCAGGAACATTTATTACTCCTCAGCAACCAGGTTCCTGACCCAGAGAGGATAACATCACTCACCCCAACAATGAACTGATTCCGCAATCTATGAACTCACTTTTAAGGACTCCACAACTCTCGTTATTTTCTGCTTATTTGTTTATTTTCTCCACTCAAGCTGTGTAAAACCGGAGGTATGAAACAGCCAAGCACACTCATTTTGCAATTGCTAGAAAAATTATGGGACAGCCTGTACATATTGACGCACATTCCAGCACCAACATAGTTCAGCAGAACATCATAAGTAGCAACAATAACAACAACAACATAACACCAAATTAAAACAACAACAGCAAAACAAGCTATTGCATGAATATAGCATGAATGGCAGCGATGCTTCACTATCAGATGAACTCAACGCCTTCTATGCCCGCTTTGAAAGGGCAAACATAACCACAGCTGTGAAGATCCCTGCAGCACCTGATGACTCTGTGATCTCCGTCTCAGAGGCCGATGTTAGGCTGTCTTTCAAGAGAGTGAACCCTTGCAAGGTGGAAGGTCCTGATGGAGTACCTGGTAAGGCTCTGAAAACCTGTGTCAACCAACTGGCTGGAGTATTCAAGGACATTTTCAATCTCTCACTGCTATGGGCAGAAGTTCCCACTTGCTTCAAAAAGGCAACAATTATACCAGTGTCTAAGAAGAATAATGTGAGCTGCCTTAATGACTATCACCCGGTAGCACTCACATCTACAGTGATGAAATGCTTTGAGAGGTTGGTCATGACTAGACTGAACTCCTGCCTCAGCAAGGACCTGGACCCATTGCAATTTGTCTATCGCCACAATAGGTCAATGGCAGACACAATCTCAATGGCTCTCCACACGGTTTTAGACCACCTGGACAACACAAACACCTACATCAGGATGCTGTTCATCGACTATAGCTCAGCATTTAATACCATCTTTTCCACCATCCTGATCGATAAGCTACAGAACCTGGGCCTCTGTACCTCCCTCTGCAATTGGATCCTTGACTTCCTAACCAGACGACCATGATCTGTGTGGATTGGTGGTAACATCTCTTCCTCACTGACGATCAACACTGGCGCACCTCAGGGATGTGTGCTTAGCCCACTGCTCTTCTCTCTCTATACCCATGACTATGTGGCTAGGCATAGCTCAAATACCATCTACAAATTTTCTGACGACACAACCATTGCTGGTAGAATCTCAGGTGGTGACGAGAGAGCATACAGGAGTGAGATATGCCAACTAGTGGAGTGGTGCCGCAGCAACAACCTGGAACTCAATGTCAGTAAGACGAAAGGGCTGATTATGGACTTCAGGAGGGGTAAGATGAAGGAGAATATACCAATCCTCATAGAGAGATCAGAAGTGGAAAGAGTGAGCAGTTTCAAGTTTCTGGGTGTCAAGATCTCTGAGGATCTAACCTGATCCCAACATATTGATGCAGCTATAAAGAAGGCAAGACTGTGGCTATACTTTATTAGGAGATTGAAGAGATTTGGTATGTCAACAAATACACTCAAAAACTTCTATAGATGTACCGTGGAGAACATTCTGACAGGCTGCATCACTGTCTGGTATAGGGGTGGGGGTGTGGGGGGGTTACTACTGCACAGGACCAAAAGAAGCTGCAAAGTGTTGTAAATCTAGTCAGCTCCATCTTGTACTGGCCTACAAAGTACCCAGGACATCTTTAGGGAGCGCTGTCTCAGGAAGGCAGAGTCCATTATTAAAGACCTCCAGCACCCAGGGCATGCCCTTTCCTCACTGTTACCATCAGGTAGGAGGTACAGAAGCCTGAAGGCACACACTCAGTGATTCAGGAACAGCTTCTTCCCCTCTGCCAAGCGATTCCTAAATGGATATTGAACCCTTGAACACTACCTCACTTTTTTTTAAAAAACATAGCATTTCTGTTTTTTTCTGCACAATTTTAGTCTATTAAATGCATGTATACTGTATAAAGTATACTAAATATGATTTATTTATTTATTTTTCTTCTGGATTATGTATTGCTTTGACCTGCTGCTGCTAAGTTAACACATTTCACATCACATGCTGGTGATAATAAATCTGATTCTGATTCTGAAAGCCCATTTCCCAAACTCCCACTCACACATACAGGCAGGCCTCTAACCCGAGGACAGGTCGCATCCAGGCCTCCAGGGTCCGGTCCTAGGCCCCAGGTTCTCAGACACGCAGTCATCAGGCCACCAACCTCCAGTCGCCGGCCTGGACTCACAGACTTCCAGACCTCAAACCCTTGGACACATCATAGGAATTTGACCTTTGGGCCTTGACCTCTGAACACACTACCGTCAGTCTTCATTCTTTAGGCTTTGACTTCTGAACTTTACCGACCTCTGGGTATTGACCCCACATCTCACCAATCATAGGACTTTGACCTCTTTGCCTCAAGCTCCAGACTCGTGCGGACTTCTGATTTTGGTAATTGAGTTCTGGGGAGACTTGCTGACTGATGCACAAAGCAAAAGATAGTGGGGGTGATTTTTATAAAGCTTTGTTAGCTATTGCAGTACTACATTTGAATGTAGATTTTCACCTGCTCAGCTCTTGATGGGACGCCATTTGAGATCCAATCTGCCAATAAATGAGAGCCTTCTGAAAAAAGAGGGAGATGAACAAGTGAAAAGATGTAAAGATGAACACAAAGCAAAGCAGAAAGCATACTTTGACAGATGTTCTCATCCACTACCTGAACTGCACCAAGGAGCTGAAGTGAGGATACAAGACAAAATGAACACGTGGACACAGAAAGCTACAGTACTTGAAGAATTACAACGCAGATCATACATGGTCCAAACAGAAGAAGGAGTAGTGTTAAGAAGAAATCGCAAAGACCTCAAGAAAGAGCCAACTTCAGAGTTTCAGTTAACTGATGCAGAGCAGACAAAACACGGAAATGACAACAAAACACAAGAACTGTCTGAACCACTTAAAAGATCTACTCATGCTCACAAACCCCCAGAGAGACTGATAATGTTAAATTATGCATTTGCTCTGGTCAATACTACTAATTGTTTTTCTTTTAAAGGAAAGGAAGATGCGGTGATATGATGTGTAAGTACGTGATTAGAGAGAGGTCTGATCATCTGCAGGGATGACAGAAAGATCGAGAAACATGGTATTGTAAAAACATTGTGGTTGTTGTTAAATAAAAGTTCAATGGAGACAGAGAAGATGGTTCTTTATTAGTAACCCACGGTACGTATGAATACAAAGAACACAACACGTACTAAACGCTGGAGGAACTCAGCAGGTCAGGCAGCATCCATGGAAACAAGCAGTCAACGTTTCAGGCCGAGACCCTTCATCAGGACCCTATCGTATCGTATTGTCAGGATGAAGAGTCTCGGCCTGAAACGTTGACTGCTCGTTTCCACGGATGCTGCCCGACCTGCTGTGTGTTGTACGTGTTGTTTTGACCACAGCATCTGCAATGTACTTTGTGTTTATAAAGAACACAACTTAGTTGTGAAAGGCAGGTCGTGCCTTACAAGCCTGATTGAATTTTTTGAGGATGTGACTAAACACATTGATGAAGGTAGATTAGTAGATGTAGTGTATATGTATTTCTGCAATGCATTTGACAAGGTACCCCATGCAAGGCTTATTGAGAAAGTAAAGAGTCATGAGATCAAAGGGGACATTGGGGGGAGAGGTCATCAGTCCTCATCACCGTGGACTGCAGACCTTGGTCATTGGATTTCTGGTCTTCATCATCAGTGCCTGCTGGCATGACACCCTCAGAGATCACTAACCTTCATCCACAGAGTACCCCAACCAGAGCTCTTACCATCAGCTCCCACACATCACTCGTCATTTACTGTCCCTGACCTCTAACCCCCACCTGAACTCTCTCTAAACCATAACCACTAACTCCCCAAATGACAGAGCATAATTTTAAGGTGATTGGAGGAAAGTATAAGGAGGATACCAGAGGTATTGGATTCATCACCACCTTTGATTCAGCCAATGACAGTGGAGTCATCAGCAAACTTAAATATGGCATTGGAGTTGTGTTTAGTCTCACAGTCATAAGTATAAAGCGAGTAGAGCAGGGACTAAGCACACATCCTAGTGCTGATGGAAATTGTGGTGGAGATGTTGTTGCCAATCTGAACTGACTGGGATCTGCAAGTGAGGAAATCGAGGATCCAGCTGCACAAGGTGGTATTGAGGCCTAGGTCTTAGCGCTTATTGATTAAGGTAGGCAACTTGGAGCAGATCTAAGTCACTTTTCAGGCAGATTTGATTATACTTGATCACCAATCTCTCAAAACACTTGATCACAGTGGGCCCAGGACAGGTCCTCTGAAATCATAACACCGAGGAATTTAAAGTTGTTGACCTTCTCCACCTCTGATCCCCCGATGAAGACTGGCTCATGGACCTCTGGTTTCCTCCTCCTGAAGTCAATAATCAGCTCCTTGGCCTTGCTGACATTGAGTAAGAGGTTGTCACTGTGGCACCACTCATCCAGATTTTCAATCTCCCTCTTATATGCTGATTCGTCACCACCTTTGATTCGGCCTATAACAGTGGTGTCATCAGCAAACTTAAATATGGCATTCGAGCTGTGCTTAGCCACACAGTCATAAAGCAAGTAGAGCAGGGAGCTAAGCTCACAGCCTTGTGGTACACCTGTGCTGATGGAGATTCTGAAGGAGATTCTGGAGCTTACAAAAGGTTCAAAAAACTAGGTAATGATAGAGATCTGGAAGATTATAAAGTTATCGGGAAGGAGCTTAAAAAAGAAATTAGGAGAGCCAGAAGGGGCCATGAGAAGGCCTTGGCAGACAAGATTAAGGAAAACCCCAAGGCATTCTACAAGTATGTGAAGAGCAAGAGGATAAGACGTGAGAGAATAGGACCAATCAAGTGTGACAGTAGTAAAGTGTGTACGAAACCGGTGGAGATAGCAGAGGACTTAATGAGTACCTTGCTTCAGTATTCACTACAGAAAAGGATCTTGGCAATTGTAGGGATGACTTACAGCGGACTGAAAAGCTTGACCATGTAGATATTAAGAAAGAGGACGTGCTAGAGCTTTTGGAAATCATCAAGTTGGATAAGTGACAGGGACCTGACGATAAGAACCCCAGGCTACTGTGGGAGGCGAGGGAGGAGATTGCTGAGCCTCTGGCGATAATCTTTGCATCATCAATGGGGACGGGAGATGTTCTGGGGGATTGGAGGGTTGTGAATGTTGTTCCTTAATTCAAGAAAGGGAGTAGAGATAGCCCAGGAAATTATAGACCGGTGAGTCTTACTTCAGTGGTTGGTAAGTTGATGGAGAAGATCCTGAGAGGCAGGATTTATGAACATTTAGAGAGGCATAATATGATTAGGAATAGTCAGCATGGCTTTGTGAAAGGCAGGTTGTGCCTTACGAGCCTGATTGAATTTTTTGAGGATGTGACTGAACACATTGATGAAGGTAGAGCAGTACATGTAGTGTATATGGATTTCAACAAGGCATTTGACAAGGTACCCCATGCAAGGCTTATTGAGAAAGTAAGGAGGCATGGGATCCAAGGGGACATTGCTTTGTGGATCCAGAACTGGCTTGCCCACAGAAGGCAAAGAGTGGTTGTAGACGGGTCATATTCAGCATGGAGGTCGGTCACCAGTGGTGTGCCTCAGGGATCTGTTCTGGGACCCCTTCTCTTTGTGATTTTTATAAATGACCTGGATGAGGAAGTGGAGTGATGGGATAGTAAATTTGCTGATGACACAAGGTTTGGAGGTGTTGTGGATAGTGTGGAGGGCTGTCAGAGGTTACAGCATGACATTGATAGGATGCAAAACTGGGCTGAGAAATGGTTGATGAAGTTCAACCCAGATAAGTGTGAAGTGGTTCATTTTGGTAGGTCAAATATGACAGCAGAATATAGTATTAATGGTAAGACTCTTGGCAGTGTGGAGGATCAGAAGGATCTTGGTGTCCGAGTCCATAGAACACTCAAAGCTGTTATGCAGGTTGATTCTGTGGTTAAGAAGTCATACGACGCATTTGCCTTCATCAATCGTGGGATTGAGTTTAAGAGCCGAGAAGTAATGTTGCAGCTATATAGGACCCTGGACAGACCCTACTTGGAGTACTGTGCTCAGTTCTGGTCACTTCACTACAGGAAGGATGTGGAAACCATAGAAAGGGTGCAGATGAGATTTAAAAGAATGTTGCCTGAATTGGGGAGCATGTTTTATGAGGATAGGTTGAGTGAACTTGGCCTTTTTTCCTTGGAGAGACGGAGGATGAGAGGTGACCTGATAGAGGTGTATAAGATGATGAGAGGCATTGATCATGTGGATAGTCAGAGGCTGCTTCCCAGGGCTGAAATGGCTAGCATGAGAGGGCATAGTTTTAAGGTGGTTGGAAGTAGGTACAGAGGAGATGTCAGGGGTAGGTTTTTTACGCAGAGAGTGGTGAGTGCGTGGAATGGGCTGCCGGTGATGGTGGTGGAGGCGGATACAATAGGGTCCTTTTAGAGACTCCTGGATAGGAACATGGAGCTCAGAAAAATAGAGGGCTGTGGGTAACCCTGGGTAATTTCTAAGGTAAGAACATCTTCGGTACAGCTTTGTGGGCTGAAGGGCCTGTATTGTGCTATAGGTTTTCTATGTTTCTATGTTTCTAAATGTTGTTGCCAATTGTAACTTTCCGGAGTCTGCAAGTGAGGAAATCGAGGATCCAGTTGCACAGTGAGGTATCGAGGCCAAGGTCTTGATGCTGATTGATCAGTTTTGAGGGGATGATGGTATTCAATGCTGAGCTGCAGTCAATGAAGAGCATCCTGATGTATATATCTTCGTTGTCCAGATGTTGCAGGGTTTACTGAAGAGCCAATGAAATGGCATCTGCTGTGGACCCGTTGTACCAGTAGGCAAATTGGAGTGGATCCAAGTTGCTTCACAGGCAGAAGGTGATATGTTTCATCATTAACCTCTCAAAACACTTTATCACTGTGGGGGTCTGTGCTACTGGACGATAGTCATTGAGGCAGGTTACCACGTTCTTCTCAGGCACTGATATAATTGAAGCCTGCCTGAATCAGGTGGGTACTTTAAACTGCCGAAGCAAGAGGTTAAAGATACTGGTGAACATTCCAGCACAGTTCTTTAGTACTCGGTCAGGTAGCTCGTCAAGTTGGGTTTACCCTCCTGAAGGCTGCTCTCATGTCAGCTTCAGAGACTGAAATTACATGGTCATTGGGGGCTGTGGGAGTTCATTAAGGTGCCTCCATGTTTCAATGGTCAAAGCGAGCATAAACAGCATTGAACTCATCTGGGAGCAAAACCTTGTTGTCACCACTTGCTTTCACTTTGTCAGAGGTGACTGCAATCAAGACCTGCCACAGCTGTCGAGCATCCTTCAGTGATACAACTTTGGTCCAGAATTGTCATTTCTCAGGTGAGATGGATTTCTGGAGATTGTATTTTACTGATCTGGTGCTCAGCAGATTGTGGATCTCGTGGTTCATCCAGGGCTTCTGGTCTGGGGAAGACTCTGAATGATATTGAGGGGACACCCTCAACTACGACTGTTTTTATTAAGTCCATGACAGCGATGCTCTGTATGTGATGTAGAATGCTTTGGAGTTTTCCTTAATCCTGTTCATGTACCTTTCTAGCCTACTTAAGCAACTTCCAGGCTTACTTATAACTCTCCAGAGCCCTCTCTGCTCCTTGCATCCTAAACGTTAAGTATGCTTTTTCCTTCCTCTTGACTCGATATTCCACATCTCTTGAGAACTATTGTTCCTTCACCCTACCATAATTTCCCTGCCTAAATGGGACAAACCTATCCAGAACTCCATGGAAGTGTCCCCTAAATAACCTCCACATTTCTGTTGTGCATTTCCCTGTGTACATCTGTTTCTACTTTACACTCCCAATTTGCTGCTTAATAGTATCATAATTCCCCCTCCCCCAGTTAAATACATTCATATACTGTCTGCTCCTGAACTTTTCCAGGGCAATGGTAAAGGGCAGCTGCTATCTGCAGCTGTGATACTATCCCTGTTTAGCAATGCTATTCCCTCACTGCTTTTGCCTCCTTCCTTGCCCTTTTGAAACATCAAAACCCCAGAACATCCAGCAGCCGCTCCTGTCCTTGTGATAGCCAGGTCTCCGTAATGGCCACAATGACATAGTTCCATGTGCTGACCCATAAATTAAGTTCATCACCCTTGTTCCTGATACTTCTCACATTAAAATAGACACAATTCAACCTATTCCACTGCTGCAGTTTTGCCCTTTCCACCACTATTCCTCCTCATGATACCACTACACGTTATATCTACCGTGACACCAAATGTCCCATCCACTGACCTATTATTCTGGTTTCCACTCCCCCTCCCAGTTTAAACCCATCCCAACAACTCTAGCAAACCTGTCCACAAGCATATTTGACCCTTCGAGTACAGGAATAACCCATTCCTTTTGTACAGGTCAAAACTTCTTCAGAATTGATCCCAATGATCCACAAATCTGAAACCCTGCGCCCTACACCAATTCTTCAGCCATACATTTATCTGCCATTGTTCAATAGTTCTATATTCAATAGTTCCATTTAATATCAGAGAATGTACAATATACAACTTGAGATTCTTGTTCATCACAGACATCCACATAAATAGAAGAATGCCCGAAAGAATTAGTGACAGTAAAAATATTAGAATCCCAAAGCCTCCCTACTCCCCCTCCCACACACAAGCAGTAGCAATGCAATGCCCCTCTCCCTCCCCCACTTAGTTCAGCTTGTGTGACAGATGAATGTGTGGCTCAGGAACTGGCTGGGTTACTGCCTAGGCCACTGGCAAATGGCAGCAACCTAGGGGTTACTACCATTAAAGTCCTGCTTTTCAAAGTTCAAAGTAAGTTTATCATCGAAGTACATATATGCCTCACGTTCATTTTCTTGTGGGCGTTCTCAATAAATCCAATAACCAGAATAGAATCAATGAAAAAATGTACCAATAGATCGGACAAACAGTGTGTAAAAGATGACAAACTGTGCAAATACCAAAAGAAAGAAAAAAAGAAATAATATTAATAGCAATAAATATCAAGAAACTACGATGAAGAGTTCTTGAGAGTGAATGCATAGAGTAGTGTATGGGAACAGTTCAGTGATGGGGCAGGTGGAGCTGAGTGAAGTTATTCCCTCTGGTTCAGGAGCCTGATGGTTGAGGGATAATAACTGTTCCTGAACCTGGTGGTGTGAGTCCTGAGGCTCCTGTACCTTCTTCCCGATGGCAGCAGTGAGAAGGGAGCATGGCCTGGGTGGTGGGTGTCCCTGATGGTGCTGCTTTCCTGCGACAGCTCTCTGTGTAGATGTGCTCAATCATAGGGTAGGGTTTCACCCATGATAGTCTGGGCTGTATCCGTTACTTTTTGTAGGATTTTCCACTCAAAGGCACTGGTGTTTCCATACCAGGCTGTGATGCAGCCAGTCAATATACTCTCCACTACACATTTAGAGAAGTTAGTCAAAGTAGGGCTAGAGTTTGTTAAATGTGCTCAGGAAAGTTTCCCTACTCAGTTCCAACAAAAGATTGTGCTGATCTCCTATAGGAAGTGAGACAGGGCAGGTGACAGAAGTTTGGGTAAGGGAACACTTTCAATCTAGTGGTCACAATGCATTAGTTTCAAAGTAAATATGCAAAGAGATAGATCTGGTTGAAATCCTAAATTGGAGGCCAATTTAGGTGGCATCAGAAAGGATCTTACAAGTGTGGGTTGGGTCAGGTTGTTTTCTGGCTAAGGTGTATTTGGTAATTGGGAGGTAAAGATGACAGGTTTATAGAAACTTGGTTTTTAAGAGATATTGAGGCCCTGGATCAGAAAAAAAGGAAGTGTATAGCAGGTATAGGCAGGTAGGAACAAATGAGGTACTTATCGATTATAGGAAGTGCAAGAGAACACTTAAGAAAGAAATCAGGAGGGCTTATAGAAGGCATGAGTTTCCCTAGCAGACAAGGTGAAGGAGAATCCTAAGGGATTCCACAAATATGTTAAAAACAAAAGGATTGCAAGGGATGAGATTGGTCCTCTGGAAGAGCAGAGTGTTCATCCGTGCATGGAGCCAAAAGAGTTGGGGAAACCTTAAACGGATTTTTTTTCATTTTTATTTACTTGGGAGATGGGCACACAGTCTGTAGAAGTGAGGCAAAGCAGCAGCAAGGTCATGGACCCTATACAGATTATAGAGGAGGAGGTGTTTTCTGTCTTGAGGCAAATTAGGGCAGGTAAATCCCCTCAGCCTGATAAAGTGATTCCCGGATCCTGTGGGGGGCAGGTGCAGAAATTACAGGGAGCCTAGCAGAGATATTTAAATCGTCTTGAGTGACAGGTGAGATACTGGAGGATTGGAGGACAGCCAATGTTGTTCTGCTGTTTAAGAAAGGCTGTAAGATAAACTAGGAAATTGTGTGCTGATGAGCCTGACATCAGTAGTGGAAAATTTATTGGAAGATATTCTAAGAGACTGGATATATGAATATCTGGATAGATCGGGACAGATTAGGGATAGTCATCATGGCTTTGTGTATGGTAGGTCTTGTCTAACCAATCTTATTTAGGTTTTCGAGGAAACCTTACCAGGAAGGTTGATAAAGGCAAGGCAGTAGATGTTGTATACATGGACATCATTTGAGTTGGTCCAGCTTGGGAGTTTGGTCAAGAAGGTTCAGTCACTTGGCATTCTAGGTGAGGTAGTAAGTTGGATTAGACATTGGCTTTGTGGGAGAAGACAGAGAGTGGTAGTAGATGGTTGCCTCTCAGACTGGAGGCCTGTGACTAGTGGAGTGCCGCAGGGATCAGTGCTGGGTCCATTGTCGTTTGTCATCTATATCAATGATCTGGATGATAATGTAGTTAACTAAATTAGCAAATTTGCAGGTGACACCAAGATTAGGCATGTTGTGGACAGCAAGGAAGAATACCAGAGCTTGCAGTGGGATCTGGATCAGCTGGAAAAATGGGCTGAAAAATGGTAGATGGAATTTAATGCAGGCAAGCGTGAGATGTTGCACTTCAGTAGGACCAGAAAGGGTAGGTCTTACACAGTGACGAGTAGGGCAAAGAAGAGTGTTCTACAACAAAGGGATCTGGGAATACAGGTCCATAATCTATTGAGAGTGGCATCACAGGTAGATAGGGCCGTAAAAAAGGCCGTCAGAAAGTAAAGTTTTGTGTTCAGGAGAGGGGATGTTATGTTGAATTTGTATTAGATGTAGGTAAGCTCTAATTTGGAGTATTGTGTGCAGTTATGGTCACTTACCTAAAGAAACGATGTAAAGAAGGTTGAAGGAATACAGAGAAAACTTACAAGGATATTGCTGGGACTGGAGGACTGGAATTACAAGGAAAGATTGGAACATAGAAGACTGAGAGGAGATTTGATAGAGGTATACAAAATTATGAGGGGTATAGATAGGGTAAACACAAGCAGGCTTTTCCCATTGAGGTTGGGTGGGACTGAGGTGAAAAGTTTAAGGTGAACATGAGGGAAACTTCTTCACTCAGAGGGTCATGAGAGAATGGAATGAGCTGCCAGTGCAAGTGATCTCAACATTTAAGAAGTTTGGACAGGTTCATGGGTAACAGAGGTATGGAAGGCTATGGTCCCAGAGCAGGTCGATGGAACTAGGCAGTTTAGATGGTTCATCACAGACTAATTGGGCTGAAGGTTCTGTGGATCTATGATTCTAAAGTTTTAGATGTCATGCTGAACCTTCACAAACTCCTCAGGAAGAAGAGGTGCTGCCAAACTTTCTTCCTAATTGCACTTATGTACTTGACTCAGGGTTTGAAATTATATCAATGACAAATATAACGTTGCTGACACTCTGCACCTCTGATCCTCCGATTACCTAGATCCATGTATTCACTCTTCAGGGCATCATCCATTTTCCTGCCTATGTCATTGGTACCAACAATATCAATAACTGACATTTGTGGAAACACCACTATCATACCGCATACACCTCTCATATACACATGTACGCTTCTTACACACGTATTTACAGCTCTCACAAAGCAAGAAACAAACCACAAGAGGAACCCAGCAGGTCAGGCAGCTTCTGCAGAGGAAAAAGAATGAAGAACCCTGATGAAGTGGCAACTGATCATCTCCCTCTTCAGATGCTGCCCACTGAGTTCACCCAGCAGTTTGCTTCCTGCTCCAGATTCAACGTCTACTGTCTCTTGTGTCTCCATTTTACTGCATCTCATAGACAGAAATACACTTCAGTCATTTACTTGCTGATCCACAAGACAGGAACACTTCTGCAGGCCTAAGTCTCATTCTTCCTCACATACCTCATACTCTCACCCATGCATACACACCTGCACACACAGAAACACCCACACACACCTATACACAGAAACACCCACACCCACACACGCACACACACACACACACACACACACACACACACACACACACGCACACGCACACGCACACACACACACGCACGCACGCACGCACACGCACACACGCATGCACACTCACGCATGTTCATGAAAATTCTTCAGATTCTTCTTATTCAAACTTTGTTTCTTTGCCAGGTCTAAAAATGGAACAAATTACAGTTTAATTACTCACTGGAGACTGAAATGTGGCTGACCCACTGGTGGAGAGGTCGACCAGATGGAAGAGTAACCTTTACGCCCACTCCTCTCTCATCAGACAACCTAACTCGTCAATCAGCCCCCTGCTCATGCTGACAGTCCACTCATGTATCACTGTCTTCATAGAGCATGCTGAGAGCTTTTAGGAATTCTTCTCTCTCTCTCAAGTTCACTGACTCTTGAGCAGTTTATTTGCTTTCTTTATCTTGCCCAGGTCCTCAGTCATTCCTGAACCTATAGGTTGCTTCTCCAGCTTCAGGTGGTTCTGCTCAGGGACAAGCAACAGCAATGTCACTTCGTTGTAACCCAGAGCCTCATCTGACATCTCATACCACTTTTCTCTGTGACCTTCTCCAGTCACCACTGTTACATGAGATTAGCATTGGACACTAACTTTGCTGGCATTGGTGGGATCTTGCTGTGTCCAAAGGGCGATTGTATTATTCCACATTGCAATGACTATCTTTCACAAGTCACTAGGGTTTATTCCAGAGTTGTGAGGATACAGTAAGAATATCAGGCTTTCTTTAAAGGATGACATTTTGATCTTTGAAGTATTTTAATGTAACCAGAGACAGGCATTACAGCTGTTCTTAGTTCTGAAGCCTGGTCTTTGACCTAAAACACTAATTTTCTTTCTTCACAGATGCTGTCTGACCTGCTGATGATTCCACCATCTTTTTTTCTAACTTTTATTTTAGATATGTCAATGTACGTGATGAAAACTAGATCTATTATATATTGAAGGGAAATGCAATGTGAAGCTATAAATAGAAAATGCTGGAAATAAACAAAGAGGCAGAGAGAAATATGTCCCAAAAATGGGCCCTTTGGCCCATCTAGTCTGTGTCAAGCCATTTTAAACTGTCTATTCCCATCGACCTGCACCGGGACCACAGCCCTCTATATCCCTACCATCCATGTACCTATCCAAACTTCTCTTAAATGTTGAAATCAAGCTTGCATGCACCACTTGCACTGGCAGCTTGTTCCACACTCTCACCACCCACTGAGTGAAGAAGTGTCCCCCCATGCTCCCCTTAATGTTTTGCATCTGATGAAAGACACAAAACATCACCACTGTTACTTTCCCTGCAGGGTCTGTCTGCCCTGCTAAGCTTATCCAGTATTTTCTGTCTTATCCAGATTTCCAGCATCTGCAGTTTGTTGCATTCCAGTAAGAATGTGTTAATGGAGTTTCATTAATGCTTGCCACACAATTTTCATTTGGCTTAAGACATAGGAAGTCAGGAGTAGAGAAGCCTGGCATGAGATCATCTGGAGGCAAGGTTGCTGCTGCAGTTGTGGTAGACACAGACATGGAACATGAGTATACAGAAGGAATTTACTGTCCGTACAGCAGATATTCCAATGATCTGATTGAATGGTAATTGTCTATCGTCCTCACTCTCCTGAAGCTAGGGAAGTCTGTGCTTCATTTAAGATTCAGCATTTAAAGGGATAGTCTTTGGATGATAAAAGAGGCAGCCTTGCATAGTGTAGAGGAAAGCTTTGCTTACTTAAATCAGCAAGATCTAAAGCATTGGCCCTCATGGTCTCGGCCTGAAATGTCGACTGTTTATTCCCCTCCATACATGCTGCCAGACTTGCTGAGTTCCTCCAGCATTTTGCGTGTGTTACTCAGCCATTGGATGCTCTTTTTCAAAAATATCACTGAACAACCATCCTGCATTCCCTTATTAATTATCTGCAGGAAGATTACAGATGAGGAGCATCACCAGTTCCTCTAGATTCCTCCATCCAAGAATCTGTACTCCTTCATTCATGGGAGAGTTTCATTCCACCTCCACTTGGGATAAGGACTAAGCTGGCAAGGCTACACAAACTATCTATCAAAGTTCAAAGCCAACTTATTTTCCAAGTACATATACATCACCATATACAACCCTGAGATTTGTTTTCTTGTGGGGCATACTCAGTAGATCCAAGAAGCACAATAAAAGCAATGAAAGACTGCACCCAACAAGATGGACAAACAACTAATGTGCAAAAGACAACTAACTCTGCAAATACAAAAGAGAAAAAAAAGCTAAGCAAGAAATATTGAGAACATGCAATAAAAAGACTTTGAAAGCGAGTCCACAGTTTGTGGGAACAGTTCAGTGATGGAGCAAATTAAGTTGAGTGATGTTATCACTTCTGGTTCAGGAATCTGATGGTTTGGGGGTAATAACTGTTCCTGAACCTGGTGGTGTGTGTCCTCAGGCTCCTGTGCCTCTTTCCTGATGGCAGCAGTGGGAAGAGAGCATGGCCTGGATGGTGGTGGTCCTTGATTATGGATGTTGCTTTCCTGTGACAGCGCTCCACGTAGATGTGCTCAATGGTGGGGAGGGATTTACCTGTGATGGTCTGGGCCATATCCACTATGTTTTGTAGGCTTTTCCTGGTGTTTCCATACCAGGCTGTGATGCAACCAGTCAATATGCTCTCCACCACACACCTATAGGAGTTCACCAAAGAATTAGTTATCATCCTGAATTTTGCAAATTTCTAAGGAAGTAGAGGTGCTGCTGTGCTTTCTTCGTAATGGTTCTTATGTGCAAAAACCAGGACAGATCCTTTGAAATGACCTATATCTAGTTTCCTATAAGTTATTGGCCAAGCTACACCTAGAAATTCTTCAGTTCTTGTGGTAAGGGCTGGTGGATTCTGACACTGTAATGTTCAAGAAACTGGAGCTGGGCTGAGAAGTGTCAGAAGAATTTCAACCTGAAAAAAGCGTAAAGTAGTTCACTTTGGAAGGTTGAGTTTGAAGGTGGATTACAGGGTTAATGGTAGGATTATTAGTAGTGTGGAGGAACAGAGGGATCTTGGGGTCCACATCCATAGATTACTCAAAGTTGCTGCACAAATTTATAGACTTGTTAAAAAGGCATATGGTGTGTTGGCTTTCATTACTTCGGGGACTGAGTTCAAGAGCCGTAAGGTAATCTTGCAAATCTCTAACTCACTGGTTAGACACACTTGGAATATTGTGTTCATTTCTGGTCACCTTGTAGAGTAGCAGTTAGCACATTGATTTACAGCACCGTTGACCGGGGTTCAATTCCTACTTCTGTCTGTAAGGAGTTTGTATGTTCTTCCCATGACCTTGTGGTTTTCCTCCTACATTCCAAAGACTAGCAGGTTAATTGGTCACATTGTGCAATGAGATGGCGTGGGCTCGTTGGGCCAGAACGGCCTTATCATGCTGTATCTCTGAATTAAAAATTAAAATTGCATTAAGGAAAGATGTGGAAGCTTTAAAGGATTCAAAGGAATTAAAGTACATTTGTTATCAAAGTATATATGCAGTATACAACCCTGAAGTTCAGCTTCCCACTGACAACCAGGAAACAAAGAAAACCATGGAATCCATTCAAAGACAACATCAACCCTCTGCGCAAAAAAAAAAACAAATTGTGCAAATGGCAAGAAGAAAGGGTGAGCAAAAACACAGAAAATAATTACACAAAAGCGTAAGAGTCCATATTCAGTTCAGCTCAATGTCCATTAGTCCAATTCACAAACTTTTGACCCAGAACTTCAGTACTATCCTCCAAAGCGAGAGAGAGAGAGAGAGAGAGAGAGAGAGAGAGAGAGAGAGAGAGAGAGAGACCATTCAAATGGAGGGCCCTTCCCTTGGGAGCAGCGAGTGAGAGGGAGAGAAAGTCTGTCATAAGCAGCCACCTTCCTCTGTATGAAA
The DNA here is from genome assembly GCF_030144855.1 of Hypanus sabinus. Taxonomy (NCBI): domain Eukaryota; kingdom Metazoa; phylum Chordata; class Chondrichthyes; order Myliobatiformes; family Dasyatidae; genus Hypanus; species Hypanus sabinus. Next base: position 31,270,106 of record NC_082739.1, on the reverse strand, counting down.
CTGTTATACGGCGATGAACACTTGCCGGCCTTGATGTTTCAATCTTCCTCAGAGCTTTAATTGGTGAGATTGGTGAGAAATAGAGTCAATCATTGGCTCTAAGCTTCTTGACCTCCAGGCCGCTCATTTCTCAGCACCTTCTCAGAGACTTCAAAGTGCCTGATCGCTCAGTCAGCCTGAAAACACACCATCAAACCATAGATCATAGGATTCAAGAGCACCAGAACCAAATTTAAGTGAAAAAGAAGACATAAAAAAGTGAAAGAAACAGTTTTGTGGACACAGAAGAAAGTGGCCCGTGGTAGCATTGATTAATTAGAGACAGTGCAGAGGAAATTTACAAGGATATTACCTGGATTAGAGAACATGTCATATAAAGATAGGTTGAGTGAGCTATGGCTTTTCTCCCTGGAGCAAAGGAGGATGAGAGGTGACTTGATAGGCGCATATAAGATGATAAAGGGCATAGATTGAGTGAATAGCCAGAGATATTTCAACGAAACGCTTAATTTTAAGGTGATTGGAGGAAAGCAGGGGGGATGTCAGAGGTTAAGTTTTTTTACACAGAGAGGGTTGATGAGTAAGCGGAATGCCCTTCCAGGGTGGTTGTAGAGGCAGATACGTTGTGGGCATTTAAGAAACTCTTAGATAAAAATATGGATGATAGAAAACTGGAAGGCTATGTCGGAGGGAAGGGCTAGGTTAAATATTTGGCACAACATCGTGGGCCAAAGGGCCTGTACTGTGCTGTAATGTTCTATGCTCTATCACAGGGTGAGTGCATGAGTTGGAGGGAGTTTAGAAAGAATGATAATCCATAGCAGTGCCATTACACTCTTCAGTGGTGGCAGCCATTATGGTAGAGGAGGGCTCTACGAGGTAACCTTGATGATTTGCCCTAGCTTTTCCACCTTGGTTTATCTCACATGAACTCTTCAACATGCAAGGCGATTGGGAAAATCAGGTTGGTGTCGGATCACAAGAGAGGGAATTTGTTGAATGCCTACAAGACGGCTTTTTACAGCAGTTTCTGCTTGAGTCTACTGGGGGACAGGCTGTCCAGATTTGATTTGGGAGCTTAATTCACAGGAACCCTTAGGAGGCAGTGATCATAATATGATTGAATTCATACTGCAATTTGAGAGGGAGAAGCATAGTCACACATATCAGTATCACAGTGGAATAATATCTATCCTGCACCTTGTGAACTATTCCCAGAAACTTTAGCCTCTTCTACTCCAACATCATCCCTGCCAGTATCCCCCTCCAATTCACTTGGGCAAGCTCGTCTCTCATGCCTCCGTAATTCCCATATGTCCCTCAGAAGAAGTTGTTATCAAATGGCAGTGGTGGGAGTAAAGGGTGCCTTTTCTGGTTGGCTGCCAGTGATTAGTGGTGTCCCTCAGGGATCAGTATTGGGACCGCTACTTTTCACATTGTTTGTCAGTGAGTGGAGTTGTTGGCTTTGTGGCCACAGATGGAGGGGTAGGCGGTGCTGAGGAAGCAATGTGATTGCAGCAGGACTTAGACAAATTGGAAGAATGGGAAAAAAGGTGACAGATTGAACACAGTGTTGGGAAATGTACGATATTGCATTTTGGTAAAAGAAACAATAGTGCAGACTATAATCTAAATGTGAGGAAGGTTCAAACATCAGAGGGGTAGAGGAACTCAGGAGTCCCTGTGCAAGGAGATAAATGCTGAAGATTTGTAAAACACTAGTCAGGTCACAATTGGAGTGTTGTCAACAGTTTTGGGCCCTTTACCTCAGGAAGGATGTATTGTCATTAGAGAGAGTCCAGAGGAGGTTCATGAGGATGATTCCAGGATTGAAGGGGTTAACAGATGAGGAGAACTTGGCAGCTTTGGATCTCACTGGAATTTAGAAGAATCCGGGGGAGCTCATTGAAACCTGCCGAATATTGAAAGGGCTAGATAGGGTGGATGTGAAGAGGATGTTTCCTCTGGTGGGGGTATCCAGAACCAGAGGACACAGCCTCAAAATTGAGGGGTGACCTTTCAGAACAAAAGTAAGGAGGAATTTTTTTAGCCAGAGTGTTGAATCTGTGGAACGCTCTGCCACAGACTGTAGTGGAGGCCAAGTCTGTGGGTATATTCAAAGGAGAAATTGATACATTCCTGATTTATCGGGGCCTAATTCTGCTCCTATGTCTTATGGTCTCATGGTCCTTTCTCACCTCAGCTTTACAGATTGTGAACTGAGTAGGCAGACATGTCTGACTTTCCCTCCTTTATGTCCTACCAACTCTTGCATCTTTCTCCACAGCCAAGGAGTTCGACTTGGCTGGTTGGTAACTGTAGAGCTAGAGGGCCAACCAGCCTCTTAGTCTGGAGAGGGCACTGGAGATACAGGCTGAGATATTGGTACAGTATGTTGCAGAGGGTGGCTTAGAGTTTGGCTCGCCACAAGTGAACCCTCAGCATGATTAGCCTGCAGCAAGGGAAGGGGCAGAGAGCGAGTCAGGTACCAGCTTCCTGGAGGATGAGGTCACATGCGAGCACTGATGCAAAAGATTCAGTTTGCATTTTACCTGATACTTCGACCCCTCTCAGTGTCTGTTGTGGTGGTTAGTCATAATGCCAAGAAGCTGAACAGTTGTAACTGAGACTGGAAAGTCCCTGTTATAAAGAGTGATTAAACAAAAATATAGTGCTGAGAAGGTAGGTGGAGATAAGGCAGTCTGGTATTAATGAATAAAATCCAGAATTGCATTGCATGAGTTGTTATCATGGACACGTGATGAAGTAGACATCCAAAATATTCCTCCTGTATATGGCCTGACTGATCTTTGGTCACTTAATTCAACTGCAAGCAGCCTGAGTTGTTTTGGCAGGTATCCGGGTGCGTTGCTTTCTATACCACCTCTGACTCGATAAGATTGATGTCTATCTGTTGCAATCAAAGTGCCTGTGCTAAAAGTGGAAAAGTAGTGCAACTGGAGCACGAATATCAACTGTTGCAATCAGCCCAGGTAGGGCCAGATAAGGCAGCTATCATTTAGCATGCTGATAGAATCATCTCATGCATCATTCATCATCAAACTATGATGCTAAGTACAGCTGGCAAGGAGTACAGCTTGCAGGAACCTCTCAATGTTCTGCCAAGAGAGTTGAGATTACAGTGAAGAAGCCCACTACGTCTGTTCCAGTTACTGTCCCACAGAATCGTCGTACCAATGCTGTACTGTTCCATACATTTCTTGCTTCCACATAATACTCTTAATATCTATATATGATTTTTGTATGACTCCTGTACCTAATAAAGTGGCCACTGAGTGCATGCTCATGGTCTTCTGCTGCTGTAGCCCATCCACTTCAAGGTTCGACGTGCTGTACATTCAAAGATGCTCTTCTGCACACCACTGTTATATCTGAGTTACTGTCGCCTTCCTGTCAGCTTGAACCAGTCTGGCCTTTCTCCTCTGAATTCTCTCATTAGCAAGGCATTTTTGCGCACAGAACTACTGCTCATAGAATGTTTTTTCCTTTTTTTTAACCAAACTCTAGGGACTGCTGTGACCATAAGACCATAAGACCATAAGATATAGAAGCAAAAGTAGGCCATTTGGCCCATCAAGTCTGCTCCGCCATTCCATCATGGGCTGATCCCATTCTTCCAGTCATCCCTGCTTCCCCGCCTTCTCCCCTTACCTGTTGATTCCCTGGCTAATCAAGAACCTATCTATCTCTGCCTTAAATGCATCCAATGACTTGGCCTCCACAGCCACTCATGGCAACAAATTCCACAGGTTTACCACCCTCCAACTAAAGTAATTTCTCTGCATCTCTGTTCTATATGGACGTCTTTCAATCCTGAAGTTGTGCCCTCTTGTCCTAGACTCCCCTGCCATGGGAAATACCTTTGCCACATCTAATCTGTTCAGGCCTTTTAACATTCGGAATGTTTCTATGAGATCTCCCCCGTCATTCTCCTGAACTCCAGGGAATACAGCCCAAGAGCTGCCAGATGTTCCTCATATGGTAACCCTTTCATTCCTGGAATCATTCTCATGAATCTTCCCTGAACCCTCTCCAATGTCAGTATATCCTTTCTAACATAAGGAGCCCAAAACTGCACACAATACTCCAAGTGTGGTCTCATGAGTGCCTTATAGAGCCTCAACATCACATCCCTGCTCTTATATTCTATACCTCTAGAAATGAATGCCAACATTGCATTCACCTTCTTCACCACCGACTCAACCCAGAGTTAACCTTTAGGGTATCTTGCACAACGACTCCCAAGTCTCTTTGCATCTCTGCATTTTGAATTCTCTCCCCATCTAAATAATAGTCCGCCCGTTTATTTCTTCCACCAAAGTGCATGACCATACACTTCCCAACATTGTATTTCATTTGTCACTTCTTTGCCCATTCCCCTAAACTATCCAAGTCTCTCTGCAGGCACTCTGCTTCCTCAACACTACCTGCTCCTCCACCTATCGTTGGCAAATTTAGCTACAAATCTGTTAATCCCATAGTCCAAATCATTGACATACATCATAAAAAGCAGCGGTCCCAACACTGACCCCTGTGGAACTCCGCTGGTAGCCAGACAGAATAGGATCCCTTTATTTCCACTCTCTGTTTTCTGCTGATCAGCCAGTTCTCCACCCATGCTAGTAACTTCCCTGTAATTCCACGGGCTCTTATCTTGTTTAGCAGCCTCATGTGCGGCACCTTGTCAAAGGCCTTCTGAAAATCCAAGTACACCACATTTACTGCATCTCCATGTTGTGGGTGAAAATTCCTGAAGATCATCAGTTTCTGAGATACTCAAACTATCTGGCCTGGCACCGACAGTCATCTCACTGTCAAAGTTACTTAGATTACATTTCTTCATCATTCTTGTGTTTGGGCGGAACATCAATTGAACCTCTTGACCAGGTCTGCATGCTTTTATGTATTGTGTTACTGCCACAGTGTGTTGGTGCTTGGCCGAGTGGATAAGGTGCTGGTCTAGTGATCTGAAGGTCGCTAGTTCGAGCCTCAGCTGAGGCAGCGTGTTGTACCCTTGCGCAAGGCACTTAACCACCCATTGCTCTGCAACGACACCAGTGCCAAGCTTTATTGGCCCTAGAGCCCTTCCCTTGGACATCGGTGGCATGGAGAGGGGAGACTTGCAGCATGGGGAGCTGCCGGTCTCCCGTACAACCCTGCCCAGGCCTGCGCCCTGGAAACTTTCCAAGGCGCAAATCCATGGTCTCTCTGGACTAACAGATGCCTATTACTGCCACATGATTGACTGATTAGATACTTGCATTATTGAGCAATTGGACAGGTGTCCCTAATAGAGTGGCCACTGAGTGCATTCCCAAGTCAGGTTGTGTGAAACTTGAAGGGGAATGTGTAGGTGCTGATGTCCCAAGTATTATCTTTTTCAGTGATAGAAGTCAGGAGGTTGTAGACAGTACACACTGTCTCCATTAAGAGTTGGTTGTGCAGAAAATGAATGGTTAGGGTGGTGGATGGCTGCCAAACAAAAGGTGCTGCACTATCCAGGGTGATGTTCTGGATCACTCTCCATATATACCTTGTGGAAAGATCTTGGGGTCTTCAGAAAGGTGGATACCCGGCCTCTGACTTGCTTTTGTAGCCACAGTATTTATGAGATTGGTCCATCGAGCTTCTGGTCAATTGTAACTCCCAGGATATTAATAGTAGGAGACTTGGTGAAGCTGTTGAATGTCAAGGGAGGATAGATTCTCCATCATGGGATATGGTCATTGTTTGGCACCTTTCTAGCTCAAGTACATCAATGTTTTCTAGATCCTGCTGTATGTGCTGCAAATGGAACTGAATGTATTGTGATAATCAGAAAATGCCCCCTTAGCATTTCTGTCCTTAGGAAGGAAGGTTATTGAAGAAGCAGCTGATAGCTGGGACCAGAGCATTGCCTTGGGACCTCCCATAGTGATGTCCTGGGCTAGGATGATGACAGCAACTATCTTCCAGTGAGACAGGTGTAACTCCAGTTACTGGAGTGTTTTCCCCTTCATGTCCATTAGCATCAGTATTACCAGTCCCTTGTCACACTTGTTCAAATGCTGCTTTGATGCCTCTCTCTTCTCACTTCCAGAATTCATCTCTAAGGCCTATATTTGTGCTTAGTACTCCAGGTAAAACCCAGACTGGGCATTGATGAATACGTCATGATGTCAATGATGACATCTTCCATCAATTGGCTGGTGACTGAGAGAGAACTGATAGGGTGATTATTGTCTCAGTTGGATGCTCCTGCCTTTTGTGAACAGGATATACCTGGGCAACCTTCCACATTATCAGTTGGCTAGCAGTGCTGTAACTGTACTGGAACAACTTGGCTACAGGCTCAACTACTTGTGTTCGCAAGTCTTCAGGGATATTTTCTGATCCCGGAGCATCGACTGTATTCACTGCTCTCACATGTTTATTGATATCGCATGGTGTGAGCTGACTTGACTGACTACTGGCTTCTGTAATGGTGAGGAACTGAGAAGGATGTTGTCATGAGTCATCGGTGTGGCATTTCTGGTTGAACATGCTGTGAATGCTCCATCATTGCTTTTGGCAAGCAGGATTCATGTGTCTGATTAATGAACTACCTACTGCATTCTCCTTTTGCTGTTTAACATTCACAAAGTAGTCTTTCCCACCTCTTCAGTTTTAGGTTTGTCCGCTGCTGCTCCTCACATGTCCCTCTGCACTCTATACGGAACCGGGGTTGTTCTCAGAATTGATACTAATGATAGAGGGAGGGATATTCCAGGCCACCAGGTTACAGAATGGAGATGAATAGATGAATATCACTCCTTCTGTTGCTGGGCCTCAACACGATCCCCCTGCGAACTGCTGGGATTTCCCTGTGGGCATTCTGGTTTCCTCCCACGTCCCATTCGTTGTCTGGTGGGCTCATTGACCAACATAGGTGGGAGGCAGAGTAGGGTAAGTTAATGTAAGGTGGGTCCCAAGCCTGGCTGCGAAAGGAGGAGAATTGGGCAAGGGGCTAGCAACCCTATCCCGTAAAAATCCAGAGCTACAGATCCACCAACAGAAGTTACAAAGATCTCATACCTGGAGAGGAAGGGTATTCAAAGATGGACTACACCTGGGAACAGCTTGAAAGACTGGCCCAGGACAGAGGATGCTGGCAGGATGCTGTTGGTGGCCTACACCCCAGTAGGGGTGATAGCCTTAAATAAGTAAGTAATGGGCAGGTGAGAAAGAATGGGCTACAGGGAAATGCTCAGCGAATAGGATGTCGGTGATTATTCTGAGAGCCAGCAGAGATAGGCCAAATAGCCTCCTTTCCCTTTTACAAGAAAATATGAGAAACAAAATATGAAAGCATCACGTACAAACAAACTGGAGGAACCCAGCAGCTCGGGCAGCATCCATGGAAATGAACAATCAACGTTTCAGGAGTCTTGACGAAGGGTCTCGGCCCAAAACCGTTGACTGCTCATTTCCACGGATGCTGCCCGACCTGCTGAGTTCCTCCAGCTTGTTTGTACGTGTTGATTTGACCCCAGCATCTGCAGTGTACTTTGTGTTTAAAATATGAAAGCATATTGAATAGGTAGGACTTTATTCCTTGGAAAGTAGAAGACTGAGGGGAGATTATATACCTTTTCACCAGAGTTCGTATGCCAGTTTGGCTCACTGGGTAGATCTGCTAACAGCTACGTGACTCAGCAGTGGGCAGGCCACCTTTCTAAACAATGTATGTCTAGGGTTGGTGTGATTTGGGTTCAACCAAACAGGAACGTTGGGAATTCCGATTAAAGGAACCTTGATTTGAGCAAATGCTGTGTAAAGACTGCCCATACACAATTATCGGTCACCCAAAAATAACAAATCGTACACCAGCAGAAAGTTATAAAGAAAGTATATTTACCGAATTCAGCTTTATCAAACGGTTAATAAGAAAAAGAAAAAAACATAAAAGGGCCCATAACAGTTAAATCAGTCTAAATGTGCACATTAATATTGGAGCTAAAGACAAAATATACTGCAGATGTTGTGGTCAAATCAACACATACAAACAAGCTGGATGAACTCAGCAGGTCGGGCAACATCCGTTGAAATGAGCAATCAACGTTTCGAGCCGAGACCCTTCGACAGGACATTGAAGCTCATGTCTGTAGTGATTGGGTCTACTGCTTTAATCATGGTGCTGAATTCTCATCACCAATCACAGGTAGAACTTCCCTTTCTGGACTCCTTTGTCCCATGAAGCATTCGTTGCATTGCTCTTCCCTTCAAATAGGATCCTCCAAGCATCTTCCATGATCCTCTCCTCCCTGCATCTCCCACCAGAAGACCTCAAACCTGATTACTGTCCGTCAGAAACCGCACTCTGCTCAGCTCTCTCTAGAACCCTTTCTCCATCCCACCATCCTGATTGGCTGACACAACATTCCTAAGTTGGACAACATGATTGGTCAGGGCATCAAAGGATACGGCAAGAAAGTAGGAGTATGGGGTTGAGTGGGATCCAGGATCAGCCATGTTGGAATGGTGGAGCAGAATTGATGGGCTGAATAGCCTAATTCTGCTCCTATGTCTTATGGTCTTACGGTCCTTATCTTTAGCTGAAGCCCAAACACTCTCATCAGTCAGACACACTGCCTTTACAGAAAACTGCTAAAATAAAATACCTCACAGATTTCAGTAGAAACCTTAACCAGGGCATTACAGAGGTATACAAAATTATGAGGGATATAGATAGGGTAAATGCAAGCAGGCTTTTTCCACTGAGGTTGGGTAGGACTACAACTAGAGGTCATAGGTTAAGGGTAAAAGGTGAAACGTTTAAGGGAATCTGAGGGGAAACTTCATCACTCAGAGGGCCTTGAGGGTGTGCAACGAGCTGCCAGCTCAAGTGGTGCATGTGAGCTCGATTTCAACATTTAAGAGAAGTCTGGGTGGATATGTGGATGGTTGATGTATGGAGAGCTCTGGTCCCAGTGCTGGTCAATGGAAGTAGACAGTTTAAATGGTTTGACATGGACTAGAACCCAAAGATTCTCTACTCTGTTGTGAGTTCATTCCTGGTCACCTCATTCTGGAATAGCTGACACATTACTTAATGACAGTGATCTTGGTTCTAGACACCCAGCCAGGAGATATCTCCCCTTTTGCGTCTTGTGTTGGATAATTTAGCTTCTCATTGACCAGAATCTCCATGAATCGAGAGGCTCTCTCCCTCCTCCTTACAGTGACATTCTCTGCTATGGCCCCAGAACCTTCGCTGCTGCTGAGTGGCTGCCATGGTGGGTGTGCCTTTAAGGGATAATACCTTCCTCACAGAAAAGTCTTGGCAGCTGTTTCAGCTGAGCCAGGTCCTGTCAGGAAGTTGTGGGTCACATTTTAGTGCGTCATTCTGGATACAGACCACCATTCCCGACTTCATTTTAGCCAAGTTTGCAACTTTTGCTGAGGACCTGAATTGACATCAGCAAGAATGCAATGAAACTTCAGTGCATCAAAGAATCCAGTGTCTGAGTACCAACTCCCAGAGTTGCCTCTCACTGTTCAAACAGGGCCAGTAAATGGAGATAAAATGTGTGATCAGATACTGAGATTGAATTTGGAAAATCTTTCAGAAATGTCGGTTCATTTTTAGTCTTGTGAACCAATAACAAGGGTCTGGCTGTGTCAATAGTTTTAAATCAAGAAGTACCATTACAATAGGAAAACAACAAGGTAAATGCACGTAAATCCAAATGGGAGAGCTATCATTATGCTGAGCAGGTCATTCACAGTGAATGGTGTCCTGAATACCACATGCAAAACACTGGTTCACAATATCTTCCTACATCTGTAAAGTAACGAATTACAAATGTGTTATTTTAGAACTTGAGTCTCCCAGGGATGCACATCATTCAAACGTTCACATCATTCATGTTTAAAAATAGCCTTACACCTGTTTCTGATGTCATGCAAAGGAACAAGAAATACCATTTTAGTTCTTTATTGTGGAGAATGACCTAAATCCTCAGGGGGAGTTATTATGAAAGGAGTTTTTAGTGAGAGAATGCAGGCCCAACTGGACTTAATTATAAAACCATACTTTAACTCCTAACTTGCTACGTAAACAGTTACTGTATAACCATTACTCTGAGTTGAGTAACTCTGAACAGACTGAATAACCTTATTTTCCCTGAATAGGCAGCTATTTTACTAATAGGAATTAAACCTTACCATGACTGGACAGTAATCATGTCATTGGAAAAGACCATGAATATGGATTGAAAATCAAGGAAGAAAATAAATGATGAAGGGTACCAATCACCCTTCATCACAAAAACACAAAGGTTTTCTCACATGCGGTCTGAACAAAACGACTTTGGTAAAACGTCGAGAGAAAATGAAATGTGTTTCTAACTTTCCAGTGACCGGACTTTCTGCCAATGAGAAAGGAAACCACAAAGTGAACATAAGAGGCACATTTCTCAGCAGACACCTGATCGGATCCACATCCCACAATTTATCCCAAACCACTGGGCTCCCCAACTTCAGGAGTAAGTCATAACCCTTGGTTAGAAGCTTGTGAGCAAGTTTTTGATTTGGTGTAGTCAAACTTTATTGGTCAGGTACCGATGAAGACAGAATTCTCATAGCATCCCATAGTTAGTCCACTGAAAAACCTGAAAAACTTTGGTTAAGTGGTGTCAACAAAATTTAAGCTATTTCTTTTGATTATATGTAGATATTCCTCCCAGGTTATAATGAATGATTGGCGGAAACCTCTTGGAAATTCAACCTCAAACCCTAATTGCTGATAAGCAAATATGAAAGGTTTGTAAATCTGTATCTAGGATCACTTATGATATCACTTGGAATAATAATTGGATTCTTTTGTCTTAAATATGACAACATATACAGACAGAGGTTGAATACAGAAGTTTTCCAAGATACCCGAATAATGCTTCAATAGAGGACCCCAGAGAGATAGCATAAGCTATTCAAGGCTTTGACTCACAGCCGCAGTGTGAGAACTGGGATCGACCCCGGATGAACACATCAGAGTACAAATCTATAATGATTGTGCAGGGATGGTGGAGGGCTTTAGTTGGTAATTGGCAATTGACTTAATTTTGTTGCATGTACTGACTGAGATACAATTAAAAGCTTGTCTTGCATACTATTCATACAGATCAGATTATTACACGCTGCATTGAGGTAAAATAAGGTAAAATAATGACAATAGAGAATAAAGCGTAACAGAGAAAGTGCATTGCAGGTAGACAATACTGAAATTGGTTTATCATTATCGCATGCAGCAAGATACAGTGAAAAACTTGTCTTGTATACTGCTCACACAGATTAAATCATTACATTGAGGTAGGACAAAGTAAAACAATACCAATCCAAAATAAAGTGTAAAAGCTCCTGAAAAAATGCAGTGCAGGTACACGATCATAATGAGGTAGATTGTGAGGCCAGGAGTCTATCTTATTGTACAAGAAACCCATTCAAGAGTCTGATCACAGTGGGATAGAAACTGTCCTTGAGCCTGCTGGTGCTTTCAGGCTTTTGTATCTTCTGTGCGATGGGAGAGAGGAGGAGAGAGAATGTCTGGGATGGCTGAGATTGTGATTATGCTGGCTACTTGACTGAGGCAGAATCTACAGAGGGGAGGCAGGTTCCTGTCCTGTGCTGAGCTGTGTCCACAACTCTCTGCAGTTTTTTTGCAGTCATGAGCAGAGCAGCTGCCATTATACATCCAGGTAGAATCTTTAATGGTACATCGACAAAATGGTAAGAGTCAATGGTGCCTGCCAAATTTCCTTAGCTTCCTGTCATCAGTCTAGCGTTAAATAGGTAGGTTGCTGGGCGGTGCAGCTTGTTATGCCTGAAGAGCCTCTTCTCATAGACTCATAGACTATTTTCCAAACAGGGAGAAAATTCAAAACTCTGAGGTTCAAAGGAATTCGGGAGTCCTCATGCAGGATTCCCTAAAAGTTAATTTGTAAGTTGAGTCAGCAGTGAGGAAGGCAAATGCAATGTTAGCATTCATTTTGAGAGAACTAAAATATAAAAGCAAGGATGTAATGCTGAGGCTTTATAGGGCGCTAATGAGACTTCACTTGGAGTATTGTGAGCAGTTCTGGGCTCCTTATTTAAGAAGAGATGTGTTGACATTGGAGAGGGTTCAGAGGAGGTTCACAAGAATGATTCCAAGAATGAGCGGCTTATCACATGAGGAATGATTGTTGGCTCTGGGCTTGCACTCACTGGAATTTAGAACAATGAGAGGGAATCTCATTGAAACCTATCGAATGTGAAAAGGCCTAGATGGACTGGATGTGAAGAGGTTGTTTCCTTAGGAGTCTAGGACAAGATGCCACAACCTCAGAATAGAAGGATGTCCATTTAGAACAGAGATGAGGAGGAATTTCTTTAGTCAGAGTGTAGTGAATTTGTGGAATTCCTTGCCACAGGCGGATGTGGAGGCCAAATCATTGTGTGTATTTAAGACAGAGGTTGATAGGTTCTTGATTAGTCAGGGCATAGGGAGAAGGCAGGAGAATGGGGTTGAATGGGAAATGGATCAGCTATGATGAAATGGCAGAGCAGACTCGATGGGTCAGATGGCCCAATTCTGCTCCAATGTCTTATGGCCTTACGGTCTTATGGACAAGTATAAAAGTGGTTGAACCCATCAGGAACAGAAATTTGACTAATGGCTCACAGTCTCTGTTTGCCTCTGTGTGAGGTAGATTTCCATTTCCTAACCAATGCCCTGAGGTTCGTTACTGCAGGTGCAGCAACAATGTTGCACAGCCTCTTGCCCATATGACCCTGGTTCATTGAAATTAAAGTTTTCTTCTCATAAATTTAACTGGGTCTCCCATCTATTGACTGTGGTTAAGTTTGGTCTGAAGGGAAATTGTAGGTATGCTGCTGGACCCAGCTCTCTGAAACAAAGTAAAGAGATAGTGATTTAAGCAGTCTTGAAAAAGTTTATAGTACACAGAATATAGATCAGTACAACACAGTACAGGCCTGTCGGCCCATGATGCTTTGCCAATGTATATAAACCTACCCCATCTTACACAACCAATAACCATACACTTTTTTCATCAATATACCTGTAAAATGACCTAATGTACCAGCATCAACCACCAAACCTGGGAGTGCATTCTCGGCACTTAGCACTCTCTATGTAAAAGACTTCCTCTGACATCTCCTTAAACTTTTCTCCACTCACCTTAAAAGGACACCTTCTGGTATTGGCCATTACTGCCCTGGCTCTCCACTCTATGTATGCCTCTCATAATCTTATGCAGCGGTATCAAGTTGCCTCTCACAATCCTTTGCACCATTGAGAAAGCCCCTAACTCACTCAACCTTTTTGCTTAAGACATGTTCTCTAATCCAGGCAGCATCCTGGTAGATCTCCTTGGCACTCTCCCTAATGCTTCCACATCATTTCTACAATGAGGCGACCAGAAATGAACACAATACTCCAAGTGTGTTCCAACCAGGGTTTCGTAGAGCTAAAATATTACTTTGTGGCTATTGAGCTCAATCCCCCCCACTAACGAAGGCCAACACACCAAATATCTTCTTAAACACCCTATCAGCTTGTACGGCAACTTGGAGAAATCTATTCATTTTAACTGTTTTCACTCAAATAAAATATCATTGACAGTCTGAATAGAAATATGGAATTTCATAATTTAAAATAACTCAGATACATGTCACCATTAGGCTTTGTTATAATTATTTAAAGGCCCTTCTAAGAGAGATTTGCCAGCTTGATTCTGGGTGATACAATACAGAGCATCCCAGTACATTTCCAGAACCTTGCTGACTTTGCTGATGTGGTGTATAGGGGTTCTGGAGAGTTATGCTTCTTCCCAAAGCCCTTGGCAAGTAGGAAAGGGAGCAAAGATCCCTGCTCTTGGTTGCTATCCAGTGGCTCCTGCAGGAAAATGCAGGCATGTGGATGTGGTTTGGGTGATGGCTTTCGGCTAGGCTGTGATACTGCTTCTGATAAAATTGCTTGTCAACACTTATTGTCCATATTTGTTTGTGAAGGATGCTGTTTTGGCAAAGTCCCAAGGATTCCACCATTGTCTATGGAACTTCATTCCAGTTTGGTGGAAAAAGTCAGGAGAACAAAGTACAAAGGCTGATCAAAAGCTTCAATTTAAATGAAATTAGCTACAGGTGAAATGCAGGTGCGCCCGTTAAAGCTGTCAACTTTCAGAGGCAAATATCATTGTTCTCAACTTTTGGGATTGTTGGGGAGTTTACCTTTTAAAATAGAAAATTATGGCACAGTGACCTCTCTGCACCCTTCCAAACAGACCTAGAAGCAGAGTTACATGAATAAAGCTAAGCCAGTTTAACAATAATCAGTAAAAGATCTATGTCAGCCCCTCTCACTTTCTCCAGAACCTTTCTTGGGTTTGGCTTCATGCACAGTTTCCCCAGCCACTCCCTTTGGAAGAGACGTAACTTCACCATTCTTGGATTGAGAGCAATGGGAAACATAAATGGCCATTAAACTGGACAAAGCGATCGCTTTAACAGTAAATAAAATTCAAAAATAAACTACAGATACTGGAAATCTGAAACAAAAGTGGAAAGTGCTCAGCATTTCTGTGAAGGTCTTCTATCTGAAACAATTCTTTTTCTTTTGCACAGGTGCGGTTTGATCTGAGTGCCTCTGATTTGATCTCATTCAAACGTGATGTCCTGAAAGTGTGAGGTGGTCCAACAAGCTACTCAACATACTCGTATCACCTCCCCATCTGAGCCCATCATCGTCATACTGTCAGAGCATCTGAAATCACTGAGAGGGTCACCTTACTTCTTTCAGGCAAAGGGTACTCATATAACTAGGGTGTGCACATAACCCACAGCCCTTGTGGTCAAGATGTAGGCCTGACTTCTTGAAATGTACCATCTTCCCTGTGACAGTCAGAGCTTCTGCAGGCAAGTTCATAGGGTTCAGGGCTTGTTGTTAAAGTGCTTCACAGGTTCTAAATCTGTGGTACCAATTTGTGAAAATAAGATCACTCCAGTTAATCCAGGACAGGATATGCTGTTTATTCAATGCTGTATTATGAATAGAAATCTTATTGTGAGACTATGTCTAAAAATGGTATCATTTTACCTCTCAATATTGAGGGGCATGTCACAGGATGAATTTTATTGTGTGTTCTATGTTATCTGTTTCCTAAAATGTTTTACCATTGTTTCAAATTGGAATATTTGGCAACTCGACAGCTAATGAGTTTCAGTCTAATCCACTCATTGTGAAGGTCGCTCAGATATCCTGTGATAAGACTCTGCTTCACTGGAGGCTCCTTCTTCTTTGCAGCGAGAAGGTTAAACACTGATCATTATTCTTCAGCGTTATCGGATGAACGGCTGGGACAACAGAAAAACAAGGGAGAGCAAATATAGGAATCTGATCCAAAATAAAAACAAGCTACTGGAGGAACCCAGCGGGTCAAGGAGCATCTAGGGGGAGAAAGAAATGGTCGACATGTGGGGATGGGGTTATATGCCAGGACCTGAGTTATAGGGGGAAGTTTGGACATGGTAGGATTTTATTCCCTGGAGAGAGGAGAAAGAGGTGAGATCTTATAGATCTTATATGCAAAATTGCAAAAGGTATAGATAAGATGAAAGCAAGCAGGCTCGTTTCCTTCAGGTTGGGTGAGATTAGAACCAGAGGACAAAGGTTTAGGATGAATAGTAAAATACTCAAGGGGAGTTTGAGGGGAAACTTCTTCACTCAAGGGTGTGCAACAAGTAGCCAGTGGATGTGATAGATATGAGGTCAATTGCAACACTTAAGAGAAGGTTGGATTGGTACATGGATGAGATGGCTCTGCTTCAGTTGTAGGTAGGTGGGACTAAGCAGAAGATCAGTTTGGCATGGACTACATAGGCTGAGGGGCCTGTTTCTGTGTGGTAGTACACTATGATTCCATGACTTTGACTAAGAAGAGTGAGGGAAGCGAGTGAGAAGAGAGTGGACAAGACGAGAAAGGGACCAGCAGGTAATAGATAGATGGTGGAAGTATGAGCAATGAAGGCCAGAAGGAGTCAGGTGGAGGAAGACAGAGGGTGATAAATGGAAGCGGGTGAAGAAAATAATGTCTAGGACAATCTCGTCCACATCAAATACATTGAGAATGGGAGCCAGAATCACATACACTATGTATCATTGGACACTCAGTCAATTTTCCTACCAATACTAGATGAAATTGCAGACAATAATTGATTAAATAGCTCATTGCATTATTTGCAATTTTGTTCTGGACCATCTACTTACTGTCAGTATATTCTCGTTTCACTCTGGACAGAGACATCACTGCTTCCAACTACACATCAGTAATATACAGATAGGAAGATTTGTATTACTACCATGGAGAAAGATGAATCAGAATTAGGTTTAATAATTACACATAATAACTAATATAAATTACAAAAAAAATGCAATTAAGGAATCATGAGGTAGTGTTCATGGGTTCATAAACCATTCATAACTTTGATGGCAGAGGGGAAGAAGCTGTTCCTGAAACAATAAGTGCAAGCCTTTGGGAGCCTATACCTCTTTCCTGATGGTAGTAATGAGAAGAGGGCATGTCCCAGATGATGAAGATCCTTAATGATGGATGCCGCCTTCTTGAGGCATCACTCTTTGAAGATGTCTTTGATGCCGTGGAGATGGAGATGCTGGAATCCAGAGCAGGATCAATCTGCTGAAGGAGCTCAGTGTGTCAAGCAATGAATGTGGAGGGAAAAGCTATTGTTGATGATATTGAATTCATTTCAAGCAGCATCTTCATAATATTGTCATTGAAACTTCTAGCTCCAATTGAGAGAACAGATGGAGACTAGTTTAATACCTTACCCAACATTTCAGTGCTCTTCCTGTACCCCACTGAAAGCATCAATCTGGGTTTCATTGTGTCAATTGAACACACAGCCCTCCGACTCAGGGTGGAGAGTCCTACCATGACTGATTGTAAGGAACAGTTTGTGCACAGTTTTTGTTCTCTGTGAGCTGTGCAGAAGGCCTGAGATTTCTTCCTACATCTCTCCAGTGCTTCCACACTGGGAATGAAGAGAGTGGAAGAATGTGAGTCCTGGCCCACCATTATTGGACACCCTCCTCTCACTCTCCCATTAATCACCACGTCTTGCTATCCAGATCAGCGAGAGAGTTTGGAGGCTAAAAACAAAATAAAAGGTTTCCAGATTTTAATTTACATGTAAGAGGTGTCTTAGGAAAAGGTATTTTTCTCTCATCTGTGAAATACATTAATCAGATGTGTCTCAGCTGGGTTCTTTTCCAGCAACTCAGAGCCAACTTGCAACTGACTCAAAGGAAACAGATTTCCACACCACAGTTAGACCTTAATTCTATCAATAAATGTATGAGCACATCACTGCAGTTCAAAGAGAGTGGTGATATAAATACCAACACTGCAGCATGGAAGCATTTAAGACAAGGCCTGCTTCTGTGCTGCAGCCCTGTATAACCTCTTTGATCTGTACCGGTATATTTTATGTGTTGTCTGTCAAAACGTGTGAAGGTCTATTTTTATCGCGGATTTTCCACGCAGGTAGGATCTAAACCAGATGGGCTGGAGTTTTATCCCGAGGAAGTCTGTGTGGGAGCTTGTCTTTCAGTGTGGTTGATGGAGGATACACCTTAATAGAAGCTGTTTCCTCTTATCTTTGAAGCAGCACCAACATTTGAACAGTGATCTAATGTGGGTTGATAAACTTCATACTCTGCATGTTCCGATTCAGGGAGATGGAAGCAATCACACAACACCAGACGCCAGGTCCTGCCAAAGACCTGTTGCATCACACACCTTGCAAGTTACAAGTGTGTCCAGCTAGGTCTCTTCTTTATCTTTTGCTACAGAGTGTGCACAGAAATATTAAGAAAAATAATAAGTAAAATAAACTTATAACATAAAATATTACAAAAAAATTTGGAAATGCTTAGGAGATCAGGACACATCTGTGTGAAGAGAAGCACAGCTAATATTTCAGTCAAAGACCTTTTGTCAGAGAAATACATGAAGTCAAAGTTGAGTTTATTGCTATATGTGTACACAGGTGCAATGAACAACTTCCTTGCAGCAGGATCACGGGCACGTAGTACTAGAGACACAACATTCACAAGTTACCGCACCTGAGCAATTCTGCTATGCTACCTCGCCGGAGCGGGTCCGTCAAGCTAACCTGCTGGAGTGAGTCAAGAGCTGCTGTCTGTAGTTCCAGGGCCGAGTCGAGAGCTTGCCGCTACTTGGAGCCACTTTGTGCCAAGATAAAGAACTTGTGGTTTTGTCTCTTCTTGTCCTCGCCTCCGCTGGGTAGGTCCGGCCATTTGCCACTACCCTGAGTGGGAAACTGTCTCTTTGTGTTCTGTGTTCTGTGTTCTGTGTCCTGTGTCCAAGGAAGAGTCCCGGCTCCGTGTCCGGTGTCCAAGAAGAGTCCCGGCTCTGTGTCCAGTGTCCAAGAGTCCCGGCTCTGTGTTCTGATGCTCCAAGTCCAGGCTCTAATGTTCCGAGTTCCAAGTCTAAGTCCGGGTCCCAAGTTCCAAGTCCAAGTCTAAGTCCGGAGTCCCAGTCCACATCCGAGTCCCAAGTCCAAGTCCAAGCCCAGGCCCTAAGTCCCAGTCTAAGTCCTGGGCTTGAGTCTGAGTCCAGCCATGCTTATTCCCACTTCTGCTATGCTTACTCCTTGATTTCCCTCTGAACAATCCTTGCTTCCTGACTTTCCTTGTAATTATTAATAAACTCTGTTTTGTTAATGCTACAAAATGTGTTTGTGTTCTGCATTTGGGTCCACCCGTGCCCTGCACTTGTGACCGGTATTTACATATTTATGCATATTTTATTCCATATCTGTACTTTAACCTCAAATTTTATTTTTTATATAATTCTTTATTCTTCATAATTATTGAATATTGTTTTTCTTGCATGTTACACTCTGACCAACATACACAGCAATTCCTAATAAATGTAAATGTACTGTACATAGTGAATAAAGTTGATCTTTGGAGATAAATGTTGCCTCCTTGTTGCAACACCCCCTGTGGATACTATAAATGGCAGGGAGAGATGTGCCCATGATGTATTGGGCAGAGTCCACTTGTCTCTTACAGTCCTGTACTTTTGAGTTGTTGTACCAGACCACGATGCAGTCAGGATACTTTCACCAGTACATCTGTCGAAGTTTGTTAGTGCTTGGTGACATGCTCAGAAAGAATATGTCCATGTTCGTAAGGATGGTTTTAGGGACAGAAAGGGGAGTTAGGGGTCAGGTTAGGGTTTAAGGACAGGGATGTGGGGGAATTAGAGGTCAGTCTGGAGTCTAAGTCTTCCACTCCATATTTGAAGACCACTGACACAAACTTGGGACATCCAGGGTCAGATGTCAGATGCCGACTGGCAGAAGATGAATGATGCCCCAGGGTCAGTGAGCTGTTGGAGCTCCATGCTGGCAGGAGGAACAAATTCCGATAACCCACTGGGTTTGTGAATTGGTGGGACTGGAGTTTGAGGCCTAATGTTCTGGGACCGAAGTGGAGGATGAAGGTCTGAGGGTTGAGTTGAAAGTCCGGATGTCGAGGCTTCTTGGCTAGCGCCAAGTCTCTGCAAGTCCGCTGGGAAGACTGAGGCACGGTTTTATAGACTCAAAAAAGTTCAAAGTTCAAAGTTTGATTGGTTGATTTGGCAAGGAATGAAAATGACTGAAAATTACAAAATAAATAAATGACAAATGATGAGGAGGTGTCCATGAACCACTCAGAAATGTGATGGCAGGGGGTAAGAAGCTGATCTTAAATCATTGTGTATAAATCTTCAGTCTCGTTTACCAGAAGAGGACACATCCCAGATGGTGAGGGTCTTTAATGATTGATGCCACCTTCTTGATGCACTGTCAGTTGAAGATGTCCTTGCTGGAGGTGATAGTTGTGTTGTGATGTAACTGTTTGAACCTAAGACTCTCTGCATCCTTTTCAATCCTGTACATTGAAGGCTCCATACCAGGCTGTGATGCAGCCAGTTAGAATGCTCTCCACTGAATATCAGTAGAAATTAGACTTTGGTGATGGACAAAACCTCCTCAAATTCCTAATGAAATAGAACCACTAGCATGCCTTCTTCTTGTCTGCATTATCGTATTGCATCCAAGATAGAATCTTTTGAGATGTTGATGCCCAGGAACTTGAAGATGCTCACCCTTTTCACAGTTGACCCCTCAATAAGGATTGGTGCGTGTTCTGATTCACCCTTTTTGGAATCCACAATCAATCTATTGGTCTTACTGATACTGAGCGCAAGGTTGCTGTTGCGATATACCTCAGCCAGCTGATCTACCTCACTCTTGTACGCCTCCTTGTCACCAACGGTGGTGTCATTAGTGAATTTATAGATTGTGTTTATGCTGTGACTAGCCACAGCTTCATGAGAGTAGAGAGGGCAAACCACTGGGCTAAACACACACATTCTTGAGGTGTGCCTGTGGTGTGGCAATGAGAAGGATATGTTATTACCGCAGGTGTTGAAGCTTGTTTATTAGTAGAGAATGGATGATGGCTTTGAACAATGAGCTATAATCAATACGTTGTAGCCTGATGTATCTTTTTCTAAAGCCAAGTGGAAAGCCAGTGAGATTGCAGTTGTTGTAGACCCGTTGTGGCAGCAGGCAAATTGCTTCAGCAAGGGTTAATTCTAGCCATGACCAGCCCCTCAAAGCAGTTGATCACAGTGCATGTGAGTGCTACCAGGCAATAGTTGTTGAGGCAGCTCACCTTGCTATACTTGGGCACCAGGATGATTGAAGTCCTTTTGATGTGTAATACCTTGATTAAGATTTTTACTGCTGTGCTGCAGGTATTTCATTTTAGCAGTTCTGTAAGAGCGGTCTGTTCTGCTTTCAGTATGTTTGGGTTTGAGCTGAGATAAGGGGCTATGTTGTTCAACTTAGTACTGTTGTGTCAGCCAATCAGGATGGTGGAACTGGGAGAAGGTTCTAGAGAACACTGGGTGGAGAGGTTTATGTGACGGACTCTGGTGTGAGTCGAGGTCTTTCTGGCAGGGGTTGGGAGAAGACAGGAGGGAAGATGGCTGAGGATGCCATCCCTGTTGCACAAGGTGCTGTGTGTAGATGAATGGCTTCAAGGAAGAAGGACAAATACTCCAAGGGAGAGCTTGTTTGGTTGAGATGGATTTTGAGTGTCATTTGGTAGGTGGTGCGTGCTTTCACGCACACCACGGGTCCAGCGCGTGAGTTAAAGACAACTTAAAGATGAGCTCCAACTTATGTGCACACTTGGACTGGGTTAACTGTAATAGGCCCTTTTATTTTCATTTTCTTTTTCCTACTGTATGATAAAGCTGAAATACATAAATATACAATCTGCTATTTCTTGCCGATGGCTAATTGCTCGGGGGTAATATTTACACAGTATTCGCACAGATCGGGGTTCGGGTGGTCCAGACAACTTCCTGGTTTTGGCGGAACCCAAGTCATACTGACCCTAGATGTACGGAGTTCGAGAAAGGGGGCTCTCACCATTGAATCCAGTGGCTGCTAGTGAGGGGCTATCAAGCTGGGTCTCTAAAGACGCCCGGTAAAAGGGGGCTTCAGGTGCCAGGGGTAACATCAGATTGCATCAGCGAGAGGGTGATGATGTCCTTGAATACTCTATCCACTAGGTTAGCACAGATTTTCAGTATGCTGTGAGGTACACCATTGGGGTCTGATGCTATGAGAGGGTTCACCCCTTGTAGGATGTTCTGACTTCAGCTTCAGAAACAGAGATCACAAGTTGCTGTGGGGACATAGTGTTATTCTTCCTTTCAAAGCATGCATAAAAGACATTGAGCTCAGCAGGGAATGAAACATTTATGCTCCATTCTTTACATTTGAAAAACAGTCACAACAGCTCATGAACTGGAGATGGGCTGAGACATGGCACTCAGCAAATACTTGATTATACAGCAAGGGCAAAGAAAGAAACAACTGAAACTGCAGAAGAAGTAGAAGCTACAGCAACTTCCTCATGAGAAAATGGGACAAAGTGAGTTGAGGCATTTAGATCCTCAGTACAGATCTTTGCAGTGTCAACATCTGCACCCAGTTGATCTAGGTGGAGACCGGACACTATAGATAAAGCATCGATTCTATTCTGGGCAATGTAAACACAATGTAGAAAAACAACTGGGCTTTTCTGGTATAGGGAGAGGAAATGAGAAAACAGAGCTTTGTAGATCAAGCTCAGATAGTGTAGATTTATCCCAGATAAACAACTGTACAAACAGAGAATACATATCAGCAAGTGTGAACGTAACACCAATATTCTGCTGGCATCCTAAGGTCAACAAGTTGTCAGCAAGTTCTGGAGTTGGAGTTTTGTGCAGGCAGTTAGAACGAGGTTCAATGATCGCCTGGATTCGCGAATTACTGAGACCTCATGTTCAGGGTCCCAGAGTCCAGAGTTCGAGGCCTAGTGCTTGGTGATCATCATTATCCTGTGGTCGATGCCAAAGATCAAGGCCCTAGGATCAAATCAGAAGTCCAGAAATCGAGGTCTGTTAGCCAGTGTCCTGGGTTTCCAAATGTCTGCAAGTCCACTAGGGTGATCAAAGTCCCAATGTCTGTGTACCTGTGTCCGAATCTGAGTCTGAATCTAGAGGCTGAAGTATACAGACTGTTTGTGGTTAGAAGACTGTGCATGTATGTGGGCAGGAGGGGAGGCTGGAGCTTGTTTTGTTGTTGTGTTCTGTGTTGCTCTGCCAAGCATCGTGGGCTATGTTGGCACCAGAATATGTGGAAACATTTGTGGGCAGCCCCAGCTCACCATTGGGTCTGTTGGCAGTTAATGCAAACAATGCATTTCCCTGTATGTTTCGATGTACATGTGATAAATAAACTTGAATCTTGATTCCTGAATGTTGAATCTTGAATCAGAGTTAGAAATGCATTGTATGTACATGTTCTAATATTTATGGCCTCTAGTTTGTTCATCCCTGTGTAAATTCCTCTCAGAGTCAAGGTCTCTTGTTTGGCCAGGCTCAGCACTTGCAGGCAGTGTGCCAATCCCATTTTCCACCCTACCTGTCAGGCAGGCAGGCAGAAAGATCTGAATAAAGATAAGGTGTTGGAGAACAAATTCAGAGCTGCACCCAAGGATGTTTGTGACAGTCTTGAGGGGGTAGTTCTGTTTTTCTCAAAACGTGGCTGTAGACACTCTACGGAGCTCAGTGACAGAATTTAGAGAATGCTCCTCCTCAATCTGTCTAAAAGCCTTGCCAGCCATAGCAAACAAGAATTGGCATGTTTAATTTAGAGACTTCCATACATTCAAGCCAGAGCTTTCCCTTTTCACGAGGAAGACAAGGATAAATAAGCTCCACAGGCCTGCCCGCTGATTTCAGCATGGCCATGGCTGATCTGTGCTGGCCTTACCTCCTCCTCAGTGCCAGCTCCCCATAGCCCTCAGTTCCCCAAATTTATCTCCCTCCACTTCAAGTGTTTCTAGTGATCCAGCCTCCATATTCCTCTGGGGTGGGGAATTCAACACATTTTCATTTAAAGTGATTTGACCTAGCTTGTTCATCTTTTCCTGTGGTGACCAGAACTACGTAGAGTTCTCCATCCCATCCCTCGATCCACTTTGATGCACCATCAATAACTCTCAGAGACGGGAGATGAACAATAGGCTTTTATTAGCAGCAAAAGAGACCACGACATCTTGGAGACTGAGGGAGGAGCAGTGCCCCCAATCGCCTTTATACAGGGGTCTGTAGGAGGAGACACAGGAGCAGTCAGCAGAGGGGCGTGTCCAGACAGGTATACATAGTTTACCACACACTTTCATTATGGCATTGCGAATTTCTTGCTTTGTCCATTGTTCTACATGATGAGAGCAGTGGAGATACACGCTGGGCACCCGTCAAATCTTAATGGGCAGGTGGTGACTTCCTCATTGATTCAGAGGATAGTCCTTCCACATTCTGTGAATGCAGGGCAGTTATTTGCAAACAAGCTCCTTTATGACACTTGACGCAATGCAGTTTGGGAAATAAAAACAAAGATATCAACGAATCAGTGTGTTGCCCGTGTATCACCCGAAAGGGGTTCAATGTAGTCCAATGTTTGTATTGCTAATGGAATCACAGAAGGAGACTTGTGGGCTGCCGCTCAGTTTTAGCCAGGGGATGCTTTCTGAAAATGAAACTTTGTACTATTGGTGTTTAGCATTCCATATTAAGGTTCTAGTTATGGCAGAAAGCTGCTGTTATACTTTGGATTGAGGAGATTAACTTTGCCAAATCTAAAGAAGGCATTGTGACTGCAATTGTGCTTGGAATCTCTGTTCCTTGATCAACCAAGCATCCAGCACAGAGAGAAAGAAAGAGATATTGTTTTATATTTTGGGGCTTGCATGTTTGTGCGGGAGGCTGACATTACTGAGAACGCATCATCCATAAATGGACATTGCTTCCAAGTGCTTCTTGCCTTTTATGTTCCACCATTTCTTAAAATAACTGCTGATGAGACTACCACCGGGTGTGGGGGGGCTTTGAAAATTATGGCTGGAAGAGGCTATGAGGGGAAACTGTCATTTACAGGTGGGTACCAGCCAGGTTGATGAGCTCACCACTGTGACTTCAAAGACATTAAAATTGTGGTGAGCGCATATATTATTAGATTTCTCCATCAGAATGAGAGGCAGATGTGGCAGGAGCTCACAAGAACATGAACCACCACGTAGCTAATTGACAGTCCCTTTACGATCTCAGTATTGGCTTGGTGCAAAATTCTCTGCCACATTTCTAAAGGCCATATGGAGCTACTGGTAATGTTTCCCCTTCATGTGTAAATCAGACACATTTATCAGTGGATTATGGGAAGTGAGAGGTGAGCTAGATTTGCCAGTCCCAAAATTTACTTTGATGGTTGGCATGGGAGCACCCTCTTTCTGCTTAGCCTGAAGATTACAGCATTCAGATGCCAAGGTTTACAATTAACCAGGTCTTGCTTCAATCTCCTGAGCACATTGGAAAGGATTTTTTTTCATTTTTTTGTCCATTGATTCTGCTGACCTTTCAAGTGATTATATATGTTTAAGGAGAGGGGAAGCAGCCGGTTAGAATACTCCATCCAACACAAAGCATGCTGAAAGCTTAGCAGACCAGCTGGACTGTTCCTGCCCTTCAACTTGATATGTCCATAATTACATTTTCAAAGAGAGTAGTGTTTGTTCTTGTTTTCCAAATAAAGGGAGTAAACGAGAAGGAATTTATTCCATTGGCATTTTTTTTTTGGGATTCAGATGTGCATAGTTTAGAGGAATGTTGGACATTCGAATGAATTGGAAGGAATTGGGAATCTTGCAGAATATGGGTCATGAGGAAATCAATGCCAGTGAACAATTGTAGATTGAAACATCAACTATTTATTCCGGCCTGTATGTGTTTCCATCAGCTTCTGTTTTTTTTTAATTTATAGGTGCTTGCGTCTTTAGCTCATGCTCTTCACTAAATGTCATAGGGATAGTATTTCTCAGTGGAGGGTCAGACAAAGCCTGACAGTGAATTGGGCATGACCTCTGTGCTGGCTGATTCTTCACTGGGACAGATGTCTTATTTGAACTTATCCAACAGTAAACATTCCTTGACCTTGTACTCAGCATGCACACATTTTTCTTTGCAAGCTAAAGCTGAGTTTACAACATTTTATGTCCTTTTTCAAACCAGCCAAGGCAACTGAGGGTTAATGCATTAAAGAAATCAACAAAGTCACTATATGCGCACAGATGGGAAGGATCTAGATTCAGCAGTGTCCTGCCACCTGTACCTCAGATGCAGGAATCTCTTGTGGAGTTTTGGCATTAACTATCTGAGGTGTGGGGAGACTGGATGAAATTATGCAGCATTTCAGTCTGCCCAACATGTGCACAACATCATCATTCATCCAGCAAGCCATGGATGAAAAATGTTCTGATTAGAGTTCAATGCTGTTTGAGATGGAGCACCAGCTACTAACACAGCTGGGAAAGAACAGTCAGGGGAAGAGAAGAGGTGGCCAAAGAGATCTAAATTTTGGAAACAGATGGACATCTGAGACTGGAGAGAATGGAAGAGTGGGTAAATTGAACCTGGGATCATTTAGTTTGGAAGAGGCAGATGGACAGGCAGTCTGTCTGAAACCCGGAGAAATTCCATCTTTAAGTTTTTTTTAGCATGTCGCACCAGACAGTCAGCCATTCTTGTCTGGCGCGCGATGTCAGGATTGGTCTCCTTTCGGAGTAACTGGGTCACAATATGAATGTTCCTGACTCAACCCTTTTTTTAAAATGAGGCCGAGTGGCTAGCTCGACGCTCAACCCAGCATGGACGGAAAGTGTGCTTGGGAGTGGCCCAACTTGGATTCGAACTCATGAGCCTTCGCTCCGGAGTCCGGCACTGATGCCATTGCACCACCAGCTGGCCATTTTAAAATAGTCTTTACTTAAAGTTTGAACCTTATGGGTAGACACTGCCTGAGTGTTAAACTCACCCTGAAAACTGAGTGGCAACAATTGAACCAGGGCTGAGAAATGAAATCAAAGCAACAGACGCAGAAGAAATGATAAGCAGTCATTTTGACAACAAGATCTGAGACAGGTGGCATTGAGGAACCTTAACACAAAATGTATCCTTGTTGACTTTGGTCAGAGAGGTCTTGAATCTGTGGGAAAGGCAGACACTGAATCACAAAGAAAAAGATTAAGGTCGCTGATCAGAAGTAATAACTGCCTCTCTTTCCATTGATACTGAGTGTTACAGGCACAGAGCGAGGGCGAGCACTGAGCAGGGTGTAGCCAGCACACATAAGCTGCTGAAAGGGTTAAGGATCAATTGTGAGGAGCTGTTGATGAATGATAAAGGTGTGGAGAACCGAGGCAGTAGCTGGTGGAGGATTGCAATGAAGCAAGTTCTTTCGGAGTTGAAAATGGCACAAATTACAGCAGCTCATGATTTGAGAATGAGAGACCTGAGGACAGTTAATCAAGGATAGGGCTCAAACAACAGTTGCATCAAGGGGTTTTGCAGTAGAAGAAGAGGAAGGCTCTGAGGATATCATACAGAGAAACATAGCTCAAGATGATTTGGATTCAAGGACTCCGGAGTTGCCAGACTTGGGTTAGAGGAGCACTCTCACCTCTGAGGGAGCAGGTGCTGGGTTTAAGACCGTCCTCCCCACTACAGGAACCTCAACGAGAAAGTACAAGGAATGCTCCAAAGTTTTCAACATCAGACATTGAATCAAACCTTCACTTTCCCATTCATTTAGATATAAATGTTTACACAACATTCTGCAGAGGGAGCAGAGTTTATTCTACAT
The DNA here is from genome assembly GCF_030144855.1 of Hypanus sabinus. NCBI lineage: Eukaryota > Metazoa > Chordata > Chondrichthyes > Myliobatiformes > Dasyatidae > Hypanus > Hypanus sabinus. The sequence goes on along the minus strand of NC_082739.1, from coordinate 31,242,710 downwards.
CTTCTGGCCAATGTTTATCCCTTGTTTAACAAATTATCTGCCAATTTGATCATTACTCATTATGGCATGTTGCTGCATGCAAGTTCATTAGTACATTTCCCCAAAGGTGATGGCACTACACAATATAAACCAACGATATAACAGATTATGTAAGATAGTATTGCATGGTTATGAAACACTTTGGGTTTTTTTGAGGTTGTGCAAGCTGCTGTGAAAGTGCAAATTCCTTCTGTGAGATGGGCTTGAACTCTGCGTAAGGCCTTTGCAAGGTGTGTAATGTGCAACGTTAGCTGCAGCGTGTCACACGACTGCACCTTGCACACTTTGGCAAGGGGAGGAGGAGGTACAGTACATGATGGAGTAGGTGAGCAGGTAATTTGGGAAGCAGTGTGCTCCTTCAGCATTTGCTCTTGGCTTCTGGGGCTTTCAATGCCATCCTGAGAGTTCCTTCAATTTCCAATGATTCCTATATGCTGATTCATCACCACTTTTGATCCGGCCAATGACAGTGGTATCATCAGCAATCTTAAATATTGCATTAGAGTTGTGCTTAGCCTCACAGTCATAAGTATAAAGCAAGTAGAGCAGGGGGTTAAGCTCATAGGCTTGTGGTGCCCCCTGTACTGAGGGAGATTGCAGAGGAGATGTTGTTGCCAATCTGAACTGACTAGGGTCTGCAAGTGAGGACATCAAGGATCCAGTTGCATAAGGAGGCATTCAGGCCAAGATCTTGAAGCTTATTAATTAGTTTTGAAGAGTTGATAGTATTGAATGCCAAGCTGTAGTCAATGAAGAGTATCCTGATGTATGCATCTTTGTTGTCCATATGATCTAGGGTTGAGTGAAGAACCAATGAAATGGCAACTGTTGTGGACCTGTTGTGATGGTAGGCAGTTTGGAGAGTATCCATTTTGCCTCTCAGGCAGGAATTGGTATGTTTTCAGCACAAACCTCTCAAAACACTTCATCAGAGTGGGTATAAATGCTACAGGGCGATAGTCATTGAGGCAGGTTACCACGTTCTTCTTAGACACCAGTGTAATTGAAGCCTGCTTGAATCAGGAAACTGCTGAAGTGAGTGGTTAAAGATATTGTAGAATAGTTGATCAACACAGGTCTTTAGTACTCGACCAAGAACCCCGTCTGGGCTGAAAGCTTTCTGTAGGTTCATCTTCATGATAGATGCTCTCACATCGTTTTCTATCTGGAGCAAATGAGGATGAAAAGTGACTTGATAGAGGTATACAAGATGATAAAAGGCATAGATCAAATGGATAATCAGAGACTTCATCCCAGAGCGGAAATGTCTGATACAGATGGGTATAATTTTAAGGTGATTGGAAGAAAGTTTTGTGGGAAGTCAGGGATAGTTTTTTTTTACACAGAGTGGTGAGTTCATGGAATGCTTACAGGGATGATATAAGGGGCATTTGAAAAACTCTTAGATAGGCACTTGGATGATAGAGAAATGGAGGGCTACGTAGGAGGGAAAGGCTAAATTGATCTTAGAGTAGATTAAAAGGTCGGCAAACAGCATGGCCCAAAGTGCCTGTACTGTGTTATAATGTTCTGTCTTCTATGTTCTAATACAATTCTGGAGACGTGTGTCAGAAGTTGCTGGTATCTAGATCAACACACATGATATTGGGGGATGAAGGGTATTGATCAGAAACATGGACTGCCTGAACCACTGAGTTCCTCCATCATTTTGCATGTTAATATAATTCTATAGGGGGCCGCGTGGGTGCTCCAGATTCCTTCCAGAGTCCAAAGACGTACCGGTTGGTAGGTTAATTGGTCATTGTAAATTGTCCTGTGATTAGGCTAGGGTTAAATCGGGGGTTACTAGGTGGTGCGACTCAAAGGACTGGAAAGGCTTATTCCGCACTGTATCTCCATAAATTAATAAATAAGTAAATAAATAAAGACAAGCCCATAAACAATTAGGGAAATTGAGGGGTGTGGACCAGTTTGAGGCAGATGGAATTAATTTAGATTTGCATACTATTTAACACTGTGTGCTGAAGTGCTGTTTCTATGCTGTGCCATGTTTATCTAGATATGTTCTACATTCTAACTCATAGACGTGTAAAACATTCTGAGAAGGCTGAAGTTCTTAAAGGCCAAAGAGTCAACAGAATGATTCAGAGATGCTCAAAAGTTTAGAACTAGATGGTAACAGTCCCAAAATGAGTGGTCGGCCATTTAGAAAATAAGGCGCACCTGTAGCTCTATTTCATTAGGAGTTTGAGGATAGTTGGCATGTTACAAAGACTCTGACAAAATTCTACAGATGTACAGTGGAACACATTCTGCCTAGTTGCTTCACAGCCTGGTATGCAGGATCCAATGCACGGAATCACAAGAATCTCTAGAAAATTGTGAACTCACTCCAGCTCCATCATTTGCACAACCCTCCCCACCTTTGAGGACATCTTCAAGAGGCAGTGCCTGAAGAAGGAAGCATCTATCACAGAAGAGCCTCACTATCCTGGACATGTCCTCTTCACGTTTTACCTTCAGGAAGGAGATACAGGAGCCTGAAGGCCCTTACTAAATGCTTAAAAAACAATTTTTCCCCTCTGCCATCAAATTTATGAACAGTCCCTGAACCCCTAAACACTACCTTGCTATTTGTCATTTGCACAAATTTATGTTATAACTTATAGTAATGTTCATGTCTTGCTGCTACAAAACAAAGTCACAACATACCGTATGTCACTGATAATAAACATGATTCTTATTCACACAGAAGGTTGTGAACCTTTGGGATTCGTTGCACTGGTGAGTTGTAAAGGCTTGATCATCGAAACAGAGGTCAATAGATTTTCAGCAATTAACTAAATTGAGGGAAATGGGGATAGGGCAGGAAAAAAATGTTGAGGTAAAAGATCAGATGTGATCCAATGAACTGCAAAGTAGGCACAAGGAATATGCCCTCTGCTGCTCCTGTTTCTTACATCCCAAACTTTACATTGTAGAGTGGATGTTGCTGGTGTGTGGATGCTTACCTCACCTGCTGTCCTGACTTGACAAAGTAAGGTCTTGTTTCGATGGCAGGAATGATTGGAGACCAGGCTCTGTGAGTGGCTATTAACACACAGAGGTGGGCACGTGCATCGGCACCTGTCAGCATGCTGACATAAGCAGGCTTGGGCACAGATGCATAGTGTCTACTGTACAGTTGATTCTACTCTCTCACAATTCCCTTGATTCCTTTTAATTATCTCCCCTCCCCACTCTCTAATCTCTTCCATTTCTCCCTCAGTCTCCCTCTCTCCAGTGCTTCCTCCCCCACCCTCTACACAGTTCTTTACCTGGTACCAAGCTTATAATAGAAATAGCAATTGCTTAGAAACAATATCAGGCTTTGTATATCTGTTTGTAGTTGAAACCACATAGAGAATCTGCAAGTTTCAGATGTTGAATCTGTCCCAGATGCAAGTTCAGGTTGGTAATGTGCCAGAGGATGTTTTGCAATACCAGACTATCAAGGGCAGAAAATAGAGCAATTTGTTTTTTTTGAGTGGATGCACATACAAATTTAGCCCAGGCTGCTCACACCCTAAATTCCATTGAAACTGCATTCCATCACAGTGCCGGGGGACTTCCTTCCTCCATCCTTATCTCACTGACCATGCAGTGCAGGGAGTTGACTGATCTTGGAGCTCCAGTGCAATTCCCCATTGTCTTCAGCCTTTTGAAATGTAAATGTACACTGACCCTTTGACATCTCTCCATTGACTCCCCTTACCTTTTGTGTGTAACTGGATAATGAACTGTTCTATTTATTTGTACTCAGAAAGTAAATGCCTAAATTATCCACAACACAAACCCACATGTTGACCTGCTTGGAGCTCTCCTACCTTGATTCTGTGAAGGGCAGACAGTTTTATACAAATCTGTAAACAGACACGGGTCTCTTAAAATACTTACATAATGGTTCTATTGTTTTTGGCTTTTATCCTCTCTGTGCTGGGCTGTGGTTCTTTTGGTGCTGGCAGCTTGTGGTATTTGAGCAAGTTACTATGCTTACTATACATCTCTATAGACCTGCTGCTCTCCACATGCCGTTGATGGAGCTCTGGATAGCGTGAAGGTTGCAGCGGGACATTGACAGGATGCAGAGCTGGGCTGAGAAATGGCAGGTGCAGTTCAACCTGGAAAAGTATGAAGTGATTTACTCTGGAACGCTAGATTTGAGTTAGAGTAAGGGGTTAATGGCAGGATTCTTGGCAGCGTGGAAGAAGAGAGATCTTGGGGTCTACATCCACCGATCACTCACAGTTGCCGCACAAGTTGATAGAGTTGTTAAGAAGGTGTATGGTGTGTTGGTCTTCATGAGTCAGGGAATTGAGTTCAAGAGTTCAAGAGCTTCTTTGCAGCTCTATAAACCTGGTTAAACGCTGGTTAGACGACACTTGGAACATTGTGTTCAGTTCAGGTTGCCTCATTATAAGAGGGATATGGAAATTTTGGAAAGGATGCAGAGCAAATTTACCAGGATGCTACCTGGACTAGAGGGCATGTCGTGTGAATATAAGTTGGGTGAGCTCGAGCTTTTCTCTTTGGAGCGAAGGAGGATGAGAGGTGACTTGATAGAGATGTGCTACAATATAAGAAGTATATGTACAATGGATAGCCAAAGAGCTTTCCCTAGGGCGGAAATGGTTGATAGAAGGTGCATAATTTGAAGAAGGTTGGAGTAAAGTATAGGGGGGATGTCAGAGGTAAGTTCTTCCCACAGAGAGTGAGGGGGGGGGGTGTGGAACACTCTGTCAGGGATGGTGGTAGAAGCAGGTACAATAAGGGCATTGAAGACACTCTTAAATAGGCACATTGTAATGAGAGTGCTACAGATGGTGGCAAACCGAAGTGCAGAGCAACGTCTAGAATTAATTCAGACTCAAGATAAACAAGATGCCACAAACAAAGTTCAAAGGCAAAATCACAAGCACTATCAGTAGAAGCGGAACTCTCACGATTGAGCACAGAGTGTTCAGCACGAGTCCTTAAAGTACAGACTTTCCTTGAAGGAATGTGGCAGTCTGAGTCTTAAGGGAACAATAGCAGTTACGGGGAATTGAGTGCCAAAACGTCGATGCCTGCTGCTGTTCAGTTGGGACCATGATACACATAGATGTTAGAAAAATGTAGCGTTAGGTAGGAGGGAAGGGTTAGATTGATCCCAGTCTGTTAAAAGGTCAGCACAACATCATGGGCCAAAAGGCCTGCACTATGCTCTAATGTTCTATGTTCTACTGACACACCAGCAATGGTAACCCATTTGTGGCTACCACTAAGACCACTAATTGCCAGCAGGTGGTAAGGAAGGGCATCTTCACCTCTGTCCCTCTGATTCTGGCTGTGTTCTGACACCCCTCCTCTACTCCCTATACACTCATGACTGTGTTGCCATGCACAGCTCCAAACTGCTGATCAAATTTTCAGATGACACGACATTGATGGGCCCTATTTCCAACGATGTTGACACAACCTACTGAGGAGAAGTCAATGCCCTGATACAGTGGTGCCAAAAAAACAACTTTTCCCTGAATGTGAAACAAATGAAGGAGTTGATCGTGGACTACAGGAGGGATGGAGACAGGCTAGCCCCTATTGACATCAAATGGGACTGTAGTTGAGTAGGTGAATAGTTTCAAGTTCCTCGGTATACACATCACCGATGATCTCACCTGGACTGTACATGCGGGCTGTATGGTGAAAAACACACAACAGTGCCTCTTTCACCTCAGACAGCTGAAGAAGTTTATCATGAGTCCCCAGATCCTGAGATCTTTCTACAGGGGCACAACAGAGAGCATCCTGACTGGCTGCATCACTGCCTGGTATGGGAACTGTACCTCCCTTAATCGCAGGACTCTGCAGAGAGTGGTGTGGACAGCCCAGACACATCTGTGGATGTGAACTTTCCTCTGTTCAGGACATTTACAGCAGCAGGTGTGTAAAAGGGCCCAGAGGACCATCAGGGACTCCAGCCCCCCCCCAAACACAAACTGTTTCCGCTGCTTCAGTCTGGCAAATGGTACCACAGCATTAAGGCCAGGACCAACAGGCTCTGGGACAGCTTCTTTCACCATGCCATCAGATTTATCAATACACATTGATCAGATTGCATATCTGATTGTATGTACATGTATACAAAACAATTATGTTTACAATCTTAGTGTTTGGGGCAATATCCTCCCAGATTTCCCTTCCTTACCGCTTGTACTTAGTGATAGAGATGCAACATAAAGATTTTTCCTCGCTCATACTAACTATGGAGAAGTGTTCATTCCAAAATCAAATGCCCCTGTTTTCAGTTCCAGATAGCCTACTATTGCAAAATGGCCTTTGGAGTTTAAAAGTAACTTTGAGAGAGGGATAGACAGGTAAATCTTTCACCAATATCCGTCTTTGCTCACTGATTAGTACCTAATCTCAGAATGACCTCATTTTTAATTATTTTTGAGTGCCTTATCTTCTAATGATTCAGCCGCCTTTATCCATTTATTGCCGGTCACCTGCCACCATGTTATCTTGTGACAGAGATAACAAAATGTATCAATGTCTCCTTAATTATAATAGAGGGTGAATTGCAGTTTCATCTTGATAAGTCAGGGCTGACATGTTCAAAACCCAGCACACCAGAAAAGTCACTTAAATTCAGTTAGCAATCAGGAATTTGGAACAGCACTATATCAATAATATTGACCACAAAAAACTACTGTACTGAGTTGTTGAAAAAAAATCCATCTGGTTCACTTATCCTCTTCAGGGAAAGGAATCTGCTGTCTTCACCATGCCTGGTCCACCTGTGACTCCAGACTCACCTAATGTGGTTAACTCTTTCAATACCCTCTGAAATGTTTGAATAAACCACACAGCTGTCAGTACCTTCTCGTGGTCAATTTAGATTGATTGCTGTTTTTACCAGTGACCAAATTCCACCCCAAAAATAAGTCAAAGTCAAAGTAAATTTATTATCAAAGTAGATTAATGACATCACATCTACTTTGAGATTCATTTCTTGCAGGCGTTTACAGGAAAATAAAGAAATACAATAGAATATATGAAAGAAGAACTATACATTAGCAAACACAAACAACCAATGTCCAAAAGAAGGTAAATTGTGCAAATAAAAAGTAACAATAATAATCATGTTATAAATAAATTGAAAAATAACTATATATATAAAGATATAGATAATAAGTAAATAATTCTGAGAACTTGAGTCGCTAAGTCCTTGAAAGTCTATCCATAGGTTGTGCAATCAGTTGAGAGTTGAGGTGAGTGAAGAGTGATGGCTGTAAGGTGCAAATGAAAATAAAAATAAAGAGCCTTCCCAACTCAAAATTGAATTCCATATCTTCACGGAGCCTAATTTTTGGTCTCTCTCCATTGGCTCAGTTCGTTGGTTTAGTTCAATTTTCCTTTTTGCCTCCTTTTTGTGAAGACTATGCTCAGCATTTTCTCACAGATGCCGCCTGATGTACTGAGCATTTCCAGCATTTTCTGTTTTTACTTTAGATTTCCAATATCTGCAGTCTTTGCTTTGGTTTTCAACTCATCTTGTTCCTCTGCCCCAGAGTCGTTTAACTCAACAACTTTCCCTGCATCTGTTACTCTTAGGCTAAGCCTTTGCTGGAAGTCTCCAGCATTTTCAATCCATTCTCACCCTGTTATTATTAATCTAAGGCAAGTAATGTACACCAGGGTCAATGGATCTTTATAAGTTTCCATCAAAGTACACAGGTCCTTCTATTGACTCAATATGCCCAGTAAATATTGTGTCGGTAACCCCCTATGAACAGGGCGAGTGAATGCTCTTTCTAGGTAAGGTGAGACTCTGCTTTTGCTGAGGATGGTGATAGATTAGCTGTTAGATATAATTCATACAACAACCCTTGCTGTGCATTTATTGAGGCAGTTGCACACTACAAAGAGACACGTACTGACTACTCTATCACCACCCACACATCTGCTGAAAAAGTAGTAGGTTGCCAAATGTAGAGAATGCTCAGCCAGCTTCTCATCCCTGAACGATGATTACAACTCACTTCAGCTCCCAGCTTCTCACTTCATCTCTCCTCCCCCTTACCTGGCTTCACCTATCACCTGCCAGCTTGTACCCCTTCCTTCCCCCACCTTCTTATTCTGGCCTCAACTACCTTCCTTTCCAGTCCTAATGCTGACCCGTGACCCGCAACATCGACAATTTATTCCTCTCCATAGATGCTGCCCGACCTGGTGAGTTCCTCCAGCATGTTTATGTGTGTTGCTCTGGATTTCCAGCATCTGTTGAATATCTCCTGTGTTCATCATACTGCACCTATAGTCATACTCTCAGCCCATTTATCACATCCTGCAGTGAAGGAAACCCACCATCCTTGGTCGCTTCAGCCCCATTTAATAATCTGGCCCCAGGGCAGTAGCTTAGCTGTTTCAAATCATTATCAGGCATTCAGAAGAAGGTCCCACCATTATTTTCTCCTCCTAAAAGCTGTCTACAAATCTGTGAACAACCAGCATGGTGCTGCTTAGCATAGCGTCCATCCATATTCCACACTGACTGGCCAGGTGTTTGTTTCTAAGGTGCCCCAGAACCTTGAACGTGACCATGAGGGCTGGGTATATATGTCCCATTGTGTACTCTGTGGCAACTTTATCAGGTATCTCCTGTATCTAATAAAGTGGCCACTGAGTGTATGTTCATGGTCTTCTGCTGCTGTAACCCATCCGCTTCAAGTTTCGAGCTGCAGTGCATTCAGAGATGCTCTTCTGCACACCACTATTGTAACTTGTGGTTATTTCAGTTACTGTCACCTTCCTGTCAGATTGAACCTGTCTGGCCATTCTCTTCTGACCTCTTTCATTAATGAGGTATTTTCACCCACAGAACTGCCACTCATGATGTTGTTTTATTGTTTTGCGCACCATTCTCTGTAAACTTTAGGAGCTGTTGCCCTTTTAGCAGTTTCTGAGATATTCAAACCATCCTGTTTGGCTCCAACTATCACAGTCAAAGTCACTTTGATCACACCTTTTCCACACTCTGATTTTTGGCCTGAATAATAACTGAACCTCTTGACCATGTCTGCATGCTTTTATGCATTGAGATGCTGCCACATGACTGGCTGATTAGATATTTGCGTTAATGAGCAGGTGTGCAGGTGTACCAAATAAAGTGGCCACCGAGTTCAGTAGGATGCTCTCCACTGCTTTATAGGGAAAAGTTGTTTAACAGACATACTTGTGGGCTCTAACATTTCCAACAGTTTGCTGGGCCAAACTCAGACTCTACCTGGAAGCTGCCAGGATCAAGGTTTGTGAGGAGATTATGTGAACAGTGTACCAAGCATACTGAGAGTCCACAAACCAAGATTTATTCAGGGGCTTGAGCTGGAAATTCATGCATTTGTAGTTGGACAGTCAATCTGCCAAAGCAAACCCAAAACCGATCAATGCTGTGCGAGAGGTGGGAGGGAAGATTTGCAGTCTTACAGCATTTAGCTTCAAAGACTTAATGCACACTCACCCTCAGGAAACCATAGCAGGATCTGAAACTTCATTCACATTAACCAATGTGCAGACTTTCACTTTACTTGATTAGCTCTTTAATTTTTATAAATTTAACTCAGGCAATGATGCAATATGGGAAGCTAAACCAGGCCAGGTCTTACACAACAAATGGCAGTGACCTGTGCTTCCTTGGGGCACGAGTACCTCGTTCCTTAAGAGTGTTGATTCAGGTAGACCGAGTAGTGATAAAGGCATAGTGATGTGCTTGCCTTCATCAGCCAAGCGAGTATGAAAGTTGGGTTGTCATGTTACAATGGCACAATTTATTGGCTTGGCCAAACTTGGAGTTTTGTTTATAGTGATGGTCACCATACTATAGGAAGGATATGAATAAGTAAGTGAGGATGCAAAAAGGGTTCTCAAATGTGTTGCTGAGATATTGGAAAGCCTAGCAGTAAAGAAAACTGAGGGGTGACCTCATAGAAATTTATAAAAGTATGAGGGGCATAAATAGAATAGTGAGTCACTGTTTCTTTTCTCAGTGTCTAAAACAAAGGAACAGGTTTAATGTGAGAGGGGAAAATCTTAAAGGGGATTTGAGGAGCAAATTTTTTTACTTAGAGGACTGTTGGTATATGGAATGATCTGCCTGAGAATGTCGTAGAGTCAGGTACAGTTATAACATTTAAAAGACATGGATGCAGATACATGAGTAGGAAAGGCTTACATGGATGTCAGCCAATTGCAGACAAATGGGATTAGCATAGATTGGCATCTTTGTTGGGTTGAAGAGCCTGTTTCCATACTGTATATAACTCTATGAATCCATTGATCTAAACATTGGCCACTGCACTTCCATTTCTGTAAATGCATTCCACTACTTACAGCTTTTATGCAGATTCTGATCATAAGAAGTAAAAGAGAGGAGTAATTTTTTTGTTGGTCACATTAAGGTTACAAAGGTATTAAAGAATGTCAGGATATTCTGCCAATCCATAATTCCAGAGAGGAAGTTAATCCAATCTCTGTTGGGGAAATGGATATTTGTTTAGTCATGAGTAATAATGGAGTGGACCTACTGAAACCTGACCTCAGTCACTTCCACAACTCTCAGCCCAAATGCTTTTCTTATTAGAAGATGTCAAACAGAAGAGCCACCTGTTTTTGCTGTTGCTGGATTGTCCTTAGTACTGTGACACTGAGTCAGGTTACTGGATCACAGGATTGGCAAAAGCCACATCTGTGCATTTTGAGTAAAGGCCGGTGCTGAGAATAAGTGATTGTTGATTGAATTATGTGCACTGTTGTATGGTTTGGGCTGTTGAAGAACATTCAGGTGAGCCACTGAATGTGATTTCAATACTGATCTTGACTCTGGATCACCAATATGCCTTCCATCCCACTCGTCCAGCTTACACTGGTATCCATAAAATTTTGCATCTCAAGGCTCTGAGTAACTTTAAAGCAATTTTACTGGGTGAGCAACTCAATCACATTCATCATGTCAATTATTCTTCACTGTACAGTATAGTATATATGAAGTTTTCCCCTCAATCAATACTTATCTCAGGTTGCACTAAGTAAAAGATTGCTTGCAGGATAGATGCAGACCCACTGCCCATCACCTGTTTTTCTGCAGCCTTGCCAATATTTCCTTGGCATATATTTATCCAATTCCCTTTGCAAAGCCACAGTGGAACTTGCCTCCATCACTTGCCTTTGGAGCACATTTCAAATTCCAAGATGGTGTCAAGCTGCTGCCTCCGTCTAGATCATGGTTCAGATTTAGCTAGTTTTTTTAGGGTTTTTTTTTTCCAGTTCACGGGAATGGTTTTAGGGACAGACTGGGAGGAAAGGGTCAAGTTAATGTTTAGGGACAAGGATATGGGGTCATCGGAGTACAGGCCTGTATTTACTGAGATTGGAATTTGAGGCCTGGTTTTTGGTCCCATCTTTGGCAAGTCAAATGTTCAAAGCCTAAGTTTGGGCCCTCATCCAGGGTTCTTATTTCTTTATCATCTGTGAGTCCTTGGTCGATACTGAAGAACAAAGCCTGAAGGGCGATTGCAGGTCTGCACCAAAGCCCAAAAGCTGATTGGAGGCCAGTTTGAAGCCCGAGGGACAATTGGAAGTCCAGAAGTTAGGAGCCTCTGACTCTCGAAGTCCAGTGAGGAAACTGAGGTCCAATGTCTGCAAATCCACAATCCTTGGTGTGTTGGTTGTTAACGCAAATGACACATTTCACTGTATGATAAACAAATCTCAACTGAACCTGAATCACTGCATAAAAAGGATTTCCTCATCTTACTGTTCATTCTTTTCCCTTTAATTATACATCTATAACCTCTGAACCATTGGGTAAAGCTGCTCATCATCTGCTTCGCTCCAACCCCTCATATACTTCCATTAGATCTCCCCTTACCCTTCCCTATAGCAAATGGCCTCAGCTTTTCTAAACTAGCTTATAACTGCAGTCCTTCATCCCAAAAATTATTCTTGTAATTTTACTTCTGGGACCTCTCTAATACCCTCAGCTCCTTGCAATAATGAAGTGGTTGGAGTTCAAAGTTCAAATGTTCAAAGTAAATTTATTATTGAAGAGCATAATTGTCTTCATATACAACCCTGAAATTCATTTTCTTGCGGGCATACTCAATAAATCCATAATACAATAGTAACCAGAATAGAATCAATGAATGACCACGCCATTTTGGGCATTAACCAGTGTGCACAAGACAACAAACTGTGCAAAAGACAATAAATTGTGCACAAAAATAAGAAATAAATAGTAATAAATAAGCAATAAGTATCAAGAACATGAGATGAAGAGTTTTTGAAAGCGAGTCCATAGGTTGTGGGAATATTTCAAAGGAAGGAATTGAAATTGAGTAAAGTGTTGGTTGGTTCAAGAGTCTGATAGCTGAGTGGTAATAACTGTTCCTGTACCTGGTGTGAGAGTCCTGAGGTTTCTGCACTCTCTTCTTGATGGCAGAAGTGGGAAGAGAGCATGTCCTGGGTGGTTGGGGTCTCTGATGATAGGTACTACTTTCCTCTGATGATGCATCATGTAGATGTGTTCAGTGGTGAGGAGGGCTTTACCCATGATGGACTGGGCCATATCCATGACTTTTTGCAGGATATTCCATTCAACGACATTGGTGTTTCCCCACCAAGCTATGATGCAACCAGTCAATATTCTCCACTACACATCTACAGAAGTTTGTCAAAGTTTTAGATGTCATGCCGAATCTTTGCAAACTCCTAAGGAAGTAGAGGCAATGCTACTTTTTCTTCGTAATTGAGCTTACGCGCTAGCCCAAGACAAGTCTTCTGAAATCATAACACTGAGGAAATTTAAAGTTGCTGACCCTCTCCAGCTCTGATCCTCTGATGAGGACTGGCCCACAGACCTCTGGCATCCTCCTCCTGAAGCCAATAATCAGCTTCGTGGTCTTGCTGACATTGAGTAAGGGTCTGTTGTTATGGCACCACACAGCCAGATTTTCAATCTCCCTCCTGTATGCTGATTCATCACCACCTTTGATTCGGCCTTCGACAGTAGTGTCAGCTGCAAACTCGAATATGGTTTTGGAGCTGTGTTGAGCCACGCAATCACAAGAGTAAAGTGAGTAGAGCAGGGGGCTAGCACACAGCTTTGTGATGTGCTGATGGAGATCAGGGAGGAGATGTTGTTGCCAATCCAAACTGACTGGGGTTGCCAACTGAGAAGATGGAGGATCCAATTGCACAAGAGGTACTGAGCCAAGGCATTGAAGATTATTGATTAATTTTGTAGGGATGATGGTATTGAATGCTGAGCCAATGTTGATAAAGAGCATACTGATGTATGTATCTTTGTTGCCCAGATGTTCCAGGGTTGAGCAAAGAACCAATGAGATAGTACCTGCTGTGAACGTGTTTGTCTATTAGGCAAATTGGAACAGATCCAAGTCAATTTTCAGGCAGGAGTTGATATGTTTCATCAGCAACCTCTTAAAACACTTCATCACTGTGGATGTATAGTAAGAGCGAGTGGACGACAGCCATTGAGGCAGGTTACCATGTTTTTCTTAGCCACTGGTATAAATGAAGCCTGCTTGAAGCATTTGGGTACCTCAGACTGCCATAGCGAGAGGTTAAAGATCTCAGTGAACACTCCAGCACAGGTTTTTAGTACTTGGACAGGAAGCAGGAGTTGAAAGCAATACTCCAGCTTAGGTCTGACTAGTGCTTCATAATGGTTCAGCATGACTTTCTGCTTTAATGTTTTGTGCTTCTATTGATAAAGGTCCCTGCACTCTGTGCCCTATTTGCCTCTTTCTCAACCTGCCTCATCACTTTCAATGATTTGTACATGTATATCCCCACATCCCTTTTCTCCAGCACCTCCACTGGAAGAGTATCCTTTACTCTGCTTTGCCCCTTTCATGGTCCCACATTTCTCCTCATTACATGTCTGTCACATGCCAGCCTGATCTACATGTCTGTTTATACTCTGCTGTAATTTATTACTCATCTTCGCACTCCACAATGTTGTCAATTTTGTGTCATATAAATTGAGAGATTTTCACCCCCATGTCTCAGTGTGTGAAAATCAATGCCTCATTATGAGCTGAAAGACATGTTTCACTGCTGTATGACTCTATGACTAATACCAGGGCTGGGGAACTCCACTGCTCCCCTTCTTTCAGTGTGAAAAACAACTATTCAACACAATCTTGAAAGGTGCAACGAAAAGCTTTCTTGCAAAAACATCAAAAGCACGCAGGGACAGGCAGCACACATTATTATACATAAATTATAGAAAAACAATGAAGAGAAAGAGGAAAAAGAAGATTGTGCAAAAGCAAGACATGACTTTAAAAAGAAGACACAATCTGAGTCAGGTCCATGGCAGTACAAGAGGTGGTGAGCAGTGTTCCACTGCTCAGGTAAGGATTAGAGTTGTGCAGGTCAGTTGAAAAACTCAATGTCTCAAATCTAAGTTCAAGTTTGTTGTCATTGGCATACACATACACGGGGTATGAATGCAATGAAAATTCGCTTTCCATTGCAATAGCTGATGCACCATCAATAACTCACACTGAGACGTAAGGCGAGATATCGGCTTTTATTGACTGGAAGAAGGAACCAGGAGTGAGTGTCCATCATACTATGTCCTGGAGACTGAGGCCGAGCGTCAGGCCTCAGATCGCCTTTATACAGGGGCCTGTGGGAGGAGCCACAGGAGCAGTCAGCAGGGGCGTGTCCCGACAGGCACAGAGTTCACCACAATAGCACAGTACATTACAAGCATGACAAACATGAGAAAACATAAACTTAAATTGTAGGAAACTAACAGTTCCTAAATGCCGATGTGGGACTGTACGTCCTGCCTGATGGCAGCAGAAATAAGGGGGCCTGACTCATACTGAACTATCTCAATACCTCCATGCTATCAATTTTTAACATGCCCATTGCCTTGACTATCTTTCTCATCACTAGTTCCCCCTTTCCTGTTGAAGACATGACAATATTCATGTATGTAGTACCTTGAGACATCCCTCAGCATCCAAGTGCAAATTTGCACATTTGTCCTTAATTCACTCTACTCTTCTATATGTTACTCTTTTACTATTTATATGCCTGATTCCCATTTTGTTTTTAAGTAATCATTCTTTATGACTTCCATTTAATGTGGTTTGACTGCATGCTGTCTTCAATAACAATCAAGTTTCAGATTGATTACCTTCTATCAGAGCTTCTGAAACACTAGCTATTACTTTCTTGGCAGATGCTGCTTGGCCTGCTGAGTATTTCCAGCAGCATCTGTTTTTATTTCTGTACCTAATAAAGTGGCCATTGATGTTCATAGTCTTCTGCTGCTGTAGCCCATCTACTTCAAGGTTCGTTGTGTTCTGCATTCAGAGACGCTCTTCTGCATGCCACTGTATGCATTCATGCTTGTTTAAGTTGCTGTTGCCTTTCTGTCAGCTTGAATTAGTCTGAACGTTCTCCTCTGACTGGCCTCATTCACAAGGTATTTTCGCCCATAGAACTGCCACTCACTGTTTGACCATTCTCTGTAAACTCTAGAGACTATTGTGTTTGAAAATCCCAGGAGACCAGTCATTTCTGCCATACCAAAACCACACAGTCTGGCACCAACAGTCATTTTACGGTCAAAGTCGCGTAGATCACATTTCTTCCCCATTCTGATGTTTGAGCAACAGCTGAGCCTCTTGACCATGTCTGCATGCTTTTATGCATTGAATTGCTTCCACATGATTGGATGATTAGATATTTGCTTATCAAGCAGGAGTACAAGTGTACCTATTAAAGTGGCCACTGAGTGTATACAATAATTACTCAAAGTACCACAAATGTTCTCACAAGTGGGCACATTAACTCTGTCTCTCTTTCTACTGGTGCTGTCTGACCTACTAAGTGTTTTCAGCATTTTGTCTTTGCTACATTTCCAGCATGTTAGATTTTAAACAATTTTAGAAAGTTCACCAATTCAGCTTTTCTCTGCGATATTATAGTAAAGTCTGAGAAAGAAAAAAAAAAATAGATTTATAAAGCACCTTTCATAAATACAGTACTTTCCACAACATTCATAGCTAATGATTACTTTGTTGAGGAATGATAGATCATCTATGTGCATGCTGTTTGTTGAGACACTGGGGATAACTTTTTCTTCCACCCATCCAAAATATTTATCAGAAATGCTTCTTTCGTAGGTCCCTTAGCTTTGTCAGGAGTCCCTCCCATCTTTGAGCCCCTACCATCACGCAGGAGCTACCACAGCAAGGACTGATGGGATGGGAAACAGCTTCTTCCCAAAAGCTTTTACAATCATCTGAAAAGATACATGAGGCCTCATCTAAAGACATCACACTAACAAAGCAGCACTCCCTCAGTACCACCTGGGAGTATCAGCTTGACTTGGGTACTAAACCTCGGCAGTGAGGCTTGAACCAATAGCTTTCTGATAGTGTATGAGGATTGTTATTCACTGCATCACAACTGGCAATTGGCTTGAAGTTGATCTTGGGCAGCAGACAATTGGTTATATCATCACACACATTTTGGTTGGATTTTTAAAAAATGCTGGCTATAAATAATAATGATAATGTAAATTTACATATACTGTATGTGGCTCAAAGTATTTTAAGATCAGTTGACTGGGTACACTGAAGTACTCAATGTCTTTATTGAGAGTATTTAATGTCCTGATGGACTCAGCTGTCATTTTCTATGATCTGTCTACACAAAGTTAGGCAGCACAGGAGCTGACAAATCAGGAGTTATCAGTGTGGCCTCCCACCACTCACGTCCAATCAAAGAATGGACTGCCCTCTAGATGATTCTGGGGTTAGTCCCGATGCAACTATAGTAAAATTAGGTGCTGTGCTATGTACATTTCAAGCCAAATAGTAAAGAAGCAGAAATTAAAAACTGATCCTGGAAATTCTCACCAGGTCAAATACAAGCAGTGAAACAAAACTAATTTGATGTTTCTGGTCTAAGACCCTTTGGTAGAAACCTGAATTCTGTTTCTTTTTCCACAGAAGCCATCTGATCTGGTGAATGTTTCCAGCAATTTCTGATTTTATTTTAACTTTGCAGCTTTTGCATTTCTTTCATTTAAAGATAGGTAGAGAGGCTTAGAAAGATATTCTAGTAAATATCAAATTAAATCGTCCTATGGCTGTATAGATGTTGCCAAGATGATGCCAGTGAACCATGGCGACATGTTGCAGTCTGCTTACAAAATTTCAAAATATACTTCTTTTGAATTACTCCCATTGTAATTTACAGCCTGTAGTTTCCCTTTAAGCAATGTACTTTTGAACTATCTTAATGAACTCACAATTTCACGATCTTCTGACTTAATCCTCATGCATGCAGGTACAGCACCTTTAGCATCCTTAGTAGTTGAAGGTACAGCGTCATGGCCGAAAGAAAAGGAGGACTTCAAACCAGAATGAAATGTCAAGGAATGAAGGTTCTGTTACCCAGCATCTTGTTAGCAAATGTACAGTAGCTGCACAACAAGACTAAGGACGTAGGGCAACGGAGGGAAATGAGGCATTGCTGTGTTCTGTGTTTCATGGAGACATGGCTCACTGGATACATCAGTAAGATCTGAAGGTTTCTCAATACACAGGATGGACTGGGCTGCTGATTTGGAGAAGGTCAAAAGGTGGGGGTCTATGCTTCATGATAAACTCCCTGTAGTGCTTGGATGCAGTGGTTTTGTCATGTTCTTGTTCCCTTGACCTTGAACATCTAGTGATTAAATGCTGACTATTCTACTTACCAAGAGAGTTCTCCTTCATGATTGTACATATCACCAAAAGCTGATGTTAGTCAGGCACTTGAGATATTGAATGTGGCCATCACCAAACAAGAAACAAGCCATCCCAACACATAGTCAGGGACTTCAGTCGTTCTTGTTTGAAGAAATCTTTACCCACTTATCATCAACATATAATCTCCGGAACCAGGAGTCCTAGCATACTTAACAACTACGATTAGGAATGCCTCTGATTCCATGCATTTCCAGAAATCTAATCACTTGGATGTTCTTCTCCTACATGCATACAGCCAGAGGCTAAAGAGCTCCAGAGATAAGAGATAAGAGGTGGTCACAGAGGGTAGAGGAGTGACTTCAAGTCAGTGGACTGAGCCATATTCAAGGACTGATCAGAGGATCAGAATGAATACACAATGGTTGGCTTGGACTTTATAAAACCACTTGCAGACAAATGTGTCCCCATTCATTCAGAGTCTTCCTCAACCAGAATCCTTGGATGAACCATGAGATCCATGATCTGCTGAAGACCAGGCATTCAAGTCTGGCAACCAATCTCACATACGATGTAACTCTTTCAGACCAAACTTGAATCACTTGAAGAATGCTCAACAGCTGTGTCAAGGTTTGAATCCTATTACCTCTTACGAAGTGAAACCAAACAACAGGGGCCCAGATGAGCTCAATGCCTTCAATGCTTGCTTTCACCATCAAAACATGTAGAAACTCTCATAAACTCCCAATAACCCTGTGAATTCAGTCTTTGAGGTCAACATGTGAGCTGAGCATCCTTCAGGAGGGTGAACCCATGGAAAGTAACTGGCCCAGATGGGGTACTTGGCCAAGTACTAAAGACCTGTGCTGACCAACTGGCTGGAGTGTTCACTGATATCTTTAACCTATCACTTCAGCAGTCTGAGGTGCCCTCCTGCTTCAAGTAAGCTTCAAGTATATCGATACCAAAGAAGGACAATCTCAATGACTACTGCCTAATAGCAATTACATTCACTGTAATGTAGTGCTTTGAGAAATCGATGATGAAACATGTCATCTCCTGCCTGAGAAGTGACTTGGATGCATTCCAATTTGCCTAATGGAGAAACAGGTGCACAGCAGCTATCATCTTATTGGTTCTTCACTCAACCCTGGCACATCCGGATAGTAAAGATACACACATCAGGATGTTCTTTATCAAGTACAGCTTGGCATTCAGTAATTCAGTGCAGACCCCAGTCAGTTTAGATTGGCAACAACATCTCCTCCACAATCTCCAACAGCACTGGTGCACCATAAAGATGTGTACTTGGTCTCCTGCTCTACCCACTTTACACCTATGACTGTGAAGCTAAATACAATTCCAATGCCGTATTTAAATTTACTGATGACACCATTGTCATTGGTCAAATCAAAGGTGGTGAAAAGTTAGCATATAGGAGGGAGATTGAAAATCTGGCTGAGTGTTGCCACAACAACGAACTCTTACTCAATATCAGCAAGAACAAGGAGCTGAATATTGACTTCAGGAGGAGCAAACTGGAGGCCCATGGGCCAGTCCTGATCAAAGGATCAGAATTGAAAAGGGTCAGCAACTGTGTTATCATTTCAGAGGATCTTTCCTGGGCCCAGCATGTACTGAGTGCAATTACGAAGAAAGCAACGCAGTACCTCTACTTCCTTAGAAGTTTGTGAAGATTCGGTATGACATCTAAAGTTTTGATAAACTTCTATAAATATGTGGTGGAGAGTATATTGACTGGTTCCATCAAGGCCTGGTATGGAAACACCAATGCCCCTGAATGGAAAATCCTACAAAAGGGAGTGGATACAGCCCAGTCGATCCCAGGTAAAGCCCTCCCCACCACTGAGCACATCAGCACAGAAAAAGACAGAGAAAAGCAGCATCCATCATCACGGACCCTCACTACCCAGACTGTTATGTTTTGTAATTCCAAAATGTGAAACTAATTGGAAGGAAAACACAAAAGTAACTTCTAGTTTTACTTTTAACAAGATGTGCACATGTAACATAGCAGCATGATGATGTATGCCATTCACATGCTTTTGCAAAAAAAAGCATAATGAATTATTTAAGTAAACAAAAAATGCTTAATCAAACAATATATTTACAATATTACTCAAATATTAAATACACAACATTTTTTCTTGCTTAGTTATAAACTCCAACTCAATATAGTATACATCACAACTTATATACAGTACATATCTGTCTACCTATACTATATAATACAACTACTACACTGTATACGTAGACTTCCACAGCAAGGTAAATTTTAAATAGTCCCACTCAGGCCTTAAGATTTAATCGCTGAGGAGAATTTCTTACCCTTGTGGGATAACCCTTGTGTGTCTTTCCTGACAAGGGGGCTCTTTCTGCTTGGCAGGTGAGACTTATGGTGTGAAACAATCTCAGGTTCTAGGGCCTCCTCTGTGCTAACTGTAGAAGTTGATTCTTGGACTGCTGGAAGTGGTTCTGACAACTCTAGATGTGTTGGCATTTCCTTTACCTTTTGAAAGACCATCTCACACTGCTTTGTTTTTGCCATTTCTTCCTGATCTGTAGTAGTGAATTCAAGGGTTAGAGGACAGTAGCCAGGTTTGGGAGGAATCTGTTGTAGTATTGACAAATCCTAAAAACGACCACAACTGCAACACATCCTTTGGCCTCAGGACATCCACCACTGCTTGAATTTTCTCAGCATGTTTGTGTAATTCTTGTGCATCAATGGTGTGATCACTGTAAGTGATACTTGGTCTAAAGTATTCACACCAGAGCATTGTGCTCTGATCCCCTAATTTTCTCATCTTCATAACACTGTCTTGTAACTTTGGAGATGTTCCTTGTTATTGTTGCTGGTGACAATGACGTTATCCAGGTGACACTCAGTAGCCTTGCAGCACTTGGTCCACGTCTTTCTGCCAGCGTGCGGGTGCAGATGCTAATACAGAAATAAGCCTATTATAGCGATAAAGCAATAATAGTATACCGGACACAGTATACCACACCAGCCGCCTCACAGGTGAAGTGTCGCCTCACCTGGAAGGACTGTCTGGAGCCCTGAATGGCGGTGAGGGAGGAAGTGCTCCCAGTGTGGCCTTTTATATATTGGTGGGTGCTCCCGGTGTGGCCTTTTATATATTGGTGAGACCCGACGCAGACTGGGAGACCATTTCGCTGAACACCTACGCTCTGTCCGCCAGAGAAAGCAGGATCTCCCAGTGGCCACACATTTTAATTCCACGTCCCATTCCCAATCTGATATGTCTATCCATGGCCTCCTCTACTGTCAAGATGAAGCCACACTCAGGTTGGAGGAACAACATCTTATATACCGTCTAGGTAGCCTCCAACTTGATGGCATGAACATTGACTTCTCTAACTTCTGTTAATGCCCCTACTCCCCTTTTTGCCCCATCCCTGATTTATTTATTCCCCCCTTTTTCTCTCTCTATCTGTGCCCATCATTCTGCCTGTTCTCCATCTCCCTCTGGTGCTCCCCTCCCCTGTTCTTTCTCCCTAGGCCTCCCATCCCATGATCCTTTCCCTTTTTCAGCTCTGTATCCCTTTTGCCTATCACCTTTCCAGCTCTTAGCTTCACCCCATCCCCTCCTGTCTTCTCCTATAATTTTGGATTTCCCCGCACCCTCCTACTTTCGAATCTCTTACTCTTTTATTTCAGTTAGTCCTGACGAAGGATCTCAGCCCGAAACGTCGACTGTGCTTCTTCCTATAGATGCTGCCTGGCCTGCTGTGTTCCACCAACATTTTGTGTGTGTTGCTTGTATATTGTTAGCTTTCATATTGTTAGATTTCACATTGTAAATCTCAAGGCTACTCAGTCCTACCCCTCTCATCATTATCGGATTTTTTTCATCAACAGCATGCAGATTAGTGCTCTTTTTGAAACTGCAACTGACTTTTTATCTTTCTCTCTTCTCTGCACAGACTATTTATTTTCATCTGCCCAGCATGCTCTTTGTATGTGTCCTATTTTGTGGCATTTTCTGCTATTTTCACCTTTAAACCTGCATTGGTACGTGAACCCCTACCACAATGATAACACAATTTGTTCAGCTAAGCCGGTTTCTGCTTAGAGAGGGTGCAGAAGAGGTTAACCAGGATGCTGCCTGGTCTAGAGGGCATGTGCTGTCATGAGAGGCTGGACAAACTTGGCTGTTTTCTCTGGAGTGGTGAAGTCTGAGGGGAGATCTGATAGAGATTTATAAGATAATGAAAGGCATAGAGTGGACAGGGAGATTCTGTTTCCCAGGGTAGAAATGTCTAATACCAGAGGACGTACTCTGAAGGTGAGAGGGGGTAGGTTCAAAGGGGATGTGAAGAGTAAGTTTTTTACTGAGAGAGTTGTGAATGCTTAGAATGCGCTGCCTGGTATAGTGGTAGAGGCAAATACATTAGAGGCTTTTAGGAGACATTCATATAGGTACATATGAAGAAGATGGAGAGGTATGGACATTGTATAGGTAGGAGGGATTCGTTTTGTGGAGTTTTAATTTATTTTTTAGATGGTTTGGCACAATGTTGTGGGCCGAAGGGCCTGTTCTTGTGCTGCATTGTTCTATGTTCTTTTGTTCATGCCCAATTTCATTCCTGACTGCAACTTAATTGCATCTCTTTCTGCTGTTTCCATTACAGCATTTCAACTGCTCTTTTAAATGTAAGTTGTTGTTCAGTTAGCAGCCATTTTGAATGCTTTCTTGTAAGAATTCACAAACTACGTTGTCTCTCAATGCATCATTAAGCTTATTACCAAACTGACAATGCTCAGAGAACTTCAAATCAGCCATGTACGCTAAACGTCTCGGTGCACCTTAATAGGTAGGTAGTTGTCTCAGGTTCATTTAAAACTTCCACATCACCACTGTCATGTTTTGTAACTTCAAAACATAAAACTAATTGAAAGGAAAACACAAGGTCAGGAACTCCTGTACAGTCTTAGTTCTACTTCTAGCGAGATGCACACGTAAAATGTAGTGGCATGGTGACATATGCCATTCACATACTATTACATATAACCTATAATGAATTATTTAAACAAAGAATGCTTAATCAAATGATATATTTACAATATTTCTCAAATATTAATGAAATAGTAAATACACAACACAGGCCATGGTCTCTTCTCATGGCTGCCATCAGGAAGAAGGTACAGGAGCCTTAGGATCCACACCACCAGTTTCAGAAACAATTATGACCCCTCAACCATCAGGCTCTTGAACCAGAGGGGATAACTTCACCGGTCCCATCACTGAACTGTTCCCACAAACTATGGAATCACTTTCAAGAACTCCTCATCTCATATACATAGAACATAGAATAGTACAGCACAGTACAGGCCCTTTGGCCCACAATGTTGTGCTGACCCTTAAATCCTGCCTCCCATATAACCCCCACCTTAAATCCCTCCATATATCTGTCTAATAGTCTCTTAAATTTCACTAGTGTATCTGCCTCCAATATTTATTACTAATTTATTATTATTATTATTCTTTTGTACCTGCACAGTATTTTGTTTTTTGCACATTGCTTGTTTGTCTGTAGGGTGTGGATTTTCATTGGTTCTATTGTGTTTCTTAGTTTTACTGTGTATGCCTGCAAGAAAAAGAGTCTCAGGGTTGTATAAAGTGGCATATATGTGCTTTGTTAACAAATTTACTTTGAGCTTTGAACTTCAATTATTACAGTTGGTTTGTCAGAGAATGAAGATTGAATTAAAGACAGCTAAAATTTTAGTGCTGCTTATTTTACTAAAAGCTGCCAATTTCAGGTTCAATCTGTGAACATTTGAAGTTTTAGGGTTGAATTCAGACATTCTGTGCTGTGGGTTGTTTGTAATTCACAATAATAAAAAGCACACAAGCTAAGAACTCTTAAAATGAACCCTCAAAGAAACGTTTTTGTTGACATCATTGCAGCTTTGGAATTGGGACAAGATCTCAGTAAAACTTAATCAGAAAATCAACAACATAGTGTCAAGCCACCGCAACTCAATTTAAAAATAAACAAGTTTACCTTTAAAAAGTACCATTCTGCTGAGAAGCCTGTATGAGATCCTGTCACATAGATATCTCCCAACAAATAATTTTACACCTGGGTTATAATACACTCTTTGATAACAGTTTTAATGAAATTTACTTCAAATATTGAAGTTTGTGTCTACAGGTGAATAGTTGAAGTCCTGCAGAGGTGTGTGAGAAGGGTAAAGGCAGTCCAAATGGCTGACAGTTCTTTCAAGCACCATTGACTAGAAGCTGTAGATTCATTTGGCTTGATTCTGTGCAAATTGGTTCAACCCAGAAAAAAGATGCCACAGGTCCAACTAAATTCTTCAGGGTATGAAATGTGCTGGCACAGTAACATAGTGATTAGCACAATGTTGTTACAGTGTCAGCCCCGCAGGATAGTGCAGCACTATTACTGTGCAAGTGAGCAAGGTTTCTTTTTCCATTACTGTCTGTAAGGAGTTTGTGCATTCTCCCCATGACTGTGTGGGTTTCCTCCAAGTGCTCTGGTTTCCTCCCACATTCTGAAGACATCAGAACATAAGAAATAGGACCAGCAGTAGGCCATATGGCCCATTGAACCTGCTCTGCCATTCAATAAGATCATGGCTGATCTAGCCATGGACTCATCTTCACCTATCGGTCTTTTCCCCATAACCCTCAATTCCCCTACTATGCAAAAATCTATACAACCTTGTCTTAAATATACTTACTGAGGTAGCCTCTACTGCTTCAATGGGCAGAGAATTCCACAGATTCACCACCCTTTGGGTTAATAGGCTAATTGGTCACTTGGGTGTAATTGGGTAGCACAGACTCGTTGGATTGGAAGGTCCTGTGACCGAGTTGTACCTCTAAGTAAAATAAAATAAATCTGGTGTTCTTAACTCAGTCTTGTTAATATGGTGCTTTACAGCCTCAGTGGCCTCAGGAGCTGCACTTGTCGAGTTCCCCTCTTCTCCCTATGACTGCACGGGGTTCCCCTCAATCCTTTGGTATCCTCCCACCTCCCAAAGATATGTGGGTTGGTATATAAGTTAAGGTAAGTTAATTGTAAATTCCCCTGGAGTAGGTGGGTAATAGCATCCAGATGGAGTTGATGGCATTGTGGGGAAAATAGGTCACTAGGAAAATAAGTGGAAATGTAACTGTTCTGTGAGCTAGAATAGGCATGATGGGCAGAATGAACTTTGGTGTATAGAAGTACAGAAGCAGGGAATAAAATTTAAAACAAAAACTGAAGTCGGTGAGTATCTTCCAACAGATGGAATCATACCTTGTACGAGAGCTCATTGCGGATGTTGGAGGTCAACAATCCTAGTCCAATGACAAAACTGCAAGAGCTTCTACAGAGCAGGGTCTTCTGGTCTTCTGGTCTTCTCCAGACCCCTTGGTTAATGGTAAGGCTCCGTGGCACAATAAAGGTTGGAAACTGCTGCTCCAGACAGAGGTCCAACCATCTTCAGTTAGTTCATTGCTCATCTTTTGATCATTATGATATCAGAAGTGGGGATGTGCAGTGTTCAATTCCATTCACAAATCTTCAACAATCAGGTAGCCGATGTGGGGAAGTAGACATGCTTGAGAAGCGGATAGTAGCTTAAAACCATATTGAACAAGAGAGTATCTGCCTGCCTTTATTTGATATTCAATGGCATTACTACTGTGTTGGCCAACTGGTTAAGGCATTGGTCTAGTGATCTGAAGGTCACTGGTTCGAACCTCAGCTGAGGTGATGTGTTGTTTTCTTGAGCAAGGCACTTAACCACACATTACTCTGCGACAACACCGATGCCAAGCTGTTTGGGTCCTAATGCCCCTCCCCTTAGACAGCATTGGTGGCTTGGAGAGGGGAGACTTGCAGCATGGGCAACTGCCGGTCTCCCATACAACCCTGCCCAGGCCTGCGCCCTAGAAACTTTCCAAGGCATAAATCCATGGTTTCTTGAGACTAATGGATGACTATATTATTGTCAGGTTTCCTACAGTCAACAGCTTGGGAGTTGCCATTTGACTCTTAACCATGC